>NC_054470.1:160289383-160903133 GCF_017639515.1 Carcharodon carcharias
ATTGGCCAGAATTTTTCAGTCGGCATGTGGGGGAGGGGGGGTTGGTAGGCCTGATGCACCGGCACATAAAATGCTGCACGATGACATTGGGCACACCTCCGACCGTCATCACGGTGTTTCATTCGGGGGGGCTCCAGAGTCGGCTGCATGCCCACCGATAATAGATAGGCCTATTAAGTCCATTAACTAAGTAATTAATGTGAAGTTTACGCTGCCCATCCAACCTTACAGTTGGCAGGCAAGCGGAAAGGCCAAGCGGCCTTTACCTTTTTTTAGGAAACCTCATCCACGAGTGGGACGAGGTTTCCTAAAGCTTTTACTACTTAAATGTAAAGTTTATATGAAAAATAAAAGCATGACCCATCTCATGTGATACAGTCACATGAGGCGACATGTTTCATTTAATTTTTAATCACAGAATCACACAGTGCAGAAGAGGCCCTTCGAGTCTGCACCGACACGTGAGATAAACCTGAACTGCCTACCTAATCCCATTTACCTGCACTTGGCCCATAGCTTTGAATGTTATGATGTGCCAAGTTCTCATCCAGGTACTTTTTAAAGGATGTGAGTCAACCCGCCTCCACCACCCTCCCAGGCAGTGCATTCCAGACCGTCACCACTCTCTGAGGAAAAAAGTTTTCCCTCACATCCCCCCTAAACCTCCTGCCCCTCACCTTGAACTTATGTCCCCTTGTGACTGACCCTTCAACTAAGGGGAACAGCTGCTCCCTATCCACCTTGTCCATGCCTCTCATAATCTTGAACACCTTGATCAGGTCGCCCCTCAGTCTTCTCTGCTCCAATGAAAACAACCCAAGTCTATCCAACCTCTCTTCATAACTTAAATGTTTCATCCCAGGCAACATCCTGGTGAATCTCCTCTGCACGCCCTCCAGTGCAATCACATCCTTCCTATAATGTGGCGATCAGAACTGCACACAGTATTTCAGCTGTGACCTCACCAAAGTTCTATACGACTCCAGCATGAACTCCCTACTTTTGTAATCTATGCCTCGATTGATAAAGGCAAGTGTCCCATATGCCTTTTTCACCAGCCCACTAACATGCCCCTCCGCCTTCAGAGATCTATGGACACACATGCCAAGGTCCCTTTGTTCCTTAGAACTTCCTAGTGTCATGCTATTCATTGAATACTTCCTTGTCAAATTACTCCTTCCAAAGTGTATCACCTCACACTTTTCAGGGTTAAATTCCATCTGCCACTTATCTGCCCATTTGATTATCCTGTCTATATCTTCCTGTAGCCCAAGACGCTCAATCTCATTGTTAACCACCCAGCCAATCTTTGTGTCATCCGCAAACTTACTAATCCTACCCCCCACATGGTCATCTATGTTGTTTATATAAATGGCGAATAATAAGGGACCCAGCACAGATCCCTGTGGTACGCCACTGGACACTGGCATCCAGACACTAAAGCATCCTTCTGTCATCACCCTCTGTCTCCTACAACTAAGCCAATTTTGAATCCACCTTATCAAATTACCCTGTATCCCATGTGCATTTGCCTTCTTTATAAGTCTCCCACGTGGGACCTTGTCAAAGGCTTTGCTGAAATCCATATAAATGACATCAACTGCACTACCCTCATCTACACACCTGGTCACCTCCTCAAAAAATTCAATCAAATTTGTTAGGCATGACCTCCCTCTGACAAAGCCATGCTATCTCCTGATCAAACCTTGCCACTCCAAGTGGAGATAGATTCTCTCCTTCAGAATTTTCTCCAATAGTTTCCTTACCACTGACGTGAAACTCAATGGCCTGTAGTTCCCTGGCTTATCTCTACAACCCTTGTTTAATAGCGGAACCACATTAGCTGTTCTCCAGTCCTCTGGCACCTCCCCTGTGGCCAGAGGATAATTAAAAATTTGGGTCAGAGCCCCTGCGATCTCCTCCCTTGCCTCCCTCAGCAATCTGGGACACAAATCATCCAGACCTGGAGATTTGTCCACTTTTAAGCCTGCCAACACCTCCAATGCTTTGTCACTCCTTATATCAATTTGCTTAAGAACCTTGCAGTCTCTCTCCCCGAGTTCCATACCTTCATCCTCATTCTCTTGGGTGAAGACGGACGTGAAGTATTCATTCAACACTCTAGCGATGTCCTCTGGATCCACCCATAGATTGCCCCCTTGGTCCCTTATGGGCTCTACTCTTTCCCTGGTTATCCTCTTCCCATTGATATACTTATAGAATATCTTGGTATTTTCCCTACTTTTATCAGCCAGAGCTTTCTCATATCCCCTCTTTGCTCTCCTAACTGCTTTCTTAAGCTCCACCCTGCACTTTCTGTACTCCACTAATGCCTCCACTGATCTCTTTCCCTTGTACCTTCCTTTCTTTTCCTTCTCATCATAACCTGAACATCTCTGGTCATCCATGGTTCTCTGGGCTTGTTACTCCTTCCTATCACCCTAGAGGGAACATGTTCAGCCTGTACCCTCCCCATTTCCTTTTTGAATGCCCCCACTGCTCCTCTGTAGATTTCCCCACAAGTAGCTGTTCCCAGTCTACCTTGGCCAGATCCTGCCTTATTTTACTAAAATCCGCTCTCCCCCAAACCAAAACATTTTTTTGAAACTTACCTATTTCTTTGTCCATAACAAACTTAAACTGTACCATGTTGTGGTCACTATCGCTAAAATGCTCGCCCACCACCTCAGCCAACTGTCCAGCTTCATTCCCCAGAATTAGGTCCAGCACTGCTCCGTCCCTTGTTGGACCCTCTACATATTGACCTAAAAAGTTGTCCTGTACACATTTCAAGAAATCCACTCCATCCAAGCCCTTAACACTATGTCTATCCCAATTAATGTTGGGAAAGTTGAAATCACCTAATATAATTACCCTATTGTTATTGGTTTTACACACCTCTGCAAATTGTGCACATATTTGCTCAATTTCCCGCTGACTATCTGGGGGTCTATAATAAACATCTAACAGTATGGCTGCCTCTTTTTTATTCCTAAGCTCTACCCACAAAGCTTCATTTGATGCCCCCTCCAAGATGTCATTTCTCCTTACTGCAGTAACTGACTCATTAACTAATAATGCAATGCCTCCTCTTTTACCCCCTTCCCTGTCTCGCCTGAAGATTGTATATGCCAGCATGTTCAGCTGCCAATCCTGCCCCTCCCTCAACCATGTCTCAGTGATGGCTACAATACCACAATTCCACGTGTCACTCCACACCTTTAACTCATCTGTTTTATCTGTAATACTCCTGGCATTAAAGTAGAGGCCATCCAGCCTTGCCTTACTCCCTTGAAACTTAATGCAGCTGTACTCCCTCTGACTTGATTGTTTTACTGTGTTATGATATGTCCCTATTCTGCTAACATTCTGTGTCCCCTCCCCCTGCTGAATTAGTTTAAACTCCTCCCAACAGCACTAGTAAACCCACCCACAAGGATGTTAGTCCCGCTCTGGTTCAGATGTAGACCGTCCCGCTTTTCCAGGTCCCACCTTCCCCAGAAACGGCCCCAGTGATCCAGGAATCTAAAACTCTCCCTCCTGCACCAACTCTGAAGCCATGTATTCATCTGCACTATTCTCCTATTTCTGTGCTCACAAGCACGTGGCACTGGGAATAATCCAGAGATTACAACCCGAGAGGTCTTGCTTTTTAGTCTACTGCCTAACTCCCTGAATTCTTGATGCAAAACCTCATCCCTCTTTCTACTTATGTTATTGGTACCAATATGTATCATGACCTCTGCCTTATCACCCTCCCCCTTCAGGACGCCCTGCAACCATTCAGTGACTTGCCGGACCTTGGCACCCCCTGGAGGCAACACACCACCCTGAAGTCATGTTGACAGCCACAGTAGCACCTATCTGTTCCCCTGACTATAAAATCCCCTATTACTAATGCTCTTCCTCTCTTCCTCCCCTCCTGTACAGACAGGCTGCTTGTGGTGCCAGAAGGTTGGCTCTGTCTGCACTTCCTGGAGGAACAAGCACCCTCATCAGACTCCAAAATGGAATACCGATTTGCGAGCAGGACCCCAGGGGACCCCTGAACTACCTGCCTGTTTCTCTTGGACTGCCTGGTGGTCACCCATTCCCTTCCTTCCTCAAGTCTCTTCAACTGCTGTGTGGCCACCTCTCTAAACGTGCTATCCACGATGCTCTCAGACTCACGGATGCTCCACAGTGTCCCCATCCGCCATTCCAGTTCTGAAACTTGAGCTTCCAGGAGCTGCAGCTGGACACACTTCCTGCACACATGCTGGTCCCAGGCATTGGAAATGTTCCCGGCTTCCCACATGGAGCACAAGGAGCACACCACGGCTTTGAGCTCTCCTGCAATGAATTATCCCTTTAAATTAAACCTTTTAAATCAATTACTCTAGGGCCCTTCTTTCCTGATCTTTGTCGCTATAGAATATACAAACTATAAACCAAAAAAAGACCTTAAACTATAAGCGATGAAAGTAGTAAATACTTACCCGACCTGACCTACTACTTACCAGTCATTCCTTTCCCTTGTAGCCTCTACTGTTGCAGCAGGGCAAGACACACGCTCTGAAGATTAAGAAGTTGGATAGCAAGGAAAAAATGCAAAGAGCACCTATTCCCCTATGCACCGAATTCCCACTGTGCACCAAATTGTCAATACTCACACTCACTCTGGCTGTGTCTCACTCACGATGAGCTCTCTCCCCTGTTCGTGTGCAAGCACATTGTACTGTAACACTTTTTTTAAACATTGCTTCAATCTCCTTGTGGCAGCTCCGTGCCTCATAGAGATTGAAGCGCTCTTTTGTGAACATGTGCAAAAGAGTGCTGGTCCCGACTCTCCCTCCTCCTCCCACCTGCACAGGTAAGGTTGAGCGCTACCACTCGTGTATTACGCTGGGTGGGTCTTAATTGGCCCATCTGTGTAAAATGGCGGTGGGAAACCAATCGCAGGCAGCGGCCGGCTCCGCGACCACCCCCGCCCGCTCCCTCCAAGCCCACCCGATGCGGGAAAGACTCTGCCCATTATGTCAAGTGCTCTTAGCAGGACAAGAAATTTATCAGCTTTGGGGGATGTTCTGGGAATGAGGTCCAGTGTATAGTCCTATTGTGATGTGAAGTCAGGGTCGAGCAGTACATCTAGGGGATATAGTTGCAGGTTAATGGAAGGATATGGAGGCAGTGGATCCTGTGATTTCCTTATTGGGAGTTAATGCGTCAGGTTGGATGGACTCCACCAGCATTCATCTGCTCCTGCCTGTTTGTACAGCCTTATTCTGTAAGCAGATGCAAAAAAGAAATGTTGCAATTCAGAGCAGCAGAGATAGTGTTACCAATGTGTGTAAGCTAACAGTCCCCTTACGCAAGTCAACCAACATGTAGCATGCAGATAGCTTGAGTTGGCAGTGTATTTGGTAGCCCTAGCTTGCAAGAGTTATGCATAGCCTTTGCAGTATATTTTCGTGTACCCCAACAAAGGGTGTTCTGCAGCAATATGAACATGTTGTGTATCTGCCAACTAGATGAACAGTTACAAAATGATTAACTGTATGATGCAGTGTCAAGGTGAATTGTTTTTGGCAGTATATGTAGGGTCACGTAAAAAGTTGGAAAATGCTGGTACATAAAAAACAGACAAAGGACCTGGCATTGACATAGGTACACACTGTCTAGTGAACCCTGCAAAGTGCTTAAAACAAATGGAGAAGTATTCCAAATATGGGGGAGTTCTCCCGTAGACTATCAAGCAATATAGTCAGACACAGGGCAGAATTTCGCCCTTGTCAGGCGGGCTTGGGCGGGGGGGGGGGGGTGTGGGGGGTGGCAAGCCGGAGCAGTCGGGAAGCCGACCATCGACCACGATCGAGCCACATCTGTGATTTCACGCTAGCGGGCCAATTAAGGCCCAAACAACATGAAACGCATGCTGCTGCGCTCAGCGCTGCCTGTGTGGGGGGTGGGGGAGGAGGCCGAGTGGGGAACTTCGCGCAGGTGCACGGGAAAAGCTCTATGAGGCACAGAGCTGCCTCAGGGAGATGAAGATTTTAAAAATTAAAAATAAAAAGAATTTAAAAATGGTAAAAAAAAGTCCCCTCACGTGACTCTGTCACGTTAAAAATTAGTATGGAAATTTTTTATTTGCATTTTAATGACAGATCGAAACCTCATCCCGCCCTTGGATGAGGTTTCACAAAAATCCAAAGGTTGCGGCTTTTTCGCCTGCCCGCCAACCGTAATGTTGGAAGGACAGTAAAAAATGTAATTCGATTAGATTTTTAATGGCCTTAATAGGCCTGTTAATTGTTGGCAGGCTGCCAACTCCTGCACGCACTAGCCAACCGAAATACTGCACGAGTGCACGATGATGTCAGGGTGCTCTCCCGACATCATCGCACATCATTTTACGCTCGATCGGGTTGGGCGCTTGCCTGCCCGACAAGCGAAAAATTCTGGCCATGGTTATACTCACTGCTGAGTTCTGTGTTGAATGTAGGTAGAGCCTGCCAGCAGTGCATTCAGCATTTGCTGCACTCAGAAATGAGAGGAAGCATGAGGTTTGCGTTCTGCCTGCCTTAACAAGACCAAGTAACTTGTGACCCCTGCTTGTGAAAATGGGAGCAGGTGAATTTTTAGCTCATCATGCTATAACATTTAACTGCTGTGATGTTTAATTGCTTCATTTTTGTTTTACTTCCCAGCTCCTTTGTCTGAATGCAGATCAATTTCTAAATAGTTGCTGCCCAAATTTTTGTAAGTAGTGCTATTTAATTCTGACTAATAATATAAAATTAGGGTATTATATAAAAATTAAGAAAATATAAAAATGTAGAAGGGATGAATTTAAAATGGGGATTGAATTTTTTTTATTTATTTGTTCTCGGGACGTGGGCATCTAGGCTAGCATTTATTGCTTATCCCTAATTGCTCTTGAGGTCTGTGCACTCTAGACTCATTTTCTCCACTGTAACTTGCTTCACTTGAAGATCACAACTAGTAATGACACTCCGGGAGTAAATTCAACTTTGGCCTAAAGTGTTATAAAGGTTTTTGAATCACGTTGTTTACATTTCTCCTAGTTCCAACAGAGGGACATGAGACACATGAAAATTTTTACCTTAAAATTTGTACTGCTTGTTTATTTCGCAATTTGGTCTGATTACTTAGGCCAATTGATTTTTATTTTTGAAGGGATGAACTTCCTTAAGGCTTCTCCCACACTGCCACCTAGAATTTGAGGGAACTCCCATTAATTTTTACAAAGAGAGGAAATTCAAACAATTGGCAGATTGTAATAGCTAGCATCTGTTAAGACCCATTTCAAAATAAGAATAGCTTGCAATAGTGGTTAAACTGAATCACAACTGAAATTCACATGTAAAATAATGAAAAGTTTAATTCTGACCTAATTAGGACAATAGTTTTTTTCTTTCTTTCATGGGATGTGAATGTCGCTAGCAAGGCCAGCATTTATTGCCCATCTTTGATTACCCTTGAGAAGCTGGTGGTAAGCCGCCTTCTGGAACCACTACAGTCCTGTGATATAGGTACTCCCACACTGCTGTTAGTGAGAGAACTCCAGGATTTTGATCTGCTGACAGTGAAGGAAGAACAATAAAAGTTCCAAGTTAGAATGGTGTGTGGCTTGGAGAGGAACTTGCAAATGATGGTGTTCCCATGTTCCTGCTACTGCTGTCCTTCTACATAGTAGAGGTCATGGATTTGAAAGGGACTGTTGAAGGAGATTTGGCAAGTTGCAGCATTGCAGCCACTCTGCACTGGCAGTGGAGAGAGTGAATGTTTAAGTTGGTGGATGGGGTAGCAATCAAGCCAGCTGCTTTGTTTTGAATTGTGTCCAGCCTCTTGAGTGTTGAAGCTGCAGTCACCTAGGCAACTGATTTTTGCCTTGAAAATGGTGCACAGGCTCTGGGGAGTCAGGAGTGAGTTACTCACCACATAATTTCCATCCTCTTACCTGCTCTTGTAGCCACAGTATTTATATGGCTGGTCCAATCAAGGAGATGGTCATTGCCTGGCGCTTGTGTGGTATGAATATTACTTGCTATTTACCAGCCCAAGCCTGAATGTTATCCAGGTCTTGTTTCATATGTATTGCTTATGGATTGCTTCAGTATCTGAAGAGTTGTGAATTGTGAAATCTTCAACAAACAGCCTCACTTCTGACCTTATGCTGGAGACAAGGTTATTGATACAGTAACTGAAAATGGTTGGGCCTAGGATACTATCCTGAGGAATTCCTGCAACAATGTCCTGGGGTTGAGATGATTGGCCTCCAGCAACTACAATAATCTTCCTTTGTGCTAGGTATGACTCCAACCAGTGAAGAAGTTTCCCCATTGACTCCCATGGACTTCAATTTTCTAGAGCTCCTTGATGCCACACTTGGTCAAATCCTGCTACATATTTTTACAAATTCAGTAAGGGATCTTACCTTGATCCTTTACTGGCTTTTCAGTTCAACACAATTTGATTTCCAAGGCACTAATTGCATGTGATAGTGTGTTTTCTTCATCTATATTGTCAAAGCTTTCCTCAGTTAGTGCTGGGTTATAAAGCAACTCTATGCGATCAGAATTGATTTTAGAATCTATCAATGTATCTCTTGTTTATATATCAGCATGCACAACATCAGTTAACTCAAGATTCTGCCAACTCTTCCTCAAATTTGAGTTTGAAATCATTCCAATATGTTCATTGTATGCAGTCTCTTTCAATGACTACGTCTTCTCAAGCCCAACAATGGTTTTGTCAGCTGTCAGGAATTTGATACTAACCCCAACCTTACTCCATCGTGGGAATTTTTAAGCAGTTTTTTTTTCCCAAAAATAGAACAAATATTCTCCATCTAGCAGAAATCCCTATGGATGAATAGACTTTTTGCATAACAACATTTAGAGGCTTTTGGAGTTTGGACTCACTGGCTATGAGGGTGGAGGAAGCAGAGATGATCAATAATTTCAAAAGAAAGCTTTTGATGACGACACCCCAGCCTCTCCCACTGCCCAACTGCAACATTCTTACAATATCTGCCCCATCACTTACCTGCCTGCTGTCCTGAAACTTTCTGGGCCCCTGATCTTCTGGCACAAAACCAGCAGGCTTCCAGCGAGTGCTCTTATTGGGCCAAGAGCTGGCCAGTGGGATAGCAGTGAAGCCTGGCTACAGGCCACAGGTTGAATGACCTGTTCCTTTGCCTAAAGCTTTCAACAAACAAGACTGACCTCAGGGTATTCTTGATCCCACTGAAAAAGCTTTCCTCTGCTCCCACTTTTATCTTCTATCCGTTCACCAACAGATGGGGATCAAAAGACTTTCAAACATGTTGGGATGAGATGTCTTCTAATTCTCCTGTCAAATTAATTAATTGAATATCCAGAGAATCATAGAATCATGGAAAGTTTACGGCACAGAAAGAGGCCAGTCTGTGCCGGCCGAAAAATGAACCACTCAGCCTAATCCCACTTTCCAGCTTTTGGTCTGTAGCCTTGCAGGTTACGTCACTTGAGGTACATTTCCAGGCATCTTTTAAAAGAGTTGAGCATTTCTACTACCCTTTCAGGCAGTGAGTTCCAGACCCTCACAACCCCTTGGGTGAAAAAATCTTTCCTCATCTCCACTATAATCTTTCCACCAATCATTTTAAATCTATGTCACCGAGTCACCAACCTCTCTGCTAAAATAAATAGGCCCTTCCCAGCCACTCTATCCAGGCCCCTAACAATTTTGTACATCTCAATCAAATCTCCCCTTGGCCTCCTCTGTTCCAAGGATTACAGCCCCAGCCTATCCAATCTTTCCTCATGGTTGCAATTTTCCAGTCCTGGCAACATCCTTGTAAATCTCCTCAGTGCCCTCTCTAGTGCAATTATACCCTTTCTGAAATGAGATGACCAGAACTGCACACAGTACTTGAGTTGTGGCCTAACTAATGTTTAATGTAGTTGCCTGCTCTTATATTCTATGCCTTGACTAATAAAGGAAAGGATTCCTTATGCCTTCTTAATCACCTTATCGACCTGTCCTGCTACCTTCAGGGATCTGTGGACATTCACTCAAAGGTCTCTCACTTCCTCTATGCCTCTCAGTATGCTCCCATTTATTGTGTAATCCTTTGCCTTGTTTGACCTCCCTTACACTTCACCTGGGTTGAATTCCATTTGCCACTTTTCTGCCCAACTGGACCAGACCATTGATGTCTTTCTGTAGTCTACAGCAACCCTCCTCGCTATCTACTGCGCGCCAATTTTTGTGTCCATAAGACGTAGAAGCAGAAGTAGGCCATTCGGCCCATTGAGGCTGCTCTGCCATTCAATGAGATCATGGCTGATCCAATAATCTTCAACTCCACTTTCCTGCCTTTTCCCCATAACCCTTGATTCCTTTACTAATTAAAAATTTGTCCATCTCAGCCTTGAATATGCTTAACAACCCAGCCTCCACAGCCCTCTGCAGTAGAGAATTCCACAGATTCACTACCCTCTGAGAGAAGAAATTCCCCCTCACCTCTGTCTTAAATGGGCAACCCCTTACTCTAAGATTATGCACTCTGGTCCTAGACTCTTCCACAAGAGGAAACAACCTCTCAGCATCTATCCTGTCAAGCCCCTGAAGAATCTTATATGTTTCAGTAAGGTCATCTCTCATTTATCTAAACTCCAATGAGTACAGGCCCAACTTACTCAACCTCTCCTTGTAATAAAATTCCTCCATACCTAGGATCAACCTAGTGAATGTTCTCTGGACTACCTCCAACACCAGTATACCTTTCCTTAGATACAGGGGCCAAACCAGTTCACAGTACTCTAAGTGTGGTCTAATTTTAGCAAGGCATCCCTATTTTTATACTCCATTCCATGTGAAATAAAGGCCAACATTCCATTTGCCTTCCCTATTACCTGCTGAACTTGTATGCTAGTTTTTGTGATTCATACACAAGGACCACCAAATCCCTCTGTGCTGCAGCTTTCTTCAGTCTTTCTCCATTTAAGTAATATTCAGCTCCTCTATTCTTCCTGCCAACATGCATAACCTTTTCCCACATTATATTCCATCTGCCAAGTTTTTTGCCCATTCACTTAACCTGTCTATAATCCTCACCACTTGTCCTCCCACCTATTTTTGTGTCACCCACAAACTTGGCGATAGTACATTCACTTCCCTCATCCAAGTCATTCATATATATTGTAAATAATTGTGGCCCCAGCACTGATCCCTGCAGCACTCCACCAGTTACAGGTTGCTATTCTGACAATGCCCCTCTTATCCCATCTCTCTGTCTTCTTTAGTTAGCCAATCCTCTATCCATGATAATATACTACCCCCTACACTATGGGTTCTTATCTTATTAAGTAGCCTTATGTGCGGTACCTTATTGAACATCCTTTGGAAATCCAAATGTTTGTACTGCATCTACTGGTTCCCTCTAATCTATCCTGCTTGTTACCTCCTCAAAGAATTCTAATAAATTTGTTAGGCATGATTTCCCCTTCGTGAAGCCATGCTGACTCTGCTTGATTAGATTGTGCATTTCTAAATGCTCTGCTATTACATCCTTTATAATAGACTTTAAAATTTTCCCAATGATGGATGTTAAGCTAACTGGCCTACAGTTACCTGTTTTTTGTCTCCCTTCCTTTTTGAATATGGGTGTTACATTGGCCGTTTTCCAAGCCTCTGGGATTTTTCCAGAATCTAAGGATTTTTGAAAGCTTACTACCAGTGCATCCAGTATCTGTTTAGCTACTTCCTCTAATATCCTAGGATGCAACACATCAGGTACAGGGTACTTATCGGCCTTTAGCCCCATTACTTTCCCTAGTACTTTTTCTTTAGTGATAGTTATTGCATTTATTTCTTCCCCCTTATCCCCCATGATTATTTAGTATTTTTGGAATTCTATTAGTGTCTTCTACCGTGAAGACTGATACAAAGTATCTATTCAACTCCTCTGCCATTTCCTGATTCCCCATTATTATTTCCCCAGCCTCATTCTCTAAGGGGCCTATGTTCAGTTTGGCCCCTTAAAGAAGCCCTTACTGTCCATTTTTATATTACTTGCTAGTTTACCCTCAAAGTTTATCTTCTCCCTCTTTATTTTTTTTTGGCCATCTTTTGTTGGTTTTTAAAACTTTCCCAATCCTTTGGCTTACCACTAACCTTTGCCACACTGTATGGTTTTTTTCTTTCAGTTTGATACTATCCTTAACTTCTTTGGATGGCCATGGATGGTTTATGCCGTTCCTAGAATCTTTCTTCCTCACTGGGATATATCCTTGTTGTGAGTCATGAATTATTTTCTTAAACGTCTGCCATTGTTCATCAACTACCTTTTCTGCTAAACTCCTTTCCCAGTCCACTCCAGCCAACTCTGCCCTCATTCCTTTGTAATTACCCTTATTTAAGTTTAGCACAGTTGTTTCCGACCCAGGTTTCTCACTCTGGTTTCTTCAAACTTGTTGATCATTTTAGTTCAAATCATTAACATATATCACAAAAAGCAAGGGACCAAGTACTAAGCCCTGCAGAACCCCATTGGAAACAGCCTTCCAGTCATGAAAACATCCATTAACAATTACTCTTTGTTTCCTGCCATTGAGCCCATTTTGTATCCAGCTTGCCACATTCCCCTGGGTCCCATGGGCTTTTATTTTTTTAACCAGTCAGCCATGTGAGATCTGGTCAAAAGCTTTGTTAAAATCCATATAGACCACATCATCTACACTACCCTCATCAATCCTATTTGTTACTTCCTCGATGAATTCAATCAGATTAGGTGGACATGACCTTCCCTCAACAAATCCATGTTGACTGTCCTTGATCAATCCATGCCTTCCTAAGTGACAGTTTATCCTGTCCCTCAGAATTGATTCCAATAATTTGCCCACTACCAAGGTCAGACTGACTGGTCTGCAATCATTCAGTCTATCCCTCGCTCTGTTTTTAATCAAACGTACAACATTAGCAGACCTCCAATCCTCTGGCACCTCACCTGTATCCAGTAAGGATTGCAAAATGATGGTCAGACCTTCTGCAATTTCCTCCCTGGCTTCTTTTAACAGCCTGGATAACATTCCATCCAGCCCTGGTGATTTATCCACTTTCAAGGATGCTAATCCCATAAATACTTCATCTCTTCCTATGTTTACACATCCGATACTTCACACTCCTTCTCCTCCTTAACTATATTGTTTACATTGTCCTCTGCTTTTGTGAAGACAGACGCAAAGATTCCTTTAAGAAACATGCCCACACCCTCCATCTCCACATGTAGGGCCGGAATTTTCTGGCCTCGTTGGTCTCGGACGTCATGGCAGGCGCAGGGAGGGGAAAATATGGCAAGACCACCAAAAATCAGATTCACAGCAGGATCATCTGATGGCATCCGCCATGGTGGAACACCAATCCCACTGGGGGCTGGCATGAACCTGCTTTGCATCCCGCCAATAGGAGGCAAAGTAAGGCTCAACCACTGTCATCCCCCCCACATCAGATTTACTGTTACGCCCAGAAAATGCAGGAAAACATGTCGGCGCAGAACATGTCTGGACAAGTGTGACACAGAAGTCAGGACTTACCATTAAGGCCTTGATCAAATCGCAGACATCCGAGAAGATGCTGGAGCTATGCAGCTACCGGACCCTGGAGGAACACATGCATCATATGGTGGGTGGATTCTCATGGACGTGGCTCCACCGCAAAGCAACTCATGGAAAGTGACAGATCTCCAATGATGGCTCAGCTCTGCTTCGGAACATCACAATCTTGGCCACAGGTTGCAATGGATGAGGAGAGGGAGAGGAAGGTGTACCAGGCAGAGAGTGGGAAAGGAAGATCCAGATGTGAGTGGGGGAGTAAGATGTACTGGGCAGGCGGTGGGGATGGTGGAGGGGGTCGGTAGGAGAGGAAGCTTTAGGCTTCACTGGGAGAGAAAGGTGTACTGGGGCAGTGAGGCTGGGAGTACAAAGGTGACTGCTGGGGGGGCTGGGGGGTGGGTGTGGGGTGGTGAGGTTGGGGAGAGGTGAAGGTGACAGGGGTGTGAGCTTGGGAAGGGGTGTCGAAGGTGTTGGAGGATGAGGTTGGGAGGAGGAGGAGGGTATACATGGGGAGGAAGGTGTACCGGGGAGAATGCGTCAAGTGGGGAAGTAGGTGTAAGAGGGGAGGAAAGTGTACGGAAAGCGGTTCAGAAGGGGCAAGGAGTTCAGAGGGGAGAGGAAAGGGTTCAAAGGAAGAAGGAGTTTGGAGGGGAAAAAGTCCAGGGGGAAGAAGTAGTCCAGAGGAACAAAGGAGTTCAGGGGGAGGAAGTAGTTCAGAGCAGGGAAGGAGATCAGCGGGGTAGAAGGAGTTTGGAGGGGGGAAGGAGTCCAGAGGGAGGAAGGAGTCCAGGGGAGGAGGGAGTAAGGGTGGAAGAGGGAGTAAGGGGTGAGTGTGTCCAGGTGAATGTGCAAGCGTGGTGTCTGTGGAGTCAATTGACTGCCTCCTGGGGAGCGAACTGAGGGTGGATGTGGTAGGAGGGAATGGTGAGTAGGAGATGGGCAGAGTGAGACAGAAGGGTGGGAGGGTGAGGGTACCACGGTAGTGGTTGAAGGGATGGTGAGGGTGATTGGTGGGGACTTGGAGGCGAACACGGGCCCTGGGGTTGGGAAGGAGGGAGACAGGGAGGTCAATGTGGATGGGGATGGGATTCTCAGCAAGATAGGGAACATGCAAATGTTCTAGACTTTCTAGAAAGAAAAGAGCTTGGGTTGGTAGGTAATGGTGGGGAGACGGAAGGTGATGCCGGGGGTCAACAGTGATGGGGGAAAGGACATGGTTGAGTGGAAAAGGGTGGGGGAGCTTATGAGAATCTTGACTTTAACCACATTTTGCAAGTCGAAAGTGAGCAGAGCCTCATGTTGAACGGGCACAGGTGCTACCTTGGACTGTGATCAGTGGGTGGGCGGGGATGCAGGTTGGCTCAGATGGACAACTGAAAGAGAACCCCAGCAGGCAGCATTGAAAATGCTTGGGACATTCAGATGTGTGTGATGGAGGAAGGCTCCGCATGATTAGGAGAGTGCACGCATGAGGCTCCGAAAGGCCTTGCCACACAAACACTTCTCCCTCCAGAATCACTCTGGGTCTGGCTGTGTGCAGCTGAACTGCTGGTGGAGGAGGGGGTGGGGGATACAGGGCGAGGACTCATGAAGCTTGAAAATGAAGCTGAAAGACACCATCACACATTATACAGTGAAAGTGAATATATTTTCAGATTATAAAGTGACAACCACTTGTGATCTGAATTTTTAAACTTTTCTGGACCTACCACTTCTAGGTGCTGCCCTGACATCTGCAGCAGGGGTGGAGACACCCTGTCCAATGGCTGGCCCTGATGCCTCTGATGGCTTTGGCATGTGTCCTCTGGAGAGCCTTGAGGGCCCCGGCTTGCTTTGGCTGTCCTCTTTTGAGCAATCTTCTCCCTCTGCGGTGACAGAGGACAAAGTTGAGTGGGGTCACAAGCAAAGGGGTCTCAGAGGGAGGGGACAGCCTCTGAGATTCCTGAGTGGTCACTTGGCCAATTTTGTATCCATATTGCTACTGCCTGTTTTATTCCACGAGGTCTAACTTTACTCGCAAGTCTGTTGCCTGCGAATGCTGGAAATCTGGAACAAAAACAGAAAATCCTGGAAAGACTCAGCATGCCTGGCACCTTCTGTGGAAAGAGAAATAGAATTCCAAAGTTCCAAAGAAGAGTCATATTGAACTTCAAATATTAACTCTGTTGCTTTCTCCACAGATGAAGCCAGATCTGCTGAGTTTTTCCTGCATTTTCTGTTTTTATTTTATCAAATACCTTTTGGAAGTCCAAGTACAATGCATCAAGGGCTCCATTACCACATCAAAAAACTCCAGCAAATTAGTTAAACATGACTTCCCTTAACAACCTATGCTGGTTTTCCTTAATTAACATGCATTAGCCCCAAAAGATTCTTTCCAAAAGTTTCTGCACCATCACGGTTAACTGACTAGCCTATAGTTGCTGGGCTTATCTTTACAGCCTTTTTTTAAACAAGGTGATATTTGCAATTCTCCAGTCCTCTGCCATCACCCTGGTGTCTAAGGAAGCTTGGAAAATTATGGCCGGTGCCGCTACAATTTCCACTCTCACTTCCTTCAGTATCCTTGGATGCATCTCATCTGGTCCTGGTTTCTTATCAACTGTAAGTACTGACGGCCTTTCCAGTACCACTTCATTATCAATGTTAAATCCTTCAAATGTCCAAGTTCTTCTTTCACCATGACCTGGGCAGTACCTTGTTTCTTAGTATAGACAGGTGCAAAATATTCATTTAATATCTTAGTCATGTCCCCTGCCTCCAACCGTAAATCCCCTTTTTGGTCCCCAACCATCCCTACTCCACCTCTTACCACCTTTTTACTATTTACATGATGATAGAAGACTTTTTTGTTCATTTTTATGCTAGCTGCCTGTCTCTTCTCCTAATCTTTCTTTGCTTCTCTTTTTGCTTTTTCAATTTCCCTCTGAACCTTGTATATTTGGCCTGGTTCTCAATTACCCACCTAACATCTGTCACAAGCACACTTCTTCTTCTTCATCTTAATTTTTATCACTTTTGTCACCAGGGAGCTCTGGGTTTGTTTGCTCCACCTTTCCTCTTCATGGGAATATTCCTTGACTGTGTTTGAATGATCTCTTCTTTAAAGGCAGCCCATTGTTAAGTTGCAGTTTTGTCTGCTATTCTTTGACACCAATTTATCTGGGCCAGATCAATTCTTTCCCCATTGAAGTTAGCTTTCCCCCAGTTAATTATTTCTATTCTGGCTTGCTCCTTGTCCTTTTCCACAGCCAACATAAACCTTATGATCCAATGATCACTGTCCTTTAAATGTTCTCCTACTGATGGTCAACCTCATTTGAAGAACTAGATCCAGCAATGACTCCTTTCCCATTGGAATGGAAACATGCTGCTGTCGAAAATTCTCCTGAACATACTTTAGGAACTCTCCGCCCTCTCTGCCCTTTACGTTACTACTAACCCAGCCTATATTTGGATAAAAGTCCCACAATATAATTACTCTATAACTTCTGCAATCCTCTATAATTTCCTTACAAATTTGCCCCTCATTATCTTTCCCACTAGCTGAAGGTCTGTAAGACTACACTGAGCAATGTAATTGCACCTTTTTGTTCCTTAGCTCTAGCCACATAGATTCTGTCCTTGACCCCCCTGGGACATCATCTCTCTCCAACACTGCAATATTCTCTTAATCAAAACTGCCACCCCTCCTCCTTTCTTCCCATTCCCATCTTTTCTGAATGCCAGAAATATTTAATACCCAGCCCTGTCCTTCTTTGAACCTGTCTCTGTTATCGCCGCATCATCATTTTGCCAAATAGCTATCTGCACCTGAAACTCACTATTCTTATTTACCACACTTGGCACACTCACATCCACTGTAATCATAAATTAGACTTTATTACTTTCCCATTTACACAGAACTCACTGAATACCCCAGTGCAAGGGTATTAGGCCCCTAGGTGAACTTTCAGCCTTGTGAACATGCCCCACAATTAACTTTCGAAAATGAGAATTATGTATTAGTTTGAATAAAAATTCTGCATTTATAATTACAGATTTATTTTACATGAGAAAGGAGAATATTCTGATACTGATTGTACATTCTCACTGTTCTACACTTTTCACGGAATATATACCAGAAGAAATGCATATCTATAATCACATGATGTAATAACACGGCCAGAATTTTGCGTCTCACATGCAGGCAAGTGCCTGGCCCAAATGAACGTGAAATAGCGCGAGATAACGTCAGGCAAGTGTCCCAATGTCATTCTGCATGCAAGCAATCTTCAGATCAGTAGGCGCACGCAGGCGTAGGAGCTGTACTCGCTAACAATTAAAGAGCCACTTAAGACCATTAAGAAGGCAATTGATCCCGACTTTATGTTGCCTGTGAAATTTCACGCTCATTGCATGGGCAAAATGGGCAGGCGGGCAGTCCACTTTTAACAAAACCTCATCCAAGGTCAGGATAAAAAGCGCCAGCAGCATTGCCATTGTGAGTAGTGAGGGGTTTAGGAGATAGTTTGCTACTGGTTGCTTATTTGAGCTTGACAACTTCATCCCTGTTCTGAGCTTCAGTCTTCACATATCTTGGCTTCATTTCAGGACTCATTGGTGTCTTCAAGGCCCTGGAGGATTTTGACCATGTGGACCCTTCCAGGCACCAGACTGCCTTTTGTTACCCTAGTAATGGGGATTGTGCTCTCTGTTGGTGGCACCTCCTTTGAGAAGGAAGAGTGGGGCAGAAGGGAGAGGAGGCCAGGTGTCCCAACGCAGCTTCCAGGAGAGGGACCTGTTGGGGGAGAGGCGCAGGCACAAGGGACGCAGGGCCAGCTGGCATTCAAGGCATAAGGGGCTGCATAAGATTTCACTACCCTGCTGCCAGGGTTTACAGGCAGTGATGCAGCTACCTCAACATGTCTGATTAAATGGTGAAGGAGGCTCCACCTCTCAAAGGAGACTGTGACCTCCATCCATCAGATGATTGGGCCTGAGATCAGCTCCGACTGTGTGGGTGGACACCCCATTCCAGTGGCTCTGAAGGTCACAGTGGCCCTCAACTTCTATGCCTCCAGCTCTTTCCTGGGGTCAGTGGGAGATCTGTGTGGAGCGTCCCAATCAGCTGTCCACAGTTGCATCTAGTTGGTGACAGAAGCTCTGTTCAGGCGGGCAATGGCATTTATTCATTTCTGAATGGATGAGGCCAGCCAGGCTGAGCAAACCGGAGGCATCCAGGGTGCCATCAACTGTACTCATGTGGCCATCAAGGTACCAGCGGGTCAGCTGGGAGCCTTCATCAACAAGAAGGGCTTCCACTCCATGAACATGCAGATAGTGTGTGACCACAGGATGCAGATTCTGCAATTCTGTGCAAGGTACCCTGGCAGCTCCCATGATGCTTAAATCCTCAGACACTCCCAGGTGCCAAGGCTGTTCACTGCTCCAGCTTGACCGGATGGGTGGCTGCTGGGTGACAAGGGCTATCTGTTGAAAAGGTGACTCATGACAGCTCTCCACCACCCAAGAACCAAGTACAGCAATGTTATAATAGGAGCCATGCCTCCACAAGGGCGGTGATAGAGAGGACCTTAGGTCTTCTGAAGAAGTGCTTCCGATGCCTGGAGTGTTCAAGGGGAACACTACAGTACCCCCCCAGAGCGGGTGTCACTGATAGAGGTTGCATGCTGCGCTCTCCACAATCTGGCTCTGGCAAGGGGAGACCCACTGGAGGAAAAGGATCTTGAGGCATCTCCATAGGCCACAAAGCATGAATCCAGTAGTGAGTCAAAAGTGGAGATTGTGAGGGGAACGATGATGATGTAGAGACAGATTTCTGGATTCTTCAGGGAGGCAGGGACACCAGGGATGCCTTGATCCAATGCTCATTTGGTTCGGCTGCTAAAGATCTGCTTCCACCTCACGCCAGGGCTGTCGCCTCCATCCTGGATGTTTGAAATGACCCTTTCCTTTGAACCCAAAGTCCACTCAGTGCCTGTGCAATAATGTTTAGTGCCACTACATCCAGCATGAGATACTGCCATGCCCTGCACCTACAAAACAAGTGAAGCATACTCAGGCCAATAAGACAAAAGCAAAATTTATATCATGTTGGCACTCACATCAAATGAACAGAACAATATATGATGTAAATGGCCACACCAGCGGCTGCAAACATGGCAGAAGATCAGCCGTGAACAGTCCCTATTTGTGCTCATGGTGCCTTAAACTTACGTTTGCGAGTGCTGCATCTTGTTGCCACCCCCACCTCCCAAACTCACTGGCAGTGGCATTGGATGCAGCTGCCGACTGTGCTGTTCTGTTGGCCCTGATGACCTTGGCGGTGGTCTGTCGTCCTCTGGGCAGTGGAGCATGTGTTGGCCCCCCCCGGGAGGGAGCGGCCTGTGCCACGGTTGGCCTCTCCTTGGTCATCGCAGACACATCAGATGCCACGGTCACTGGCAGAGGGGTGGAGGAGCTGCTGCCATCATCCAGAGCGCCCTGAGAGGAGCCCACAGAGACAACAAGCAGCTCATGAACCAATGTGAAGTTTCTATGGATCTCCTTGCTCGCCATTGATGGACGGGCACCTAGCTCAGTCACGGGATGCCTCATCTGTCTCCCACATTGGCACTGACCACCTGAGCTCAGTGTCTGTGTGAGGGCTTGTAGGTCTGAGCGCAACCCCAGGAACCCCTGATTCTGCCCCTGGAGCTGCCTCTCCATGAGAGTCCCCACTCGCTCAATGGAGGAGGCATTACATTCAGCGATGAGAGTCAACGCAGTGCTCACACTCCGCAGGGACTCCTCCTCAACAGAGACCATGGCACCCATATGCTCATGGATGTCCGCCAGATCCTCCCACATGGGATGCTGGACATCCAGCATCTACTGCCTAATGGACAACCCCAGAGGCTCGTCATCTGCCTTCAACCCAACATTGTCCTGGTCCTGACTGCTGGTGCCCTGGGCACTCTCTGCCTCCACCTGCTCCTTAAGCGTGTATGAAGTGCCCTCACTGCTGTGCACCAACATTCTAGTCGATGATCTAATGCCCACCGAGGTGCTGGTATCTGCGGTGGTGCCTGGTTCAGAGATAGGGGTATGCCGCAGATGCATCTAACGGCCAGTGGTCCTCTGGCATCAAGGGTGGTTCGGGGTCCAACGTTCGAGGGTGAGTTGGCGATGACATGTCATTAGTTAAAGTCATCACACTGTCACTGTCCATGCCAGGTGCCCTGGTGAGACAATGGAGATCTGCATCATGGTGCCTTCATCTTTCAATGGTCAATGGGGACTCCAGATTTGAGGCACCCATTAATGATGAGACCACACAAGAATGGTTGCACAATCCGACACTCTTACCTTCGTCAGAGATCCCTGCCTCTCCACTACCAGCTGAACAAGGTGGGTGGTGGCACTCCAGCTCCAAGGCATCCATCTTGTAGCTCATCAGAATGAGGAGATTTGGGGGGCCTCCGCCTGTCTTAGTTCTTTGGTTTGTGTTATGGCTTCTCTTCACCGGAAATGACAGAGAAGCATAGAATTATCCACTCTCTACCTGCAGCACCATTGCAGAAAGTAGCATCCCCCCTCTTGGATACCTTGCAGGACACATCTAAGTCATGGCCCTTGATCCACCAGGCACTTAGGCCAAGCAGCCAGGGCTCACCCACTTGGCAAGCACAGTTAGCACTCTGACTCTAATACCCCGGTGCTCCATGGGGTGGGGGGTGGGGGGGTGGGGGTGGGGGGTGGGGGGGTAGATGCAGAGAGCCAGTCTTTAATATTTGTCCACACTGATCCATGCCAACTCAGTATCACCCTTGCTGAATGCATAAGATCATTGAACCTTTTGCAGCACGGCACCCATGTGCGCCACACAATGTCGTGGCCACTGACCTTGGCTGCCATCTTCTCCCAGGCTTTTTTGGTCAGGTGCAGTGGCCTCCTCCTGCCATCTCTGGCTGCTAGAGTGTCCTGCCTGACACTGACCTCCTCCACAAGAACTGTGAGGCACAAGTCCGAGAAACAGGGGACCGAGTGCTCACCCGATCTGCCCTCCAGTCTGGCATCTCCAGCCACTGGTGAGCCCATTGTTCAAGTGAAATGGTGTCCTGGACAAACTCCCTGGCAGCCTTCAGGGAGTTGCCTCTGCCAATTTTAAAGCGCCCACCTGGTCGCCATTGGACACAGCGCCCAACAGGCCCCCACCCCTGCCCGACCTTTGAGAAGACACGTTTCACGCTGGATGGACCTTAATTGACTATCCAGCATGAAATCGCGTCTGCAACGGGACCACAGCCAGGAGTGGATTCCACATCCACTTCTGCTCCCGCCGACTTGGCACGTGCGCCAAGCGTGAAATTCAGGCCCATGTGCTCCTACAACAGTTACTAGATGATTTTATGTGCAATTTACATAATCAATAATCATTACGGTAGATTAAATTACATTCTTTGATATTATTTACTGGTTCATAATTTTGGAATAGTCATGTAGATGTACAAATTTGAAAAGCTGTCACATAACAGAATGAGGAATGTAATATAAAATTTTGGGAAAGACTGCAATATGAATACATGGGAATCTATATGTATGTTAGTATATGTGCATGTACATCAGTTGATCTAGGCCTTTCATTCCCACTGCTGAAGCCTGTTTGCTTACTTACGTAGTTTCATGAATAGTTCATTCAGTTTTGCTGCTCCAGACGAGCATCTAGCTTGCCTAGTGGTTGCCCTGACCCCTGCCCATTCTAGTACTATCTGGCCAACCCAATATTCCCTGCACCTTTGTATCCCTCGGTAGTATTACTTCCTGGCCACAACACACCTGCCAAATACATTTAAATCTTCCCAATAGCACTATCAAATCACCCTGCAAGGAAAGTGTTCCTGGCTCTGCTTAGGTGCAACCTGTCCAGCTTGTCCAGGTCCCACCTCCCCCAGAACTGATCCCAATATCCCAAGAATCTAAATCCCTCCCTCCTGCACCATCTCTCCATGCACACATTCATCTACTTTAAACCCCTATTTCAATATTCACTTGCATGTGGTACCAGAAGAAATCCAGAGATTACTATTTTTGAGGTTCTGCTTGCTAATTTCCTTCCTAGCTTCCTAAATTCCAATTGCAGGACTACATCCCTCTTTCTATCTATGGTGTTGGCACCGATGTAGACCATGACTGCTGGTTGTTCACCCTCCCCCCTCAGGGTGCTCTGCAGCCGCTCAGTGACATTCTTGGCTCTGCCATCAGGGAGGCAACACACCATCTTGGATTCATGTCTCTAGCTGCAGAAATGCCTGTCAATGATTTGCTCCATGATTTTACTAGTAGCTGCTTGATTCTCATTGTAGGTTTGATGTCCACGTGTGAGCAGTGGGTGAAAGGGGAGTCATGAGTCATTGTCATAGAGTCATAGATGTCTACAGCACAGAAAAAGGCCCTTCAGCATGTCGGGACTGCACCAGTCAAAAAGTACCTAACTATTCTAATCCCATTTTCCAGCACTAGGCCCATAGCCTTGTATGCCATGGCATCGCAAGTGCGGATCCAAATACTTCTTAAATGTTATGAGGGTTTCTGCCTCTACCACCCTTTCAGGCAGTGAGCTCCAGATTCCCACCACCCTCAGGGTGGAAAAAATCTTCCTCATGTCCCCTCTAAACTTCCTGCCCCTTACCTTAAATCTATGCCCCCTGGTTATTGATCCCTCCACCAATGGGAAAGGTTCCTTTCTGTCTACCCTATCTATACCCCTCATAATTTTATACACCTCAATCATGTGCCCGCTCAACCTCCTCTGCTCCAGGGAAAATAACCCCAGTCTATCCAATCTCTCCTCATAACTAAAACTCTCCAGCCCAGGCAACATCCTGGTAAATCTCCTCTACACTCTATAAACACATCGTTCCTATCATGCAGATTCCAGAACTGCACGCAATACTCTAACTGAGCCCTAACCAGTGTTTTATACAGTTCCAGCATAACCTCCCTGCTCTTATATTCTATGCCTTGACTAATAAAGGCAAATATCCCATATGCCTTCTTGACCGACTTATTTACCTGTCCTGCTACCCTAAGGGACTTTGGACATGCACACCAAGGTCCCCCTGATCCTTGGTACTTCGCATGGTCCTACCATTCATTGTATATTCCCATGCCTTGTTTGTCTTGCCCAAGTGCATCACCTCACACTTATCAGGATTAAATTCCATTTGCCACTGATCAGCCCATCTGACTAGCCCGTCTACACGCTCCTGTAATCTAAGGCAATCCTCCTCACTATTTACCACCCCACCAATTTTCGTATCATCCACGAACTTACTGATCAATCCTCCTACATTCAAGTCTACATTATTTATATATACCACAAACAGCAAGGAAACCAACACTAATCCCTGTGGAACCCCACTGGACACAGGGATCCAGTCACAAAAACATCTCTCGACCATCACCCTCTGCTTCCTGCCACTCAGCCAATTCTGGACCCAATTTGCTAAATTGCCTTAGATCCCAAGGGCTCTTACCTTTGCAATCAATCTTCCATGTGGGACCTTATCAAAAGCCTTGTTGAAGTCCAAGTAGACTACGTCAAATGCATTGCTCTCATCTACACAGCTGGTCACCTCTTCGAAAAATTCAATCAAATTGGTCAGACACGACCTCCCCTTAACAAAAGCATGCTGACTATCCTTGATTAGTCCTTGCTTCTCCAAGTGTAGATTAATTCTGTCCCTCAGAATTACTTCCAATAGTTTCCCCACCACTGAGGTTATACTGACTGGCCTGTAGTTCCCTGGTTTATCCTTTTCTTCCTTCTTGAATAACAGTGCCACATTGGCTGTCCTCCAGTCCTCTGAGCCAGGTGTAGATTCCTCATTAATATGTGGGGGCCCCAAAGCCAAGTGCATTCAGTAGATTGCCCACTGCACCATTCCAAATCCCCCGAGACTGGCTAAGCCACATGCTCACTCCTTCTGTTCCTCTCTGGTAAGAACTGAATTTCACAGCCCCGCTCTTTTCAACAAAGTATGGACTGAAAGATGACAAACGGATTTTAATGCAAATAAATGTTGTAACCCATAGAGGAAGCAGTAACAATAAATGTGTGTATAATGTGAGAAGAATCCAGGCTAAAATAGAGCAGGATTTGTGCACATACATCAACCCTTCATTCAAAACTTCTCGCCTGTATGAGACAGTTACTAAAAGACAAAGAAGGGACTGTGTTGTTACAATTTCAGTCAGTTTATTCCAGTACAACTTATCCCATTATTTACGAAAATATGGGACTCTGAAGGTTACTTAGAACGATTACTTTCAAAAGGGCTAAGGGTTCAGTTGAAACTCTTGTTCTATAAAATAAACTAAATTACTACAGGTGCAAGGTAGCTAATTTTTAGAAGTGATATCAAAAGCCGTAACACCCTCAACATGAGTGTCTGAGTTCAAGAGAACAAAACCACAAGTTAAACTATCCAAACAAAGAACCTTACTAGGCTCTCTAAACATGTAGAGCTCAGAATTAAGGAAGAATAATTGTTTTTGCATGAAGGTGTGTATCAAGTGGTGCCAGCCAAAACGTGGAACCCACTGGAACATGGAACTGCCAAATAAAACTGTTTTCTACTCCATGCCTTAATCATAGTCTTGCATATATGAATGTCATGACCAGGTATGGAACTTCCCATCGTGAGCTCTTCATTTTTATCAAGAAAAAAGGGAAAGGACAAACAGCAGAAAACTGATAAGGTGTAATAATGGTGGTGAGTCTGATATAACAAAGGATCAACAGGAACATTCAGGGAATACACAGGTTACTCAAAAATTAGATCAGGGTTGAGAAACAGAGTTAGACAAAAGGACCAGAAGGAAAGATTCCATGGAGCATGAAGAGAAGGTCCAGCATTGCAGCAGATTTAACTCTCTGCCCAAATGACAATGGGGTAATTTGATTCCTTGTCTTCTGTAAACTATCCCTTAAATGCCTGTATTGATTCTTGCTTTTGTTGCAATAAAGATCACCTCTATAAACACTTTGGTGTCAGGTTCAAACAATTGGTTAAGTAAAACATACATAATGAAGAATCTACCTTACCTTCTAATGATTACTCTAGAAATTCTAACCTCATCAGCTTGAAGTATTAGATCAGCCATGTCTGATTGAATAGTAGAAAGGGCTTGTAGGTTTGAAGGGACTACTCCTGTTCCTGTGCCTAAAGCTTTAACAAAAATTAAACTGACCTCAGGGCTTCCTCTTTGCCCCCCAAAAAACTTTCATCTGCTCCCACTTTTATCTTCTATCCGACCTACAACAGATGAGAATCAAAAGCATTGTAGGGGTGGTGGTGTGTATCAGCTTCACCTCTGACTTCTGAGCGATCCGATTCGCTCCCACTCCCTGAGTTCTAGACCTTGGACTTATTCGGGGTTTTTGATAAAGTGCAGCAGACAACTGCACTTTGGAGCAAGAAAAAAAAACTGGGTTTATTGAAGTCACAAATGAACTTATAACGTTAGGATTACACTGAGATTATACAGACCTACAAAGTATACTTAGTTAAAAATGGGGAACACACAGCATAATGAGGGAAAACCACGCTACTAATCCCCTTATCCTTGTCCCACACCCAAAAACCTAACTAAATTGAACTAGGAGAGGTCAGGGATCATGCTCACCAACCAGAGTTCCTTGACAGTTCGAAACTCAGCCAGGTAAGCCAGTTGCAGTTTTGGGGTGCTCATCCTCCTTCCCTTCATTACTGATGCCCAGTTATACTGTTTTTTTTTAACTTCTTATCTCAATCCAAATCGAGGTTAGTTCTTTGTCTGATTTTGGTGGGTTTCCTCAGATGATTGTTGTCTCGTTGGTTTCAATGGGCTCGCATGATGTTTATCGTTGTCTTCCTGTCCCCGTCACTAGTCTTGAACTGAAAGCCATTATATATGTGGAGTATTGATAGGTTCGCATAAGTGCATTGATTGCTGCTGTCCTGCCTTAGTAGTTAGTAGCGATTATTTATGCAAGATTTTGATGGGCTTTAGTTTCATGTCTTTCTCTGGGTTGATTGTTTTAAAGGGAAGAATGTGCATTCTGTCTCCTCTCGTTGTCTGGTTTCAGGCAACAATCCACACTGCACTCAACAAGCCTGGGCATGTCCAGTCCCAGGCCTTCATGGGCCTAGCCTCCTGTCTGCAGGGTTCTACACTTAACTCAGCAGTTGGGTCCTCTGCCATAAAAGTCCAAAAGTCATATCCTTGTTGATGATATGAAAAATGTGGGAATTTTGAGAACCCTTCAGCATTTCCAACCTATTGGGTGTGAGATGTTTTCTGATTACCCTGACAAGCAAAGGAATTAATCATTGTTTGGTCTCTGAGACAAAGCCAAAGGAGAAAAGTGGTGCCTACTGAGCAAGGCATCAACAAATAGCACATGTGTTGGAGCTGTGGTGAGAAGCGGTGGCAGAATTAATCCTTGACATATTATAATTACACTTGACTCTGAATGGGCAGGCTTTCTGCATTGACCCTTGCTCAATCTCAAATTGCTTATGTTCTTTTGATGACTAAAGCATGAGGTAAAGCATTGAAGCATGAAAACATGAGGACTCCCGAGCAGTACCCACAGAGTGTAAAGAAATAAAGAATGGGACCTTGTCAGAAAAGTACAGCAAAATTTATGGGGGATTTTAATCTACATATAGACTGGAAAAATCAGATGAGCAAAGGTAGCCTAGGTGAAGAATGTTCTTAGAACAGCACATTCAGGAGCCAACCAGAGAGCAGGCTGTACCAGATCTGGTATTGTGCAATGTAATGGAGCTATTAATGTATATAATATTATTAGAAAATATTTTTCTTTTAAAATAGAGGTTTAGTCTGTGGATGTGCCTCATTTGGTTTAAAGCCAGCTAGCCTGGGTGCTTTGATATTATTAATTTTGATATGTAAAAGAGATAGTGTGCATTTGCATTTTTTGATTAGGGCATTCAAGAAGTGGAGTGAAAACTGACACCTATCTAGCAGATACCAAGCAATATGTTTATATTACTAATAAAATTGGTACTATGAAAGGGGTTTCATTGTTAGAGAGGTTTAGTTCAGAAGTTGGTGACAATTCAATTGGCAGTGGTTGGTATAAATTCAGCAGTGTTGTGTGTGCAGGGCAGAGGCAATGTGAGATCAAAAGGCAGCTGTAAGCTTCCAACCGACTCCACAGGAGCCAAAGTGAAAAGAACTTCATTTTGAATTCGTTAGGTGAAAATGCTTTGCCTGGTGTTGGTTAAGTCTATCGGTTGCTTTTGCCTTAATGGAGATTAGTTTGGGAATTTGTTAAAGTTGCGATAGTAGTAATTGGTAGCCATATTTTAGCCTGTGTAAACTAATAAATGTTTAATTTAATTTAAGGTAAAACCTTGAGAGCTGATTCCTGAATTTAGAGTCGCATCTCAAACATAACACTTAAAATTATAGTTTATGACAGATGTTTAAATTTTCTCTCTGGGATTTTTAAATAACTCAGCTGTACCAACTGCATTGGTCAGAACATACAAAGAGATAAGATTAATTTATGACCTCATAGTGAAGGTGCCCCTAAGTAGCAGCAATCATAATATAATTAAGTTTTACATTCAGTTTGAAGGAGAGAAGAATGGGTCCAAGACTAGTAGTTTATACGTAAATAAGGGCAATTATGAGGGCATAAATGAAGAGCTAGTTAGAGTGAACAGGCAAATAATGTTAAGGGATAGATCAATACAGGTGCAGTGGCAGACATTTAAAGGGATATTTCAGAGTACAAGAATAGACACATTCCAACGAGAAAGAAAAATTCCAGGGGAGGACCCAACATCTGTGGTTAACTAAAAAAATTAAAGATAGTATCAAACTTAAAGAAAAAACATATAGGGCAGAATCTTACAGTCCCGTTTCAGCGGGGACGGGGCTGTAAAATGCACTGAGACATTCTAAGCCTCATTGGCTTTGGCAGGAAAGTAAAATCCCACTGCTGTAAAATTTTGCCCATAATTGTGCAAGGGTGGGTGGCAGGTCAGAACGTTCGACATAATATAAAAAACTGCAAAGAACAACTAAAAGATTAATTAGGAGGGAAATAATTAGAATTAGCTGGAAATATAAAGACAAAGAGTAAGAGTTTCTAAAGATATTTAAAAAAGAAAAGTTAACAAAGTGACCATTGGCCATATAGAAAGTGAGCATGGGGAGTTGATAATGGAAACTAAGGAGATGGCAGATGAATTGAACCTATATTTCGCATCAGTCTTCACTATGGAGGATACAAGTAACATCCCAGGAATAGCTGTAAATTAGGAAATAGAAAGGAGGGAGGAACTAAAGAAAATTATAATCACCAGGGGAGTGGAACGTAGCAAATTGTTGGAGTTGTAGGTTGACAAGTCCCTAATCCTGATGGATTCATATTTGGGTCTTAAAAGAAGTGACTAGTGAGATATTTGATGCACTGACTTTAGTTTACCAAAATTCTCTAGATTCAGGAAAGTTCCATTACTTCAGTAAAGTTCCATTCCATTGGAAAATCACAACTGTAACTCCTTTATTCAAAATGAGAGTGAGACAAAAAGCAGAAAACTACAGACCAGTTAGCTTAACATCTGTGATAGGGAAAATGTTGGAAGATACTATTAAAGATGTGAAAGCTTAGATAAATTCAAGGTAATCAAGCAGAGTCAACATGGTTTAGAGGGACATCGTGTGTAACCAATTTATCGGAGTTCTTTGAAACAGTAATATGTGCTGTAGATAAAAGCGATTTGGTGGATGTACTGTACTTAGATTTCCAGAAGGCATTTGATAAGGTGCCACATCAAAGATTAATGCAGAAAAGAAGCTCATGATATAGTGGGGTAACATATTGGCATGGATAGAAGATTGACTAGCTACGGGAAACAGTGTGCAGGCATAAATGGGTCATTTTCTGGATGGCAAGGTTTAACAAGTGGTGTCCCACAGGGATCAGTGATGGGGCCTCAACTTTTTACAATTTATATAAATGACTTGGGTGAAGGGACAGAAGATATGGTTGCTAAATTTGTTGATGACACAAAGGTAGGAAGGAGAGTAAGTTGTGAAGAGGACATAAGGAGGCTACAAAAGGATATGGATAAGTTAAGTGAATGGGCAAAGATCTGGCAAATGGAGTAAAATGTGGAAAAATGTGAAATTGTCCATTTTGGCAAGGAGAATAAAAAAGAGCATATTAGCTAAATGGTGAGAGATCACAGAGTTCTAGGGTGCAGAGGGATCTAGATGTGTAGTGTACCAATTGCAAAAGGTTAGTACACAGGTGCAGCAAGTAATTAGGAAAGCTAATAGAATATTATCGTTTATTGCGAGGGGAATTTAACACAAAAGTAGGGAGTTCATGCTTCAGTTGTACAGGGCATTGCTGAGACCACATATAGAAGACTGCTGAAAAAAGAAACATATTGAAGCTATTCCGCTTGCACTCATCTTACGAAATGTCCTGATGAGTGCAAGACAAAAAGTCTTGACATGTCTCTTTTTCAGCAATACTCAAGCTCTGTACTATCAAATGACAATTAGTATTGGTCCCCTTATTTAAGGACCTAAATGCATTGGAATCAGGTCAGATAAATTCTGGTGTATACCTGGATTGGGTAGTTTGCCTTATTAGGAAAGGTTGGACAGGCTAGGCTTGTATCCGCTGGTGTTTGGAAGAGTAAGAGATGCCTTGTTCGAAACATATATAAGATCCTGAGTGACCTTGACAGGGTGGATTTGGGAAGGATGTTTCCTCTTGTGGGAGAATCTAGAACTAGAGGTCATTGTTTCAAAATAAGGGGTTGCCTATTTAAGGCAGAGATGAGGAGAAGTTTTTTTTCCAAGGGGTCATGAGTCTTTGGGACCATTCCTCAAAAGGTGGTGGAAGTAGAGTCTTGGAATATTTTTGAGGCAGAGCTAGATGGATTCTTGATAAGCAAGGAGGTGGAAGTTCATTGGGAGTAGGCGGGAATGTGGAGTTGAGGTTACAATCAGATCGGCCATGATCTTATCGAATGATGGAGCAGACCAGAGGAGCCAAGTGGCCTACTCCTGCTCCTAATTCGTATGTATGTTCATATGTATGTATATGTGTTCATATGTAAACCAATTAGACAAAAGAATGCCGAAGTTGAATGAAGATATGTGTATATCTGTCAAGTAACTAGATGTGTAAATGTGGATTACAGCGTGTGTTACTGGATGAATTGCCAGAATGCTTTAGGTACGGCACGCTTAGATATCATGGTTAACAGTTATTAAACTAAGAGCTGGGGCAATAAATGCTAGAATTTATGTTTGTTTTAGAAATTACCTCAGACAATTTTCTTGCTCATGAATTCAAGCACAGATGTCATCTTTATTGCATTAATTTATTGTTGAAAAAATTTACAATAAACTCAGTCTTTAATTTCCTATTAACTGTGATTACTTTCTGTTATTTCACTGCCCATGTTTGACCTAATGAAAGAAGTCCTATGATGCCATAGAAGAACCATAGAAGTTTGTAGCAGAGAAGAAAGCCATTCAGCCATTGTATCTATTCCAGCTCTTTGCCAGAATAATCCAAAACGAATGACATTGCTCCACACCCTCCCTACAGCCCTGTAGTTTCCCTTTGTTCAAGGTTGGATTCTCTTCTTTCATCCCTTCTGAAATTAGGTAGAACACTCGTAGAGGATGAGGGAAAATTTGGGCACTGAGGTCTACCAGGACTGGGCCCCACTTCCTACATCTTTCCAGGGCCACTATGGAGAAGACTGCAGTAGGCAGCATGCAGTGGTGGTAGGGGACCTTGTCGTCTTCACCTCTTCCTCCAGCCTAATCCCCAAACTTGTGCCTGCTGAAGGCCTGGTATCAGTCAAGGCCTTCAGTGAGACTGTGATCCTGATGTGTGGAACATTTTGCTTCATTTGCATTCCTTGTCACATCGACTGGTTTTGCAGCACTGTTTCCACTACAACACCATCAATATTCTCCTCTTCATTCTGGCAGACTCTGTCTTAGCAGTGGGAATCTCACCAGGAGTTCTCTGTGCGTGTGGGATGAACTCCAACTAACGGGAATGAGTTGGAATGAACCTAGAGAGTGGGATGGCTGACCTGACTAACCAGAACTCCACCGCAAAGAATATGCCTTCTAAGTAATCCATGTGGCAAAACATGCTATGCTCCAACAGTTGAGTGTGTCAGGAAATATCTCCTTCCCTTTCTGCGCACTGTCAAAGACAATCTAACAAATCTCCTTTTCACTGTCTCCTCAACCAGAGGGATTAGTCATTCTTTATTTAGGCTATCAAAATCGTTCATAATTAATTTTAAAAATCTTTGCTAAATCTCCTCAAGCCTTTTCTGCTTCTGTCGAAGAAGTCCCAGTATTTCAAGCCTCTTCATGCCTCATTTCCCATCTCTGCTATCATCTTGAACACATTCTGTGTGCCCTAGGACTTTCTGGAATGAAATGTTCTAAGATTGCAGCCACATTCTAATCGGGGCATAACCATTGCCTGTACAATGTTATTTTAACCTATCTCTCTTGTACTCTATGCCCCTATTATTAAAAACCCTGCCACTTTGAACTTCTGATTCAACCTCACGTAAATTGTCTCAATTATTTCAAAATTTTAAATGTAGAAGGTTGTAAGTGTTGTAAGATTAACGACAATGTGCTATTTTAAATATAGGGTTCTTCTATTACACGGGGTGGGGCGCTGGAGCAGGGGAGATATGTCCAAAGACTGTACATGTGAATGCGGGGAGGGTGGCTGTGAGATGCAGTGTGTATAAATGTAAGGGTTAACCTTCCCAGCCATTGTCCTTTTATTTACCCTAACCGGCCGTCAGGCGGGTCTCCGACTGCCGCTCCCTTCTCTGCCTGCTGGACAATTTGACCAGAGATGTTTCCTGACACACTCAACTGTTGTAGCATAGCATGTTTTGCCACATGGATTACTTAGAAAGCATATTCTTTTGCGGTGGAGTTCTGGTAAGTCAGGTCAGCCATCCCACTCTCTAGGTTCATTCCAACTCATTCCCCTTGGTTGGAGTTCATCCCAAATGCACAGAGAACTCCTGGCGAGATTCCCACTGCTAAGACAGAGTCTGCCAGAATAAAGAGGAGAATATTGATGATGTTGTACTGGAAACAGAGATGAGCGGATCACAATCCACGCAGCTCCGGACATTTCCAACCGGGTGTGGCTGTTACACCTCTATCCAGTTTTATTTTTAATATTGCTTTTATTGAAGGTCCTTTGAATGGCGCCAGGGGTTGTTGATTACATTGTGGAGTCCCATCAGGTGTATAAATGTATTTGGCACAAATAATAAAGGCAGCAAGCACACATTCTCCAACAGTTATGCTGGAGAGTTTTTATGGTAAAACGTTATGCATTACCTTTCTTCTGGACAGAACCATTGAACACGGACTCAAGTGTATACAAAGGGATCACTTTTATTTAAATTCGAAGACATACAATATTTCCCAAAGACTTATTTACACTTTTGTACGTATTTCGTACCACCTCATAATTGCACACATTTCGTTCTATGAATGTTTAGAAAGCAGACTGCATGGATAATAGAGAAATCATCTCCTCGTTGTCCACTTCACATCGCACTGGATCATCGAACAACATTCATAAATCTGGCACATTGTTAAAACGGAACAGTGTTATGTCATGTTTGCCTTACATCTAGTTGAAGATAAAAATGGAAGACTCATTAATATCGCAAATATTACACTTAGCCATATTCAAAGTATTTTTGTACGTTTTTTAAAACTCCAAAAATAAATATTATCTAAGAGCCTGCAAGCATCAGAATATATCTACAGTTCACATTCCTCAAAATTGATACTATTCCTGTCCGATTCATTCGACACCTTCACTGCTGCTCCTCACTCGCTTTCCGTGACTTCATTTGCAGCTCCATGACGGCGGGCGAGCGTTTGCAGTCACGGGAAGTGCCACAAAGCCAGTCCCAGTGAGAGAAGAAAGGGGCGAAGTGGCTCTGAGGCTTCTGATGGTGGGCATCGTGCTTCACAGTGCCACCCCAGAGGCCGAACGGGATGATATTGTGAAGGGCCCAGGGGAAGTCATAGCCGCTGTGGTCGTCCACTGAAATCCAGATGTTGAAGACCATGAATGTGAACCCCGTGAGGCAGTGACACTGGAGGATAACTGGGTCTATGGTGGTCCAGAAGCCAACACTGACCAGTTCCCAGGCAGAGAGGTACTGAGTTGACCAGGAGAAGGGGGCATAGTACTCGTGGTGGATAGCATGGAATGTAGTGTAGAGCCACCGGACTTTATGGTGCATCATGTGCCAAAAGTAATACTGGAAATCGAAGAGTATTGTACAGCCCAGGATGCCAATGAGAAACTCGGAGAGCAGTGGTGCCTCCTCCTGTAGAGGGATCGGTGGTCTCCAGTACCACTGGCCCACGGCAGCTGGGAAGACAAAGAATAGGTGGTTGTAGCCAGTGTGCCATAGAGTCTTGAAGATGTCTTCCCACTTTACATGTTGTTCGGGATGGATCTTGTATCTTCTGATGAGCGGGCACCTAGGAGCCAGAAGATCGATCATCATGTAGAATGTGCACAGGACGAAGTAGGTGGAGACCGAGATGATAACGGGGAAGAGAGGTGAGCGGAGAGCATCCTGATGGTTAGAGCGCAAGTAGTCCCACAAGGGTTGCAGCAAGGACTTGTCCCAGATGTACTGAGTGATATTAGCATTTTGGATTACCTGCACGTAAGGGTCGAAGACTCTGCTCGAACCGATGGAATACATCAGGACAGATAGCGCAAAGTCACTTTTACAAGGGAAGGTTGCTCACCGTGCAGCAGTTCCTTACCCACCAGACTTGAAGCAAACTTTGAGAGATTCTGAAATTGATGCGAAGTAATTTGGGTTTTTTTTTAAACGTGAAATTCTAACCAGTTTTCCCCTCCTCTCCACTTTTGCTGAAGTCTCTCTCGCTCTGATAGTTGGTCTGAAGTTCAGTTAAGAGAGTGGCGCTTCGTTGTGCTGCCTCTGTTTTTATAGCCATTGGGGGGTTGCGCCGAGTGCAAGGTGCCTCTGGTTCGGCTCCTTTTTGAAGTCGCCGGAAAGCTCCGATTGGCCCCCGCAGCGCGCTGGAAAATGCAAAAGGTTAGACGAGGGGCGGGGAAACACAGTAACATTGGGCAAATTAACAGTCAAAATGTAAATCTGACTTAACCCTGGAAACTCAATGTTAATTCTAGTCACTCCCTTCCCATTGGGAAATAATGTAGCGCACAGCATGACAGTCAGCAGCGTTGGAGAGAATAGGCAGCTTCATATTTCATGGTGGGGGAACCTTCTTCAAAACTTAAACCATCTTCTGTTTTTGTTTCAGATTTTCAGCATCTGCAGTATTTTGCAAATCACTTGTGCTGATCCATTCCCTCTATACCGCTCAGAAAATTCAGCGTTCAAACTCCTTCCAGTTTAACAGAAAATTCTACGGGCTCCATTAAAAATTAAATTGAAACATTTTTTTTTTACTCGCTCCCCTCAAGGAAATACTTAAATTAAAGCCCCTCTCCCTTTACCTCCACACACGTTAACTCAGATTTCGGTCTGCGCATTAATCATTTTAACAGCCATTGAAGAGGACTGAGTACAAATGTCGAACTAACTCATCTCAAAATTAAAGGTCGCTTTTGAGTTCCCGAGTTATTTTTGGTTGCTTGGTTCTTTCATTCATTTTCCCGTGCACACGACACCAGTCAAAAAATACTAAAGTAAGATTAGTTCCGAAGCTACTGATTTTAATGATCACAATGCGGAAAATATAAAATTGAAAGCCCCTCAGCAAAAATCAACACAGGGGATCCAGAGACATACATCGAATCGAAAGGGGAAAATCCTCTTTCTCCCCTTAACCAGATGCGCCATCTGGGGGATAGCTCTGGTATTGACCGCTGGGCGAGCGTTTTACGGGACAGGAGTTGAGGTGAGCTGGGAAATTTGGAACAAATACGAAAAAAAAAGAACAGCTGATTAGAATAACAAAAAGCACACCAGGTCGGGGGAAAACTCAAAGATGAAACCTTGCTACATTCACAAGTCACCTTTGCTAAGGCCATGCGAGACTTGCATATAGATAGAGAAACAGAGTTAACGTTTGGAGTCCAATATCACTCTTCTTTGGAACTTCTCTTAAATCAGTCCCTCCACAGATGCCGGACCTGCTGAGTTTTTCCAACACTTCTTGTTTTTATTTCAGACCTCTGGCATCTGCACTATTTTGCTTTTATTTGCATATCGATAGCAATGCTGTGTCCATGTGCTCATTCGAAATTGCTAGCCTATTCACTCGTGTACAGTTCAAGGAAGCCATATGATTTGCACTGCATCACTGTATCATGGCGGTCTAGACAGGCTGCCATTGTTAGAATCTGTATGCATAACGACATCATGTATGCCCAAATAGATGACATAGAATCAGAGAGGCCTACAGCACAGAAAAAGTCCCTTCGGCCCATCGAGTCTGTGCCCGTCAAACAAGTACCTCACTATTCTAATCCCATTTTCCAGCACCAGGCCCATAGCTTTGTATGCCATGGCATCACAATTGCACATCCAAATGCTTCTTAAATGTTATGAGGGTTTCTGGCTCTACCACCCTTTCAGGCAGTGAGGTCCAGATTCCCACTACCCTCTGGGTGGAAAAATTCTTCCTCACATCCCCTCTAAACCTCTTGCCCCTTACTTTAAATCTATGCCCCCTGGTTATTGATTTGTCCATCAACGGGAGAAGTTCCTTCCTGTCTACCCTATCTATGCCCCTCATAATTTTATACACCTCAATCATGTACCCCCTCAATCTCCTCTGCTCCAGGGAAAATAACCCTAGTCTATCTAATCTCTCCTCATAACTAAAACTCTCCAGGCCAGGCAACATCCTGGTAAATCTCCTCTACAAGATCTCTACAATGCAGATTCCAGAACTGCATGCAATATTCTAGCTGTGGTCTAACCAGCGTTTTATACAATTCCAGCATAAACTCCCTGCTTTTATATTCCATGCCTTGGCTAATAAAGGCAAATATTCCATATGACTGCTTAACCACCTTATCTACCTGTCCCGCTACCTTAAGGGACCGATGGACATGCACACCAAGGTCCCTCTGATCCTTGGTACTTCCCAGGGTTGTACCATTCATCGTGTATTCCCATGCCTTGTTTGTCTTGCCCCAAGTGTATCACCTCACACTTATCAGCATTAAATTCCATATGCCACTGATCAGCCCATCTGACCAGCCCATCTATACCCTCCTGTAACCTAAGGCTATCCTCCTCACTATTTAACACCCTACCAATTTTTGTGTCATCCACAAACTTACTGATCAACCCTTCTACATTCAAGTCTAACTCATTTATATAGACCACAAACAGCAAGGGACCCAACACCGATCCCTATGGAACCCCAAAAGACACAAGGATCCAGTCACAAAGACACCTCTTGACCATCACCCTCTGCTTCCTGCCACTCAGCCAATTCTGGATGCAATTTGCCAAATTGCCTTGGATCCCATGGACTCTTACCTTCGTTATCTGTCTCCCATGTGGGACCGTATCAAAAGTCTTGCTGAAGTCCAAGTAGACTACGTCAAATGCATTGCCCTCATCTACACACCTGGTCACCTTTTCAAAAAATTCAATCAAATTGGTCAGACATGACCTCCCCTAAACAAAACCATGCTGACTGTCCTTGATTAATCCCTGCCTCTCCAATTGTAGATTAGTTCTGTCCCTCAGAATTGCTTCCAATAGTTTCCCCGCCACTGAGATTATACTGACTGGCCTGTAGTTCCCTGGTTTATCCCTTCCTCTCTTCTTCAGTGATAGTACCACATTAGCTGTCCTCCAGTCCTCTGGCACCTCTCCTGTGGCCAGAGAGATATTGAAAATTATCGCCAGCGCCCCTGCTATCTCCTCCCTGGCCTCACTCAACAGCCTGGGATACATTTCATCAGGGCCTCGAGATTTATCTACCTTTAAGCCTGCCAGACCACTTAGTACCTCCTGCCGTTTTATGCTAATTTCTTTAATTATATCACAGTCCTTCTGCCTGATTTCCATACCCACATAATTCCTCTCACTTGTGAACACCGACACAATGTATTCATTTAGAACCCTATCTACGTCTTCTGGCTCCACACACGAATTACCACTATGGTCCTTAATGGGTCCTACTCTTTCCCTAGTTATCCTCTTACTCTAAATGTACTTGTAAAATAACTTTGGATTTTCTTTTATTTTACCTGCCAATGTTTTTTCATGCCCTTCTTTTGCTCTCCTAATTTTCTTTTTAAGCCCTCCTGGCTGCATTTTAAGAATTCTGCTCCCTCTAAACCTATCACACTATGAGTAACCCAGTTAATGTTGGGGAAGTTGAAATCCCCCACTATTACTAACCTATTATTTTTACACTTCTCTGAAATTTGCCTAGATATCTGCTCTTCTTTTTCTCTCTGACTCTTTGGGGGCCTAAAGTACACTCCCAGCAATGTGATTGCTCCTTTTTTGTTTTTCAGTTCTACCCATATGGCTTCATTTGAGGAGCCTTCTCAGAGGTCATCCCTCCATACAGCTGGAATTGATTCCCTGATCAATATTGCGATACTCCCTCCACTTTTACCTTCTTCCCTGTCTCGCCTGAAGAACCTATATCCTGGAATATTGAACTGCTAATCCTGTTCCTCTCTCAGCTGTGTCTCTGTGACAGCAACGACATCATACTTCCATGTATTAATTTGTGCCCTCAACTTATCTGCCTCATTCGTCAGACTCTTGCATTAAAATAAATATCATCCAACCTCGCCAAACTTCCTTGTGCCTTAACTGGCCTATAATTTCTATGTCTTCCAGAATCACTTGCTCTCTCTTCTAATTTTGGCTGTGCATCTCCCCCTGCTGAACCTCCGCGCAGGATCCCATCCCCCTGCCAAGTTAGTTTAAAGCCTCCCCAACAATACTAGCAAACCTCCCAGCAAGGATGGTTAGTCCCATTGTAATTCAGGTGCAACCTGTCTGCCTTGTACAGATCCCACTACCCCCAGAAATAGTCCCAATGTCCCAGAAATTTAAAGCCCTCCCTCCTGCACCATCTCTCCAGCCACGCATTCATCTGGACCAACCTCCTATTTCTATATTCACTATCGCGTGGCACCGGAAGTAATCCAGAGATTATTACCTTTGAGGTCCTGTTTTTTAATCTGTTTCCTAGCACCCTGAATTCTGCTTGCAGGACCTCATCCCTCCTTCTGCCTATGTCGTTGGCACCAATATGTACCATGATCTCTGTCTGTTTGCCCTCAACCTTTAGAATGCCCTGCAGCTGTTCAGTGACATCCCTGACCCTGGCACCAGGGGGGCAACATACCATCCTGGAGTGACGTCTACAGCCGCAGAAACGCCTGTCTGTTCCCCTTATTACCGTGTCTCCTATCACTATTGCTCTTCCCCTCTTTTTCCTCCCCCACTGTGCAGCTGAGCCAGTGCCATGAGCGTGGCTGCACTCCCCAGAGGAACCGTCACTCTCACCGTTTTCCAATACAGAAAAACGGTTCTCGAGCAAGATGCACCCTGGGGATTTCCTGACTACCTGCCTGACACCTTTCTTCTGACTGATGGTCACTCATTCCCTCTGTCTGCACTTCCGTAAGCTGTGGGGTGACTACGTCTTAAAACATGCTAGCCATGAAACTCAGCCTCGTGGATGCACCTTAGTGCCTCAAGCTGCTGCTCAAGCTCTGAAGCTCAAGTAGCTGCAGCTGATGGCACTTCCTGCACATGTGGTTGGTGAGAGTGCAAGGAATTTCTAGGACTTCCCACATGCTGCAGGCGGTACACAACACGGGACTGAGCTGCCCTGCCATGCCTCTGGTTGAAACAAAAACCCTTACTTTAAGCTAAATACAGTAAAATAGTTAAATTATTTATGTACTTTAAGTAAAAACTAGAACCCCAACCTTTCCTTAGCTTAATCTATTTTAAGCTGGAGAAAAAAACTGGAGAGAAACACTGACCCATTACTCACCAATCAGCTCTCACCTTTGTGCTGACATCACCTTTTGAATCTTCCCTGCACTCACACTGGTTCTGATCTCTCCACCGCTCTCTCACGCTGTCTTGTGATGTCAATCTTGTTATTTTCAACAAGAACTGACTGCCGGACACTCTTCCCAGACTGCTTCACCGTGATGCTGACTTCAGGACCCTCTTCCCAGACTTTTTGTTTTGAAAAATATACTTTATTCATAAAATATCTGGAAGAACATTCCAAAACATTTCAAAATCACCATCACAAAAGTACATCAGATTCAACTTTTACACGTGGATCACGAGGTGCATCAATACAATCAATGAACATTGCAATCATTTCAATATGGTCATTACAGACAATCAGACAATGGTATTTGAGTAATCAACATACATCATTTTGCACTCTGAGGTACTTCAATACAATTATAATACAATTAGTATTCAATGCTTACATTCATTTTGAGCTGTACAGTCCAAGGGGTCTAAACAGTTCCCAGCTCCTCGGTACACTATGGCAGAAAGGTCTTAGACAGCAACCTTTCCCCATTGCGCCTTTGCGGCAGCTGCCCCAAGCTTTAGTGTGTCCCTCAGCACGTAGTCCTGGACCTTGGAATGTGCTAGTCTGCAACACTCGGTCGGGGATAACTCTTTACGCTGGAAGACCAACAAGTTTCGGGCCAACCAAAGAGCGTCTTTCACCGAGTTGATGATCCTCCAGCTGCAGTTGATGTTTGTCTCGGTGTGTGTCCCTGGGAACAGCCCATAGAGCACAGAGACCTGTGTCACAGAACTGCTTGGGATGAACCTTGACAGAAACCACTGCATCTCTCTCCAGACCTTCTTTACAAAGGCACAATCCACAAGGAGGTGAACAACGGTCTCGTACCCACCACAGCCACCTCGAGGGCATCGTGCAGAGGGTGTGAGACTCCTGGCGTGTAGGAAGGATCTGACGGGGAGGGCCTTTCTCACCAACATCCAAGCTACATCTTGGTACTTGTTGGAAAGTTCTAGAGATGAGGCATTCTGCCAAATGATTTTGACAGTCTGCTCGGGAACCATCCCACAGGATCCACCCTCTCCTTTTCCCACAGGACCTCTAAGACGTTACATGCTGACCACTGCCAGATGAACTTGTGGTCAAAGGTGTTTCTCTGCATAAATTTTTCCACGAGGGACAGATGATACGGCACGGTCCAACTATTTGGAGCATTCCACGGCAGCGTGGCCAGACCCATCCTTCACAACACCGGGGACAGGTAAAACCTCAGCACGTAGTGACACTTGGTGTTTACGTACTGAGGGTCTACGCATAGCTTGATGCAGCCGCACACAAAGGTGGCCATCAGTATGAGGGTGATGTTGGGCACATTTCTTCCCCCCTTATCTAGAGGCTTTTACATTGCGTCCCTACGGACATGATCCATTTTTGACCTTCAGATAAAGCGAAAGATGGCTCGGGTGATCGCCATCATACAGGAGTCTGGAATGGGCCAGACCTGCGCACATACAGCAACAGCGAGAGTGCCTCACACCTGATGACCAGGTTCTTACCCGCAATGGAGAGGGAACATTGCTCCCACATGCCCAATTTTCTTTGCACCATAGACACTCACTCCTTCTAGTTTCTAATGCATGCCCCGGTCCCTCCGAACTATATCCCCAGCACCTTCAGGCTGTCAGCCCCGATGGTGAAGGGGACAAAGGATCGGTCAGCCCAGTTCGCAAAGAACATGGCCTCGCTCTTCCCATGACTTACCTTGGATCCTGAGGCCAGTTCGAACTGGTCGCAGATGTGGATCAGTCTGCGCACCGACAGCGGATCTGAGCAGAAGATGGCGACATCGTCCATGTACAGGGAGACTTTGACCTGTGTGCTTCCATTGCCTGGGATTGTCACTCCTCTTGTGCTCGGATCCTTCCTGATGGACTCAGCAAAGGGTTCTATGCAACACACAGACAGGACAGGAAGAGAGGCAGCCCTGCCTGACTCCAGATTTAATAGGAAAGCTATCTGATTCCCACCCATTGATTGAGACTGCGCTACTGATCTGATGTTAGTGTAGAGCAGTTGGATCCAATTGCGAATTCCCTCCCCAAACCCCATTTTGGAGAGCACATCCACCATGTAGGTGTACGATATTCTGTCAAAGGACTTCTCCTGATCCAGGCTGATGAGGCTGTCAGCCCTGATGGTAAAGGGGACAAAGGATCGGTCAGCCCAGTTCCCAAAGAACATGACCTCGCTCTTCCCATGATTTACCTTGGATCCCGAGGCCAGTTCGAACTGGTCGCAGATGTGGATCAGTCTGCGCACCGACAGTGGATCCGAGCACGAGGCTTTCAGAGATCTTCCTGCCGGGCACAGTGCAGGTCTGGTCAGGGTGGATCACCAATTCCAGAGCAGACTTGACCCGATTGGCGATGACCTTGGACAGAATCTTATAGTCCACATTCAACAGTGAAATGGGTCGCCAATTCCTAATTTCCTCCCTTTCCCCCTTGTTCTTGTAGATGAGGGTGATGATGCCTTTCCTCATGGATTCTGACATGCTGTCGGCCAGAAGCATACTCTCGTACACTTCTAGCAGTCTGGGTGGATCCAGTTCCATAGAGCCAGAATACAACTCCGCTGGCAAGCTGTCGCTTCCGGGAGCTTTACTCTTCTCGAGGGACTCAAGGGCCTTAGTCAGTTCGTCAGGAGTTAGCGGTTTGTCCAGGCTGTCCCATGTCTAAGACCTCCATGATAGCGGAAAGGAAGGACTGGGAGGCTGTGCTGTCTGTGGGCTTCATGTCTTACAATCCGGCATAAAAGGATTTGTTGATCCTCAAATTGTCAGACTACGATGACTTTACTGAGCCAACCTCTTCCTTCAGGCCGCTAATCACAGAGCTCTCTCTATGTACCTTTTGGACGAAGAAACGTGAGCACGTCTCATCCTGCTCCACAGAGCGGACTCTGGAATGGAAGATGATCTTAGAGGCCTCGGAGGCAAAGAGCGAGGTTTGCTGGCTCTTCACCTCTTGGAGTTCCTCCTTGACATCGACCCCCATCAACTGCAGCCGCAGCAGGTCCTGCATGTTTTTCTGGAGTCGGGACATTTCCCTCTGTTCCTTTCTAGCTTTCTGGATGACTTTGAGGATGAAAAACCTTTTGATGTTTCCCTTGATTGCTTCCCACCAGTGTGTCGGGGATTCAAAGAGGAGTTTCACGGTTCTCCAAACTTTGTAATCCCTCTTGAGCTCCTCAATGTTCTCTGGGGTCAGCAGTTGCACGTTTAGCTTCCATGCCCCCCTGCCCACCCTCTGGTCTTCCTGTAAGTGCTAGTCAGCCAGTAGGAGGCAGTGGTCAGAGAATAACACCGGCTTGACGTTGGTGGATCTGACTGCGAAAGCTCGGGACACAAATAGGAAGTCTATCCTGGAATGGATGGGCCCATCTGGCCGCGACCAGGTGTATCTACGCTGCGCTCCATCTGCAGGGTTGCTGAAGACTTCGTGCAGCTTGGCATCCTTAACTGTTTCTATCAGGGGTCTGGATGTAGCGTCCAATCTGCTGTGGGCCCTGATTGATCGTCCAGCTGCATCGATGATGCAGTTGAAGTCGACACTCTTCCCAGACTGCTTCACTATGATGCTGACTGCAGAACACTCTTCCCAGACTGCTTCACCATGATGCTGACTGCAGAACACTCTTCCCAGACAGCTTCACCATGATGCTGACTGCAGAACACTCTTCTCAGACTGCTTCACCATGATGCTGACTGTAGGACACTCTTCCCAGACAGCTTCACCGTGATGCTGACTGCATAACACTCTTCTTAGACTGCTTCACCATAATGCTGACTGCAGAACACTCTTCCTAGACTGCTTCACCATGATGCTGACTGCAGGACACTCTTCCCAGACTCATGTTGCCATGGGATTCCCTCCAGGCCCAGCTCTTGCCAACATCTTTGGCAGTTGCCACAAGAAGCGCATCTTCAAAGGAATGACCCCAAACCTCCTACCCCCTTGCATATTTCTAATACCTAGATGATACGCTGGCTATATTTGAATCCACAGGTGCATATAAGATTTTCCTTACACACCTTAATGGGTTCCATCCTGCACTCAAATTCACCTTGAAATGGAGCAGTCAAATGAGCTCACTTTCCTCAATGTGCTTGTTGAGAAATCTTCCAGGGGATTCTCTACTACTGTCCACTGCTTTGGGATTCCTACAGTTCTACACTATAGGAGTGGCCTTAGAGGCAACCTTGTGAATACAGCAAAAGCAATTTGCTCAATATACAAGCTTGATGCTGAAATATGGCGCATTAAAGCTATCCTGTGGAATAATGTCTACCCTGATCAGGTTTTTTCTCGCTGTATAACATGCAAACTCATGAAAGGGCCTGTGGCCACTATTTTGGGCCCCGAAAAGTGCCCAGTCTACCTCAGGTTAACCTGGAATGATAAGGTGTCTTAAAAGCTTGAGCTACAGATGAAGCTAGCTGTTTCACATTGCTACTATGCAGTAGCAACATGAGTGGTATTCTCCACTAATAGGATGCTGTCGTCAAACCAAAAAGACATTCTGCCTATCACAGAAATGAGTAATGTGGTATTTGAATTTCAGCACCGGTTCGATGCCAGGTATGTAGGCCGTACATCCCAATGACTGGGGCAACAGGCAAAACATTGACTGTACTCAACCAGCCTGTGCTTGCAAGACTCAGAACATAGAGTCCAACGTTCGATGTGATTCTGCAATTGGGCAACACTCGCTAAATAATCCCAATTGTGCTAAGAATTACACTGACAATCAATTTAAGATCATCAGTCAGACTTGCATGGTGGCTCATCTATACATACTAGAAGCTACATATATTCACACACGGGGCCTTGTCCTTTGGAAGCAGAAAGAATATGTCCTTTTTTCACCTAAACAAAAGCTTGGAAGACAGTAATTCCCTGGTTCATTCCCCTTGGCAACGCCTTGGCCAATCAGAGTCGACTTATTTGGTTTGAATTTAAACAAAATCTTGGCAGTTAACTGTTCCCTGGCGCATTCTCCATGGCAATGTGTCTGCCAATTAGAGTCCATTTGCCAACAATCAATACCCTCATCTTATGCTATATAAATTGTTGTTCCCTTTGATATTTGGTATTCTTACAAATTTGTACTGAGGAGTGCAAGATGAGAAGCTTCCAGGCCTTTTTTTTCAGCGATACTCATATTCAGAATTCAAATTCCTTTACAAACCTACTATTGCAACAACCAATAATGAGAGTAGAACTGTCAGTGACTAAGAAAAATCTGTTCAACACTTTTTTTTCCATTTGCAAATACACTGCAATTGGACATCATCCTCTCTGTATTTGAAGGAAAAGAGCTGTAATAGCTTAAAATAAAAACAGAAAATGCTGGCATATTCTGGCGGTATGAATGAAGAGAGAAACAGAGTTAATGACAGAATTTTTCCAGGCTATTGGGGGCAAGTGTGGGGGCCAGAATTTGGGAAAGACTCGGAAATTGATGTCAGGTCAGGATCCCAACATGATGCTGCCCTCTGCTGGCTTTCTCTACTGGAGCAATGAAGTCAAACGGAAAACATTTGGGCCAGAATTTTCTGGCCCCGTTGGCATCGAGCGCCGTGGAGGAAGGGGTGGGGTGACAATATGGCGAGAAGGCCAAAAATCGGTTTCTCGTCATCTTGAAACCAGTTTGCAATCGTCCACTCCACCCGTCAATGGTGGGCCATGTTTCCCGCCGCCACACATTAGGAACCTAATTTCAATACATTAGCATCTCATTATAAGCCCTGCACACCATAATCTTCCCCCCACGCTGAATCATCTGGGTACGCACGCTGACGTGTTTCACAACTGTACATAAGCAACATGCACCTCATGAGCTGCAATTCGCCAAGACTTCGAGGTTTGTTTGCCTATTTTGCTTGGGGCCTTACTTGCTTGGGGCAGCACTTGCAGTCATCAGCGCCAGAATTCGCAGGCAGCACCATATCACTTTTAGGGAGGGGTTCACGGGCAGGTCTCTACCAACCAGACCAGCCGTAAGGTGTGGGCAGCTTTTCAATGGCTGCAGGGCTAGGTCTTGCTTGAGGGTGGGGGAGAAGTGGCCTCAGGCAAGGGAAGAGGCTGCAGGATGAGGGCTGCACTGGGGAAAGGTCTTATCCCAGGCTGTGTGTGGGGGCACATGTTGATCTGTGCAAGTGGCCTCAAGATGGTGAGGGCTGAGGAGGCAGTCTCCAGAGGAGATGAGACCAGATGGAGATGTGAGGGTGTGTGTGAGAGAGTGAGTGATGATGTCCCTTGAGCTGGCAGTGAGTGTGATGCCAGTGAATGTGCGATGGCCTTGTGAGTGTGAGAGTTTAGAGCAATAAGATGGTTGCCTTACCCTGGCGGCACAGATGAGATCATTCATCTGTTTTCTGCACTGGATGGCAGACCTCTTGTGTGCAGCATTGGCACTGACCACCTCTGCTACTGCTTCCCAAGCCGGAGTAGTGAGATTGGTCGGCCTCCTGTGACCAGAGCAGGGGTAGAGGACATCACGTTGGGCCTCCACAGTATCCAGAATGTGTCCCAGGGATGTGTCACTGAATCGGGGGTCAGCACTCTTCTTGGCTTTTGGGGCCATGTCTTCACCGGTGCCATCCTGGTTGCAAGCATTGAGAAGTGTGTGCGCGGCTGCAGTTTAAACATGGTGCCCTGCGTGAGGAAGCGGCGAGGTAAAGGAATGGTGGGCAAATCGGAAGCCGCCTGCCAGCGAGACAGCGTGTTTCCTGTGGCTGCATAAATAATGAGGCAGAATGGGATAATACAGCATGAAAACCTGCCATTATGGCCAGCAGGTAAAATGACTTTTTTCCCACCCCTACCGCACTTTGCGCAAATCTGGGATGATTCCACCCTGGGATCTATTGTTTAAGTAATTAATAAGTTGTTGAGGTTGTTAAGAAGCCAAGTATGAACTGTTTAAGCCCTGAATCCCATTTCCCAATCTATCAGCAACTGGCTAGTTTCACTGAAGCAAGAGCACAGTGGGAAGAGCTTTGTCTGTGAAACTGACAAGCTAAGGAAGTTTTTGATCAGTTACACTGAAGAGCTACAGCCATGGCCATTGAGAGGCTGTTGTACAAATCGCTTCTCTCAGAGAGCCTTTTCGCTGCTTGGACAGGTTGCTAACTTCTTGGAAGACACTTCACCTTTCTAGCATTTCACTCACCTTCATCTGCTGCCAGCCTTCACCCCAGCATGGGGGCAGCTTATGCAGCACCATCTTCCTCCTCTGCTGAGGGTAAAGAGTGGAAGCCATGCCACTGCCAACTGCTCCAGCAGCAACAGGAGCAACACCAGCAGCTGCACCACCTGCCTTCTCCTCAGCCACTTAGCCCTCCAAAAAGCACATGGGATGGGCGCCAAGATCCAGCTGGGATGAGGTGAGATCCCGAACACAGCGCCTATAGGCAGAGAGTCAGCCTTCTCGACAAGCCTGAGCACCAGCACCTCAGGAAGTTCATTCTCATGGCAGGACACTGCTGACACTTTCAGCCTCATGGAACAAGACCTCCCTCCCAGTGGAACAGGTGTAAATGCTTTGACAGTAGCCATCAAGGTGCCTGACATTGGAGGGCAACCCCAAGCCCTTCCAGACCTCTGCCTCTCACCAATTTATGCGCTCTCTTCTGCAAGGAGAGAATGCAGAGAGGAATGAGTGTTCATTATGGCCTGTGTGGAGAGGAAAGAAGCACAATATTTTTAGTGAATGAATGTGAGGCATGGGTGTGAGAGGGCAATAGGCTGAGGGTGAGTGTGAGGGGGAATATGAAGTGTCTGCAGACAGAGGAGTGAGTGGAGCTGCCAGATGCATCATCCAACGCAGTGCTGTGCAAGTGACTGCTGGCCCAGTCAGAATATGGTGTTATGAACAATGGGCAAAATTTTCGGGTTGTCGGGCAGGCATGGTGGGCGTTCCCAGGAGCAGCCGGGAAATGGGCCGACTTTCTGTCAACCCTTGCACATACCCACGGACCGAAGTATCGCATGCAATTTTATGTCCGATCAGGTTGCGGGACATAAAATTCTGCCCAATGTGTAATTTTAAATTGTATTTAAATATATATATATATATATATACATATATTTGTGTGTTAAGAAAGGTAAAGATGGTTTCAGTTTCATTTAGAATTTGTTTATGAACCTTGGTGTTTGGGTGTCTGGATAGACTTGTAACTAAAAGGTCAGGAATTTTGGGTTTGTTTGTATACATACATTTTTAATGAGGTCTTATAACCCCGGGACAGAATTGGATGTAAAATAGCGTGCGATGACTTCGAGCGAGCGTCCTGATATCATTGAGCACTCGCACGATATTTCTGTCGAAGGGCATGCACGTGAGTCAGCAACATGCCCACCGATAATTAAGAGGCCCTATTAAGACCATTAATGTAGCAATCGACCTGGAGTTTTTGCTGCTCGTCCAGGGTTACAATTGCTGGGCAGGCAAATCGGCCAAGCAGCCTTTGAATTTTTGAGGGAACCTCATCCATGAGGTTTTCGATATGAATTTAAAAAACTGGGCAGAATTTTTCTCATCAATGTGTTTAGGTGAGTGATTCATATGGGTGGGATTTTTTTCAGAATTTCATAAAGTTTATTTTTGGCTTTAAAATTCTTCAGCTCTGTGAGGCAGCTCTCTGCCTTCGGGGAGCTTATATTGCGCGCTCCCCTGCGCCCGTGTTAACTTCAGCACTCGCCCTCCTCTTGCCTCCACCCCGGCAGCGCTGGGCCTTTCTGCGCATGTTTCATGCTGGCTGGACGTTAACTGGCCAGTGTGAAATCGTGGTCGGGAGCCGATCGCAGGTGGTGGCCTGTTTACCGGCTGATCCTGGGCCCACCCACCGTGCCCACCTGACGATCCTAAAATCCTGCCCCTGAAGTTAAAGAGATAGGTTAAAAAAAGTTGAAAGTTCAGTGATTCTGGAAACAAAACACAAAGTAGTAAAGTGTTACTGTTGCCTAGCGACAGTGATCTAGGGACACAGACACAGAGAGGACAGGAGATGAGAGGGGGAGTTGAATATGTGTGTGTCAGAGAGAGAAGACAAGGATTTGAAGCTCTCTGAGAAGAAAAGCTACAAGGCTATTGGGATAGTAGTTAACTGAATAATCAATTATGGGACTCAGTAAAGTGATCAGTTTAGCAGAGCTGCTACTGGAAGACTGAGTTTAGGGAACTCATTTGTTTGCTTTGCAGTTGGAGGGACAGTGAATTTAGAATGCTCAGGAATTCACTGGAAGAAAACATGTGCAACTGTGCCAGTCCCAAGTGAGAAGCCTTTGTGTCAAAGTAGTGATAATTCTTCACTGGTTTATGTGTGGGTAAAGATATTGCTGGGGTAAAGGAATAGTGGGAATTTGAATTGTCTTCTTGTGTTTGTACTGAGATCTTTCCAACCATTTTATCTGTTGTAAGGTAGTTCACTTTTCTTGTTTTAATAAATATTTTATTCTTTGCATTATAAGTTCATCAGCAGACTCCTGTGAATTTGTTCAGTAACTTTCCTTCACAGTTTCTAGAAAAAAGTTAGAATCTATCAAGCCAGGTTTCAGTCTGGGATCTGACTTGTCCAGTTTTAACAATAGTTGGGATTGTAACAGTGGGTGTTGGCATCTGATAGTGTTATGCCACTCACCTTTTTACCCTCCTGAGGTCTTGGATCCTCCTGATGCCCTCTCTCCAGAGTAGATAGACCATATTCTTCCCCCTCAGATTCCACAGCATGACCTCCAGGTAAGAGTGAGAGACCCAGGGAGCTGCCTTCCCAGTTCTGTTTCCATTCCTGCGGTTGCTGCGGCTTCAAAATTCCAGGTGCTGGTGAGCCCTTGTAACCCAGGCAATGGTCCCTTTCATTAGAAATCCTTCCTTCCCCAGAATAGTTACATCATCCCACCTTCCCTCCTTAATTGGTCAGGGAGTCCGGAGGCGTGATGACAAGTGGCTTGCTCTGGTAAAGTCAGGCTCCACCAGTTGGTATCTAGTAAGATTCAGCCCAACATTTCAGGTCAGTGATTTCACCAGAACCTAATGATTTCGGTCTTTCCTCACCTTCATCACTGAAATTATCCTGAAAAATCTGCATTATACTTTTCCAGGTCTGTTAGATTCACCATAAAGTGTAGAGCCCAGATCAATTTTACAGAAGTTGACTTGTCCATCATGATATATTTGCTTTTCCAGAAAGAAAACAAGAAAACTTCAAATATCCATTTGCCCTGACATGGAATGTATATTTTCAATATTAAGAGCATTGAAATCTGAGGCCCCACAGAGAGGAATGTGCTATACAGAGAAAAATTGAATTCTATTGCACTTACTGTAATTTATCAATTTGAAACATTTTGCCCTCAGGCTGTATGCCTGATATGGAGTGTATGCTGTAAATATCTAGAGCATTACAATTGTATAGAGGCACCTGGGACTGGAACATACTGTATGGAGACATGTCAAATATTATTGCACTTTTGTGCAATTTTCAAGTTGGAATGTTTTGTAATGTACTTTCACAAATTTTATGAATAAAGTACATTTTTGGAAAAAGAAACCTCAAATACTCATTTACCTTTTTAATGGTTTTTATTTCACCTGCCCACTCACATCTTAAGATTTACCTGGGCCTAAATATCCTTATCCTCCTTTTATTGAGAAACTTGCCACTTACGTTATATTTCAAGTTTTATTATTGTTCCCAAAATAGATTTCTTCACATTTTTCTTTGTCAAACTGTACGTACCATTTAACTGCTGACCTGCTTGCTTGCTTATGTCCAGCTGTAATATTGGGCTTGCTTCCTGGCAGTTTGTGACTATTTCAAATTTTTTATCTATACCTCTAACTAGATTCATTCGGATGGAAGATTTGATGAATTGATTTAAGAAGGATTGAGGAGATTTGGGCATTTCAGAGTAGAGCGCTTAACTCACACATGAAGTTTTGTAATCTCTTAAATCACATAATTTGTTTGCGCCTGAGTTACGGACGCAGAGGCGGGAGAAACTCCTGGCTATGGTTCCCCCATCACATGGCTTGTGACTAGGAGGTAGAAACCCCTAGGATCGAAGTGCCCTCATGCCCAGACAGTGAGCATATCAGGTAGAAGGAGGCATCCCAACCTGGCTGACCAGCTGAGAATCCAATCCTAGGTCTTGGCCTGCAGATTCGCCCAAACGTTGTTTTATTTTTGGCTATCTTATAACAAGGGTCGATGGTCACATCTTTTCTCTGCTCTATCAGTGACATAAGGGCTAGAATTTTATCAGCCTCTGGAGATTAACTGGGAGGTGGGAAGGCATATCACATGATGGTGGAAGGTGTCAGGAGGGAAGCCCAACATCTTCCTGGGCCACAGATATTCTCAAAAGCAGAAGCAACAGCGGTATGGATGCCCACCAACTGGAGGCAGGTGATTAATACAATCCAGTGATCAATTAGCGGCCATTTTGCACCCCCTCTGGCATTTTACTGGCATTGGGACGCCGCCCCGATGCATGGGAAGGTCGCCAGATATATAGAGGCAGCCTTCCAGCAGCCTTCCTGAGTAGAGAGGTGCCTTCCTTTCTGGCTGCTCCATGGCCGATGAACAGGCCCCCTAGTGGCAATGGCTTCCCCTGTTGTTCCAATGCCACTGCTGAAGGATTCACCTCTCTAATCGCTGGGATCTGGCTAACTAGCTCCAGGACATCTAAAAATCTTCCCCGCCCTTTGAGGGCATCTCAACTTGGAGGTACCCTCTCCTTCTCCCTGCAGCCTCAGGGGACATTCTATCAGTTACTCTGCCAAGGTTGCCGACCTGCCGGTTCTCTGATTGGGCCAGCTGCTCTGACAGGCAGGCTTTAATTGATCAGCGGTCCTGGTGTGGTCCCTAAATTGACCTCTGTTAGTAAAATTGCTTTTGGGGTCCTGCAGTCCACCTGGGTGGGTTTGGGATCTGCTTTTGGCCCTGGCGGCAGGACTTCCTTGACTCTTGTAAAATTCGGCCAAAAACTCCCACTTATCCACCCCAACTAGTACCCCTCCCCCTGCAGCTGCATTATTTTTACAGTTCTGTGTTATCCTCTGTGCATTGGTGAATACTTGAGATGCACCATGGAGCCTTGGTTGTTCATCTATAATATTTAATTTGAGGAACATCCTGTGATCCCAAATAGCCTAGTGGGTTCAGCAACGGCAAATTCTAATGCTGTATCTAAACACATAACCAGTCTATCATATACAAGCCTATCTCATAAAAGAACATTTAATCTTACCAAGGGTTAAACTTTCTTATGAATGCTCTAATGGGAAGCCAAGTTTCAAGTTACCAGTTTGCTCAAATTAAGTAGCAAATGTAACCCAACATTTAAGAAGGGAGGGAGAGCAAAAACTGAGGACTACGGACCTGTTTGTTGGTTTGGTGTCAGTAGCAGGGAAAATTTTAGGGCAGAATTTTCCATAAACGAGACTAAGTGCGGTGGCGTGCAGTTTCAGCAGTGCCCACTCTGCCAACTGGAATGGCAGGAATTCGTGCCCAATTCTGCACTTGGAACCTTATTGGTTATGCAAAGGCCTGTATCGGTCTGAATCACCTGGCAGGTCGGGAGTCGATCCAAGCGGCTGCCGACAGCTGGCGGGTTCGCCTGTCCGGGTGTCATTTTTAAAGGCCAGTCCAATGCACAAACTCACTCTCTCCAGCCCACCAGAGAGGTCTGGCAGCCAGAAGAGGAGGCCGAGAGCCTGAAGAAGAAGGCAGCACCAGGCCTTGATCAGAGGGGTGAGGTGCAAAGGCACATGGCTGTATCCCAGGGATGGCTGCAGGAAGCACAGCAGCCTCACCTCTCTGGCCTGTGAGGTCATCGCGGAGCAGGTCAGTGCAGCTGGCAACCACAAAGGGCAAGAAAGCAAAGCTTAGAAGATGACACATTTGGAGATCTGTAACGGTCCATAATATTTCCTGCCCTACTTGCAAGGTGGATGATGCTGCCGTGTCCCTGGGACACTAGCACACACATCAAGGTGATCAAGACGGCATTGCAGATGTAACAACTTGAGCCCTGCATGGGATGCTAAAGTTTAAGTGAGATGAGTGACCCAACCTAGCTCTGTGCTCCAATCTCTGATGTGGCATATTAATGACCAATCAGTTGCTCATGGTCAATGAGTGGAGGCTCTTTGGCCCATTAGGAGTGTCAAATCTGGTGAACATGTGACAGGCTTTCATTGATGGAATACCATATATGATGCAGCTGTGCCTCCTTCACTATTGCCTGATTTCCCAAATTCAACATTCTTATGTGTTAATGTTGAGATGCAGAAACTGTGATGTGAAGCCACTGAGTTCTGAGAAACCCTTTAACAGTGCTAATGCAGCCATTGGCTTTAAGTGGCTTTCATTGCAAGGAGGTCTTCATCCTGCTCACTCCTGCAGCAATGCGAGGTTAGAGGGTGATCCCAGAAAGGCCCCCGTAGTGTTTGCCCTTCCCTCTCATTGCCATTTCATTGCCTTCCCTTTCCGTTGCCTCCATCATGTTCGTCAACCCTACCCTCGCCTCACAGCCCACCCCCAGTTGAAGTGCTAGACTCTGAAGGTGGAGGCCTGCATGAATACCAGAGCACAGTGGTGTTCCTTGGGACAATGAAAGCAAAGAGAAGGAGCAGCCCAACCCTACAGCCGCAAAAGAGTGGGGTTCATCACAGCAAGACTGGCGCAGCACTATAGCTGATATGTTCCACTCACTTCGAAGTTGCCAGCAAACTGAGGTCCGACTTGTGTACACCACCCCTTTTTCGAATAGGTTTGAGGCTGACATAATTTGCCGCTGATGTGAGGGAAGATTGGAAGGTGTGGAAGGATTCTGGCGAGCAGCTGTTTTAATGAGCATTCATAACAAGTGAATGAATGTAATTGGCACTCGTGCCATTAGTCGGCGGGATAGTCGACCCGCCATGAACACACCATCTGGAGAATTGCAACTTGTTTTTACGGTGGCAGATTTGCAATTTTTTGCCTGCCACTGGATTCTCCACTCCCTCCTGCCACGAAACTTGGTGAGAACAGGATAGAAAAATTCCGCCTTAGAATATATTATAAAGGACATGATAACTAGGCACTTGGAAAATAATGATATGATTGGGCAGAGTCAACATGGATTCATGATAGGCAAACCATGTTTGACTAATCTGTTGGAATTTTTTTGGACATGTTACTTGCAGCATAGATAAAGGAGAACCAGTGGATGCGGTGCATTTGGATTTTCAGATGGCTTTCGATAAGGTCCGACACAGGAGGTTAGTAAACAAAATTAGGGATTGGGGGTAATATGTTGCTTTGGATTGAGAATTGGTTAGCAGACAGAAAACAGGGAGTAGGAATAAACGGGTCCGTCTCATGATGGCAGGCTGTTACCAATGGGGTACCATAAGGATCAGTGCTTGGGCCATAGCTGCTCACAATCTATATAAATTATTTGAATGTGGGGACCAAATGTAATATTTCCAAATTTGTTGATGACACAAAACCAGGTGGAAGCGTGAGTTGTAAAGAGGATGCAAGAAGGCTTCAAGGAGATTTGGACAGGCTGGGCAAGAACATGGCAGATGGAATAAAATGTGAATAAGTATGAAGTAATCCACCTGGGCAGAAAAAAACAGAAAGGCAGCGTATTTCTTCAATGGTGAGAGGTTGGAAAGTGTTGATGTTCAAAGGGACCTGGGTGTCCATGTGCACAAGTCACCAAAAGCTAGCATGTAGATACAGCAAGCAATTAGGAAGGCAAAATGGTATGCTGGCCTTCATCACAAGAGGATTTGAGTATAGGAATAAAGATGTCTTGCTGCAATTGTATAGAGCCTTGTTGAGACCGCGCCTGGAGTATTGTGTACCGTTTTGGTCTCTTTATCTAAGGAAGGATGTATTTTTCATAGAGGGAGTACATGAAGGTTCATCAAACTAATCCCTGGGATGGCAGGATTGTCTTGAGAGGAGAGATTGAGGAACCTGGGTCTGTATTCTCTAAAGCTTGGAAGAATGAGAGGTGATCTTATTGAAACTTACAAAATTCTTACAGGGCATGTTGGGTGGATGTAGATAGGACGTTTCCCGTGGCTGGTGAGCCTACAATCAGGGGACATGGTCTCAGAATAAGGGAAGGCCATTTAAGACTGAGATGAGGAGGAATTTCTTCACTCAGAAGGTGGTGAATCTTTGGAATTCTCTACTCCAGAGGGCTGTGGAAGCTCAATCATTGAGCATATCCAAGACAGAAATCAATAGATTTCTGGATACTAATGACATCAAGGAACATGGAGAAAACGTGGGAAAGTGATGTTGATGTAGGTGATCAGCCATGATTGGTTTGAATAGTGGAGGAGCTTGATGGGCTGAATGGCCTACTCCTGCTCCTATTTCCTATGTTCCTAAATATTGTTCTGTGTACTACTGATGAAGACAATGGCCTGGATTCTCAATTTGGAGGAGATTTAGTGCAGCAAATGCAGCAAAATCATGAACACTGCATAATGAATACCATCTCAGGTCTGCCACCAAAAACGTTGCTTGCTTCCCAAAAAACAATGACCTGTTCCTTGGATCTCCTCTCGTCTAGCCTGGAGGAGAGCTGGAGTGCCCCAAGTTCTTCTCTTCTGTTACCAGCCTGCCAACCATATGCTTTTGAGGTCTCACCCCTCATAATGCATGGGTCCTCCCATCGGGACTATTAGCAGTTTCCCTGAACAATTGCCTGAACATCATTTGGGAGGAAAATCCAACTCTACATATAATAAGTCTTGACCAGCCTCAACAAACTTTCTTTATGCTAGCTCAACTCCAACTTCTTCCCTTCCACTGCCTCTCCTGTCCACCTGCCAATTAAACCAATGTCTCTTCATCTTGAGACCCAGGGATTTTTTTATATTCATTTAAGGGATGTGGGTGTCGCTGGCTAGGCCAGTATTTATTGCTCATTCCTAATTACCCTTGAGAAGGTGGTGGTGTGCTGCCTACTTGAGCTGCTGGAGCCCATGTGATGTAGGAATATCCAGAGTACTAACAGGGAGTTCCAGGATTTTGACCCAGTGACAGTGAAGTTCTCAGTAATGGTGTTCCCCTGCACGTCCTTCTATAATTTGGTCATATGCCTTTTTGTTCTTTTTGACTTGAATTCACGTATGCCATGACAATGGGTCGTGAAGGTGCAATGTCCCTTTAAAAGAAGCGTCTCTGAAGACTATCAGAATCCCTTTTTGGCAGGCACAATGGGCCAGATGTTGCAGTCAGTGGTGAAGCAATGAGCTGACCTTTGAGTTAAGATACAAACTTATCTAACCTGATGGTGGGGGGAAAGAATTTCACTTGCAAGGAGAGAGGATTCCCTCAAGGCTGAGCCTCAGCATGGCCCTGCATTGTTCACTAACTTGGGTGAAAAGGATAGATCATGTGGTCCTATTGTTAAAATTCATGTCCACAGAATCTTTTCTACATAATATGTTAAAAAGTCATTAAGATGAAGTCTGGTAAACTTGATCAGAATCAGTTGGAAAAAATCATAAATATGTATATATTTTAAAATGTCACCCAAATTTAATCGGATTCATTTTCAAAAATCATACATTAGAACATTTAAACAAGTATGATAAATCACACTAAAAGGTCTTATACATTTCAACATTTAAAAAGTCAGATAAATTTTGTTAAAAAGTCATATACATTTAAATATTTAAAAAGTGATCAATCCTGTTACAATGTCATATATATTTAAACATGCAAAATATCTGATAGATCTTGTTAAAAAGCATATACCTTAAAACTTGTAAAGAGTCTGCCCATGTTATAAGGTCAGAAAAATTTGTGGAGACTTGAAAAATCTGTGTCCGACTGTTATTTTAGAGGTTGAAATCAGTACCAGTGTCCTCACTCTGTATTGGCAAACTGACTCTGGAGGCTTGCCCGGCCTGGAAACATCAACCTTAAAAATGTTGTGACAAAAATTACTTTGACATCAGTGGGCAATCAGCCTGAATTATCACCAGTGCCATTTCTTCTGTTTCAATCTTGAGGTTGAAAAATGCGATAGCAAGTCTCCAGAGCAGCGCAGAATGAATCACCACAACTTCTGGATTTATTAGTGGGCATTTTTGATGAGGCTGATGGGGTTACTCCATTGAACGAGGAGATGAGTAAAGGATGAGTGATACGAAATGAGTGGTACAGGATGTTCACCTGGCACCAGAGCATTGACTTACCCTGACCACTCTGGAGAGATTATTCAATAACTTTGTGCATTGCTATCCACCACTGGCCTATTTAAAAACTGAACTTCCAACTTCATCCTAAGCTATTGCAACGCTATTCTTAAATTACCGTGTGTTAATAGGATCCTAGCTGACTGATGAAGCTGAAACCAAGACACAGAGCTTTTGTCTATGAAGAAAGTTTAATGAGTTGTTCAGTCTTACAGCTCTCCTCCTATTCCAACCAGTGTCCCAGCTATCCCCTATTTATGTGTGCTCAGAGACAATTATTACCCACCAACTGTTTCTCTTAATCTTAACTATGTAATTGACATTAACAAACATTAACAATGTAATTAACAAGACATTAACAACATGTTGCCAATTTTCCTTCTTGTGCACAGTATTTTGTCACCAGTAAAATTCATCCGCCGTTGTGCACCCCACTAATTATATTTTGTTGGGTTCATTCTGTAATTTATGAGTTGCCTCTTCTAATTTGATTTAGCATCATATGCAAACTTAATTATATGCATTAGTTTCTGTGTCCAAGTCAATGATGTGAATTGGAAACAGTAGTGATCTCAGCATTAATGCCTGGGACGTCCCATTCAGTACTTTTACCCAAATGAAGATAGCTCCTCGAATGAGTATCTGCTGTTTTTATCTTTTGCCCAATTTATTTTCCTCACCCAACATTTAACCTGAACATCCACAGCTTTGAGCTCAACTAATGGAGTTTCATGTGCAACTTTGTCAAATGCCATTGGGAAGTCTAGCTAAAGCCACAGCTCACTGTGGGTGTCCCAGTGAAGTGAAGGAGATTGCTCAGACAGGATTTGCTAATTCTGTATTCATGATGATTGTTGTTTCTTAGTTAACTATTTTATAGATAATCTTCAAGTTCACACTTTATAATCAATTCCGTTATTTTATATGGGATTGGGGTAAAACAAATGGTCACCATTGTCTTTTTTTCTAATTTGTTGTCCTTTTTTTGAGTATGTGCATTATGTTAAACTGTTCCAAATTTTCTGGTAGCCCTGTATCCAATGACGCCCTCATTATGATTGTCAATGCCTCACAAATCTCCTAACCAAATTTATTCAGTGCCCTGGGATAAATATCATCTATCCCTTAGGATTTAATGTTTTGAGCCCTTTAAATTAGTGAGTCTATCAGCGGCAAAGGTAGGATAGAAACAATTTGTGATTGGAGGAGCAGCAAGCAGTGGGAAGTTAAATTGTCACGCAGCAGCGGTGAGATAAGCTGCTGGGCCGGGGCCAGGTGTGGGGGGAAGTGAGGCCAGGCAGCAAGCGAGGCCGGGGGTGGAAGTGGGGAGGCAAGGTGAGGTAGGAATCGAGGTGGGGGTTGGAGCAAGGGCTTGTGAGGCCAGGTGGGAAGCGAGACTGCTGTGGGCAGATAGGGAGTGAGGCTGGCGAGGCCAGGTGGGAAGCGAGACTGCTGGGGGTAGAGATGACTGCATAGGGGAAGAGGGGGCTGCAAAGAGGGAGAGAGGGACAGCAAAGGTGGAGAGAGGGACAACAAAGCGGATGAGAGGGATAGCAAAAGGGGAGAGAGGGGCTGCAAAGTGGGAGAGAGCCTGTGAGGAAGTATAGAAACATAGGAACTAGGAGCAGGAGTAGGCCATTCAGCCCTTTGAGCCTGCTCCGCCATTCATTATGATCATGGCTGATCATCCAACTCAGTAGCCTGCTCCCGCTTTCTCCCCATACCCTTTGATCCCTTTCACCCCAAGAGCTATATCTAACTCCTTCTTGAAAGCATACAATGTTTTGGTCTCAACTACTTTCTGTGGTAATGAAGTCCACAGGTTCACCGCTCTCTGGGTGAAGAAATTTCTCCTCATATCAGTACCAAATGGTCTACCCCATATCCTCAGACTGTGACCCCTGGTTTTGGACACTCCCACCATCGGGAACGTCCTTCCTGCATCTACCCTGTCTAGTCCTGTTAGAATTTTATAGGTTTCTATGAGATCCCCCCTCATTCTTCTGAACTCCAGGGAATATAATCCTCTGAATTGACTCAATCTCTCTTCAAATGTCAATCCCGCCATCCCAGGAATCAGTTGGGTAAACCTTTGCTGCCCTCCCTCTATAGCAAGAACATCCTTCCTCAGATAAGGAGACCTAAACTGCACACAATATTCCAGGTGTGGTCTCACCAAGGCCCTGTACAATTGCAGCAAGACATCCTTGTTCCTGAACTCAAATCCTCTGGCTATAAAGGCCAACATACCGTTTGCCTTCTTTACTGCCTGCTGCATCTGCATACTTATCTTCAGCAGCTGGTGTACAAGGACACCCAGGTCTCGTTGCACATTCCCCTCTCTCAATTTATAGCCATGTAGATAAGAATCTGCCTTCCTGTTTTTAATGCCAAAATGGATAACCTCGCATTTATCCACATTTTACTGCATCTGCCATGCATTTGCCCACTCTCTCGGATTACTACCTGAGCCACATGCAAATTAACATAGGGACGCGAGAATAAGGGAAGTAAACACATGGCTAAAGGAGTGGTGTGGGAAAGAGGAGTTCCATTTCATGGGGCACTGGCATCAGTATTGGAACAGGAGGGATCTGTACCGTTGGGATGGTCTCCACCTGAACCAATCTAGGACCAGTGTTCTAGCGAAAAGGGTAAATAGGGTGGTCAACAGGACTTTAAACTAGAAAGTGGTTGGGGGCGGTGGGGGGGGGTGGTGTTGCGGGGGGGCGGTGGGGGGGGGAGGCGGAGGGAAGGTTAAAACTCCAAGAAATGTTGCTAATGGAAAACAAAGCAGCAGGTTAGGGTGTGGGAGTGTGGTTTTAACTTCATGGAAAATTATGAAAAAACTGAAAAGGAAGGAGAGCCCAGGAGAGGCTATTAAAGTCTCCAGAACACAAGGTAGGACAGAATGTTTGGAAAGGGCTAGGAATCTAACTTCAAGCATATCAGATAAAGGGACGACAATGAGAAAGGGGAAGGGAAATATAGGACTGAAGGTGTTGTATCTGAATGCACGCAGTATACGAAATAAGGTAAATGAGCTTGTGGCACAGATTGAAATTGGAGGTATGATGTGGTGGGCATCACGGAGACTGGATGCAAGGGGATCAGTACTGGGAGCTAAATATCCAAGGATATACATTCTATCTAAAAGATAGGCAGATTGGCAGAGGAGGGGGTTTGCTTTGTTAGTAAGAAATGAAATTAAATCGATAGCAAGAAATGATGTAGGGTCAGGTGATGTAGAATCTGAGTGGGTAGAGTTGAGGAAACGCAAAGGTAAAAAATCCATAATGGGAGTTATGTACAGGCCTCCGAACAGTAGTCAGTATGTGGGGCACAAGATGCACCAGGAGATAGAAAAGGTGTGTAAGAAAGGCAAGGTTACAGTGATCATGGGGGATTTCAATATGCAGGTAGACTGGGAAAATCAGGTTGACAGTGGATCCCAAGAAAAGGAATTTGTGGAATGTCTACGAGATAGTGGTAGAGCCCACTAGGGAACAGGCAATTCTAGATTTAGTGATGTGTAATGAGGCAGATCTGATAAGGGAGCTTAAGGTGAAGGAACCCTTAGGAGGAAGTGACCATAATATGATTGAATTTACCCTGCAATTTGAGAGGAAAAAGCTGGAATCAGATGTAACGGTATTACAGTTGAATAAAGGCAACTACAGAAGGATGAGGGAAGAGCTGGCCAGAATTGACTGGGAGATGAGCCTAGCAGGAAAGACAGTGGAAAAGCAATGGCAGGAGTTTCTGGGATTAATTTGGGAGACACAGCAAAAATTCATCCCTAGGAAGAAGAAGCATACTAAAGGGAGGACGAGGCAACCATGGCTGACAAGGGAAGTCAGGGACAGCATAACAGCTAAAGAGAAAGCATACAATGCGGTGAAGAGCAGTGGGAAACCAGGGGATTGGGAAGCCTACAAAGACCAACAGAGGACAACTAAAAAAGAAATAAGGAGGGAGAAGATTAAATATGAGGGTAAACTAGCCAGTAATATAAAAGAAGATTGAAAGAGTTTTTTTAAATATATAAAAGGTAAGAGAGAGGCAAAAGTGGACATTGGGCTGCTGGAAAATGACTCTGGAGAAGTAGTAGTGGGAAACAATGAAATGCCGGAGTAACTGAATAGTTACTTTGCGTCAGTCTTCACGGTGGAAAACAAGAGTGACATCCCCAAAGTTCAAGAGAGTTGGGGGGCAGAGGTGAGTATGGTGGCCATTACCAAGGAGAAGGTGCTAGGAAAACTGAAAGGTCTGAAGGTGGATAAATCACCTGGACCAGATGGATTACACCCCAGAGTTCTGAAGGAGATAGCTGAAGAGATAGTGGAGGCATTAGTGGCGATCTTTCAGGAATCACTGGAGTCAGGGAGGGTCCCAAAGGACTGATAAATCGCTAATGTAACGCCCCTGTTTAAAAAGGGAGTGAGGCAAAAGACGGGAAATTACAGGCCGATTAGCCTGACCTTGGTCGTTGGTAAGATTTTAGAGTCCATTGTTAAGGATGAGATTTCAGAATACTTGGAAATGCATGGTAAAATAGGGCAAAATCAGCATGGTTTCATCAAGGGGAGGTCATGCCTGACAAATCTGTTAGAATTCTTTGAGGAGGTAATGAGTAGGTTAGACAAAGGAGAGCCAATGGATGTTATCTACTTGGACTTCCAGAAGGCCTTTGACAAGGTGCCGCACAGGAGGCTGCTCAGTAAGATAAAAGCCCATGGTGTTAGAGGCAAGGTTCTAGCATGGATAGAAGATTTGCTGTCTGGCAGGAGGCAGAGAGTGGGGATAAGGGGATCCTTCTCAGGATGGCGGCCAGTGACTCTTGGAGTTCCGCAGGGGTCAGTGTTGGGACCACAACTTTTCACTTTATACTTTAATGATCTAGATGAAGGAACTGAGGGCATCCTGGCTAAGTTTGCAGATGATACAAAGATAGGTGGAGGGACAGGTAGTATTGAGGAGGCGGGGAGGCTGCAGAAGGATTTGGACAGGTAAGGAGAATGGGCAAAGAAGTGGCAGATGGAATACAACGTGGGCAGGTGTGAGGTCATGCACTTTGGTAGGAAGAATAGAGGCATAGACTATTTTCTAATTGGGGAGACAATTCAGAAGTATGGAGTGCAAAGGGACTTGGGAGTCCTAGTCCAGGATTCTCTTAAGGTTAACTTGCAGATTGAAGCGGTAGTTAGGAAGGCAAATGCAATGTTGGCATTTATTTCGAGAGGACTAGAATATAAAAGCAGGGATGTGCTGCTGAGGCTTTATAAGGCTCTGGTCAGACCACATTTAGAATATCGTGGGCAATTTTGGGTCCCGTATCTCAGGAAGGATGTGCTGGCCCTGGAGAGGGTCCAGAGGAGGTTCACGAGAATGATCCCAGGAATGAAAGGCTTAACATATGAGGAATGTTTGAGGACTCTGGGTCTATACTTGATGGAGTTTAGAAGGACAAGCGGGGATCTGATTGAAACTCACAGAATACTGAAAGGCCTGGATAGAGTGGACGTGGGGAAGATGTTTCCATTAGTAGAAAAGACTAGGACCCGAGGGCACAGCCTCAGAGTAAAGGGAAGACCTTTTAGAACAGAGATGAGGAGAAACTTCTTTAGCCAGAGCGTGGTGAATCTATGGAATTCATTGCCACAGAAGGCTGTGGAGGCCAGGTCATTGAATGTTTTTAAGACCGAGATAGATAGGTTCTTGATTGGTAAGGGGATCAAAAGTTACAGGGAGAAGGCGGGAGAATGGGGTTGAGAAACTTAACAGCCATGATTGAATGGTGGAGCAGACTCGATGGGCCGAAAGGCCTAATTTCTGCTCCTTTGTCTTATGGTCTCTCAGCTTGTCCAAATCACACTGAAGCATCTCTGCATCCTCCTTACAGCTCACTCTCCCACCCAGCTTTATGTCATCTGCAAATTTGGAGATATTGCATTTAATTCCCTCATCTAGATCATTAATATATATTGTGAATAACTGGGTTCCAGCACCAATCCCTGTGGTACCCCACTAGTCACTGCCTGCCATTTGGAAAAAGACCCATTTATTCCTAGTCTTTGTTTCTGCCTGTCTGCCAATCTATCCATCTCAATACATTACCCCCAATCCCATGCGCTTTAATTTTACATGCCAATCTCTTATGTGAGACTTTGTCAAAAGCCTTCTGAAAGTCCAAATAAACCACATCCACAGGCTCCCCCTCATCAACGCTTCTAGTTACATCCTCGAAAAATTCCAGTAGATTTGTCAAGCATGATTTCTCTTTCATAAATCCATGCTGACTCTGTCCGAGTCTGCCACTGTTTTCCATGTGCTCAGCTATTAAATCTTTCATAATGGACTCTAGAATTTTCCCCACTACCGACGTCAGGCTCACTGGTCTATAATTCCCTTTTTTCTCTCTGCCTCCCTTTTTAAATAATGGGGTTACATTAGCTAGTCTCCAATCTGTAGGAGCTGTTCCAGAGTCTATAGAATTCAGGAAGATGATGACCAATCCATCCACTGTTTCTTGGGCCGCTTTCTTAAGTACTCTGGGATGTAGATTATCAGGCCCCGGGAAGTTATCGGCCTTCAATCCCATCAATTTCCTCAACACCATTTCCCTACTAATACTGATTTCTTTCAGTTCCTCCCTCTCACTAAACCCCGTGTTCCCCAATATTTCTGGTATGTTCTTAGTGTCCTCCTTTGTGAATACAGAACCAAAGTATGTACTTAGTTGATCAGCCATTTATTTGTTCCCCATTATAAATTCCCCTGTTTCTGACTGTAAGGGACCTACATTTGTCTTCACCAATCTTTTTCTCTTCACATACCTTTCGAAACTTTTACAGTCAGTTTTTATGTTCCCTGCAAGCTTACTCTCGTACTCTATTTTCCCCTTCTTAATCAATCCCTTGGTCCTCCTTTGCTGAATTCTAAACAGCTCCTAAACCTTAGGTCCGTTGTTTTTTCTGTCCAATTTGTATGCCTCTTCCTTGCATCTAATACTGTCTCTAATTTCCCTTGTAAGCCACGGTTTGGCCACCTTTCCTGTTTTATTTTTGCGCCAGACAGGAATAAACAATTCCAAAAATATCTGGAAAAACTCAGTAGGTCTGGCATCATCTGTGGAGAGGAGCACAGTTAACGTTTCGAGTCCAAATGACCCTTCAACAGAACTAAGTAAAAATAGAAGAGAGGTGAAATGTAAGCTGCTTTAAGGGGGGGTGGGACAAGTAGAGCTGGATAGAGGGCTAGTGATAGGTGGAGATAACCAAAAGATGTCATAGACAAAAGGATAAAGAGGTGTTAAAGGTGGTGATATTATCTAAGGAATGTGCTAATTAAGGGTAGAAAGCAGGGCAAGCAAGGTACAGATAGCACTAGTTGGGGTGGGATGGGGTGAAGGAATCAAAAAAGTCTAAAAGGTAGAGATAAAACAATGGATGGAAATGCATTTAAAAATAATAGAAGTAGGTGGGAAAAGAAAAATCTATATAAATTATTGGAAAAAAAAGGGGGGGGGATCGGAAAGGGGGTGGGGATGGAGGAGAGAGTTCATGATCTAAAATTGTTGAACTCAATATTCAGTCTGGAAGACTGTAAAGTGCCTAGTCGGAAGATGAAGTGCTAATCCTCCAGTTTGCATTGAGCTTCACTGGAACAATGCAGCAAGCCAAGGACAGACATGTGGGCATGAGAGCAGGGTGGAGTTTGGAAATGGTAAGCGACAGGGAGGTCTGGGTAATGCTTGCGGACAGACCAAAGGTGTTCTGCAAAGCGGTCACCCGGTCTGCGTTTGATCTCTCCAATGTAGAGGAAACCGCATTGGGAGCAACGAATTCAGTAGACTAAATTGAGGGAAGTGCAAGTGAAGTGCTGCTTCACTTGATAGGAGTGTTGGGCCCTTAGAGGGTGAGGAGAGGGGAAGTAAAGGGGCAGCTGTTGCACCTTCTGCAGTTGCATGGGAAGGTGCCGTGGGAGGGGGTTGAGGTGTAGGGAGTGATGGAGGAGTGGACCAGGGTGTCCCGGAGGGAACGATCCCCGCGGAATGCCGCCGGAGGGATGAAGGGAGGATGTGGTTGGTGGTAGCATCATGCTGGAGTTGGCGGAAATGGCGGAGGATAACCCTTTGAATGCAAATGTTGGTGGGGTGATAAGTGAGGACAAGGGGGACCCTATCATATTTCTGGGGGGGAGAAGAAAGTGTGAGGGCGGATGCACGGAAGATGGGCCAGACACGGTTGAGGGCTCTGTCAACGACCGTGGGAGGAAAACCTCGGTTAAGGAAGAAGGTGGACATGTCAAAGGAACTGTTTTTGAAAGTGGCATCATCAGAACAGATGCGACGGAGGCAAAGAAACTGAGAGAATGGGACGGAGTCCTTACAGAAAGCGAGGTGTGAGGAGCTGTAGTCGACGTAGCTGTGGGAGTCTGTAGGCTTGTAATGGATATTGGTGGACAGTCTATCACCAGAGATTGAGACAGAGAGGTCAAGGAAGGGAAGGGAAGTGTCAGAGATGGACCATGATGACCGTGAAAATGATGGAGGGGTGGAAATTGGAAGCAAAATTAATAAATTTTTCCAGGTCCAGGCGAGAGCATGAAGCAGCACTGACGTAATCATTGATGTACCGGAGAAAGAGTTGTCGGAGGGGACCGGAGTAGAACTGGAACAAGGAATGTTCCACATTCCACATAAAGAGACAGGCATAGCTGGGGCTCATGCGTGTGCCCATAGCCACACCTTTTATTTGGAGGAAGTGAGAGGATTTTAAGGAGAAATTTTTTAATGTGAGGACAAGTTCACCCAGACGGTGGAGAGTAGTGTTGGATGGGGATTGTTCAGGCCTCTGTTCAAGGAAGAAGTGGAAAGCCATCAGACCATCCCGGTGGGAGATGGAGGTGTAGAGGGATTGGACGTCCATGGTGAAGAGGAGGCAGTTGGGGCCAGGGAACTGGAAATTGTTGATATGATGAAGGGTGTCAGAGGAATCACGGATGTAGATGGGAAGGGACTGGACAAGGAGAGAGAGAATGGAGTCAAGACAGCAAGAAATGAGTTCCTTGGGGCAGGAACAGGCTGACACGATTTGTTTGCCAGGACAGTCCTGTTTGTGGATTTTGGGTAAGAGGTAGAAGCGGGCCGTCCGAGTTTGGGAGACTATCAGGTTTGAAGCTGTGGAAGGAAGATCTCCAGAGGAGATGAGGTCAATAACAGTCCTGGAAACAATGGCTTGATGTTCAATGGTGGGGTCATGGTCCAGGGAGAGGTAGGAGGAAGTGTCTGTGAGTTGACGCTCAGCCCAAGGGTCCAAACACTCCTTTCAAGTGAAGCAGCATTTCACTTGCACTTCCCTCAATTTAGTCTACTGCATTCATTGCTCCCAGTGCGGTTTCCTCTACATTGGAGAGACCAAACTCAGACTGGGTGACCGCTTTGCAGAACACCTTTGGTCTGTCCGCAAGCATTACCCAGACCTCCCTGTTGCTTGCCATTTCAACACTCCACCCTGCTCTCATGCCCACATGTCCATCCTTGGCTTGCTACATTGTTCCAGTGAAGCTCAACGCGAACTGGAGAAACAGCACCTCATCTTCTGACTAGGCAATTTACAGCCTTCTGGACTGAATATTGAGTTCAACAATTTTAGATCATGAACTCTCTCCTCCATCCCCACCCCCTTTCCGATTCCCCGCCCCCCCCCCCGCCTTTTTTCCAATAATTTATATAGATTTTTCTTTTCCCATCTACTTCCATTATTTTTAAATGTATTTCCATCCATTGCTTTATCTCTATCTTTTAGCCTTTTTTGATTCCTTCCCCCAACCCCACCCCCACTAGGGCTATCTGTATAGTGTCTAATTTGAAGTTTATCTTATGTCTGTTGGCCATAATGTCTGTGCTCCAATAGCTCCCCTAGATGCTGTAATTTCTCCCAAGAATGGCACTTCATTGTCTTTTGCATCTTCAATTTGTTGAATGCTACCTGTTTTAATTGGTTTCTCCTTAAATTTCTGAGTTAGGAGCTTTTTGCTGCAGCATACAGATTTAAGATGTCCTTACTCTCTTGCAAACATTTACACCATTAAACATAAAACCGCAGCACACAAGGAAAACATTAATTTCCGCAGCACCACAGTATTTAAGTGGGCATAAGACAACAGGCATAAGTTAGCAACAAAGGTTTTATTTAAAAATAACTGACATACACTTCTACACTTAAAAAGCCATCAGCCTAAATATGCCTTCTGTGGACTGATGAGATCATAGCTAATGTGTTCCCATTGCATATGCACAAAGCTGGAAGATTTTAACTAGACAATTATTACCCTTTTTATTGCATCTCAGATCTGAAGCCCAGATTTAAATTTAATAATTGATCCATCCAGCATTGATATTGATCAAATATCAATTGCTGTTTGTGGAAGAGAATTCCAAACTGTTGCCAGCTCACTCCAAAAAGATCTGGTTCTAATTTTTAGATTATGCTCCCTAGTCCTAGACTCCTCTAAGTTAATTGATCATTTATCTCATTACATTTCATTCATTACAACAGTGTATGCACTTCCAAGGTATTCTATTAACTGTAAAGCACTTTGGAATGCCTTAAGGTCATAAAAAGCACTGCAAAAATTTAAGATGTTCATTGCTTGTTTGGGATCTTAGTAAATGCAAAATGGTTGCATATTTGTCTTTAACATTGTCACTGCGTTTCAAGTAATTCACAGTATTTGAAATAATTTGAGATGTGATAACACGTAAATGCAGATATTTCTTTTGAAATAAAACTATTAAATTATCCAATTAACACAATGTTCATCACAATAGCATCCACTACATTATTCCCCATATAGTAGCTCCTGAACTTATGCAGCCTTAAGCTAGAGCCACCATTTCCATTAGCAAGGAATTTATTACCTCAGTGACTTAAGTTTTCCTGGCTTTCAGTTAGCTGAGTTTTGCATTGTTGACAGGTTTAAAATTGTTCTCCCTGCTTGTCCTGCTTTCTACCCTTATTTAGCACATTCCTTAGATAATATCACCAGCTTCAACACCTCTTTCTCCTTTGGTCTGTGACACTATTTGGTTATCTACACATATCACTGGCCCTCTATCCAGCTCCACTTGTCCCACCACCACCCCCCCCCCGCCCCCTTTTAGGCACAGAACAGTAACTAAAGCAAGACTCCCTCTAGCCATCAACCATACAACTCCTCGGTCCAGGAGACATTCAACTGAAGATCAAGGGACTACAACACTTCAGCACAAAGGAAGAGAAATCACCAAAGCTTTGGATGTGATCCAGGACCAAGACTGTTCACCATTAAGCCAAAAAGCTTGCAAAGATCTACAACTCATCTATAAAATAGATGAACTGCGAAGCCAAGACAAGCCAAAATAATTAAGGACAGCACTTCCAAACTTATTTAGTGGTCTTGAGAAGACTGAAACAAGTGGTCTAAAGTAGGAGCACTAGAACCAAATAGAGCCATGTGAAAACCAATAGAAAACCAGGCAGAAGATTTCCCATGAACTGCAGGTAAAAGAATCACAAGTTAATTACCAGGAAGGACAGCTTGCATCAAGCAAGAAATGGATGGGCAAACTTGAACTCAAGAATAAGAGAGACAAGCCTGAACAAGAGGAGATGCATTTTCCCGAAGATGTGGGATCTCATACTTCATTGACCACAAAATTTTCACCAGCAACAACACAGAGGTGAAATGAAATTTGAAAGACACAAAAAGCAGACAAAGAGTATCCTAAAATTCAGGAATATACATCAAAGAATGGCCAGAATATGTTCCAAATAATCTCATCCTGTAGCAATACTTAAAGCAATGAAGACATCTCAGTGCCGCGGGTGACTTACTGATTTATGTTGAGTGATTGGTCATACCTTGGGTCCTCAGACTCAAGATACTATGTACAGTACAGAGAATACACCAGGGACACCTTGGCATTACTAAGTGTCACGCTAGAGCACAAAATTCCATTTGGTGGCCAGGGATCTCAAAATCATTAAAGGAAATGATTTTGAGTGGCATCACCTGTGCAATCCCTCACCAGGAGCAAAGGGAACTATTAATTCCTAACCAGACTGTGGGAACATCTCAGAATGGATCTTTTCAAGTTCAAGGGGAAGACATTCCTCATAGTTGTTGACTATTACCCCAGATGGATTGAGGTTAAACATCTTCATGGTCCCATCTTGGAAGCTGTCATTACGTTGCTCAAATAAATTTTTGCCACACACTGCATTCCAGACCTAGTTATTTCAGCCAAAGGTCCACAGTTTTCCATTGAATATTTTAAGCAGTTCACAGAAACTTATGAATTTGTCCACACAACTAACTCACCCAGATAACCACAAGCTAATGGAGAGGCTAAAAGAGGAGTAAGGACATTAAATGCTTTGATGAAGAAAAATGATGGATATCAATGTGGCACTGTTGAATTACTGTTCCACCCCAGTCATCTTCACAACCTGGAATGGGAAGACAACTCTGTTCTTCCACACATGGTTATGCCATGCGTCAAAGTAGCAGATATAGAAAGAGTAAGGGAGAAGGAGGATGAGTATCGCACAATTCAGACCAGAAACTATATTCAACGTCATATAGTATGTAACTTACCAGAACTCCAGCCAGAGGAGTCAGTATGGATTTGTGATCAGAATCATGAAGGCTAGGTTTTGAAAAAACCACTACAAATGCTTTCTTATCTTGTAGATACTGAAAATGGAATAGTGAGAAGAAACAGAAGTGCACTTGTGTCTACAAGCTGAAGACCATCAATGGAATGGACCAGTTTCCCAGAAGATAATGAAGGCCACCTGAACAGAGAGCTGAAAGTCTCTGATAGTTCACATACTACTCTACCGTGTTCAGAGAGAACATAGAGAACTTGGATCCTAGGCATCCTCAGAGAGCTGAGAACAAGATCAGGGAGATTGGTGAAACCACCACAATGGGTATCTCTCTTAACCAGGGATGAAGGCAGAGACTTCTGGGGGAAATGTAGGATAATTTAAATAATATATTGAATCAAGTCAGAGACTTGGGGCAGATGTAGAGTAAAGGGTTAATGTTAAATATGTAAATAGACTGTCTAAATTATCAGTATGAGATCTACAGCAAGCATGCTAAGCGATAGTCCTATGAGAAGCCTTCTATTATATATAGTTGGAAGAATGTTTAATAAAAGGTAGAGTTTACCAACAGTTTTGTCTCCACCCAAGAACAACCTATGCTAAGACCCACTCAATGATAATAGAATTCACACTGCCAATTCACTTTAAGGGGATCACCCCCATCTTCTCTGACACAAGCCTATACTTCAGTGTGGGAGGGAGGAACAAATCTTTCTTCTGCACTTAGCAATCCACCCTGCACGCTTCACATATGATACTACCGAGACAGGAGCTGATGTATTCATGGAGGGAAAGAGGGGATACGTGGCTGGAGGTGCTGGGGGAGCAGGAGGAGTGACAAATCAACACAGGGGTGGGATCCCTCTCTTCTTCAACCATCTGTCTCAGTGGGGGTAGATCTGGCCATTCCCAGTTTGAAAACGCATCTCATTACAGGCATGTTTCTGGGTATAGGGCTAGACCCAGCATGGGTTCTTCCCTTGTAACTGCAAAATCAAATGCATCCTCTTCAACCTTCTTTCTAGCTATTTTTTAAAATTCATTTTCATGAGGGTCTCTGGCTAGGCAAGAATTTATTGCCCATCCCTAATTGCTGCAGTCCCCATGTGTTATAGGTATACCCACATTGCTGTTAAGCAGGGAGTTCCAGGATTTTGACCCAATGGCAGTGAAGGAACGGCGATTTATTTCCAAGTCAGGATGGTGAGTGACTTGGAAGGGAAGTTCCAGGTGCTGGTTTTCCCATCTATCTGCTGCCCTTGTCCGTCTAGTTGGCAGTGGTCATGGGTTTGGAAGGTGCTGTCTAAGAAGCCTTGGTGAATTCCTGCAGTGCATCTTGTAGCTGGGACATACTGCTGCTAGACTGTATTGGTGGTGGAGGGAGTGAATGTTTGTGGATGTGGTGCTAATCAAGCGGCTGCTTTGTCCTGGATGGTGTCAAGCTTCTTGAGTGTTATGGGAGTTGCACTCATTCAGGCAATTGGGGAGTATCCCATCACAATCCTAATTTGTGCCTTGTAGGTGGTGGGCAGGAGGTGAGATACTCGTTGCAGGATTCCTAGCCTCTGATCTGTTCTTGTAGCCATAGTATTTATATGGCTAGTCCAGTTCAGTTTCTGGTCAATGGTAACCCCCAGGATGTTGATAGTGGGGGATTCAGTGATGGTAATGCCATTACGTGTCACAAGGCAATGGTTAGATTCTCTCTTGTTGGAGATGGTCATTGCTTGACACTTGTGTGGTGCAAATGTTACTTGCCTCTTGTCAGCCCAAGCCTCTTGTCCAGGTCTTGCTGCATTTGGACATGGACTGCTTCAGTATCTGAGGAGTCACAAATGGTGCTGAACATTGTGCAATCGTCAGTGAACATTCCACTTCTGACCTTTTGATGGAAGGAAGGTCATCGATGAAGCAGCTGAAGATGGTTGGGCCGTGGACACCACCCTGAGGAACTCCTTCAGTGATGTCCTGGAGCTGAGATGATTGACCTTCAACCACCACAACCATTTTCCTTTGTGCTAGGTATGAATCGAACCAGTGGAAAGATTTCCCCCTGATTCCCATTGACTCTAGTTTTGCTAGGGCTCTTTGGTGTAACACACTGTCAAATGCAACCTTGATGTCAAGGGCAGTCACTCTCACCTCATCTCGGGAATTCAGGTTTTGTTCATGTCTGAACCAAAACTGTAATGAGGTCAGGAGCTGACTGGCCCTGGAGGAACCCAAATTGGGCATCAGTGAGCAGGTTATTGCTAAGCAAATGCCGCTTGATAGCACTGTTGATGACCGTTTCCATTACTTTACTGATGACCGAGAATAGAGTGATTGGCCAGGTGTGATTTGTCCTGCTTTTTGTGTACAGGACATATCTAGGCAATTTTCCACATAGCTGGATAGATGCCAGTGTTGTAGCTGTACTGGGACAGCTTGGCTAGAGACATGGCAAGTTCTGGAGCACAAGTCTTCAGTACTATTGCTGGAATATTGTCAGGGCCCACAGCCTTTGCACTATCCAGTACCTTCAGCCATTTCTTGATAACACGTGGAGCGAATTGAATTGGCTGAAGACTGGCATCTGTAATGCTGGGGACCACCAGACGAAACTGAGATGGATCATCCACTCGGCACTTCTGGCTGAAGATTGTAGCAAATGCTTCAGCCTTATCACTTGCACTGGTGTTCTGGGCTCCTCCATCATTGAGGATGGGGATATTTGTAGAGCCTCATCCTCCAGTGAGTAGTTAAATTCTCCACTGCCATTCACGACTGGATGTGGTAGGAGATTGTGGGATCAATTAGCTCTGTCTATCACTTACTACTTATGCTGTTTGGCATGCAAGTAGTCCTTAATTATGGCTTCATCAAATCTCATTTTTAGGTATGCCTGGTGTTGCTCCTAGCATGCTCTCCTGCATTCTTCATTACACCAGGGTTGAGCCCTGGCTTGATGTTAATGATAGAGTGGGGGATATGTCGGGCCATGAGGTTACAGATCATGTTTGAGTACAATTGTGCTGCTGCTGATGGCCCACAGCGTCTCATGGATGCCCAGCCTTGAGTTGCTAGATCTGTTCGAAATCTATCCCATTTAGCACGGTGGTAGTGCCACACAACATGATGGAGGGCATCCTCAATATGAAGTTGGGACTTCCCTCCACAATGACTGTGCGGTGGCCACTCCTACCGATACTGCTATGGATAGATGCATCTGCAGCAAGCAGATTGGTGAGGATGAGGTCAGGTATGTTTTTTCTTCTCGTTGGTTCCCTCACCGCAGACCCAGTCTAACAGCTATGTCATTGGTCAGCTTGGTCAGTAGTGATGCAACAGAGCCACTTTTGGTGATGGACATTGAATGGATCTAATGATGGAAGGAAGGTCATTGATGAAGCAGCTGAAGATGATACATTCTATGCCCTTGCCACCCTCAGTGTTTCCCCCAAGTGATGTTCGACATAGAGCACTGATTCATCAGCTGAGGAGGGGGGCGGGGGCGGAAATATGGTAATCAGCAGGAGATTTCTGTGCCCATTTTTGACCTGGTGCCATGAGATTTCATGGGGTCTGGAGTCGACGTTGAGAACTCCCAGGGCAATTTCCTCCTGACTGTATACCATTGTGCCATCACCTATGCTGGGTGGGACAGGACACACACAGGGATGCTGATGGTGATGTCTGGGACATTGTATGTAAGGTGAGGATCTGTTCCCTGAGGATGACTATGTCAGGCTGTTGCTTGGTAGTCTGTGAGACAACTCTCCCAATTTTGGCACTCAGCCCCAGATGTTAGCAAGGAGGACTTTGCAGAGTCGACAGGGCTTGTTTGCCATTATCTTTTCCAGTGTCTAGGTTGATGCCGGGTGATCCATCCTTTTTTGTGACTTTGTAACACTTTTTTACAACTGAGAACCTAGCAAGCAACTTGAGAGCTGTGAGTCCCTAAAGGGGCATTAGTGAACCAGATGGGTCTTTACAACAATCAACATTGGTTTCTGATCATTATTAGACTTTTAAGTCAAATTCCACCATCTGCCATGGGATACAAACCCTGGTCCCCAGAACATTACCCTGGGTCTCTGGATTACTAGTCCAGTGACAATACCACTGTGCCATCGCTATCTGACTGTAGTAATTATAGTTTTGGAAAATGTTGGACTGTAGCTTTAAGAATAATCCTGTGCTGTAAGATCACATGATCTGTGAAAACCAATGTGTTAGCAGCACGGGGAACCTCTACAGGAGAGAGTCTTCTTTAGTTATGGAGTTTGATGGGTGCGTGTTGTTGCTACTGCTGTCTTGTAAATAAAGCCAAATGATTTCACTAAGAAAAGTTGTCTGAAGATCAACTCTATAACAAACTGGCGACAAGGATAAATCAGAATTGGTGTTGTACCTCGCCCGGCAATTGTGAGTATCTAAGTTAGTTAAAAGTAACTGAAAAGATACTCACCTGAAATGCCACAGTTTGGCAGAATCAATCCCTTTGAGCCAGCCACAGATGATTGGTCTCAGTACATAGAACTTTTTGCTGTCTTCTTTCAAGCAAATTAAATCACGGGGGAAGAGAAGAGGTGAGCAATCCTCCTGAGTATTTGTGGGACCAAGACCTACAGTTTAATTCGAAGCTTGATGGTCCCCAGTGACCCAGATTCAAAGGCTTTCAGTGAATTAGCAGACCTTCGTTTGGACATTTTCAACTCAAGCCCTCAGTCACAATGCAGAGGTTCAGGCTCAATTCACCAAGTAGAGCCGCAGGTGAGACAATTGTTACCCACGTGGTGAAATTACAGCAACTAATAGAATATTGTAATTTCGGTGAAACCCTGACTGACATGCTTAGATATCATTGAGTATGTGGTGTGCAGGAAGACACTATTCAGCGAAGATTGCTGGCTGAAATGCTCAGAATGTGTTAGGAATGGGGCTGGCAATGGAAAGCGCTGTAAGGGATTTGCAAGCAATTCAAGGGACGCAAAATGGTGCTGTGCATCAAATCGAGCGGGAACAGTGAGCCTAAAGTGGCGCAAGAATCCGGGTCTCTGCCGTGGAGGGGAAACCGAAAAATGAGAGGAAACAGCTTAGCAACTAAATCGAAAAGTAACTTTCAGCGACATGGAAACAATCATTCTTCTAGCAATTGGCAATTTAAAAATCAGAGTGTTATTTTTGTCACAGAAGTGGACACATAATGAGACAGTGCAAAGCGAGACTTAAACAGGCCTCCAAAAACAACAAAGTCCAGTGAAGTCTATAACGTAGAAGTGCCAGAAACAACTAATTCAGACATTTATTAACTACTCAACATAAAAGTTGGGAAGACAAAGCCAATATTTGTTACAGTGCAAGTGAATGGTAAACCATTATAAATGGAAGTGGACACAGGAGCTTCCACCACTGTAATAGGAGAACAAACTTTCAGAAATCTAAGGTGATCAACAATTAAATTTGGAACAAGCATCTGCCAAGTTGAAGATGTACACAAGCGAGGAAATCCAAGCCTTCTAGGGTGAAATTGGTTAAAAGAGATTAAACTAAACTGGTCTGAAATCTTCCAGTTGAGAGCAGGTGGACTACCAGAGCTGCTAAGAAAAATGATACTGACTTCAAGGATGAGCTGGGAAAAATCCAAGGCCTACAGGCCAAGATTTACATGATCCAGAAGCAACCCCTTGCTTCTTGAAAGCAAGACCGGTGCCTGAGAGAGAAGGTTGACACTGAGCTGAACCGGCTAGAGAGGTTGTCATAAAAGCGGTTCAGTTCTCAGACTGGGCAGCACCCATAATCCCTGTCCTTAAACAAGACCAGACCACCCGGATCTGTGGGGACTATAAACTAACAGTCAACAATGCAGCCAGACTGGACAGGTACCCTATTCCCAAAATTGAAGACCTATACCCCAAACTAGCAGGAGGGACGACATATACAAAGCTTGATATGAGTCACGCATATCAGCAATTGGAGCTGGCGGGAATTCATCACCGTAAATACGCACAAAGGGTTGCAATAATATACATGGCTGCGCTTTGGTGTTTCCTCAGCCTGTGCCATTTTTCAGAAGACAATGGAGAGCTTACTGCAGGGACTACCTCAGGTTGAGGTCAACCTTGACAATGTACTGGTAACTGGATTCACAGAAAAGGAACACTTGGCTAACCTAGAGGAAGTCCTGAAATGATTTTTACAAGTAGGATTGTGCCTGAAGAAGGAAAAATACACTTTTCAAGCAAATGGGGTCATTTATTTGGACTACCGGACAGATACTCAAGGGTTACACCCGTTCGAAGAGAAGGTTAAAGCAATTAGAAAGGCACCTGTGCCAAATAACACCTCTGAACTTAAATCATTTTTAGGGATGATAAATTATTATGGGTGATTTTTACCAAATTTATCCACAGTTCTGGCCCCTCTGCATTCACTGCTAAGAAAAAAACAGCGTTTGTTTTGGGAAGCACCCCAAAAAGAATCCTTTATGAAAGTAAAACAGCTTACGGTCTCCCAATTTGTTAGTGCATTATGATCAGACCAAGGAATTGGTGCTAAATTGTGATGTGTCCCCCTATGGAGTGAGACCGGTACTACCTCATAAAATGGATGACAGCTCAGAGAGGCCAAAAAGCTATGTACCCAGGGCGCTTATCACAGCTGAAAAAGGATATTCTCTGATCAAAAAGGAAGGTCTGTCAATTACTTTTGGTGTAAAAAAATGGCAACAATATGTGCACGGGTGACATTTCACAATAGTATCAGACCACAATCCACTTTTGGGTTTGTTTAGCGAGGAAAAGGCTATACCTCCCATAGTCTCTGCAAGAATACGAAGATGGGCTCTGATTTTGGCAGCATATGAATACACCTTTGTACATAGACCAGGGATTCATATGGCAAATGCCGATGCTCTGACTCGCATGCATTTGCAAGAGAATGTCAAATATGTCCCAGTTCCACAGGAACTTGTACTAGCGATGAATTTTCTCGATTCCCTTGCTAGTCTGTGCCAGACAGATAAGAAACTGGACAAATCGCGATCCAGACCTGTCTCGAGTGAAAGACCAAGCGTTACATGGTTGGTCCCAGAAGCCAGTCTCCGATGAACTGGAACCATTCTTCAACCAAAGACACGAGATGAGCAGTCAAGATGATATTCTACTTTGGGGTACACGGGTAGTAGTTCCTCCACAGGGAAGGGAGCCACTTTTAGTAGAGCTACACAGTGCCCATCCAGGGATCTCTGAATGAAGACCATAACGCGGAGAACATAACATAAGAACTAGGAGCAGGAGTAGGCAATTCAGCCCCTTGACCCTGCCCCGCCATTCAATACGATCATGGCTGATCTCATTTCAGCCTCAACTTCAATTTCCCGCCCTCTCCCCATAACCTTTCAACCCATTACTAACTAAAAATCTGTCAATCTCCTCCTTAAATTTATTCAGCACCCGGCATCCACTGCACTCTGAGGTTGTGAGTTCCACAGATTCATGACCCTTTGAGAAAAGCAATTTCTCCTCATCTCTGATTTAAATCTACCACCCCTTAGCCTAAAACTATGGCCTCTCATTCTAGAATGCCCCACAAGGGGAAACATCCACCCCATGTCTACTTTGTCTGTGCCCTTTAGCATCTTATATACCTCAATTAGATCTCCTCTCATCCTTCTAAACTCTAGCGAGTATAGGCTTAAACTACTCAATCTCTCCTTATAAGCAAGCCCCGCATCTCTGGAATCAATCTAGTGAACCTCCTCTGAACCACCTCCAATGCAACTATATCCTTCCTCAAGTTATCTATGGTGGCCAGGGATGGACAGCGATATTGAAAATGTGCTAAAACATTGTGTGAAATGCCAGCAGCTGCAAAAGTTGCTGGTGGCAGCCCCATTATACCCATGAGAGTGGCCTGGGTGCAATTGCACATTGATTACGTTGGTCCTTTCCTTGGAACCATGTTTCTACTGATTACAGATGCTCATTCTGAGTGGTTAGACATTTATGAGGTAAAGTCACGAATGTTGGGTGCTACTATTGAAAAATTACACCAGAACTTTGCCATCCACGGATTGCCAGAGGTAGTCATCTCAGATAATGGCACTGCATTTACGAGCACTGATTTCCAATGATTTATCAGCCTCAACGGTATCAACCAAGTGAAGACAGCACCGTATCATCCGTCATCAAATGGGCTGATGGAAAGAGCAGTACAAACTTTTAAGGCGGGAATGAAAAAGTTAACAGGTGACTCGCTGGAGACCAAACTTGCTCGTTTTCTGTTCCACTGTGGAACAACCCCCTACACTACAACAAGGGCAACACCTGCAGAATTACTGATGAGGTACTATCTTTGGACAAAGCTGAGCCTAATACTTCCCAAATTGGAGGGGAATGTTGATGTTCAAAGGGTCCTGCATGCCATTGGAAAGCAAGCATGAAACCCTTTTGAGTACAAACCCGTTTCCATTTGTTTCAGATGAAGTTACATTGTTTCATAGTTTGCTATTGTGAGATTTGAACTCTTGATCTTGGGGTTACAAACCCAGTACCATAACCACTTGGCTGTTTAGGCCAAGCTCATTGGGTGATCGATCCAGGTAGAATTGTAACTCTTTCAAGTACAAACAGGTTTCCATCTGTTTTCAGATGAAGTTACATTGTTTCATAGTTTGCCATTGTGAGATTTGAACTCTTGATCTTGGGATTACAAACCCAGTACCATAACCACTTGGCTATTTAGGCCAAGCCCAGGTAGAATTGTAAGTCAACCACAGGTTCCCTCAGCAACTGTGATTTCGCCAAAATCCTGTCCCAGGGAGCACTCAGTACAACTTGCAAATTTGCAAATTTGCAACTCTCCCTCTCTCTCTCTCTCTCTCCCTCTCTCATGACTAATTAAAGATGGTTCTTGAAACCTCCATTTTTAACCCTTGAATTAACATTACCTCATCTCAAATCAAACCTGTTATTATTAGCCAATTGGTCAATTGTTGTTGCTGGGTTAATTCGATTGGAATTGATCGTTTGTGCACATTGCCCATAGAGCAGAACAATGAGCCTGTTCATGATGTTTCCCTTATCTGAATTTGTACAAATCCCTATTCATTACCCTGCACCTGCTCCAGATGGCCAAGGACAAAAATGAAGATTTGTACCCAGTGGTATCTGACTGCTCCCTTTCCCACAGACAAAGCCTACAGCAACAAATTAATACTTTTAAACTTACAGTCATTCGTATATTCCCAGACTTAATAGCTGCTTGATTAATTACCTATTCTTCAATCATAACATAATTGAGGTACACTACTTATTTAATCACCTGTTTTTGGCTGGTTACTAATATACAGTAATTCTTGTTCAATACATGTGTGTGGTTTTGTAGTTTATATAGTTATAAATATTACAAAATGACTTATTTAGCCAAATGTTAGTAAAAAAAATGGTGTCTTGACCTTGTTAGCTTACTGCAGTGACCATAATGTGAAAATAATCTAAAAATGGTCAAGTTAAATTAAATTCTTAATGCCCAGGCCTACTTACATCCCCCCCAAGTTGAGGGTGAAATATATTGCCAATATATTGATGAATTCTTTACTTCTGCTTCCGTGTGAGTCCAAATACACCATGGGCAGAATTTTTTATCCCCCGGGCGGGCGCACACCTGACCCGATCAGGAGTAAAATAGTGCGCGATTGTAAGTGTCCCGACATCATCGTGCATTCGTGCGATATTTCATTCAGTGGGCACGTGCAGGTGCAGGAGTGGCGCCCACCATTAATTAACAGGCCACTTAAAGCCTTTAACAGTCCAAATGGCTGTGATTTTCCATTGCCCGTGTGATTTCCTGCTCGTCGCACGGGCAAAACAGGCAGGTGGCTAGCCGACATTTTCACAAACCTATCCAAGGGCGGGATAAAAAGGGTCAGCAGCATTGCCAGTGTGAGTAGTGAGGAGTTCTGGAGGTAGCTTGCAGCTGGTTGCTTAATGGTACTTGGCAGTTTCACCTCTGTTTGTGGGTTCATTGTTAGCATTTCCAGGCCTCTTTTCAGGACTCATTGCTGTCTGCCAGGCCACTGGAGGATTCAGACTGTGTGTACCCTTCCAGGTATCAGGCGACCTTCTTTTACCCTGGTAATGGGAATTGTGGTCTCTGCTGCTGGTTTGATACAACTGAGTGACTTGCTCGGCCACTTCAGAGGGCATTTAAATGTTGGGCGTGTCTCCGCCTGTACGTACCTTCTTGGCTTGGTTATGGCTCGTCTTCTCCTGAAAGGACAGAGGAGCATTGAGCACTTTCTACCTGCAGCGCCATTGCAGCCTGGCCAACCCCAGCTGAGGAACATATTGCAGGGCAGATCTGAGTTGTGGCCCTCGAGCCGCAAGACACTCAGTCCAAGCAGCCAGAGCTCACCCTCTTGTCCAGCTCCGGTGTCACTGACAGTTGACACTCAGACTCTAGAACCCCTGAGGTCCATGGCAGGGACGGCCACACCTTAACACTTCTGCTCACTGACCCATGCCAACACGGTACTCACCCTTCCTGAGCGCAGCAGGTCAGTGAAGTACTTCCGGCACGGCATCTATGTGAGCCACACCATGTCATGGCTGCTGACCAGCGCAGCCACCTCCTCCCATGCTCTCTTGGTGAGGTGTGGTAACCTCCTCCTCCCATTCCTGGTGACATGTGTGTCCTTCCTGGCAGCCGCCTCCTCCAGGAGGACAGCGAGGCACTCGTCAGAAAAGCAGGGGGCCAAGTGCCCACCCAACCTGCCCTCCTGCCTGGCGTTTGCTGCTGCACTCGACTCCATCTTTACAATGGCAGACAGACGTCCTTCCCTGGCAGCTTTCGGACCCGGCGGCTGCCAGGCACCCATCCCCGCTCGGCCCTTCCGAACCAGCGACAAGCTGCTTTTCATGTTGGGGGGGCCTTAGTTGGTCTGCCAGTATGAAATCGCGGCCGGGGCCCTAATGTGGGCGGTGGTCAGTTTCGCGGACACTCCTGGGCATGCCTGCCACGCCCGCCTGACGAGGGGAAAATCTTGCCTCATATGTCAACACAAATGCAGGAGATAATTGTAACCATGTGACTGAATCACCTAATAAAAGGGTGAGTGAGAATAAAAAAGGAGCCCCTCAAAACCAGAAAATAGCCCCCAAAAATCAAAAAGTAGCCCTCAAGAAAACCTTGAGAAGAGCCCTTGAAAATAAAAAAGTATTTTGATGCCTGGTCAACAATATAATCTTAAAACCCCAGAATTGATTTTGGTAAAACTTTCTTCCTGTAACGTGGAACTTGGGGAATAAGCAGAGTTAACTTAGCTGGGCATTTGAAGCCTTTGTAGATTGTGCTTTTTATTCAGGTAGGTAATCAATTGAAACTCATACGTCATTCCAAAAGTTACAAGAGTTAACTTTTCCATGGATAACTTCCACTAATTTTAAATGTTTGTTTGTTTCATCCAACTTTAAAGTGCTATATTTCAACACCAGAGGGAGCTGTGGCAGCATAAGTTGCTGTACCTATGATTTAGCTGTGTCTATTAATTTATGGAAACATCTTCCAACTATTTAGTTCCAAAACAGAAACCCTTCGAGGGTTTGACTTGTAATAACAAATGCACACCATATCCTCCCCTGCACATGATTCAAAGATCTGTTAGATTGAAAATTATGCTTTGCAATGTTAGTTCTGTCGAAGGGTCATGAGGACTCGAAACGTCAACTCTTTTCTTCTCCGCCGATGCTGCCAGACCTGCTGAGTTTTTCCAGGTAATTCTGTTTTTGTTATTGCAGGAGCACTTGTATCAAATTCCTCTATCCACTGTGTCAAATGAATTAATAGCTCAATTAAAACAGCGGACAAAGGAAATATAAATGCAATAAAGTGTTTATATTATAATATTGAAGAATATAATGTCCATGGAAGCATAGGGCAGAATTTTGCCCTTGCCAGGTGGGCTCGAAGGGGGCGAGCAGAGGCGGTCAGGAAGCTAACCCCCACCTGCAATTGGCAGGGAACTGCAATTTCATGCTGGCGGGCCAATTAAGGCCTGTCCAGAGTGAAACACAAGCGGCAGCGCTGCGCGCTACCTGTGCGGGAGTGGGGGGGTGGTGTGGGCAGGGAGGAGGGTGAGTGGGCTGAGAGCGAACTGCGTGCATGCGCACGAGTGAGTCCTTCATAATCGCCCTGAGGCACAGAGCTGCCTCGGGGAAATGAAGAGATATGAAAAAAAAATAACTGGCCAGCGGGCGCGGACCGGAGCCGGCAAGCTCGGCCGACATCAATGTGCATCATTTCGGGTGCGTGCCCGCCCACCCACCCAGCGTTATTTTCTGCCCATTGAAACATAGAAAATAAGAGCAGAAGTAGATCATTGGGTCCTTTCAGCCTGCTCCACCATTCAATATGATCATGGCTGATACTCTGTCTCAACGCCATACTCCCACTCTCCCCCCCATACCCCTTAACACCTTTTGGATCTAGAAATGTCTAGTATCTAAGATGAGGAGAAACCTCTTCACTCAGAGGGTGGTGAACCTGTGGAATTCTCTACCACAGAGGGCTGTGGAGGCCAAGTCACTGAATATATTTATGGAGGAAATAGACAAATTTCTAAACTCTATAGGCGTGAAGGGATATGGGGAGAGAGTGGGAATATAGCGTTGAGATAGAGGATCAGCCATGATCTTATTGTATGATGGAGCAGGCTCAAAGGGCCGAATGACCTACTCCTGCTCCTATTTTCTATGTTTCTATGTAAATCTATTTCCTTCTTAAATATATTCAGTGACTTGGCCTCTACAGCCCTCTATGGTAGAGAATTCCACAGGTTCACCACCCTCTGAGTGAAGAGGTTTCCCCTCATCTCATTCCTGAATGGCCTACCCCATATTCTCAGACTGTGACCCCTTGTTCTAGACTCCACCTCACCACCCCCCAGCCAGAGGAGACATCACCCCTGTATCCAGTCTGTCCAGTCCTGTCAGAATTTCATATGTTTCAATGAGCTGCCCTCTGATTCTTCTAAACTCCAGTGAATACAGGCCTCGTCAACCCAATCTCTCCTCATTTGACAATCCTGCCAACCCAGGAATCAGTCTGATGAACCTTCACTGCACTCCCTCTGTGGCAAGTATATCCTTTCTTAGGTAAGGAGACCAAGACTGTGCACAATACTCCAGGTGTAGTCTCGCCATGGCCCTGTACAGCTGCAGTAAAACATTTTAGCCCCTGTACTCTTGCAATGAAGGACAACATACCATTTGCTTTCCTAACTGCTTGTTCCACCTGCATGCTTGATTTCAGCGATTGGCGCATAAAAACACCCAGGTCCCTTTGCACATCAATACTGCCTAATCTATCACCATTTAAATAATACTCTGCCATTCCATTTTTCCTATCAAAGTGGGTAACTTCACATTGATCCATGTTATACTGCAACTGCCATCTATTTACCCATTCATTCAACTTGTCTAAATCATCTTAAAGCCTCTTTACATCATCCTCACCACTCACATGATTGCCAACAATTATTTGCAGTTTGTTGAAATGGTAACTGGATGACTGGTTCACAAAAATCCTTCAGAGAAGGAAATTTGTAATAATTACCTGGTCTGGCCTACATGTGACTTGGGACCCACCACAATATGGTTACTCTTAACTGCCCTCTGAAACACCCTACCAAACCACACAGCTCTGTCAAATAACTATGCAAAACTATAAGAATATAACTGGAAAGAACACATGGAATCGACCAAGGCATCAGACATGATAAAGGCAGACCCACCCCAGTCAATCTTCCAAAATCCTCCTCACTAACATCTGACGACTTGCGCAGAAACAGGGAGAACTGTCTCACAAACTAATTAGGGAACAGCCTAACATTGTTATACCAGAGGATCATACCTGTTAGCCAATACCCCAGCATTCATGATGAAGCTTGGCTGAGAGTCCAGTATCCATTAAGCTTGTTGAAACAACTGCTTCAGAGAACACATTGTTAGATTGACAGCTCTGACTGGTTGATCTCTGCTGCCTACTTCACAATGTTTGTTTACACAAGTCAAGTGGTTTCAAAGGTTTGTGGTTTTTGTCATTGATGCTTTAAAGGGTCTGGATGATTAACACTTTTATTAGCATGTAGTTAAATGACTTTTTTCAACTTAGAAGAAAGTTATGATTGAATTACTTTTTTAAAAGCTTATTTAAACACATGAAACTATACACTATGGAGTTCATTTGTTCTAGATAGGGTATAGTGGGTCAAAATGCAAGTGCCTTGGCAAGAGGGCCACAGGGGATGGGTAGAAGGACAGAGCTTGGCATAGGGGCCATAGCTATGGGTGGAAGGGCAGAGATTGGCAGAGGTGGCAAGAGGAAGACCTCTTAAACTTAATTTTTAATTCTTATTAACAGCTGGGGGGCTAGTGCCAAAATTGGGAGAGTTGCCTCACAGATTAGTCAAGCAATAGCCTGGCATAGTCATCTTCACAGAATCATATCTTACAGATAATGTCTCAAACACCACTATCACCATCCCTGGGCAGTCCTAAACATCGAATCCGGACCCCATGAATTCTCATGGCATCAGGCCAAACATGGGCAAGGAAACCTCCTGCTGATTACCATGTACCGCCCTCCCTCAGCTGATGAGTCAGTGCTCCTCCATGTTGAACACCACTTGGAGGAAGCACTGAGGGTGGCAAGGGCTCAGAATATACTCTGGGTGAGGGACTTCAATGTCTACTGCAAAAGTGACTCAGTAGCACCACTATTGACCAAGCTGGCCGAGGCCTAAATGACATAGCTGCTAGACTGGGTCTGTGGCTGGTGGTGAGAGAACCAAGAGGGAAAAACATACTTGACCTCATCCTCACCAACCTGCCTGCCGCAAATGCATCTGTCAATGACAGTATCGGTAGGAGTGACCACCGCACTGTCATTGTGGAGACAAAGTCCCGCCTTCACATTGAGGATACCCTCCATCATGTTGTGTGGCACTGCCACCATGCTAAATTGGATAAATTTTGAACAGATCTAGCAACTCAAGACTGTGGGTCATCAGCATTAGCAGAACTGTACTCAAACACAATCTGTAACCTCATGGACTAACATATCCCCTACTCTACCATCAGCCAGGGGATTAACCCTGGTTCAAAGAAGAATACAGGAAGGCATGCCAAAAGCAGCACCAGGCATACCTAAAACTGAGATATTAACCTGGTGAAGCTACAATGCCAAACAGCATAAGCAGCAAGTGATAGACAGGGCTAAGCGATTCCACAACCAATAGATCAAATCTAAACTCTGCAGTTCTGCCACATCCAGTCGTGAATGGTGGTGAACAATTAACTCATTGGAGGAGGAGGCTGCACAAATATCCCCATCCTCAATGATGGAGGAGCCCAGCACATCAGTGCAAAAGATAAGGCTGAAGCATTCGCTGCAATCATCAGCCAGAAGTGCCTAGTAGATGATCCATCTTGGCTTCTTCCAGCATGACAAATGCCAGTATTCAGCCAATTCGATGCACTCTACGTGATATCAAGAAACAGCTGAAGGCATCGGATACTGCAAAGACTATGGGCCCTGACAATATTCTGGCAATAGTACTGAAGGCTCCAGAACTTGCTGCACCCCTAGCCAAGTTGTTCCAGTACAGCTTCAACACTGGCATCTAACCGGCTATGTGGAATGTCCTGTATGTCCTGTACACAAAAAACAGGACAATTCCAACCCGGCCAATTTTCATTCCATCAGTCTCTCTCGATATCAGGAAAGTAGTGGAAGGGGTCATGAACAATGTTATCAAGTGGCCCTTGCTTAGCAATAACCTGCTCACTGATGCCCAGTTTGGGATCTGCCAGGGCCACTCAGCTCCTGACCTGATTACAGCCTTGGTTCAAGCATGGACCAAAGAGCTGGACTTCCGAAGAAAGGTGAGAATGACCGGCAGGTCTGGCAGCATCTGCGGAGAGGAACACAGTTAACGTTTCGAGTCCGTATGACTCTTCAACGGATTTCCAGCATCCGCAGTTTTTTTGCTTTTATCTGAGAATGACTGGCCCTTGATAGCAAGGCTGCCTTTGACTGAGTGTGGCATCAAGGAGCCCTAGCAAAACTGGAGTCAGTGGGAATCGGGGGGGTGGTGGGGGGGGGGGGGGAAACTCTCCACTAGTTGGAGTCATACCTAGCACAAAGGAAGATGGTTATGGTTGTTGGAGGTCAGTCATCTCAGCTTCAGGACATCACTGCAGGAGTTCCTCGGGGTAGTGTCCTCAGCCCAACCACCTTCAGCTGCTTCATCAATAACCTTCCTTCCATCATAAGGTCAGCAGATAAGTGGGAACACCATCTCCTGGAGGTTCTCCTCCAAGCCACTCACCATCCTGACTTGGAAATATATCACCATTCCTTCACTGTCACTGGGTCAAAATCCTGGAACTCCCTTCTTAACAGCACTGTGAGTGTACCTACACCACATGGACTGCAGTGGTTCAAGAAGGCAGCTCACCAACACCTTCTCACGGGCAACTATGGATGGGCAATAAATGCTGCCCCAACCAGTGAAGCCCACACCCCGTGAATGAATAAAAAAAGTAGGCAACTGGTGGCACAGCCACCTATAGTGGAGAGGTTAGAAACTGATTACTTAAGGACCAGAATTGGTGGAATGCAGAGAATCACAGGGTTTGTGGGTCTGGAGGAGATTATAGAGGCAGAGAAGCGATGGAGGGACTTGAAAACAAGGATGAGAATTTTAAAACTGAGGTGTTGCTTAATAAGAAACCAATGTGGATCAAACAACACAGGAGAGATGGGAGGGTAGAACTTGGCATGAGTTAGGACCCGGGCAGAATGACGTCAAATTTGTGGAGGGTGGATAACGGGAAGTTGGCCAGGGGTGCATTGGAATTGTCAAGTCGCGAGTTAACAAAGACATGGATGGTGGGGTGTTCGGCAGCAGGTAAATTGAAGTAAAAGCAGGGTCAAGTGATATTACAGAGGTGTAAATAGTCGGTCTCCATGATGGTGCAGATGTGTGGCAGGGAGCTCATCTTGGAATCACAAATAATAAATCTCCTCATGCAGCTCAGGGCCAAATTTTGTTTGCCAACCCTCTTGTGAAGCTGCTTGGGGCACTTTACTACTTTAAAGCCACTATATAAGTTGGTGCGGTATTTTTTTCTTTATCCCTTCATATGCAGCATCACTAGCAAGGCTGGCATTTATTGTCCATTCCTAATCACCTTCTTTAACACAGCGAAATGGTTTGCCATTTTAGAGAGCAGTTAAGAGTTAACCACATAGCTGTAGGTCTGGAAACAAATTTAGACCCACACTGGGAATGGATGACAAATTTCCTTCCCTGAAAGACGTAAGTGAACCAGGGGCGTTTTTTCCAATGATACAGTAGTTTCGTGCTCACCATTGCTGATACTAGTTTTTCCATATTTATTTAATTATTTATTATTATTTATTCAACTGTATTTAAATTTCCCAGCTGCTGAGGTAGGAACATGAACTCATATCTTCAGATCATCAGGCCTCTGGTTTACAAGGCCAGTAACATACCCTCAAATAGGACAATGCCTATAGGGCTGTATTGCAGAAGGGGAGCCACGGAAAGGAAATGAGGGACATTATTTAATGAACAGATTGTCTCATAATTGGTGGTATCTTTGAATGCATCTATTTTCCAGAGAGAGACGGAAAGGAAGGAAAAAGTATTTCCAACAAGGGGATTGACACAGCTGCCACAAGACAAAGTAAGGAGAATAACAAACGTCGATAATCTAATACAGTCAATGGAGGTTTGGTAAATTAGGGGCCAGTGAGAGAAGAAATTATTTTGTACTGGATTACAGTGAATGTATAAAATGTGGATTATAAGTGGGTGAGGAGAATTTTAGATGGTATATTAAAGGTCCTGTATCATAATTGCAATGTGCAGTTGAGCCATGTTGGTGAGTGACTCATCTGAACACATTAGCTGTACCAAGACAGGAAATTAATGCTTGTGACCCTCAAGGGTGACAACCCTGAATCCAGCAAACTGATGATCCAGCACTAATCTGGGTATTTAGTTCAGTATCATGGGAGGACTATTATTTGTGTTTCTGTATTTAACCAAACTGGTTTGTAATTATTATTGGTTGATGTAATCGAATAGGTGTGTTTCAAATCACATTTTGGCTATAAATGGTACAAGAGGAGCATTGTTGCCAGTCAGTCTACTATCACTGCGATCGATTCTAACTGCCTTTCCTACAGCAGGTAATCACTCCCTTATTTTGCTTCCTAATTTACTCAGCTCCTTTCATCTTCCAGTTGGTTAACGTATTTATGTGACCACTTTTTTGTGATAATTTTCCAGTAGGAATTATTTATTAAGTGACTGATATTCTGCAATGTTGGATTTTTAGATCACTGCCAGTATTCATACCTGTGGTGGATACACTAAACGCTGGCATTATTGTATTATTGCCAGGGATACATTTTACCCAGCTATATTTTTCTGGTAATTAGATCACGCATACCACCCCTATTTAGAGGGATCGCTTGCATTTACGTCTTTATTGCTTGTGCATGTAGGAGGCAGGTAGAGTTACACTGTATTAACGTGCTGGTTTCTGCTTGTGCCTTGCTTCTCAGATCTCTGCCAAGATGCCATCCCAGCTGGAGGGTGCCATGGATTCACTGATCCACATCTTCCACAATTATTCTGGCAAAGAGGGGGACAAGTATAAACTTAGCAAGGGTGAACTGAAGGACCTTCTGCAATGTGAGCTGGGTAATTTCCTGGCGGTAAGAGCATGAAAGGGACGCTGCAAAGGGGAAAGGACATACTGACTTTGACACAATGAGGTCCTTTCTCTTTCCTCTTTTTTTGTCTTACTTTCTCAGTTAACATTGCCTGACCCCATGATTCTAATGTGAAGATTGCTTGAATTCTGCAGTTTCCAGTATTAGACATTAAACACTGGGGTGGAATTGTAAGGGAAATAAACAGCAGCTATTCAATATCTGTTTGATCTCTAAAGCCCATTCCCCACCTTCCCAGCAGGGATGAGTTAAATACAACCAAACTAGAATCACCCACATAGGAGACTCTTCACCCTATCATGCCTGTATCAGCTCTTTGATCCAATTAGCTCTGCTCCCCTGGCCTTTCCCTGCAAATAGTTCCTTTTCAATTCTATACCCAATTCCCTTTAGAAAGTTGCCATTGAATCTGCCTTCATCATCACTTCAGCTAGTGTCATTTAACATCACAACAACAAGCAAAAATAATTCTCAGCTTTCCTCTGGTTCTTGTACCAAAAAATCTTACTGTGTTCAATGAGCACAACATTTCTCAGCAGCCTGGCCTAGAAGTGATGTTACATGTTACAATACAATTTGCCTGTTTATTTCATTTATTTCTATAATCTGGTCAAATCTCATACACTAAGACAATAGTGTGTTGCACATGCTCATTTCTGTCACTTAGTTTTGGAAAAAAGCCTCATTTGTTTTAAAGAAGAAAGTCAATCATTTCCAAATTAATCTTATTCATTCATAAGATGTTTGCATCACTGGCTTGGCCAGCATTTATTGCCCATCTCCAGTTGCCCTTGAGAAGGTAGTGGTGAGTTGCCTTCTTGAACCGCTGCAGTCCATGTGACATAGGTACACTCACAGTGCTGTTAGGGAGGGAGTTGCAGGATTTTGACCCAGTGACAGTGAAGGAACGGCGATATATTTACGAGTCGGGATGGTGTGTGGCTTGGGGAGGATACCTGCAGGTGGTGGTGTTCCGGTGCATCTTCTGCCCTTGTACTTCTAGGATGTAGAGGCCATGGATTTGGAAAGTTCTGTCAAAGGAGGCTTGGCAAATTTCTGCAGTGCATCTTGTAGACACTGCAGTCACATTGCACCCGGTGGTGGAGGGAGTGAATGTTTAAAGAGGTGGATGGGGTGCCAATCAAGTGGGCTGATTTGGCCTGAATGATATTAAGCTACTTGAGTGTTGCTGGCGCTGCAGTCATCCAGGCAAGTGGTTAGTATTTCATCACATTCCTGACTTGTGCTTGTAGATAGTGGAAAGACTTTGGGAAAGCTAGAAGTGAGTCATTCATGCAGAATTCCCAGCCTCTGACTTGCACTTGTAGCCATAATATTTATATGGTTGGTCCAGTTAAGTTTCTGGTCAATGCTGATCCCAAGATGTTGATGGTGGGGGCTTTGCTGATTGATGAAACAGCTGAAGATGGTTAACAGTCCTGAAGAACTTTTGCAGCAATGTCCTGGAGCTGAGACGATTAGCCTTCAACAATCACAACCTTCTTTCTTTGAAATAGATATGGCTCCAGCTAGTAGAGAGTTTTTCCCCTGATCCCCTTTGGCTTTAATTTTATTAGAGCTTCTTGATGCCACATTTAGTCAAATGCTGCCTTAATTTCATTCAGCTTGGAATTCAATTCTCTTGTCCACGTTTAGACCAAAGCTGTAATGAGAACTAGAGCTGATGGAGCCTAAACTGAACATCGGAGAACAGGTTACTGGTGAGTAAGTGCTACATGACTGCATTGTTGATGAGACATTGCATTACTTCGCTGATGATTGACTGGTGGGGCAGTAATTGGCTGGTTTGGATTTATCCTGGTTTTTTTGTGGACAGGACATACCTAGACAATATTCCACTTTGTCGGTTTGATGCAAGTGTTGTAACTGTGCTGGAAGAGCTTGGCTAGAGTTATGACTAGTTGTAGACCTCAGCACTACATCCAAGAGGTTGTCAGAGCCTTTGCAGAATCCAGTGCAGTCAGCAGGAAGAAAATCTCCACCAACAAAATGTAACCTTTTGGATGAAACATTATTAGACAGCCTATTTAATTTTGTAGGCTTTTGCCGTGAGAGTTGTATATGGCCATGAGCAGTGCTTGAGGACAGCTTCTAAAGTCATCACTGGACACTTGTAATCAGGTCTGTAGCTCTGGACAAATCTTCACAAAACTGTAAACTTAAAATACCAATCAGTATTTGTATTCTTAGATTACTTTATTTTTTAGCCTTTTTTAAAACATTTTTCAGGTATTTTGGCAAGTGATTACACTAAAACAACATATATAGTCTATGTCATCTCACCCCTTTTCTTTTCTGCCTGATTTTGGACCCCAAACACCATTTCCTCGACAGGCAGATCGCAACCAGTGTCACTGTATGTGGATGCTTGAAGTTTCATAAACATGTCATGGCATGAATTAAGGCACACATAATGTCTGCAATCACCATGAGTCCCTGACTCAAGGAGAGCCCCTGTTGTAAAAATGCACAAATCTTGAACAACCTCTGTCTTTACAATGTTATTCAGTTGATAATTAATGTTAACTGTTGCTGGTTGGACTCCTACCACCTCGCTCAGACACTTGTTCCCTGAGTATCATCAGAGCCAAGCATGTCATAAATGCCGTTTGCCAACATGGTGAACATGATATGCTTTGGCAGGAAATCACAACTTTCTTGGTAGTGCTGATGTGCAGATAACTCTGGTGTCTTCTCACATCACAATCAATCACTGCTTTGTATGCTGCACTTCTAAGCATTTTGTTTTTGTTGAAACCAAAGTAAATGAATATAAAAGGAAGGGACTGAACTGCTCCTTTGGCTGCTCCCTGTTTCCTCTGGGAACATACGAAGAACGTTGAGATATCTAGCGTAAAAAGGTCAAACTGTTGTTTCTGATTTCCAAGTTAGCTATAGCAGCTTTTAATCAGAATATGAGTAATTTTATGAATTATTCTGACTTTCAGCTCCCAGCACCACCTACCAGCAACGCACATCCTCTATGACCAGAATTTTACATTTGGTACGCGGGCTCGGCGAAAGGGGGCAGGGGTGATTGGGAAGCCGAACGTCACCCGCGATCGGCTCCGCACCGCGATTTCAGGCGGGTGGGCCAATTAAGAACTGCCCTGCGTGGATCGTGAGTGGCAGCGCTGAGCGCTGCCTGTGCGGGGGGTGGGGAGTGGAAGAGTCGGGTCTAGCGCGCAGTCCGTGCATGTGCGTGAAAGAGCGCTTCAATCTCCCTGAAGCTGCCTCAGGGAGATTGAAGCGCTTTTTAAAAAAATTAATAAATTAATAAATTAATAACGGCATTAGAAATTTAATGAAACATGTCCCCTCATGTGACTGTGTCACAAGAGATGGGACATGTTCTTAATGGCAAAAGGAAGTTTTTATTTAATTTGTAATAGCTTCAGGAAACCTCGTCCCGCTCGTGGATGAGGTTTCCTAAAAAACGTAAAGGCCACTTGACCTCTTCCCCTGCCCGACGACCGTAAGGTTGGATGGGCAGTGTAAAATTCAACTTAATTACCTTGTTAGTGGCCTTAATAGGCCTCTCAATTATCGGCGGGGGCGCAGCCAACTCCGGTGTGCGCCCGTTGAATTAAATATCGCGACGGTGTGCGAGACGCACGCCAAGCGTCATCGCACTTCATTTTACACTCCGGCGTGTCAGGTGTGCACCCACACTCCAAATGTAAAATTCTGGCCTATGGTCACTGTGCCCTTCTGATTTATAATCTATATTCACATGTCATTAAAAATCTTAAAGCACATTTCCTGTCCACAGTTTGTCACTTCCTGCAACCCTTTTAGCATCATCATTTGCAATGGAAATTGTCCATTTAATTGTCTATGTAGTTATTCACTTTGGTTCATGGGAATAGAAATGCAGAATATTTTTTAAAAGGTGTGAAACTTGTTGATTTTTTTTTTATTCATTCATGGGATGTGGGCTTCACTGGCTGGGCCAGCATTTATTGCCCATCCCTAGCTGCCCTTGAGAAGATGGTGGTGAGCTGCCTTCTTGAACGGCTGCAGGTCATGTGGTGTAGGTACACCCACAGTGCTGTTAGGAAGGGAGTTCCAGGTTTTTGACCCAGCGACAGTGAAGGAACGGTGATACATTTCCAAGTCAGGATGGTGAGTGACTTGGAAGGGAACTTCCAGGTGATGGTGATCCTATCTATCTGCTGCCCTTGTCCTTCTAGGTGGTAGTGATCATGGGTTTGGAAGGTGCTATCGAAGGAGCCTTGGTGAATTCCTGCAGTACATCTTGTAGATGATACACACTGCTAATCCTGTGCATCGGTGGTGGAGGGAGCAAATGTTTGTGGATGTGGTGCCAATTAAGTGGACTGCTTTGTCCTGGGTAGTTTCCAGTTTCTTCAGTGTTGTAAGAGCTGCACTCATCCAGGCTAGTGGGGAGTATTCCATCACACACCTGACTTGTGCCTTGTAGTTGGTGGACAGGCTTTGAGGAGTCAGGAGGTGAGTTCCTCGTCACAGGATTCCTAGTCTCTGGCCTGGTCTTGTAGCCGTAGTATTTATATGGCTTGTCCAGTTCAGTTTCTGGTCAATGGTAAACCCCCCAGGATGTTTATAGTGGGGGATTCAGTGATGGTAATGCCATTGAACATCAAGGGGCGATGGTTGGGTTCTCTCTTGTTGGAGATAGTCATTGCCTGAAACTTATGTGGCGCGATGTTACTTGCCACTTGTCAGCCCAAGCCTGGATATTGTTTAGGTCATGTTTGGACATGGACTGCTTCAGTATCTGAGGAGTCGCGAATGGTGCTGAACATTGTGCAATCATCAGTGAACATCCCCACCTCTGACCTTATGATGGAAGGATGGTCATTGATAAACAGCTGAAGATGGTTGGGTCGAGGACACTACCATGAGGAACACCTGCGGTGATATCCTGAAGCTGAGATGATTGACTGCCAACAACCATAACCATCTTCCTTTGTGCTAGGTATGACTCCAACCAGTGGAGAGCTTTCCCTCTGATTCCCATTGACTCCAGTTTTGCTAGGGTTCCTTGATGCCACATTCTGTCAAATGTGGCCTTGATGTCAAGGGCAGTCACTCTCACCTCACCTCGGGAGTTCAGCTCTTTTGTCCATGTTCAAATCAAGGCTGTAATGAGGTCAGGAGCTGAGCGACATTGGTGGAACCCAAACTGGGCATCAGTGAGCATGTTATTGCTAAACAAGTGCCACTTGATAGCACTGTTGATGACCCCTTCCATTACTTTGCTGATGACTGAGAGTAGACTGATGGGGCTGTAATTGGCCAGGTTGGATTTGTCCTGCTTTTTGTGTATAGGACATAGCTGGGCAATTTTCCACATTGCTGGGTGGATGCCAGTATTGTAGTTGTACTGGAACAGCTTGGCTGGAGGCGCGGCAAGTTCTAGAGCACAAGTCTTCAGTACTATTGCTGGAATATTGTCAGGGCCCATAGCCTTTACACTATCCAATAAGATGTTCAAAGAGACTTGGTTGTGCAGGTACAAGGAATGCAGGAAGTTAGCATGCACGTACAGCAAGCAAATAGGAAGGCAAATGGCACGTTGGCCTTTATTGCAAGGGGATTGGAATACAAGAATAAAGAAATCTTGCTACAATTATACTGGCATTTGGTGAGACCACATCTGGAATACTGTGTGCAGTTTTGGTCTCCATAGTTGAGGAAGGATATACTTACATTGGAGGCAATACAGTGTGGGTACACTAAACTGGTCCCTAGTTGAGATGAGGGTGTTGCCCCATGATGAGTGGCTGAATACATTGGGCCTATACTTTCTAGAGTTTAGAAGAATGAGAGGTGATCTCATTGAAACATATGAGATTCTGAAGGGGCTTGATAGGGTAGACACTAAGTCTACACTGGTCAGGGAACTAAAATACAGGACACTGAGGACAAGGGGCTGATTATTTAGGACTGAGATGAGGAGGAATTACTTCTCAAAGGATTGTGAATCTTTAGAATTCTCTATCCCAAAAGGTTGTGTATGCTTCAGTGTTGAATACATTTAAGGCCAGGATAGACAGATTTTCAGTCCCTCAGGGAATCAAAGGTTATGGGAAGCAGGCAGGAAAGTGGAGTTGAAGCCCAAGGTCAGCCACGATTGTACTGATTGACAAGACACGCTTGACTGGCCATATGGACTACTGCTCCTATTTCTTGTGTTTTTGCGTAAACCTTTATAGTAATGGAACCCTTTTGAAAATGTCAATATGTTATAATGAGATAACCATATGTAAACATTTGGTTCATCAATAAACCATGATTAAATCACTCAAACTTAATTTACTTTATTTCTTAACAAACAAAATATACACATCTAAAATAAAATTCAAAAGAATATATATTTCCCAATAATAGGATTCCATGTATCAGTGAATTATAACAGAACTTAATTGAATCTTTTATCTGAAGGCCTCAGCCTCTCCCAAAGGCCTGGTACTTGGCTTTGCCATTTTTGCTCAGGGCATGACTTTATAAGCTGTAGCCAGATTGTGTTGTCTGAGCTTGGGTTATGTACATGGGTTCCAAGGGCACAAATGCACTAATCGGATGCTCAGGAGAAGCAAGATTGCTGCAATAAAATAATACAGGATACCAGCAAATCCATCAGTGAGTCAAGCTGACATTCCCCTTGCACAGCCCTACCAGGTCTAAGGATTTCACCGTGCTACCAAGCTCCTGAATTCCAATCCTAATAAAGTCCAGGGAATTTCTCTAGGCTACTGAAGTCCAGACCTGCCTCCTGTGCTATTCAGCATTGAAGCCAAAGCCATGAATTTGAGAGTCCAAGGCTGTTTGTGACAATTTGGCAGTCATGTCAGAGCTATAACTAGGAAGCACTAATCCAATAATATAGAGGTTAGGGATATAGGAACAGGAGTAGACTATTCAGTCCCCCAAGCCTATTCATTCATTCCATTAGGTGATGGCTGATATGTACCTTAACTACATCTCCCCACCTTTATTGCCCTTACTGAAAAAAAAAAATCAGTTTTGAACTTTTCAATTGATCTCTTTGGAAGTGCAGTTGGCAGATTAAGGATAAGACCAGGAGGTAGCAGGGTTATTGCTGAATTAAATAAAATCAGAAGTTTATTAGAGATGGTATCATACATTGAGGCAGATGTTGTTCATGTGAAGAAAGAAGTGTTTTCTGACACATGTTTTCTTACAAAGGTTACCGGTAATTGTGCTCTTTTAGGGGAGCAAGCTTGAGTATGTTTACAAAAGCAAAACACTGCAGGTGCTGGAAATCTGAAATAGAATCACAGAATTGTTCCAGCACAGAAAGAGGCCATTCGGCCTGTCATATCTGTGCAGGCTCTCTGAAGGAGCAATTTACTAGTGCCGCGCCACGGAAGGCAGAAAGTGCTTGAAGTATTCTGGTCTGGCAGCACCTGTGGAGAGAAAAACAGAGGCTGGGATTTTCAGGCCCCACCATGGCGGGACCTGCCCGGGAGTTGGTGGGGGGGGGGGTGGTGGTGGGGAGCGGGGGGATGTGGCGGGCCAGCCAAAAGCTCATTGACTTTTGGCAGGACTGAATGATCCTGGCGGCCGGCGGGACAAGAAAATCCTGCCCATAGTTAACATTTCAGATCGCTAACCCTTCATCAGGCCAGGAACAAGTTAGAGATGCAATAAGTTTAAAATAAGTACACTGGCAGGGAAACTTGGGAGGAAAAGAATAAAAGAGAAAATGTTCTTTTGATGAGGCACTTTACAGCCTCTGGACTCAACATTGATGTCAAAATTTCAGTTCATAAACTCTGCTCCCATTTCATCTTGGTTTTTTGACTGTAACTGCTGGTAATGATCCTGCTTTACTTTCCTCTAGACACAAATATTATTTCTTTGCTTGTCCCATTATCACCCACCTTTTGCCTTGCATGATTACCTCTTTTATCTTTTAATTTCTCCTGCCTTCCCATCCTATCATCCTATTCATTCTTTTCAAAATATGTGAACTCAATTTCTCTTTCCACAGATGCTGCCTGACCTGGTGAGTGTTTCTAGCATTATCTGTTTTTACTTGAGTGTATTTAGTTTGATTGTTTTGAGCCTCCAGATATCAGGGCGATTTGGTAAGCAGGGTAAGGATTAAAATCTTGATTAAAAATGCTCAGAGGCTCCTTGAGGTGCACTGTGTTCTTTCTTGAAAGGTGTGGAAGAACAAAGCTTATGGGTACATTTCTTATTTTTGGATTGTTGATTTTTTTTAACGTGCAAAGTTATTCATTTTATTTTTAGGAAATAAAGTGGGCTGGGTGAGGAACTATCATGGCGGTTGTATGTGACAGAAATTTCTTTTGATAGTGATTGTTCAATGATCATTTGGAACTAGCACTGCAGAGATATTGGGGGATCTGACAAGAACCTCATAAGGCTTTGAGAAACATAAAAAACATCTGCAGGTGCTAAAAATCCTAACCAGAAACAGCAAAAACCTAAAAGTGATAAGCAATAGGGAGCTCAGGGTTAGAACATAAGCAATTGGAGCAAGAATATGTCATTTGACCCATCGAATCTGCTCCAATATTCAATAAGATCATGACTGATCTGATGGTGGCCTTAACTCCACTTTCCTACCTTCCCGTCATAACCCTTGACTCTCTTGTTGATCAAAAATCGGTCTAACTCAACCTTGAATCTATTCAATCATCCGGCTTCTTCCCTATGGACAGAACAGAGGCATTCAGCAAATTGCTGACCTAACCCATGTATGGTCTCTCTGATATAGAGAATGCTGCATTGTGAGCAGTCTCTTCATTAGGGAGACCAAATATAGATTAGGTGATCATTTTGCTGAACCCCTCCATTCTATCTGAAAGTGTGACCTTGAACTGAAATCAGCGCACTCAGAAAGTCTTTATCATCTCTCCATTGATTGTATTCTCTCATTCCTTGTTCTCCCCCCAAAATTGCATGACCTCACACTTCTTCACATTAAATTTCACCTGCTCACGCTTTGCACATTTTGCTAAATGTTACCTCTACACTTGACAAGTTCAATACACACCTGTCTGATCTCTCATCTCCCACCCTCCATAAACTCTGCTGCCTTTATCCTAACTTGTACCAAGAACTGTTCACTCATCACCCCAGTACTCACTGATCTACGTTGGCCCCCAGTTAAACAACACCTTGATTTTAAAATTCTCATCCTTCTCTTCAAATTCCTCCATGACCTCTCCCCTCTCTATCTCTATAACCACCTCCAGCAATATATCCTCCCAAGATATCTGAAATCCTGCAATTCTTTCTTGCTTATTGCACATCCCGATTTTAATTGCTTCACCTTTGGTGGCTGTGCATTCAGCTGCTGAGGCCCTAAGCTCTGGAAATCCCCCCTGAACCTCTCACTTCTCCACCTTCCTTTAAGGAGCTCCTTAAACCTACCTCTTGGGCCAAGCTTTTGGCTACCTGCCCTGATATCCAATTACGTAGTTCAGTATCGAATTTGTTTGATAGCAGTCCTGTTGAAACACCTTGGAATTTTTTTTACCACATTAAAGGTGAATATAAGTGCAAAGTGCTGTTGCCATTGTTGTCTGTGTCCTTCTGAAGTCTTTCGCAGTCCACCTTACTGTTTGCAAAATTCCCTACTTTAGTTTCATCAATAAATCTTGATATCCTGCTCCCTATGTTTAAGTTATTGATCTATAAACCAAGAACTAAAGTGGACCTAGCACTGACTCTTAGGTTACACTACTTTGAACCTTTCTCAAATCTGAGTAGCACACATTTACCTTAATGCTTTATTTTCTATTTATCAACCAACTTTCCATCCATGTTGCCAACTTTCCTCTCATATCCCATATGCCCAATTACTGTAAGAACATCTTCTGTGGGATACCTTACCTAATGCCTTCTGCAAACTTACTGTATTCCCTCCGTCAATTCACTCGGTCACCTTGAAAATTTCTAAATTTGTCTAACGAACACAGCTTGCCATTTAACAAATCTGCATTGGCTGTCTGGTTAACCCATGCATTGCTAAAGGCTCACAAATTTGTTGGGGCTGAACCATACCAACCAGTAAATCCAAATATTAATGCTTCAACGTGTTGCATCACTGTGATACTCTGCAGATAGGCATTATTGAAAAGATCAGTATAATATGATCAGGAGAAAAAGGATAGCACAAAAATAAGATTGATTTTATATTAATGAAGGATCCAGAGTTAATTGCTGTTTAAAAAAAACCTTGCCATATTGATGCTTCAGTTAAGAATAAATAGAAGAGCATCTAGTAGGTGGACCCTGAGCAGTGGTGCTCTTCTGATCTCTATACATAACTTGGGGAGGATATTGATAGAATCACTGGAAAAATTGTGTATATAACCATTTTTAGCCATTGATGACATAGCTCCAGTGATTTGCTAACCTCCCAGTGGAGAATTTCTATGGAAATTCCAGGCAACGGTGTTTTATTTTTATCACAGTTCAGATGGTTTGTTCGTGTCTACAAGTGTTAAGTGAAGCGGTTTAACCTCTGTTTTCACCCATTATTTCATACAAGATGAGATCCTGACCTTAGTTAGATTGTCAGGAAAGGGACTGAATGGAAGTGAATAGTTTCCCCAGATTGTGCAGAAGAATGGAAATCAAAAGGCAAGTCAATTCAACAAACAACAATCTTAACCATCTCTTATTGTCTTAGCCAGGTAAGATCCCCATCTCCATTCTCTTAAATTCAAGGGACACTGACATGAGAGAATATAGCAGACACTTGGTTTAGCTATCTGCTGTCAGATCGGGCTGGATCATACTGAACACTATCAGGTCCTGCTCTCATCTGCTAAAATTGTTCATTATTCCAGGATTGTCCTGGAATGCAAAGATAACCCCAGCTTCTTTTCTCAAAAGTAAACTGTCTCCTTAAACCCCTGTCCCTGTCTCCTCCACCCTCACATTCAACAATAAGTATGAAGTGCTCATGGATTTCTTTGTCACTAAGATCGAGACCATTTGATCAGCTGTTTCTGCCGCATCCCTAACTTCCATTTGCCCACCAGATTAAACTTTCTTTAATGCTCCCCCTGCCCTATCCCTGAACTCACATCTTCCTCTCCTATCTCTCCTATAGTTTCTCTCCTATCTCTCTTTTCTTATTCCTGCTCTGAGTTCATCTAGTCCATGAGACCCACCTCTTGCTCCCATGACCCTATTCCCACCAAAATGCTGACCACTCACTTCCCCTCCTGGTCACCACATTAGCCAATATTGTTTATGGTTCTCACTCTTCAGCTGCTGTTGTCCATCTCTCCTTTCAATCTGCCATCATCGCCCTACTCCACAAAAAAAAACCCTTGACCCTACCATCTTTGAAAACTAACATCCCATCTCAAAACTTGCTTTCCTCTGCAAAGTCATTGAACATGTTGTTATTTCAAAATCCATGCCCACCTTTCCCGGAAGTCCATGTTTGAATCCCAGCAATTAAGGTTCTACACCTGTGACAGTACTGAAATTGTTCTTATCAAAGCAACAAATGACATCCTATGTGACTGTGACAAAGGTAAACTCTTCCTCATCATTCTCAGCCTGTCTGCAGTGTTTGACACAGATGATCACACCATCACCCTTCAACACCTTTCCATTGTCATTCAAATGGGTTGAACGGCTCTCACCTGGTTCCATTCTTATCTATCTAATTGTATCCAAGCTATCATTGTAATGATTTTCTTCCAGCTCCCACATCATTTCCTCTGGTGTCCTCCAAGGATGTCTCCTTGGCCTCATCTTATCTCTTATCTACATGCTGCATGTCAATGACATCATCCAAAGGCTCAGTATTAGTTTTCACATGTACACTGATAGCATTCAGATATATCTCACCACCACCTCTCTCGACTCCTCTGCTGTTGCCAAATTATCAGATTGCTTAGTGGGACATCCTTTAACTAAATATTGGGAAGACCAATATTTATTTTTTATTGTTTATTCATGCCTGGGGTGTGGGCATCTCTGATTTATTGCACATCCCTAATTACCCTTGAGACAACTGAGTGGCTTGTTCGGCCATTTCGGAGGGCAGCTCGGAATCATCCACGTTGCTGTGGGTCTGGAGTTACACGTAGGCCAGACTGGGTGAGCAGGGCAGATTTCCTTCCCTAAAGGACATTAGTGAACCAGATGGGCTTTAACAATAATCCGGCTGTTTCATGATCACCATTACTGATAACCAGAGAAAGCAAGGGTCAACACTCACTTCAGCTTTAAAAGCCCTCTATAAAACTACAGGTCCTGTAGTCCACTAAACTAAGAATCATTCCTTAACCTACAGGGTAATTAAAATAAATGATTTTATTTTTAGTAAGCTAACTCACACTGCTGGTGCTCAAGATGAGGTTACCTACGCAGGCAAGTACACTGTGTTCAGGCATGTATTTGCTGCTGAGGAACAGGTTGGAAGTGGGGAAATTATTTTCTTCAGCAGAATGAAAAAAAATTCAAGTTTGCTGGGCTGTTTTTCTTTAGAGCAGCTGCCAGTCTTCCCTTTAAAGACCCTGTATAGACGGGCAGAGTGCTCTGACTGCACAGTGCACACATTTGTTCCTGAAAATGGCAATCAGGGTCCTGCAACCAGTGTAGGGCTGAAGCCTGCATATTTAAGTGGCCTTCTGTTTGCAGGTCATTTGCTCTTTGACAGGAAAGCTCAAAGGTTTCAGGCGGTGAATCATGGGTGTCAGGTTACTTACCCACTCCTCCCCCCACCCCCCAACCCTGATTTTCAGGCAAAAACAGGTGACCAAATAGTTGAAAATCACCTCTTTTATTTTCTGATGTTTTGAAGCTGACTGTAATTCTGGCTTTTGAACTAAACATCATTTCTTCTGAAATTGATTAAAGGTTTGTTGAGTGTAATAATGAAAATATCTATACAATTGACCCTAAATACATCATGGGCAGGATTTTCCATTCAGCGTGTGGGCACAGGCTTGACACACCGGAACGCTAAATGATGTGTGATGATGTCAGGCATGCGTCCTGACACCATTGTGAAGTCGCGCGATATTCCGCTCGGCGGGCGTGGACCAGAGTCGGCTGCACACCCACCGATAATTGATAGGCTTATTAAGGCCATTTACCAGATAATTAACTTGAATTTTATGCTGCCCGCCCAACCTTACGGTAAGCTCCGTGCCTCAAGGAGATTGAAGCGCTCTTTCGCGTGTATGCGCACAAAAGAGAGCTGGACCCGACTTTCCCTTTCCCTCCCCCACCCGCAGAGGTAGTACTCAGCGTGAAATCACAGTGCGGAGCCAATCATGGGCGGCAGTCGACTCTGCGACTGCTCCCACCAAGCCTGTCCGACGAATGGAAAATCTTGGCCCATGTTAATTTGTGAACCAAAATATTTTACAACACTTAACTACCATAATCTTATGCAGTGAGACAATCTACAGGTACAAAGCAAGCTAGTTTATTATAGCATCTGTTACAACCATGTGAGGAGGGGTAAAAATTGACTCTCCTAATTTACCACTCCAGGTCTGGCTGTATCAGGGTTTAGTTGTGAATTTAGTGAGGATGTGCTTTGTCAATACTGCAGGAGTCCTACTATGTATGCTTCCAGGTTTTAAAGAATTAATCAGTCAGATTTTCTGAGTTTAAATCAAAGAACAAGATGTTTATTGATCCTACTTCCAAACTTAAAAAACTAGATGAATCGTAGCCCTCATTCATATGTCACACACATTCCCTGGGCCCCACAACAGGATAGACTTAAAGATTTTTTACAGTTTGTGCAGAAAATGAACAACAAAAGAAATATATGCAGATGACACCAAAATAGGTGGGAAAGTAAGTTGCAAAGAAGAAATAAGAAATTTACAAATGGATATGGACAGGTTAGGTGAATGGGCCAAAATTTAGCAGATGGAGTTTAACGTGGATAAGTGTGAGGTTATCCATTTTTGTTGGAAGAATAAACAGGCGACTTATTATTTAAATGGAGAGAAACTTCAGAACGCTTCAGTGCAGAGGGATCTGGGTGTCCTCGTGCATGAATCGCTGAAAGCTAGTATGCAGGTACAGCAGGTAATAAGGAAGGCAAATGGAATTTTGGCATTTATTGCTAAAGGAAGAGTATAAATATAGGGAAGTGTTGTTGCAACTGTACAAGGCATTGGTGATACCGCACCTAGAGTACTGTGCGCAGTTTTGGTCCCCTTACTTGAGGAAGGATGCAGTTGCACTGGAGGCGGTTCAGAGGAGGTTCACTAGATTGATTCCAGAGATGCGGGGCTTGTCTTATGAGGAGAGATTGAGCAGTTTAGGCCTATACTCGCTAGAGTTTAGAAGGATAAGAGGAGATCTAGTTGAGGTATATAAGATGCTACAGGGGATAGACAAAGTAGACGTGGAGCGGATGTTTCCCCTTCTGGGGTATTCTAGAACAAGAGGCCATAGTTTTAGCCTAAGGGGTGGTAGATTTAAATCAGAGATGAGGAGGAATTACTTTTCTCAAAGGGTCATGAATCTGTGGAATTCACTACCTCGGAGTGCAGTGGATGCTGGGACGCTGATTAAATTTAAGGAGGAGATAGACAGATTTTTAATTAGTAACGGGTTGAAAGGTTACGGGGAGAAGGCGGGAAATTAGAGTTGAGCCCGAAATGAGATCAGCCATGATCATAATAAATGGTGGGGCAAGCTTGATGGGCTGAATTGCCTACTCCTGCTCCTAGTTCTTATGTTCTTATATGGTTAACTGAATTTAGGGATGGGCAATAAATGCTGGCCTAACCAGTGATGCCCACATTCCCTAAATGAATAAGAAAAACTGTCCTTTGGTTGGTCTCAGTGATGATTCCATCTGGTGGCCATTTTGTTAGTTGTCTTCCTAGATGTAGCTATATGGAGAAGATTTCCACATTTTATCCCCAAAAGATCTTGGTTTTCTCTTCTCAAAATGGTTACTCTGCAATATCTGAGCACAATACTTCTGAGAGTGAGAGACATGGCTCATTGCAACCTTTCAGTATATCCTTCCAATCTCTGCTCTGACTTGGTAAACAGTTCTTACAAAGCCTTGCTGGTTGTATATTCCAAAGAAATTCAATTACCATGTCTGCTGTAGTCTCTGTATTGTAGAACAAGTAATTAATTACACTTTTGATGTCTCATCTCAGAAACTTTTGAAGAGTAACAGTAATTGAGTCTTTCATGCCTCCCAGGAGGCGGGAGGGGTTGAATATTCCTTTTCATTCCTATTTTGGAGGAATGCAGGTTGTGTATTCTGCTAAGATAAAAGCAAAATACTGCGGACGCTGGAAATCTGGAACAAAAACAAAAACACCTGGAAAAACTCAGCAGGTCTGACAGCATCTGCAGAGAGGGATACAGTTGACATTTCGAGTCCGTATGACCCTTCATCAGAACTAAGACATATAGAAATGAGGTGAAATATAAGCTGGTAGAGGGTGTTGAGACAGGTAGAACTCGATAGGGGACCAGTGATAGGTGAAGGACAATAAGAGATTGCCAAAGATGTCATAGACAAAAGGACAAAAGGGTGTTGACGGTAGTGATATTATCTAAGGAATGTGCTAATGGGGACATTAAGAGTAGCACGCAGGACAAGCTAGTGGCAGATGGCCCTTGTGGGAGTGGGGTGGGGGGGAAGGGATTGAAATGGGCTAAAAGGTGGAGATGAAATAATAGATCAAAATAAATTTTAAAAATAGGTGGGAAAAGAAAAATATATGTGTTAAAAAATTATAAATTATTGGAAAAATTAAGTCCGGAAGACTGTAAAGTGCCTAGTCGGAAGATGAGGTGCTGTTCCTCGGCAGTTTACAGTCTTTCAGACTTAATGAGTTCAGCAATTTCAGTTCATGAACTCTCTCCTCCATCCCTACCCCCTTTCCGATCCCCCTTTTTCCAATAATTTATAATTATTTTACAAATATATTTTTCTTTTCCCATCTATTTTTAAATTTATTTTGATCTATTGTTTCATCTCCACCTTTTAGCCCATTTCGATCCCTTCCCCCCCACCCCACCCCCACCAGGGCCATCTGCCACTAGCTTGCCCTGCATGCTACCCTTAATGTCCCTATTAGCACGTTCCTTAGATAATATCACCACCGTCAACACCCCTTTGTCCTTTTGTCTATGACATCTTTGGCAGTCTCTTCTTGGCCTCCATCTATCACCGGCCCCACATCGAGCTCTACCTGTCCCACTCCCCTCTACCAGCTTATATTTCACCTCATTTCTATATGGCTTAGTTCTGATGAAGGGTCATACAGACTCGAAACGTCAACTGTATCCCTCTCTGCAGATGCTGTCAGACCTGCTGAGTTTTTCCAGGGATTTTTTTTTTGTTGTATATTCTGCTGGCTGGCAGTTTTTCCATTGTCTTACTGGTATTACAGTTTATTAAAATCCAACCAGCAAAAAGGCATTAGAAATTCCATCTTTTTCTTTTTTAAAAAAAAACATGTCCTTGTAATACAACTATACCCTGTCCCTAACCATCTAACAGTCTAGAGGCAGGCTTGGGGTTACATGAGTTGAGAGTATGCTGATGTAACGATTTTAAATAAACAACCATGATTTGTTAGGAGCTTCTATGTGGATAAGAGTGAATCAGTATCATTAAAAAACAGAAAGTAGAGCTGAATTCTGATAAAGGGTCACACATAAACATTAACCTTTTTTATGCTACACATTTCAAGCATCTTCTAACAAATGAAGCTGCAAATTGCCATTGGGGATAAGAGCAGATAAAGGCTTACTATGCTCAAATGATAATACTCTATTATTCTAACAGAGTGATTTAACTTGCTCAAAAAACAGGTTTAATGTCCGCTATTAATATATCAGATGAGGAAAATCCATCTGCTATTATCGCTAAGAGTTATTTGGTTTCTGCTCTTTTGGTGCTTTGAGAAAGAGTTTTTCTATTGGAAATACAAACCTATTCCACTGTATAATCATTAAAAAATATACTAAAATGGTGCACAAATATGAGTTTTTGGTGTCCCTGCTCCCTTTTTTGAATTATCGGGGGAGGGAGTGAAAAGTCAGCTACGGTTGTTCCCTGAGTTGACTATTTTAAATTGTTGGTGACAGGATTATTTAAATATTTGGGGTGGGTGACCCATTCCTACAGAGGTGCAATTGAGGTGGCCACTGCGATGCCACTCTAACAGGAGGAACTCGAGAACTAAGCAAGGCCAAAGAAGGCTCAGTTCTATTTTCTTCCCATCTGGAAGGATTCCTTCTTACATGTTCCTGTGGATGTTGTCTGCTGTAGTATGAATTATATGAGTTCTAACACTGCTACTGTATGCTTGTAAAGGTGCATCCACCATGAGTGTAAAGTTGCTTTGATTGGTGTGGTGCACATGAACTTCTAGAAGTCCATTTAATAATGTGCCACATGATAGACTTGCCAGCAAAATTGAAACTGTGGGATAAAAGGGGACATTGGCTGAGGGACAGCAAACACAGTGCAGTGGTGAATGATCGTTATTCGGACTTGAGGAGGGTAAGTGACGTTCCCCAGGAGTCAGCACTAGGACCGCCGCTTTTCTTCATATATATTAATGACCTCGACTGGGTGTACAGGGCACAATTTCAAAATTCACAGATGATGCAAAACTTGCAATTATTGTGAACCGTAAGGAAAATAGTGGTAGACTTCACGAGTGAGTGAGCATATGGCAGATGAAGTTTAATGCAAAGAAGTGTGAAGTGATACAGCTTGGTAGGAAGAATGAGGAGAGGCAGCTTAAAATAAAAGGTGCGATTCTAAAGGGAGTGAAAGAACAGAAAGACCTGGGCATATATGTGCATAAATTATTGAAGGTTGAGAAAGTGGTTAAGCATACAAGATCCTGGGCTTTATAAATAGAGGCATTGAGTACAAAAGCAAGGAATGGTAAATCATTATAAAACAGATTTGACCTCACCTGGAGTATTGTGTCGTACTTTAGGAAGGATATGAAGGCTTTGGAGAGAGTTCAGAAAAGATTTACGACAATGGTTCCAGGAATGAGGGACTTCAGTTACATGGATAGATTGGAGAGGCTGAGGATGTTCTCCTTGGGAAGTGAAGGTTGAGAGGACAGTTGATAAGAGACGTTCACAATCGTGAGGGTCTAGAATACTTAAGGGAAAACTATTCCCATTGGCAGAAGAATCAAGAAACAGAGGACACCAATTTAAGGTGATTGGCGAAAGAAACAAAGGTGACATGAGGAGAAACTTATGTATACAGTATGTGGATAGGATCTTGTGTGCATTGCAAAAACAGAATTACCTGGAAAAACTCAGCAGGGACCCCTTTCTGTTTCTTCCCCCTTCCTTTTGTTTTTTCCAATCATTTATATAGATTTCTCTTTTCCCACCTATTTCCATTATTTTTAAATCTTTTATGTCCCGCTAGTCTTTCCACCACACTCCCACTAGAGCTGTACCTTGAGTGCCCTACCATCCATTCTTAATTAGCACATTTGTTTAAATAATATCACTACCTTCAACACCTCTGTGTTCTTTTGTTCTTTTGTCTGTGACATCTTTTGATTATCTGCTCCTATCACTGCTTGCTTGTCCCTACAACCACACCACCCCGCCCCCAACTTCTCTCCCCCCCACCCCTCCCCCCACCTTAAACCACTTATATTTCACCCCTCTCCTTATATTCGCTCAGTTCTGTGGAAGGGTCATGAGGACTCGAAACGTCAACTCTTTTCTTCTCCGCCGATGCTGCCAGACCTGCTGAGTTTTTCCAGGTAATTCTGTTTTTGTTTTGGATTTCCAGCATCCGCAGTTTTTTGTTTTTATATCTTGTGTACATTGCCTGAGAGTATGGCGCAAGCAGATTCAATCAAAATCAATGGATAAGAACCTGCAGGGAAACAGCACAGGAGTGAAACTAGCTGAGTTTTATAGAGAGCCAACATGGACAGGGTGGGCCAATATAGCCTCCTTCTGTGCTCTAACTATTCCATGGCTCTTTGATTCTATGAACAAATGAAAGATTGCTTTAAAAGTTACCAGACCTTGCTGATCACTGAAACTATCCCAAAACAGGCCAACTATCTGAATTATACATCATAGTTTCAAAGTATTGCAAAATCGTATATGTTTGGGTCTCAAGGTGATTGTTTAAACAAAGTAAAATTTGTCATCTTTCAAATGCTGCACTCTACTCCCAATTTTCTACTTTGTTTCCAACTTCTTTTGGCAAGATGTTCAGGCCCTGATGGAGGTGAATGCGGAGGCAGGCAGGTGTGAAAATTAACGCCTTGGCCAGTATGTTGGTTGCCGGCACCCTCCTGCTCCCAGGCCATTCTCCCATAGGCAGAGTGGCTGAATGTTAGCACTGCCCATCCACAAGTGGCAGATCGCCACTTAAGGCTCTTCAAAGGCCTAATAAGGCCTATTGCCAGAGGCCAATTGTGGGCCCCTGAAAGTAGTGGGGGCTAGGCCAGCTGTCTGGGGGCAGCCTTGCATTGGCAGACCAGGGTCCAGGGCTCCAGGCAGGCTTTGTGGCCTTCCACAGCAGTAGCCTCAGACCGTCCTGTGGAGGGGCTCCCACTCCACAATAGTGGCCCAGCTGCTGAAAGCACTTTTAAATTTAAAAGTTTAAAAATTGGAGAGAGGCACCTCAAAACAAGAGCTGGGCATCTGTTCACATCATGATGTGAGGTTGTGATCCCCATTTGTCCCGAACTAAAGGACAAAATCCTGCCCTTTGTTTCTAGCAATTGGGAAACTGCAGCAACAATGCTGGAAGTCCCTGCCCAGGAGCGTGGTGGCAGCAGAGATGATCAATGATTTCAAAAGGAAATTACTGACTGTCAGCTAAAAAAGTATGCCTGCGCATAATTATTAATAAAAACACAGCTTTTAGGGAGTGCGTGATAAAATAATTCAGTGAACGTTTTTTTTAACAGCAGAACAAGTATTTATTTGGTACTTAATTTGCTAATCCATGAAATGGCAGCTATTGTAACTTTGATATAGGTCTTATCTTCCATTCTGTAATAAGTGCTGGATAAAGCTTTAATCCACATTTTTTCCTACCTGAGTGTATTTAGTAACACTTAATAGTGTACAAGGGACAGCCTACCCAACTCCCAATTTATCTGCTGAAGGGTTATGAGGACTCGAAACGTCAATTCTTTTCTTCTCAACTGATGCTGCCAGACCTGCTGTGTTTTTCCAGGTAATTCTGTTTTTGTTTCCAATTTATACTTGTGCCCATAACATCTTTGTCAATCTCTCCTGAGCTCCCACCAATCCCTGCCTTTCTATTTTGTTCCACCTACTCCACCATCTCTTAAACAGTATAAAATCCATCACGTTTCTACTTCTCTTTAGCTCTGAAGAAGTCATATAGACTCGCAACGTTAACTCTGTTTCTCTCTGCACAGATGCTGCCAGACCTGCTGAGTCTGGCAGTATTTTCTGTGTTAATTTCCAATTGAAATATTGGGGCCAATTTTTCATTTAAAAATTAATTGTATACTTTATTTTCTATGCTTTTCCTTTTTTAATATTCAACAATGTTGTGTGAGGCAGTGGTACCTAAAACAATTGCTGTATGATTGACATTAATTCTCTTCAATGAGTTGCACCATTCATTAAGTTAAATGTATCTAATTATCTTCTTCCTTCCTTTCTCCAGTCTCAGAAGGATCCATCTCTCGTGGACAATATCATGAAAGACCTTGATTCCAATAAAGACAATGAGGTGGATTTCAATGAATTTGTTATTTTAGTTGCTGCTCTGACTGTTGCCTGCAATGAGTTCTTTGAAAAGCAACTTAGAAAAAAAGGGAAAGCCTAATGGAACTGAAAATATCTTAAATGGATATCTTGGTGGACACCATGTTAAAAAATTGATACAAGCTTATCCCTTTCCTTTGTAGAACTGCTATAACTTCTATGTCTATGTACTTTGTAAGTAAGAAAGTATACTTCACTTTGAAGGCAATAAAATGTCTATGAGTTGCACAAATGCCTTATTTAGAAGTTATTTTACACCAGCTTATATTAAAAAAACACCCTAAAATCCAGAGGGAAAGGATTAATTGATAATTTATATGTTAGTCAGTGATAAGGAATGATCAAGGGAGTGTAGAATTTAGTGTCATCTATTACAGTTCTTGCCTGTGTCGGTTCCAATTTAAATGGTTGGAATAGTTTTTCATCTTCTACACAGATGATGCACTAAAACAAACAGTGAAAAACTGAGTTCATTCCATTCTTGTGCCATTAAGTCATAAACACGTATTAATCTATTATTTATAAGTGCATGCTGCCAGTTGGGAGCCTTGCAAGCTGGATATGTGTATTAGGAAATCAAAGGCATGCTGCTTTGCTTCCTTCATATGTGTACCTAATAGATGATTCTCCCAGTCAGTCTGAATTTGTAAAATCAGCCATATAATGAATGCCTCCCACACATGGGATAAACTGAGTATTTAGTGTTCTTCATTTTTGAATAAATCAGTTTGAAATTCAGGTTAAATTGCAAATATTTTTGATTTTAATGTTAATCAGCATTGTTCAAAGTTTTGAAAAGAAAATATGCATGACTAACAATTCGCAAGCTGCAAATAGTAAATAAAATGAATGGCCATTTAATCTGTTTTTCCCTGGTGATAATTGATGGAACAATATTACCTACAACAGCAGGAGAACATTTAGTTCTTCACTGAATAGTGCAAGAGATTATTTAACTTAAAATAGAATCTCAATTTAATATTTTATAAAGCAAGTAGTACACCTGACAATGCAGTACACACTCAGTACTGCGCTGATGTGTCAGCCACAATTATGTGCAATATCTTGGGGTAGGGCATGAACTCACAATCCTCTGAGTTAAAGGTGAGAATGGTATCAACTGAGCAATGCTGCCACTTTAAATGGTCTTTGAGCTTCTCACCGACTTGAAATTAAACTTCTAAATTAATTTTTAAGTTAATGCACACCTCAGGCACAAACAGCAATTTTAAGTCTTTCTGCATTGACTCCTGGAGCTGGTATGAATTGTTTAATTCCTAACTCTTATAAAAATGTATAAGATGGAAATGTCAGGACACAAACAGGAAATCAAGCCATTTGTTGCATAAGAGTTATGCAAGAGGCCATTATTATTATCACTACTGTAAAGTGACTCATACTGCAGCTTTATGGCACCAGTGAGGATTGGACAAACAAGTTATCCTTCACAATTAGCAGTAGTTGCTGAAGTGGGAACTGTTTAACAGCAGCATCTATTAAAATGACCAAACACTTATTTAAATGCAGAAACTGAATTTTACTTTACAATCCAAACACAATAAAGTTAAGTGCTGTTTCAAATTCATATGCCTGTGCCTGGAATTAAGTAAGAAAGATGGAGTATTTTGCTCTCTAAACAAACAAAATTATATTTATCTGAAAATATCGTTCATAAAGGGACATTTATCATATCTTATGCAAACCTATTAACTTGATGGTTCAAGTTGGTTACCTCAGCAGTGTGATAAATGTGCATATGAATTGCATTTTTTGCAACTTCTATGTTTAATCACCATTACACCCATCAGGCATTTTCAGGGAAGGGTGAATGATAGATATAGTGTACTTGTGTAATGGACTCTACTTATCTCTGTGCGTTGGTTCCAATTGGCCTATGACATAAATGAAAAAAGCTTGGCTATTTCTCAGGCAATCTATGCTAAGAGTCAATTACAAGCAAGCAAAATAACAAATAATCAAACCTGCATGCCTGCAATTCAAGTGGGCAAACAATAACGAATACCCCATTTTAAATAAAGTAGCTGAATCATATTCTGTAAAGCGCATCTTTGGCTGTTAATGTGAGTGAGTCACTTCACCTATTATTCTTATGATTAGCCACAGGAAACGTTTGTAAAGGACAAAGTTCAAGGAAGCACATTGCTATCACATACCACGGTGAAGACTATTTTAAAATTCATCTCTATATTAAACACCGCAAAATGAGAAATAAACCTTTTTTAATTCATTAATGAGATTTGGGTGTTGCTGACAAGTCCAGCTTTTATTACTGTGTCCCTATTTGTCCTTGGTGAGCCACTGCACTCCATGTACAGGGAGGTGATGGTATAATGGTATTGTTGCTGGGCTAGTAACCCAGAGACCAGTAAAGCTCTGGGAACCAGGGTTCAAATCCCCTGATAGCAGATGGTGGAATTTCAATTCAATAAAAATCTGGGATTAAAAGTCTAATGATGACCATGAAACAATTGGCAATTATTGTAAAAACCCATCTGGTTCACTAAGTTCCCTTAGGGAAGGATATCTGTTGTCCTTGCCTGGCCTACATGTGACTCCAGAGCCACAGCAATATGATTGACTCTTAAATGCCCTCTAAATAAGGGCACTTAGAGATGGGCAATAAATGCTGGAATGTCCACATCTAATGAATCAGAAACAAAGGCTGGAATTTTCCAGCCCTATTGGTGTTGGGCCAAAAATTGGTTTCATGCCACAGTTTGCGATTGTCTGCTCCACCCATCAACAAGCTGTGTTTCCTGCTGCCGCACATCAAGAACCTTATTTCATTATCTTAGCATCTCATTATAAGCCTGGCTCACTGGAATCATTCCCCCCACCTTGATCACCCAGGCACATCGGTGTGATTGCACGCTGACATGTTTCACATCTATACATAAGCGATGTGCGTCTGATGAGCAGCACTTCACTTGGGAGGTTTGTTTGCTTACCTTGCTTCGGGCAGCACTCACAGTCTTCAGTGCCAGGCTTTGCAGGCACCACATTACTTTTAGGGGGGCTCATGGGCAGGCCTCTACCTACCAGCCCAGCTGTAAAGTGGGGGTGGCTTTGCACCAGCTGCAGGGCAAGGGTTTGCTTGGTGAAAGGGGCTTAGTGATCTCAGGCAAGGGAAGAGGCTGCAGGGCGAGGGCTGTACTGGGTAAGGGGGTGGTATCCCAGGCTATGTGTGGGGGCGCAAGTTAATCTGTGCAAAAGGCCTCAAGATGGTGAGGGCTGAGGAGGCAGTCTCCAGAGGAGATGAGGCCAGATGGAGGCATAAGGCTGTGTGTGACAGAATGAGTGGTGATGTTCCTTGAGTTGGCATTGACTGAGATGTCAGTGAATGTGTGATGGCCTTATGAGTGCGTGAGTTCAGAGTGATAAGATGGTTGTTTTACTCTAGTGACAGGAAGAGGCCATTCATCCATTTTCTGCACTGGATGGCTGACCTCTTGTTTTGCAGCATTCGCACTGACCACCTATGCCACCACCTTCCAAGCCAGGGTGGTGAGACTGATGGGCCTCCTGCGGCCAGAACGGAGGTAGAGGACATTACTGCAGGCCTCCACAGTGCCCAGAAGATGTCCGAGGCATGTGTCACTGAATCAGGGGAGCTGCACCCTTCTTGGCTTTTGGGGCCATGTCTTCACTGGAGCAGTCCTGGGCTGCAGGCATTGAGAAGTGTGCATGCGGTTGCAGTTTAAATTTGGCACCCTTACATAAGGAAGCGGCGGGGTACTGGAGCGGTGGACAAATCAGAGGCCACCCACCAGTGAGACGGCGCATTTCCTGTGGCTGCGTAATTAATGAGGCAGGAATGAAACAATAAAGCACAAAACCCAGCCATTGCGGCCAGCGGGTAAAACAACTTTTCTCCCACCCACTTTTGCACTTTGTGCAAGTCTGGGACAATTCCACCTCTAGTGTTTTTTTTGATACAAGTGAACAGCTTACTAGACCACTCAGAGAGCAGTTAAGAGACAACTACATTGCTGTGTGTCTGGAGTTATATATAGGCCAGACCGGAAAAGGGTAGCAGGCTTCCTTCCTCAAAGGACATTAGTGAACTAGAGGAGTTTTAACAAGAATCCGGTGGTTTCATAGTCACTATTACTGAAACAAGTTTTTTTATTCCGTATTTATTCAATTGATGTTTAAGCTCCTCAGCAGCTGTGGGATTTGAACTTGTGGGCTGAATTAAATGAGGTCCCGTGGTCCCTGCCCCATGGGTAAAAAACTGGGAGGAAGCCCAACCAAGGGAAGGACAGCTTCCCTGCAACGATGTAACTGCTGATTAGCCATTAATAGGCAGGAGGTGAGATTTCTGTCTTTCAGGAATAGTAAGTCCCACCTCAGAGAGCTGCCAGTAGTACACTCAGAGCTTAGGGAGGCGTTCAACGATGGATTGGAACGTTGTAAATGTTTGGGTAGATGACAAGATTTTCAAAACTCAAAACCAGGACACATTAAAGAGCCTGGGGAAGGTGGGACTCTGTGATAATTGACAAGTTGGGTGAGGGGCAGTTGAAGGTAGGAGGTCATGTGATGACATCTCCCAGAATATGTCCAGCCAGAGTTGGTAATCCTATTAAGATACCCAATTAGTGAAGACAGCAGTTACAGGCTTTTGTTTCAATGACATTTTTCTGTCTCATTTTCTTAAAAATAACTGAACCAAGGCTTTGTTTGGCACAAGATCCCAGAATCCTCTATTCCACTCTAACTTTACTGTGCAATGCTAAGTCCAATCTCCATTTAAAAACCTCGATAGTTTATTTGAAACTGAGGACATTTTTACAATGATAAAGGTGAGATGTAAATGTAAGTTGCTGTTGTTGAAGAATGAAGCAACCCATTCCTTAGTGGACACAATTGGCACCGCAATTCTTAATGAATGTTTCTGCTTTGGTTAGCAGGCATTGAGGAGTCATTTACAAACTTGGTGCCTTAGCTAAGCAAGTAGTGGCTTTAAGTGCCATCAGATTTTCAGTTTGACAATGTATGAAACATTTTCTAGTGTTACTAACTTACATGTAAATCATTGAAATTAAGGCCAAAATAATTAAGTTGCCATTTGATAGTCCAAAACTTGAGTATTGCTGAAAAAAGAGGTTTTTTTTCGTTGAAGCTTTTCATCCTGCACTCATTAGGACAATTTGCAAGAAAATACCAATGTCAAGGGAAACAACATATTTATACTGTTTGAGAAGAGAGCGCTGGTTGGCAAGTGGACTCTGATTGGTAGAGACAGTGACATGGACAATGCACCAGTTGATGGTGACTGACAGTTAAATGTTTGAAATTTAAACCAGGCAGCTTGAATCTCATTGGTTATGACACTGCCCTCAGGAAGGAACCAGTGAATGGCAGTTACTTATTTTGTTTAGCTGAAACAGGCGCAATGTGTGTACATGCAAAGAACAGGGCCCCGCGTATTAATAAATGTAGCTTCCAGTACACACAAATGCACCATACTGCGAGCCAGACTGACAGTCTTAAATTGGTTATCAGCATAATTCTTAACACATTGAGGATTATTTAGCAAATATTGCCTAATGGCAGAATCACATCTAATGTTGAATTTAGCAAGCACGGGCTGGTTGAGTACGGTCTATACCTTGCTTGTTGTGAACAGCAGAAGGGGCATGCTGTTTGATATGATTTGCCAGTCTTTGGGATGTACAGCCCACATACCTAGCACTACACTGGCACTGAAATTCACACACCACATTACTCATTTGTGTGATAGGCAGAATGTCTTTTTGGCTTGAAGGCAGCCTCCTTTTAAATGATGACTACCACTAGTGTTGCTACTGCACAGTAGCAGCGTGAAACAGCTAGCTTCACTGCAGGGTAATCAGAGGTAGACTGGTCACTTTTCAGGGCCGAAAGCGATGGCCTTAGGCCTGTTCATGAGTTTGTGTGATATACAGCACAAAATGACCTGTTCAGGGTGGCCATTATCCTGCAGGATGTCTTTAATGCGCCTCATTTCAACATCAACCTTGTATGGTAAGCAAATAGCTCAGGCCTTTTTATAAGGCTGCTGATAAGGCCAATCTTACAGTGCGTGGAACTGTAAGAATCCCAGCGGGTGTATCCGACCAGTGAAGGTAGGCTTGCGGTAGACAGTAGTAGAGAGCCCCCTGGCAGATTTCTCAACTAGTATGTCAAGGGAGTGGCGTTCATTTGACTGCTCCATTTCAAAGATGAATTTGAAAGTAGGATGGAGCCCATTAAGACACGCAAGGAAATTATTACACGCAGCTGCGGATTTAAATATAGCAAACGTATCATGAACATATTGGAAATATGAAAGGAGTAGGAGGCTAGGCGTCATTCCATCGAAGTTACATTTCTCATGTAAACCAACAAAGATGTTTATGAGAGCTGGGCCTAGAGCGGATCCCATGGCAACACCTATTTGGGCATACATGGTGTCATTAAAGCTGAACTTAATTGCGGGAGTTGCCGAGTTCATAAGCTCAATGAATGCTGATTCACACAATGGTGATGGGTCTAGATCACCATAATATAGTGCTGAAGTACAAATATCTATGGTTTCCTTAACGGAACAGGTGAATAGGCCAGCAATGTCAAATGAGCACATGAACACAGCATTGCTATTGATATGCAAGTCCTGTATGGTCTTTGCAAATGTGAAAGAGTCCTTCACTGTGTATGTGGAAAACTTGATCAAAACTGGTTGAAACAACTCGCCCAACCATTTGGCCAATTCATGCTGTGCAGAACCAGTCATAGATAAGATAGGGCATAGAGAGACATCACTTTTGTGTGTTTTGAGCAGCCCATATATGCGTAGGTGCAGCGAGCCCTGAGGACAAATCCTGTCATATATATTATGCACAGCTCATCGCTCTTACACTAGTCCAGCAAGCATTTTTTTTACCTTACTTTTGAGCAAGGCTAAACACATTCGAAACAAAACAGATGAACTGACAGTGCAAATAGAAATAAATAGGTATGATCTGATAGCCACTACAGAGACATGACTACAGAATGACATAGATTGGGACCTGAATATTAAAGAGTACGTGACATTTAGAAAGGACAGGGGGTTAAGAAAAGGTGGCGGGTGGTTCTGTTAATTAATGATGGCATTAGCATATTAGAGAGGGATGATCGAAGTTCAACAAACCAGGGTGTAGAAACTGTTTTGGGTGAGATGAGAAATGATAAAGGCAAGAAGTCACTTGTGGGAGTGGTGTAGAAGTCCTCTAATTGTAACTACATGGTAGAACAGAGTATAAAAGAAGAGATAATGGGAGCTTGCTAGAAAAGTACAGCAATAATTAGGGGGGATTTTAATCTACATATAGACTGGAAAAATCAAATGGGCAAAAGTAGTGTAGATGAGGAGTTCATAGAATATTTTCAGGATAGTTTCTTAGAACAACACTTTCTGGAGCCAACCAGTAAGCAGGCTATTCTAGACCTGACATTGAGCAACAAGATGGGATTAATTGATAACCTCCTAATGAAGGCTACCCCTAGGCAGCAACAACAATAATATGATTGAATTTTACATTCATTTTGAGGGAGAAATGAGTGTGTCCAAAACTAGTATTTTAAACGTAAATAGGGACAATTATGAGGGCATGAAAGTGGAGCTAGCAAATGTGAGCTGGCAAATGAGGGATACATCAATAGAAGTTCAGTGGCAGGCATTCAAAGGGATATTTCAGAATACACAGAATAGATACATTCCAATTAGAAAGAAAAAAAGAAGAGGGCCCACTACCTGTGGTTAACTAAAAAAGTTAAAGACGGTATCAAACTTAAAGGAAGAGCATGTAATTATGCTTAGATGGGTGGCAGGTCAGAAGATTGGAAAGAATATAAAGAACAGCAAAGAATGACAAAAGGATTAATAAAGAGGGAAAAATTAGAGTACAACAGAAAGCCAGCTAGTAATATAAAGATGGATAGCAAGAGTTTCTATGGGCAGGATTTTACAGCCCCATTTCGGCAGGGACGGGGCCGTAAAATGCGGCGAGACATTATAAACGCCATTGACTTCAGCGGGAACGTAAAATCCCACTGTTGTAAAATTCTGCCCTATAGGTATTTAAATAAGAAAAGAGTTAGCAAAGTGAGCATTTGTCCTATTGAAAGTGTCCCTGGGGAATTGATAACGGAAAGTATGGAGATGGCAGATGAGTTAAACAGGTATCTTGCTTCAGTCTTCACTATAGAGGACACAAGTAACGTCGTGAAAATAGCTGTAAATCAGGAAATGGAAGGGAGGGAGGAAGTTGGGAAAATTACAATCACCACGGAAGTGGTATTGAGCAAATTGTTGGGGCTTCAGGCTGATAAATCCCCAGGTCAGGATGGACTTCGCCCTAAGGTCTTGAAAGAAGTGGCTAGTGAGATAGTTGATGCATTTTCCAAAATTCCCTAGATTCAGGGAATGTGCCTTTAGATTGGAAAATAGCAAATGCAACTCCTTTATTCAAAAAGGGAGGGAGACAGAAAGCAGGAAACTCAGCTTACATGGGTTACAATGTATCAAGCAGCTGTTTGTTAAATTCATGCTTTGCTTTATGCTAGTATTGAATGTAAAGTTACAGATTCTTTTAAATCCCTTAGAATCATCACCCTGAAAGTTAATTTGATGTTTTGTCAACCTCAAAGTATGATGGGTGGGCAAAACATACCCACTGACGTTTCAGTGTATCATGCAATCTCATCAGTACTAGAACTAGCTTCCCATATCTGTAATCAAAGCCACATCTGTATGGAAAGGGAACTCTAGAATGACATTTGTTGCATTCACTTTGTTCTATGGTTCACAAATCAATATTCAGCAATGTCTGTTATAGTCAGATATTGAAAGGTTAGAAACGATATATGCCACTGAACACATCAGTATCTGTCCTCAAGGCAATGTTTTGCCTTTTTATACTTTACAGCACTAAATCAGATTTGTAGTGTGCGTCATTCCATTTACTGAGAATAACCCCAGGAATGTTTCATTTTCATGTGTATTTGAAAATAACTATTGCCAATTGAATTGACTTCATAACATTCAACCTGAACATCATTAGTTTTCTTTTAGATTTAAGTTAATCTTCAAAGTGACAGGGATTAACTGCTATCAGTCCTGCTTTTGGTCATGTTGTATAGATAAGTAGATATGGATTAAACTTTAGTCTGCTATAAAAGGATTAGAAAATGAGTGCCTTTTGGAGGATGGATAGAATTATGAACAAAAGAAAGGTCAACAGAAACATTCCACTTTACTGACTCAAATCGAAGGTCATTAGTACAATGTGATTGTTATTTATATTGTATAATTTATCAAAATGAATGAACGATGACACTTTGGCAGTAACGTTTTAAATATAAGAGGAAAACTGAAACCAAATTTGAAGGATTCTATCACTAGCATATCAATTTTACTATAGAACTTTGAAGTAAGTGATAAGATAACAATCAGCAGAAGGAAACCTCACCCGTCAAGAATACATAATGGAAATACACAAGTGTATTGACCGCGATTGTTCAACCAAAAGAGTTGCATACCTCAATTTATGATGTGCACTTCCAACAGGCAAGTCCTTCTATTTGAAATTTACCCCTCAGTGTTTTACATGTTACAAATTGCACCCAGATGTTCACCTCCTGAGAACATTGTTGAACATTGTCCGGCCCATCTCCCGCGCATCCACCCTCATGCCTTCTCCTCCCTCCCAGAAACATGATAGGGTCCCCCTTGTCCTCACTTATCACCCCACCAGCATTCAAAGGATCATCCTCCGCCATTTCGGCCAACTCCTGCATGATGCCACCACCAAACACATCTTCCCTTCACGCCCCCCACCCCCCTGGCCCAGCAGCATTCCGTAGGGATCGTTCCCTCCAGGACACCCTGGTCCACTCCTCCATCACCCCCTATTCCTCAACCCCCACCTATGGCACCTCCCCATGCCCACGCAAAAGATGTAACACCTGCCCCTTCACTTCCTCTCTCCTCACCGTCCAAGGGCCCAAACACTCCTTTCAAGTGAAGCAGCATTTCACTTGCATTTCCCCCAACTTAGTCTACTGCATTCAATGCTCCCAATGTGGTCTCCTCTACATTGGAGAGACCAAGCGCAGACTGGGCGACTGCTTTGCAGAACACCTTCGGTCTGTCTGCAAGAATGACCCAAACCTCCCTGTCGCTTGCCATTTTAACACTCCACCCTGCTCTCTTGCCCACATGTCTGTCCTTGGCTTGCTGCATTGTTCCAGTGAAGCCCAACGCAAACTGGAGGAACAACATCTCATCTTCCGACTAGGCACTTTACAGCCTTCCGGACTGAATATTGAATTCAACAACTTTAGATCTTGAACTCCCTCCTCCACCCCCACCCCCTTTCCGTTTCTTTCCCCTCCCTTTTGTTTTTTCCAATAATCTATATAGATTTTTTTTCCCACCTGTTTCCATTATTTTTAAATCTTTACCTTTTATGCCCTTTTAGTCTTATTTCACCCCATCCCCACTAGAGCTATCTGTACCTTGCGTGTCCTGCCATCCATTCTTAATTAGCACATTCTTTTAGATAATATCACCACTTTCAACACCTCTTTGTTCTTTTGTCTGTGACAGCTTTTGATTATCTGCTCCTATCACTGCTTGCTTGTCCCTACAACCATTCCTCCCCCCCATTTCTCTCCCCCCATCCCCCCCACCCACCTTAAACCAGCTTATTTTTCACCCCTGACCTATTTTTACTTAGTTCTGTTGAAGGGTCATGAGGACTCGAAAGGTCAGCTTTGTTCTTCTCCGTCGATGCTGCCAGACCTGCTGAGTTTTTCCAGGTTTTTGATTTTGTTTTGGATTTCCAGCATCAGCAGTTTTTTGTTTTTAACATTGTTGGATCCTTTTTTTCATATTCTCCTATACTCATCTGAAGTCATTGACTTGTGGCAGGTTATGGTTCTAAATGTTTTGGATACCTTGCCCATGTAGTGTTTTTGATTTTTGTTGTTGTGTGCATGAGCTTAGACATTGGAAATGTGATGCCGTGATCTGCCACTGCCAGGGGTCTGTTGCACTCACTGTGATCACAAATGGAATTTTATGCAGGTGGGGCCATAAAATGCGGCGAGCCATTCATCAGTACATTGAAAAAGTCCTGCTGGCATAAAATTCCACCCCACATCTCAAAAATCACAATCTTGCAGCCCATAAATTTCCATCCATAGTAGTCAAAAAATTACCAAATGTCAACCTGAAATTTCCTGAGGTGCACCCACTGTTCCCAACTGACAGAGCAGCAGATCATGGAATTGCCCCTTGACTGAATATCAGGCTTTTCAGCCACAGGTGGTTCCATAAAGATCTTTTATGTGGATCCTTTGGTTAGACTTTTCAACATAAAGTGTGTGCATTGATTTATTCTTAAGTATCACAGATGTTATGCAACCAGATATCATATTCACAATTGTGCTACTGCTCATATAAATCAAGAAACTTGAAGGTAAATCTTTTATCATGCACTTATGACATTTATACGAAATGTGGTGGTATTTGCTGTGAGGATTACAAAGCCTGTACACAAGAAGATCAATTCATTCTTCCTGGAATCGTAATACCAAATGTTTTGTCAAGCTTTTTAAAGCACCAGTGCAGAAAGTTCTGCAGCAATTACTCAAAAACAATAAAGCTGCTAAATCAGATTGATGCCCATCTTTTCCCAAGGCTATGTCTGCAAGAATCTATTGCCTGTCAGGCATAAAGCATTGAAGGGAATTTTTCAACTTGGAGGAACCTTGCCCACACCAACTTATTGGTTATGTTCCAGCCACTCTGCAGACAGGCTTCCAACCTTCCTTTTAAATGGTTGCCATATCTTGTGTCGCATGGTTTGGAATATTTGTTATGTACTCTAAGCAGGCGAGGCTTCTTTCCAGTAAATCAAATTTAGTACATTGCCCCTTACAAATGTGGGCTCAGAATAAATGTATACCCTAATTGAGCATCAAATTTCTAATTACACCTGGTTCCTAGCCTAAAGAAAACATTCACATATATCCTGAGCCAAGGGTAAGATGTGATCCAATTAATTTAATTCAGATTGCTCAACATAAGGTTTAATCTACTGCCAAGCTTTTCATAAAGACATTTCATAAGTCTGATCAATTCTGTGTAAATCATGTTTTTGTTGGATGTTTCCTTTCATTGAGATTAAATTACTACATCATTAATAGTTTAGTTGTGATAAGAATTGTATTGCCAGATTATTTAAGTCAAGATCTATGCACATTTCTTGGCACATTAGTAAAGCATTTTTAAAGATTTACTTCCAATTTGGTAACCAGCTTTGGTTGATTGCTAAATACCTAATCCAACAAAATCTGACTCTCGTAGCCTAACACACAAGTTGCATGAGAAGCCATTCCTGCCTGATTCATTGATTTTTAAAAATATATTCTCACATTTCTCTTCCGATACAGTTCTGATATGTTCATTCAAACTGTAGGATGTTCAAATTCCCCATGATTTGTGTATGACAATGTTTCAAGCTTTATGTACCTGCCTAAGCAGCTCCCCATTTGCCAGCTCAAACTTGTATTGGTGGTGCAAAGCAGATATCAGTTAATAGTTTGCCCTCATATTATAAATCAGTTTTATTCTTTTTTTCTCTGCATCTGGCACAGCTGGAACACTATGGAACACTATCGATCTGTGACTTTCTCCTCACTAGATTCCCAGGCTCCACAGTACATAAATGTTACCCAATAATCTATTGCCTACATCCTATGGGATGAAGGGGAGATGGTGGTAGTGTGGTAATGTGACTAGGCTAATAATCCATGGGCCTAGGCTAATGCTCCAGGGATATGGGTTTAATAGAAGCTGTTGGAATTTAAATTCAATTAGTATAATATGGAAATGAAAGCCAGTCTCAGTAATGGTGACCATGGAACTATCATCAATTGTTGTAAAAACCCATCAGGTTCATTAATGTCCTTTAGGGAAAGAAATCTGCCACCCTTACCTGGTCTGGCCAACAAGTGACAGATCCACAGTAATGTGGTTGACACTTAACTGCCCTCTGACATGGCCTAACAAGCCATTCACTTCAAGGGAAAATAGGGATGGGCCACAAATAATAGTCTTGCCAGTGATGCCCACATCCCATAAAAGAATTTTAAAAAAGAACCCAAACTAAGCTCCACTCAGTTATACTGCTTTGTTCCCCTTCATTCACTGGCTGTCCTCCAAATGCTCCTCCTCTTTTATAAGCTCTTCCGTGACATCACTCTACTTATCTCTGCTACTTTATTATGGTCTAACTTGCATCCTCCACTTTTCTGACTCTGCTTACTATGCATTCTTCATCCCAATTCTTTATTAATAATAACAAAGCATTTATCTATTGTTACAAATGCAAGTTTTTAGAAGATTGTTATGTTTTGGGTCTGTGCCTTTAATTTAGGGTAAAACAGGGGAATGAAGGGGGTCAGGTGACCCCTGGTTTTGAAATAAAAACAGAAAATGCTGGAAAAACTCAGCAGGTCTGGCAGCATCTGTGGAGAGAGAAACAGAGTTAACGTTCTGAGTCCATATGACACTTCTTCGGACCCCTGGTTCTGAATTCTGCTGACAGCAAGCTTGCATTTTACAGATTAAAGCTTGCATTTTAAGTATTAATGGGGAGTCCAGTTTGTTTTACTGGGAATGAAGTGCAAAGTATTCAGACATGTAAACAATGACCAAAGCATTTGTGCTGATGGTGGACAGACTGTTAATTTCCAGAGTCCCAGGAAGGTTTTATGAATGTCTGGTTTTGTAAATAATCATATCTCAAACTGTCTATTTAGCTTCAAGAGAGAATGAAAAGTAAAGCTATTTAGCATTTCTACCTGGATACAAGGCCTATGTGATTCATGTCACCATGGAGATGGCCTTTGAGAGGGTAAGAGTCCACAGGAAGCCAGTTTAGGATCGGCTTAGAGGCCATTTTCTTGAAATATCACTGAATCTCACAGTCTCAGTCTGCAATAATTTGAGAGAACAGGGAGACAGGGAGACAGGAAGACAGAGGAGATGGAGACAGCAAAACTCTATTGTTCACCACGCAAAATCTGGGTGGAAGCTTGCACTCAGATTGAAGAGACTAGGTTCGTGAGGATTTAAATGAGATTTGAAAATTCACCCAGCTTTAGCTAGAGGGAAGAATCTCCTATTTCTCCCTCACCATGAAAGTCAGTTTGGGGAGTAGAAATTACATGGCTGAGAAAGGAATAGAAAGGGAGCAAGTTCTCAGAAACTCAGGCCAGGATTTTCCAGTGGTGATGGGGGCTTGGCGGGTGGGCCTGGGAGTGGTCTGTTAGCCAACTGCTGCCTGTGATCGGGCTCCGACTGTGATTTCATACTGGCTGACCAATTAACAGCCAGCCAGCATGAAACGCGTGTTGCAGTGCTCAGTGCTACCGTGTTGGGGGCGGGAGGAGCGCACCCACCTACCGAAATATTGTGGGAGTGCACGATGACATCGGGATGCTCGCCTGACGTTGTTGTATGATATTTTACGTTCATTTGTGTCAAGCGCATGCCCGCATTTTTGGTCACATTAAAGCATTTACAAGGGAATTTTTCTATAGTTTGTAGGAAAAGTTGCTTACAAAATAGAGTTTAGTCACTGGAAATTCAAACTTCTTTTTAAAAGTTATTATGTCTCTATGGGGATTTTTAATACTACCATGACCCTACTTTTTGCAATTCCTTTCCTAAACCCTTATACCTTGCTACAATTCTCTTCACATTCAAAAATTTGTTCACAACATATTACTAAGACTGATCCTACAGTTATTCCTTTAACTTTATTCCTACTCCTGTTCCTGCTTTGCGTGCATTCTCTACACTTTTGTGAAGGACCTTGGTCATTCTGATAAATTAAAGAATATAAGAATTATATAATTTATCCCTGGTGTCCTGGCCAATATTTACGCCTCAATCAACATCACCAAAAAAAAATTATCTGATCATTATCTCATTGCTGTTTGTGGGAGCTTGCTGTACACAAATTGGCTGTCACATTTCATACATTACAACAGTAACTACACTTCATCAGCTGTAAAGTGTCTTGGGACATTCTGAGATTGGGAAATTAGGTACTACATAAATGCAAGTCTTGCCTTATTTTTATATAATTGTGAACCACAATGTATTGAATCATATGGATTCTAATGTTTGATTAATATTCTGGAATTTACCTGTCATAGTTTTACTTGTTATTATCTCCCTTATGACATGAAATGCGTTGAGAACAATCAATGACAATGCTAATTTGTATGAAAGTTAGATATGGGGAAATCATGACGGTTAAATAGAAGAACTAATATTCACTCCTCCTATCAGAGTTTACAGAAAGAGCAAACTTGGTTTAGAGACCTTTTTTTAACTAATTTTAGGAATTATGCTTTTGATACAGAAAGACAACTATGGTCGTATTTTGTAGTCCCAATTATTCAGAAAGTAAACAGTCATTTTTTTTTAACCCTACCTTTAGCTCTAGACTATTTAATTCCATAAAAACATTTGACTGTAGGTTGAAGTAAAGGAGATTTTGGTACATTAGTGAATTGAGAAGGCAGTTTCATTTCTTTTAGATATTCTGATTCGGTACCATTGCTTCCCCAGATACTGAACTTAGGAAGTTGAAAGAGTAAGACTGGACTACAATGGGTACATTAGAGATCTATGTGCGAAATTATAATCAATGATTTAAACTCCAATAATTTCTCAGAATGGATTTACAATTTACAAGTTCAGTGTTCGTGACATTGCTTCTAGCCAGGTGGTGTCAAGGCCTGAACCAACTCTTAAGTGAAATGTATTTCTATATCTTGGGACCTCATCCTGCTTTCTTCAGTTGTCTCAGCAGCCCCAACAGCAAATTCAGGCCAGATTTGCACTGTAATTATAACTATCTCAAATTTGCCACCAATTAAAGCATTTTAAACTTTCATGGAATTTGTTTTTAAGCCTATACCTCTGTTGTTGGATGACAACATAAAATGGCACATGTTCTCCCAGAATATTTGAGTGGTGCAGGATATATCAGAAGCTCCAGCTTCAGGTTCCACTCCAGGAATTAATGGCCATGGAAGGTGCATTCATAATGCAGGACTACATAGGAAATATGGCACATTCAGCCCAACCAGTCCATACCATTGGTTATGCTCCACTTGAGTTTCTTCCATCTTTCCTCATCTAAATTTAAAAATATTAACCATCTATTCCCTTCTCGCTCATAGGCAATTTCCCTTTAAATGCATCTAGACTATTCACTTCAACCACTCCCTGTAGTAGGGAGTTCCACATTCTTACCAATCTTTGGGTGAAGAAGTGTCTTTTGAATTCTCGATTAGATTTCTTGGTGACTCTCTTATATTGGGCCATAAGCTGTGGTTGGCTATGGAAAAGGACGCGGAACAATCCAGAGTAAGAATAATTAATTGGGACAAAAGCCAACTTCAATGGGGTAAGGGGGGATCTTGTGACACGGAGGTGTCTCTACCTCTAGGCCAGAAGCCCTGGGTTCAAGTCTCACATCAGGACTTGTTGGCCACAGAAAGAGTGTTGGTGAAGTGGTTCAGTGAGCTGATAATCAGCCCATGAATCCTTCCAACACTTCCCCCCTATTCCCCAAGGAGAAAAAACATGTGTCTGAAGTTATGCTAAAGAAAATAGGGTAAGGATAGAACTAACCCAGATAAAATTGAATCAAAGGCTAGTGGAAAAATTATAACTGAACAACTGGCTGCCTTTAAAGAAGAGATAGTTCAGGGAGTGTCAAGGTAGATTCCCAAGAAGAGGAAAGGGAAGGCAAACAAATCCAGTGCTCCATGGATGATGAAAGAGATAAAGATTAAAGTATAGCAGAAAAAGTGTGCTTATGACAGATGTCAATGGAAAATACAACCAAGAACAAGACTGAATATAGAAGGTTCAGACAAGAATTGAAAAGGCAAATAAGAGAAGCATAGAGAGAGTATGAAAAGAGACTGGCAGCTAACATAAAAAGGAATCCAAAATTCTTCTATAGGCATATAATCAGTACAAAGAGGAGTGGGGCCGATTAAGGACTAAAAAGGGGATTTACGGATGGAGGCAGGGGGCATGGCTGAGGTATTAACTGAATATTTTGCATCTGGCTGTACCAAGGAAGATGCTGCACAGGTCATGGTGAAAGAGGAGGTAATTCAGACACTAAAAGTGTTTAAAATTGAAAAGGTGGTATTAGATAGGCAGCTTGTACCTAAAGTTGATAAGGCACCAGAACCCGATGAGATGCATCCCAGGACATTGATAAAATTGAGAATGGAAATTGCAGAGGCACTGGCCCTAACTTTCCAGTTTTCCTTAAACTTAGGGGCTGTGTCAGAGGACTGGAGAATTGCAAGTGTAACACCCATGTTCAAAAAAGGGTGTAAAGGTAAGCCCAGCAATGATTAGGCCAGTCAGTTTAACCTCAGTGGTGGGGAAGCTGTTAGAAAAGATAATTCAGGAAAATTAATAGTCATTTGGACAAATGCAGGTAAATTGAAGAAAGCCAGCAAGGAGTTGTTAAGCGAAAACCATGTTTAACTAACTTGCTTGAGTTTTTTGATGAGGTGATAGAAAGAGTTGATGAGACTAATGCTGTTAATATGGTGCACATGAACTTTCAAAAGGCATTTGATAAAATGCCATACTACAGACTTGTGAGCAAAGTTAGAGCTCATGGAATAAAAGGGACACTAACAACATTGGTACGAAATTGGCCGAGTGGCAGGAAACAAAGAGTAGTGGTTAATGGTTATTTTGCAGACTGGAGGAAGATTTATAGTGGAGTTCCCCAGGGATGGGTGTTAGAGCCCCTGCTGTTCCTGATATATATTAATGACTTGGACCTTGGTGTTCAAAATTTGTGAAAAATACAAAACTTGAAAGTAATATGAACTGTGAGGAGGATTGTGTAGAACTTCAAAAGGACATAGACAGGTTGGTGGAATGAGCAGACAAGTGGTAAATGAAATTTAATGCAGAGAAGCGTGACATGATTCATTTTAGTAGAATGTGGAGAAACAATATAAAGCAAAGAGAACAATTCTAAAATGGGTGCAGGAGCAGAATATATGAGCATAAATGATTGAAGGTGGCAGGACAAGTTGAGAGAGCGGTTAATAAAGCATAAGCTTCCTAGGCTTTATCATAAGGGGCATAGAATACAAAAGCAAGTTATTTTAAACTTGTATAAAACACTAATTTGGCCTCATCCGTAGTATTGTGAATAGTTCTGGGTGCCACAATTTAGGAACGAAGTGAGGGCATTAAAAAGGGTGCAGAGAAAATTCAAAAGAATGGTTCCAGGGATGAAGAACTTCAATTATGTAGATAGATTGGAGAAGTTGAGACTGTTTTTCTTGGATAAGAGAAGGCTGAGAGGAGATTTGATAGAGGTATTCAAAACCATGATGGGTCTGAACAGAGTAGATAGGAAGAAACTGTTCTCATTGGTGGGAGAACAAGACGGCATAGATTTAAGGTAATTGGCAAAAGCATCAATGGTGACATGAGAAAAAATGTTTTCATGCAATGAGTGGTTAGGATCTAGAGTGCACTGCCTGAGAGTGTGGTGGAAGCAGGTTCAATAGAGGCTTTCAAGAGGGAATTGGATTGTTATCTGCAAGGAAGAATGTGCAGGGCTATGAGGGAAAAGGAGGGGGTGTGGCATAGACATGTTGACTGAAGGGCCTCCTTCTGTGCTGTAACCATTCTATGATTCTTATATTGATGGCCTATGGTTATGCTCTTCCCTACAAAGAGGAATCATTCTCTCTGTATCCACCTTTCATAATTTTAGACACCTCTACAGGGTCACCCCTTAGCCTTATTTTACAAAAGAAAACATGCAGTCTGTCAATCCTTTTCACATATGTATACTCTTGCATTTCTGGCATCATCATTGTTACTTTTGTCTACATTCTCTCCAGTGCCTCTAAATCCTTTTTATTATATGGTGACCAAAACTGCACGCTAACTCCACAGTGTGGTCTAACAAAGGTTCCTTACAGGTTTAGCATAACTTCCCTACTTCTCAATCCTATCCCACTAGAAATGAAACTAGTGCTTGCTTTACTTTTTTTTAAATGACCTTGCTAACCTGTGGTGCAACTTGTAGTGATTGATGTATTTATACTCTGAGATCCCTTTGTTCCTCTACCCCAACTAGACAAGCACCTTCCAAATAATAAGTGATCTATCTTTTCTTTCTACCAAAACGTACTACCTCACATTTATGTGTTGAAATTAATTTGTTAAACATTTGCCCATTTTGCAAGTTTATTAACACCCTCATGTAATTTGTTGCAGCCCTCCTCAGTTTAAACTATCTTCCACTCTGCCCCACCAATTTGATGTCAAGTGCAAATCTAGAAATTGTGTTTTTGATTCCAAAGTCCAAATTGTTAATATGAGTGGTAAACTACAGTGATCCCAGCACTCATCCTTGTGGAACACCACTTACCCCTTCTGCCACCCTGAATAACAACCCCTTTACTCCCATTCTCTACTTTCTGTCTTGAAGCCAACTAACTATGCCACTTGTCCCCTGACTCCACGTAGTCTAAGCTTTAACATTAGTCTATAATGAGGCACCTTATCAAAGGCCTTTTGAAAATTCAAATAAACCATACCTACTGCATTACCAAGTATACTGTCTCTATTACTTCTTCAAAAAATTCAACAGGTCAAGCATTATTTTCCCTTTTGAAATCCATGCTGACTATTCTTTATTATATTTCTCATTTCTAGATGTTCATCTATTCTCTCCTTTAGTAATGTTTCCATTGGTTTTTCTATAACTGATAAGCTAATGAGTCTAGCTCCCTGGACATGTCCTGTCCACCTTCTTTAATATAGGAATTACATTAGCTATCTGCTAGTCCTCTGGCACTACACCTTTCTCTGTTATTATTAAAGATTGTAGTAAATGGGTGCCACTGCTATCTCTTCTCATTTAAAACATGCGGATACAAACAATCTAGATCAGGGGCTTTATCCTCTTCGAGTTTGTTCAGCTTATCCTGTACATCCCTTTTTTATTTTAGTTACGTGTATCTCAGTGTTCATCATTCAACATCATTCATGTTCTATCTCCCTGGTAAATACTGAATACTGTATCTTGCTGCTTTTATGGAGCTTATTGCTCCCATGTGTTGTCCAAACCATGAATTTTCAGTGTAATTATTTTATTTTACTGGCCCCAAGATCTTCTGGGAGAACAGAGCTAATTTCTCTTTTGACTTTGTCCCATTTTCACCCAACCCAAAACCAAACAAAAGTGCCCCCTTTCACTCGTAGAGGATTTAAGCACAAAATACCAAAAAAAACCTTACATTTATGTATGTTTATGTTAAGTGTTATGTCTTTTCACCCTGTTTATACCACTGAGAGAAATTAAGGCATGTCATCAAGTATAACCTGAATGCTCAAGATCTGTACGTTTATAAAGGCATTTGAAATAATCTGAAGAAGAGTCATATGGACTCAAAACATTAACTCTGTCTTTCTCCACAGATGCTGTCAGACCTGTTGGGTTTTTCTAGCATTGTTTGTTTTTGTGGCATTTGAAGTAATCATTTTTCATAAAGATGCTCACATTAAACGAAGTAGCATTAACAGAAGTGCATTTTTTCCCTTGTTTCGCTTTTCTGGGATATACAATGGTAAGATGGTGCAGTGATACAACAGAATAACAGAATGGGCTTTTAACCTGAAGACTCCATCAGACCTGTCATACGAACATACAAACATATGAATTAGGAGCAGGAGTAGGCCACTTGGCCCCTTGAGCCTGCTTTGCTATTCAATAAGATTATGGCTGATCTGAATGTAACCTCAACCCCACATTCCTGCCTACTCCCAATAACCTTTCACCCCATAGTTAATCAAAAACCTACCTAGCTGTGCCTTAAAAATATTCAAAGATTCTGCTTTCACTGCCTTTTCAGGAAGAGAATTCCAAAGACTTACAACCCTCAGAGAAAAAAATTCTTCTCATCTCTGTCTTAAATGAGCAACACTTTATTTTTAAACAGGCACCCCTAGTTCTAGATTCTCCCACATGAGGAAATATCCTCTCCACATCCACCCTGTCAAGGACACTCAGGATCTTAAAGGTTTCAATCAAGTTGCCTATTAATCTTCTAAATTCCAGTGGATGCAATCCTAACCTGTCCAGCCTTTCCTCATAAGACAACCTGCCCATTCCAGGTATTAATCTAATAAACCTTCTCTGAACGGCTTCTAACGCATTTACATATTTCTTTAAATAAGGAGGCCAATACTGTACACCATACTCCAAATGTGGTCTCACCAATGCCTTGTATAACTGAAGCATAATCTCCCTTCTTTTGTAATCAATTCTCCTCAACGGCCAAGCTTAAGGCTGGCGGGCAGGCCAGGAGCCCCAGCGGCCTGCAGATTATTAATGAAACTTCATCCACTGGCGGGATGAAATTTCATTACCATTTTGTAAAAATGTAATAAATTTTATGAGTTTGTTATCAACATGTCCCATCTCGTGTGACATTGTCACATGAGGGGGACATGTTAATAATTTTAAAATGTCTCTATATTTTGACTTTACTTACCTTTCACTAAACTTCCTGAAACAGGACTTTGCCTCAGAGAGCAGTGCATGAGCACGAAAGAGTGCACTTTGACAGTTGGGGATTCCCTCCTCCCCTGGAACAGGAAGCGCATAGAGCTTCCTGTTGGGCAGGCCGTTGGGCGGGCCTTAATTGGCCCGCCCACTCAAAATGGCGGCGGGCCCCGTTTCGGCGGCGGAGTTCAGCTGCCCGCTCACCACTGAGCTGGTGGGGCCCACTCGCCAGCCAAAGGCTAAATTCTGTCCAGGAAATAGTAGTGAGACTAGAAGGCAGGAGAAACAAAGCAGAGCATTGAGTATGCTTCGAATGCGGAATGATGTCAAAAAGACAAGGTTAAGGGCATCTAAATGCACGCAGCATTTGCAATAAGGTAGATGATCTAAAGACACAAATGGAGGTAAATGGGTATGATATAATTGCCATTACGGAAACATGGCTGCATGGTTACCAAGAATGAGAACTGAACATTCAAGGGTATTCAACGTTTAGGAAAGACAGGCAAGAAGGGAAAGGAGGTGGAGTTGCGCTGATAATAAGGAATGGGAGCAGTGCATTAGAAAGGGAGGATCTCAGATCGGAAGAACAATATGTGGAATCTGTTTGGCTGGAGCAAAGAAACAGCAAAGGGCAGCTGGCTTTGGATGGAGTTGTTTATAGGCCACCAAACAGTAGTGGTAATGTGGGGCATTGTATTAATCAGTAGATGAGAGAAGCATGTAGCATGGGCAATACAGTAATCATGGGTGACTTCAATCTGCATATAGACTGGTTAAACCAATTGAGTACTAATGCTGTGGAAGTCGAGTTTCTGGAGTGTGTTAGGGATGGTTTTCTAGGGCACTATGTTGAGGAGCCGACTACAGGACAGGCTATTTTAGATCTAGTATAATGTAATGAAAAAGGGCTAATTAATAATCTTGTTGTAAAAGAACCTTTAGGGATGAGTGACCACAATATGATAGAATTTTACATTATATTTGTAAGTAAGGTAGTTCACTCTGAAGCAAGAGTGTTAAAGTTGAATAAAGGAAATTATGAAGGTATGAGGGACAAATTGGCTGAGGTGGATTGGGAAAATACATTACAAGGTATGACTGTACATAGACAATGGATAGTATCCAAAGAACTATTACATAGCTTACAACACCTATACATTCCTTCAAGGTTCCTGAAGATTGGAAGGTAGCAAATGTCACCCCACTATTTAAGAAGGGAAGGCGAGAGAACACAGGGAACTACAGACCTTTTAGCCTTACACCAGTAGTAGAGTAAATACTAGAATCTATTATAAAGGATATGATAAATGGATACTTGGATAATCATGATCTGATTAGGCATAGGCAACATGAATTTGCAAATGGGAAATCATGTTTTACAAACGTGTTGGAGTTTTTTGGGGATGTTACTTATTTGATAGAGTTGATGGATAAAGTATACTTGAATTTTCAAATGGCTTTTGATAAAGTCCCCCACAGGAAGCTGATTAGCAAAATAAAAGCTCATGAGATAGGAGGCAATTTGCTGGCATGGATTAAGGATTTGCTAACAGGCAGGAAACAGAGAGTAGGAATAAATGGATCATTCCCACATTGTCAGACTATGGCTAGTGAGTTACCACAATGATCAGTGCTTGGGCCTCAGCTGTTCACAATATTTATCAATGATTTGGACATGGGGACCAAATGTAATATTTCCAAGTTTGCGGATGACACAAAACTAGGCAGGAATGTGTGTTGTGAGGAAGATGTAAAGCAGCTACAGGAGGATTTGGACAGACTTAGTGATTGGGTGAGAACATGGCAGATTGAATATAATGGGGAAAATGTGAGGTTATCCACTTTGGTAGAAGTAACAGATGTGCAGAGTATTTCTTAAATGGCAAGGGATTAGAAAGTGTAACACTTCTGGGTTACAACCAATTAAACTAAATTAACAAAATCAGGGACACAGTAAAAGTCAGCCCCTTATAGAGAAATTGCAAAAACAAAAGACAAAATTTAAAGGAAACTTACAAACATTAAACCAAAATGTGATTAAGAGGGTCAATAAAACACTCCCTCCCCATGGTGCCCAATGTAGATGTATAAAGGGACCTGGGTGTCCTTGTCCATAAGTCATTGAGGCTAACATGCAGGTGCAGCAGACAATTAGGAAGGCTAATGGAATGTTAGCTTTTATCACAAGAGGATTTAAGTACAGGAGTAGTGAGGTCTTGCTTCAATTGTATGGAAGCTTAGTTAGACTGCACCTGGAGTCCTGTGTGCAGTTTTTGTCCCCTTACCTCAGGAAGGATATTCTTGGCAAGGAGGGAATGCACCAAAGACTTGTTCCAGGGATGGTGGGGCTATCTTATGAAGAGAGCTTGTGGAAACTGGATCTGTATTCTCTAGAGTTTCAAAAAAGGAGAGGCGATCTCATTGAAGCCTACAAAATACTTACAGGCATAGATAGGGTAGATGCGGGTAAGATGTTTCTCCTGGTTGGGGAGTCTAGAACCAGGGGACACAATTTCAAACTAAGGTGGAAGCCACTTAGGACCGAGATGAGGAGAAATGTCTTTACTCAGAGTGTTGTGAATCTTTAGAATTTTCTATCCCATGGGGCCATGTAAGCACAGTCATTGAATATGTTTAAGGTAGAGATTGATAGATTTTTGACTGACAGTAATGTAAAGAGTTGTGGGGAGAGTGTGGGTAAAAGGTATTGAAGTGTTCGATCAGCCAAGATCATATTGAATGGTGGAACAGGTTGGACCCGCTGAATGGCCTTCTCCTGTTCCTATGTTCCTAACTGGATAGTCGGGTAGTGTGGTGGGGGGTGGGGAGTGGAAGTTCAATCAGAAGATGTTGAATAAAAACAGAAAATGCTGGAAAAACTCTGCAGGTCTAGCAGCACCTGTGGAGACAGAAACAGTTAACTTTCCAGTCTAATATGACTCTTCGTCAGGTTCTGTTTCCCTCTGCACAGGTGCTGCCAGACTTGAGAGCTTTCCCAGCATTTTCTGTTTCTAGTGCAGATTTCCACCATCCGCAGTATTTTGCTTTTGCCTCCGGATTATGTTGACATGGTTTTAAAATAAATAAAAAGCACAGTTATAAGGGAATATTCATATTCAAGTTATTTCAAGTTATAAAGTGGAATATTTCCAACTACTCCAGGGTGGGTGTTGAACGTTGTGTTTTTAATTGCAGTTATATGGTATGCTAATAGAAGCTTGCTGTTCGGCTTATCGCTACTGGTGTCATATTGCATTTAAAGTGAACATGTGGGCTGATTTTTTTTTCAGTCAATGTGGTAATGAGAATCTGTGATCTGCCACCGTCACATTCACGTAACTTAGGTAAAAGCGATCGGGTAGCCTAGTAACTCGATTGTTATCAACGACTTCTACCCCCAGCATAAATTACAGACAGCTTTCAACGGAGTATAAAAGGCCAATTTCAATCATGTTCTCCAATACTCGTCAGTGACTGCAAGCTGCTAACACGCCGAGACAGACAGAAAGAAAGATGTCTTCTGGCATCAAGGTTCCGCTACACATCTTGCTGCTGTGGCTGGTGACTCTCCAGGGACAAGCCAGATACATTGAGGTGGGACACTACCATCAGTCAGTGTCTGGGAGGCAGGAATTCCTCTGTCCACCCATGTGTTCATCCAGACAGTCGTCTGTCTCTTTTAGTCTTTATTTCTGCGATAAGAATTTGTTTTAACTATATTCCGAAGTTCTTCTTTCGTTCCCGCTGTGGGCTGAAATAAACCTGTTCTCTTTTTATTTTCAACTGATAACCATCGCATGCACGTGTTAATTTAAGCAACCCATTCTCAGTCCTGTACTACTTCTAATGCTTATGTCCACGTTATCTTGACTTTCCTCATTTCCAGACCTCCTTAAAGCTTTCTTGCGAGGTAGTGAGACACTTTAGAGAGAGCGCTTTATTTAAATTTTGTTTTCAACCGGGGTTTTGAAATTAGATTAGATTATCTATCAACCCAGATTAGCAGCGCGCACCAGCGTCCCTTATGCAGGTTTTAAAAAATAATCCTGCTGCACAATAGATAAAGCTATTTAAATATTGCTGATCTGAAAGGTAAGGGATAAGCTTTGTTCAAATTTGATTGACGGAAGCTATAGGGAGATGTGCTTGTGTCTGATCTGTTTGGGTACGGTTTTAAATCGGAGGTATCAGTTATTATTTGAAGAATCCAGTTTAATACATTTCGACGAAAGTTTGCAAAAAGCTCACGTCCATGGCTTTATAATGTTTTCTTTTTGAATATGTGCGCATCTGTGAAATTTAACATATTATTTCCAACTTTTTAAAGAAAAATGAAATAATCGAGGACACTTTAGGGCTTCTGAACCCCGAGCTGAAGCGAGAACTTCCTCAAGGGTACGTCTACAGCCGAAATCTAAGTGAGTATAATGGGCTGATTGCGGTTTGTATTGGTTGGAGGATTCACGTACCCTGAACCGTTTCGGCTCAGACGGTTATACAAGCTGAACACAGATTCTGAAAACAAAAACAGAATTACCTGGTAATTCTGTTTTTGTTTTGGATTTCCAGCATCCGCAGTTTTTTTGTTTTTATCACAGATTCTGAAACTGCAGTCCCCAAGTTAACCCTGAAAGTGTTCAGGTTACTGCTGCCTGGTTATAGGTGTACGATATTAAACTCAATACCTGACTTGTTAGTTTTTAAACCCGCTTGTCATATGGGTGCTCCAGTTATAATCTTGCCCATTGGTTTGTTGACTCATGTACTGTTGACACTTGGGCGAGTTAGCTTTAAACGATTTGTGAACAGTGACCAAATTTATTTTCGCTTGTTTCTGTTCTAAATCCGATCACCGGGCCTATGGGGGGTGTTAAATTCATGTATGTTCTCCAAATTGGAATGAATGGGGTTTGCACGTCGCCCGGTCTCACTTTGAAGTAGAAAGCAACTGCAGATGCTGGAAATCTGCAAAACAGAGTAGAAAAGGATGGGAATACTCTGAATTCTAGTTTAGACGAGAATTTGCCTGTGATAGAGCCAAAATAGCCAAAATGAAAGCGATATGTGCAGGTGAGCTGGCTGCCCCAGATGCCAGTGTCCTAAATGCCCACACGAGGTTGTAAAGCAATGGCATTAGTCACATTATGCCCGCTGTTGGAATCCTACAAGTACCATATTGGCTCAGGTTAGTTTGGAGTGAAAATTCCTAAGTGAGATTTCTGGGGTGAGTGGGAGAGATGGAAATAATTGCATTCCTTGGCAATTAAAAGTAAGCTTTGCCATCAGTGACACTTTTATAACCAGGCACAATTTCTTGATAATTCCAACAACCCTTAATTTTTTGTTCATAGAATATAACACTTCTGTTTTTAAAGAAAGAGCCCTGATTATGCGATTGTTCAAGAATTGGTTAGGGGGAGTTACTGAGACCGGCATGGCAAGTGTTGAATTAATATCAACAGCCCATGGTACCATGCGCAACCATTTTAATTGCTTCTGCTCATTTGACTCCCTTACAAATGAGGAGCACAATAACTGCAGCGGTTCAGGAAGCCAGCTTACCTTCTCACAGGCAATTAGGGATGGGCAATAAATGCTGGCCCAGCCAGCGACTGCCCACATCCCATGAATGAGTAAAATAAAACTCCGTCAGCTCTGTTTCCCAATTATGCCATTATTGTCTAAACTACGTAAGAGTTTGACTTGTTGAAAAGGAAATTGATGGTGAAGCTTACTCTTCAATAGCAGATATCTTCTAAAAACAAAGCTGTGATGCTCAGCTCACTCAATAATTTTAAAGAATTACAACCGTCATCTAAAAGGTGATAAGGCAGGCTATTCATCAATTCTCAATCTTTACTAAACTTACTGTTATAATCAGCAGATTGTTAAAATGAATGTTAACAAATGTATTGTTTTCACTTTTAGACTTTTAATTTGGAAGTGCCAAAACTGGCTTCTAGTAAATGTAATTGTAGCCCTCCACTTTGGACATCAGATAGCTTATGGTTAATGCCTACTTAATGCCTACAGAATGTATTGACATGCTGAGTGTAGACGGACGGTTCACATTCAGTGCCGATCAGCCACAGCTCCATTGTGGTACCTTCTTCATTGGCAATCCAGATGAGATTATCTCCCTTGAATATAATTATGTCAACATAGACTGTCAAGGTGGAGACTTCCTCAAGGTAAGCATAAACAAGCTTGCTATTTAAAAAAAATCATTCAAGCTTTAATAAATAAGACTGCTTCAAATATGTATTGCTTATTTTATGTCTAAGAAAGCCTAATCTGATTAGTACTGTTACCTCCTATGTTTGATGGTTCCATTCTTTGTTAATTTTGTTCACCTATTGATGGTTCTTGGTCTTACTATCTCCTCTAATTTAAATGGATCCCTCACAATACCTTCAGTGCTAAAATTGCCTCCAAGATACCCTGTTTCCTCTTTCATGTCGTAAATTATTTTCACCTCCACAATTTTTAACTTTCTTTTAAAACAAGGTCCATCCAAGATCAGAATAATGCTCACCCTCTGGGGAAACTCTTGCAATAGTTCATGCATTGCCGGATAAGAAAAACACTGATTTTTCTGATGGACAGCTACACTCTTGCTTCCAGAATCCACTCTTCTCTCTGTCAGTTGAAGCCCATTTTCCCAACTGAACAATAATATTACACTCGGTATACCTCTGAATTTTCCCTTCTTGATCTTTACAGTCTCTTAACACATTGGGGGCAATTTTAACCTAACTTGCTGGGTGGAAAATGGGTGCTTCAAGTCAGATGCCAATTTTAAACTTAGCTCGATTATTCTCTCCAAAGGTTTCAATGAAGAGGAAAATCAAGCAGGGTGTAAAACAGGCATCTAACATGATCCTGCCTGCTTCAGTCCAGTGTTAGGTTAATAGTATTCCTGTTCTTTTCCAGGAGGAAACCATATGGAACTCCTCACCTCCCTCGGTCTTTCATTCCTCTTACAAGCTCTTAAAACCCATTTGCTACTTCCTGGCATATTCCATAATTTCATCAATTACTGAGAAATAACCCATTGAGTGACATTCAACTTCAGCTCATCAGTTCCTGATGTACACAGAGATCCAAGATCAACATGCTGGTTTATTTCTCAGTTAACTTTAGCTCTTCACTCTTTTTCCTCTGCAAACCAAACATTGTGTAACTCTCCTTCTGCCTTCCAAAGTTCTTTGTGTTTAAAGAAAGGATAGCTTATTTCACTGTTTACAGAAGGAGCAGGGCCACAGAAAAAAGCAAAAGCCTGAAGCTGGACGAAGCAGCTGTGTGATGCTGCCAGACTCCATTTCACATTGACAGCCCTGGAAAGAAGTTGGCAGTAGATGGAATCAAAAACATATGCTCAAGAGGAAAGAAAGCAAGTGAGCCAGCATCAGCCATGGGAGTCAAGAGATATTTGCAGAGTGAGAGATAGACGATGATTTTAAAAATCAGCAAAAAATAGGGGAGAGTTGGTGATGATAATGCGTAGTGAATGAAACTCCTTGAGGCAGGTTAGGAAGAAAGCATGACGGTAGGAAGTTATGATGGAAAAGCTTCACTTTTTTGGAACGTGGGCATTACTGGCAAGGCCAGGATTTATTGTTGTCTCCTTGAACTACTGCAGTCTGTGTGGTGGACACAAAGGGCTCCCACAAGATTGTTTGGGAAGGAGTTCCAGGATTTTGACCCGGCAAAGGTGAAAGAATGAAAATTCCAAGTCAGGATAGTGTATGACGTGGAGGTGATGGTCGTCCCTTGAATCTGGTTGCCCTTCTAAGTGTAGAGATCATAGGTTTGGAAGGTGCTGCTGAACTGTAATAAGGGGAGGGCATCTAAGTGGAAGTAGAATGATTAGAGAAATGGATTGCTGAGAGATGGTTTGAGATAAAAAGCAGCACAAGATGGACTGTGCAATACCCCATTCATTCTTTCCTCTCTCGAATAAGTGAAAAAGATAGAAATAAAAGAGGAATCTTGGGCATGAATTTTTAAAAATTTGTTCATGGGATGTGGGTATCGCTGGCTTGGCCAGCATTTATTGCTCTTGTTCAGAGGGCATTTTTAAGAGTCAGCCACATTGCTATGGTTCTGGAGTCACATGTAGGCTAGACCAGGTGAAGATGGCAGATTTCCTTCCCAAATCCTGGGCTTGATGTGGGAACATGTGTGTAGTTATCTAAAAAGCAATACAAACAGTGAAACTTGTGTAACTGTGACAGACTCATCCTACAACAATTAAGATAGCCCAGGTGGATAAATAAATCCTGTCTCAGAGTGCATGTGACATCAAAGTTATCAAACCATCCCCTTTCTGTTTATACACAATTCCAATTTCATTAAATATTGCCAGTTATTGCTGAATTGAAGAAAAGAGAAAATTTGGGAAATAAAGAGTAGGCTGATCAACATTTTGTAGAAAAAGATGAATTAACATTATCCCATCTTTCGCTTTCAGATGCTGATATAACTGGTTGCGTTTCCCGCCTTTCTGTTTTATTTCAAATATTCAGTAATTGTGGGCTGAATTTTACGCCTCATGGGTGGGCACACGGCCGACCCGATCAGGCGTAAAATAGTCCAAGATGATGTCGGGTGAGCGTCCCGGTGTCATCCCGCATTCACGAGATATTTCAGTCAGCGAGCGTGTGCAAAAGTCGGAAGAGTGCTTGCCGACAATTAAGAGGCAATTAAGCCCATTAACAGTGCAATTTACTCTGATTTTTATTGCCTGTCCAACTTTATGGTTGGCAGACAGGCGAATTGGCCAAGCGGCCTTTGCATTTTTCATCAAACCTCATCCATGGGCGGGATGAGATTTCCGTGATAAAACAAAATATAAGTAAATTTCTGTGGACAGCATTTCCATTGGTTATGATTGATTATGATGCATTTTTCAGCTTTTGAAGCCTTTGTTTTTGCTTTTTCAGGTTTTCAGCTCCCTGAGACATCTCTCTGCCTTCAGGGAGCTTTCTGTCAGCACTGGCCCACGCCTACGTTGATGTCAGCACCCGCATTGACCCTTCCCACCCCCACCCTGACAGCACTGAGCTTTTCAGTATGTGTTTCACACTGGCTGGCTATTAATTGGCCGGCCAGCATGAAATCACGGCCATGGGCTAATTGCGGTCAATGACCCGTTTCCCGACTGTTCCCAGGCCCACCGATCGCATCCACCCACTGAGCTGAAAATTCAGGCCTGTGTGTTTTTTTGTTTCTACTAGCTTTTGAAATATTCATGCATTGCAACAGTGACTGACTTCAACACTGTTCACTGGCTGTGATGTGCTTTTTGATGTCCTTAGGCTGTGTGAAAGGTGTTGTACATATCTAATTGCAAGTTCCTTCTTCTGTTAAAAAAGCAAAATACTGCAGATACCAGGAATATGAAATAAAGAAAACAGGAAATGCTGAAAATACTCATTCGGCCAGGCAGCATCAATAGCAAGATAGAAGGAAACAGAGTTAACAGGCTGGATTTTAACAGCCCTCTGGGGGAGTGGAAAGGTGGAGGGTGGCCTGTGGCTGTCATCTTCCTGCTGCCATGCCATCTCGCCAGTGGTGGGGAGGTGGCAGATGGCTGGGGGCACCAGGGATAGGGATAGCTGCCATGAGCAAGAGTTGGCCCTGGGCCCTGTAGATCAATGAAGTGGGATCACCCTCTGTGAGACCCCCACCATTGTGACTAAATCCATCCCAACAGTTCAGGCGGGTGGCCTTCCATCAGGACTGATGAAAGGTCATAGACCTGAAAGGCTAACTCTTGTTTCTCTCTCCACAGATACTGCCTGACCTATTGAGTATTTCCAACATTCTCTCTTTTTATCCCTTCTGCTCTCCTAAATCATTTTGTATTGATGCACAGGTCTTTGATGGCTGGATATTGAAGGGTGAGAAATTTCCAAGCACCTTGGATCACCCCCTCCCCACCTCAGAGCGTTACATTGATTTTTGTGATAGCAACAACATCAGGACAATAATCAGATCCTCTCAAAATGTGGCAATGCTGTTCTTCAGAATTCAGACGCCCGGAAATGGATTTTCCTTAACAGTAAAGAAATTGATCAATCCTTTCCGTAAGTATAAAGAGATACTTATTTTGAGGAATATTTTTGCATGCTATGTACCATTTGGTAGTGATAAGTTATCATAATGCCTTTTAGGAGTTAACTCTTTGCTCTCTGAATGCTATTTTCCCAATTTCTCACTGTTGTCTCCTGAAGGCATTCATGCTGGGTTACAGTTTCCTTACCACTGGCAGCTTTAGCTCAGGGATCACTTGTCATGGCCTTAGAGAACATTATTTAACTGTATGTATGCATTTGTGAGAGGGGAGGTTACCACAGCCTTGCCTGACATCCAGATGCAAGAATTTTCCAAGATGGGCCACTGGATAGGAAAAGAGTGGGAACCCTGGTTGATTTGCCTTTTATTTCCTCCCCCCTTCCTTGTCCATGATGCTGAGGCTAGTTGTAACATCTCACTGCCATTCAAGCTGAGGTCAACATAGACTTCTGATTGAAATTTGATGATGACCTTACTTCTTACAATTCGAGCATTGAATTGATCGGCCTGAATTCTTAACTCTGTAGGGGTGCAAAGCGGGCAATATTTGGATTGCTGCCAGTACACAACTACCTACTTCCTTTCCATTGAGTCAAATGTTTTTCCCATTTACACTCCTCCTGAAGTTCAAAGTTCCACCCAGCCTATATGCATTCTTAAGAATGTACATAATCTAAATCCCACGTTAGATTTGAATTACGGTACACCACTATTCGTCTGTGTGCCTAAACATTCATTCCCTTCACCACTGGCATACCGTAACTTCAGTATGTTCTATCTACAGAATACACTGCAACAACTGACCAGGGCTTCTTTAGCTTTAGCCCTTAACCTCCACCACCTCTAACAGCAGCTGCATGGGAGCACCTCACCTCCAAGTTCCCTAGACCTTGACCAAGCACCAATGAAGGAATGGTAATATATGTCCAAGTCAGGATGTTGTGTGACTTAAAAGGGAATTTGGAGGTGATAGTGTAGCCATGCATCCTCTGCCCTTCAAGATGATGGCAATCAGAGGCTTGGGAGGTGCTGCCAAAATGTAACAAGAGCATGGGATCAAGACAGAATTAGGATTAGGGAAAAGTGAATGCTGAGAGACAGGTTCAGGATAAGAGCAGCATAAGTGGTGCAGTAATCCATTCTTTCAAGCACCTTCCTTCCTCTCTCACTAATAATCAGAAAGATCTTTTTGATAGAGAGGGAGAAATGAGCCTAGGCATGGGAAAATGTGTGTGGTTTTCTGAGAAGCAATAAAAATAGCGAAACTTCTGGTACATGCCACACTCAGTGAAATGCTGCCTTTCACCTTGCCTCTGGAATGCAGCCATTCTATCCATGTTTGGACTAAGGCTGTAATGAGATCTGAAGCCAAGTGGCCCTAGAGGAACCCAAACTGAGCATCGGTGAACAGATTATAGGTGAGTAAGTACTACTTAATAACACTGCCAACAACACCTCCCAGCACTTTGCAGATGATTGAGAGTGGGCTAATGGTGTGGTAATTGCATATTGGACTTGTCCTGCTTTTTGTGGACAAGATATACCTAGGCAATTTTTCATATTGTCAGGCAGGTTTTTTGTTGTTCATGGGATGTGACCATCACTGGCAAGGCCAGCATTTTGTTGTCATTCCTATTGTCCTTGAGGAGTTGGTGAGCTGCCTTTTTGAATCGCTGCTTTATTGAGCGTACTTTATTGAACCCACAGACTTCTGGTAGTACGCAACTTGAGTATTGCTTGAAAAAAGACATGTTGTTGAGTGCAAGATGAAAAGCTTTGACAACAAGTGTCTTTTTTCAGCAACACACCCATGGTGCTGTTCGGAAGGGAGTTCCAGGTTTTTGACCAAATGAAAGTGAAGCAAGGGCCATATTGTTCCATGTTAGGATGGTGTGTGCCTTAGAGAGAAACTGGCAGGTGGTAATGTTCCCATGAGTCTGCCACCCTTGTCCTTCGAGGTGGTAGAGGTAGCAGATTTGGAAGATGCTGGCGAACGGACCTTCGTGGGTTGCTGCAGTGGACCTTGTATATGGTACGCACTGCTGACACTGTGGGTTGATGGTAGGAGTGAATGTTTAAGGTGGGCCATGGGGTGTGGATCGAGTGGGCTGCTTTGTCTTAGATGATGCTGAACTGAGTGTTACTGGAGCTGCACTCATCCAGACAAGTGGAGAGTATTCCATCACATCCCTGTTGGATGGTGCACAGGTTTTGAGGAGTCAGGAGCTGTTACTGACTGCTGACCTGTTTTTGTAGCCAGTGTTGTAGCTCAATGGAACAGCTTGGCTAGGGCTGCAGCTAGTTCAGGAACACAAGTCTTCAACACTACAGCCAGGATGTTGTTGGGGCCCATAGCCTAACCTATGTGGTTCCTTTATCACATAGAGTGAATCAAAATGGCTTCTATTAGACTGGCTTCTATGATAGCGAGGACCTCAGGAGAAGGCTGGAATGGATCTTCCACTTAATAATTCTGGCCAACGATAGTTGCAATCATTTCAGCCTTGCCTTTTGTATTCACACGCTGGGCTTCGTCATTATAGAGAATATTTATAAAATGTCATCCTTCCATTAGTTGTTTAATTGTCCACCACCATTCATGGCTGCTTGTGGCAGGGCTGCAAAATTTTGACCTGATCTGTTGATTGTCTAATCCATCAATTGAACAAAAGAAACATGAAGAATGGGGGTTGTGCAAATTGTGAGGGGCTGGTGGGGGTGGTAGGGAGAGAGATATTTTATCCTTGGACACAATGTTTACCTCTGTCATCAAAGTGAAAGTATAAAATAGAATGTAGATCATTGAGGCAACCCAATCATCTAATAAATGAAGGACATCCATGGGGGAAAAATGATAGAAAGTCAAATAGATTTAATTACTTACCAAAATAAAAGAGAGATATGGAGGGAAGGACATAGGATGTGGTCAATTACTAGCTAACAGGAGCTTTTAAAACTTGGAAAAGGTCCATACCTCACCCAGGCTGATAAATCTAGTTGCACAACAAATGCTTACCTGATAATGACTTGAAAGAAAAATGCAGAAGGACACCCTAATACTGTAATTATTCCCCAGGATACCCATAAACCACATTATAAGACTGGACGTGCAGTGCATGTGTGGCAATAGATTGTATAGGCATATAAATAGTAGGAGGGTGGTAAAAAGATGAGTGGGGCCAAATAGAGACCAAAAAGGGGGCTTATGGAGGCAGGGGACATTGCTGAGGTATTAAATGAATACTCTGCATCTGTCTTTATGAAGGAAGAAGATGCTACCAAGGCCAAGGTAAAAAAGGAGGTAACTCAGACACGAGAAGGGTTGAAAATTGAAAAGGAGGCAGTATTGGATAGGTTATCTGTACTTAAAATTCATAAGGCACTGAGACCAGATGAGATGCACCCAAGAACACTGCAAGAAGTGAGAGCGGAATTTGCAGAGGCACTAGCCAAAATTTTTCAGTCTTGCTTAGACTTGGGAGTGGTGCCAGAGGTCTGGAGAATTGCAAATGTTACACCCTTGTTCAAAAAAAGGGCTAAAGATTAGCCCAGCAACTACAGGCCAGTCAGATTAACTTTGTTGGTGGGGAACTAGAAACAATAATTCAGGACAAAATTAATTGTCACATGGACAAATGTGGGTTAATTAAGGAAAGCCAGCATGGATTTCTTAAAGGAAAATATGTTTAAAAGTTGCTGGAGTATTTTGAAGAGATAACAAAGGGTTGATGCGAATAATGCTATTGATGTGGCGTACATGGACTTCCAAAAAGCATTTGATACAGTGCCACACAACAGACTTGTGAGCAAAGTTATAGCTCATGGAATAAAAGGGACAATAGCAACATGGATACAGAATTTGCTGGGCGACAGGAAACAAAGAGTGTTGGTTAATGGATATTTTTTGTGCTGAAGGAAGGTTTGTAGTGGAGTTCCCCAGGGGTCAGTGTTAAGATCCATGCTTTTCCTGATATATATTAATGACTTAGACCTTGGTGTACAGGGCATAATTTCAAAGTTTGCAGACAATACAAAACCTGGAAGCATTGTGAACTGTGGGGAGGATAGTGTAGAACTTCTAAAGGACACAGACAAGTGTTGGAATGGGTGGGCAGATGAAGCTCAATGCAGCGATATGTGAAGTGATTCATTTTGGTAGGAAGTATATGGAGAGACAAAATAAATGAAGGGTAACTCTAAAGACATTGCAAGAGCAGAGGGACCTGGGAGTTTATGTGCATAAGTCATTGAAGGTGGCAGAACCGTTTGAGAGAGTTGTTAATAAAGCATATAGTATCCTGGACTTAGAGCCTTCAAATACAAGAGCAAGGAGATTATGTTGAACTTGTATAAGATAATAGTTTGGCCTCAACTGGAATATTGCATGCAGTTCTGGGCGCTGTACTTTAGGAAGGATGTGAGGGTGCAGAAAAGATTCACGGGAATGGTTCCAAGGATGAGGAACTTCAATTATGAAGATCGATTGGAGAAGTTAGGAATGTTTTCTTTAGAGAAAAGATGGTTGAGAGATGATCTGATGGAGGTATTCAAAATAATGAGGGGTTTGGACAGAAACTGTTCCCATTCATGAAAGGATCGAGAATTAAAGGGCATGGTTTTAAAGTAATTAGTAAAAGAAACAAAATTGATATGAGGAAAAACTTTATCACGCATCCAATGTTTAGGGTTTGGAATGCACTGCCTGAGAGTGTAGTGGAGGCAGGTTCAGTTGAAGCATCCAAAAGGGAATTTCACTGTTATCTGAAAAGGAAGAATGTGCAGCATTATGGGGAGAATGGAACTAGGTGAATTGTTCATTCGGAGAGCCGGTGAAGACACGATGGGCCAAATGACCTCCTTCTGAGCTGCAACAATTTTGTGGATCTGTGATAACATGAGAACAACTGAAATATAAAAATATATTTATGATAGTCTTTTTGAGAACATTTCAAGCATGGGTAAGACAAACATTTAAAAATGAGGAAGGATTGGGACATCTTTGTTCCATTGAATAGGCATAGCACATTCCTGTGAAAAATTGTAGCGTCTAGATTTTAGTCATATACTATAAATCAATTGAATGGCATTATTAGACTAACATCAGTAGCACAGACAGCTATTGGGAACATTAAAAATGTACCCACATGCAGTGTTTGATCATTCTGAATTCATCAGGTTATGGTAATAAACATAAATATTATACACATTATTATATTTCAAAAAATAATTTACCAGTATGCCATTAGTCATCTACAAAACCTCTGTAATATTTTGCAGTGGAACCTGCTGGATTGTTTGTCTCTTAAAGAGAACACAGGAGAAGTTAAACTGAGCTGTGAAAATTGTGCAATATTTACATTTTACCAAATATGTTCGTATTGTTTATTATTGCAAAATAAAGACAATACTAACTGGATGTCTAGCCAAAGAGAATGGCATAGAAATTGGTATGTGTTATGTCTGTTTGTCAGGCATAAAACAGGCACAAAGAGCACTAATTCAGCAATGAGACAGCCTGCGCGTGTCAGATCCCACTGCCTAATTCATTTAAGCATCCCTGGAGCATTCCAACTCCCCAATCATTACGGACCTGAGGATTTCTAGCAGCGAGACAGGTGCAGCAAAATTCACACCTCCCATTAGGCGGCTGCCCATGGAAAGGCGACTAGCAGCAGCTCATCCTAATGTTGCAGATGAGTTCCAAGAACCAACTTCTATTGATCCTCGGGCCTCTTGCTTTGGCTGCATGTTCCCTCTGCAACTGGGCAAGGTTGTTGCGCCTCCACACCCCCCCCACCCCCACCACCACCACCACCACTGTCCCCGTCAAGGGGGGTGAGCACAGCAGCAGGCAGACACAAAAATTTGCACCATCATCAGTGTGCCGGCTTGCTGGCACCATTCTGCCACCAGGCCATTTTTTTCTAGGTAGGATGGTGGCCAGCATGTGGCAGGTAGCCAATTAAATGCCCACTTAAGGCCTATTGTCAGAGGCCGACTGGAATTTTCCAGTCGGCCTTGGGGTTCCTCATGCCCAGGAACTAGGCCAGCTGCCAGTGGATAAATGGGAGGCCAGAGCTCCAAGTAGGCTTTTAAAGTCTTCTCTGTCTCCCTGCCCCCAGCTGTGGCACACGCCACCATATGGAGGGGGTCTCCCTCCTCTGTGGTGGCCTGGCTGCTGAGGCCACTTTTAATTTAAAGGTTTTAAAATGCACCAAGAGGGCACCTCAAAATGGAGATCCCCTCTCTCTCCCTTACCTCAACTGCAGGCTTCATCGCCTGAGCTGAAGACCCTTCTTTTGGCCCTCCAGCTTCCAGAGCCCACCTGCCATCCTTAACTGGAGCCCACTAATTGGCTACTTTGGAGCAAATCACTGATGGGTGACTTTTCTACATGCAGTTTGGGGCTCTGACACCGCCCCCCCCCACCCCCCACCACCTTTGACCCAACCTTGGGATCCCAACCCAAATTTCTGCCCACTGAGTCTGGACCTGGAAACCCGCCAGGATTAATTCCTAGCCTTGCATATAGAACTCATCCTTGGAAATTAACTGTCAGCCAAGAATTCACTTAAAACAATATGCTTTAATCGAAAGGTATAATGAAGCTTTCATTGCAGCCTAAAAGAAAAGCAAGCTTTCTAAGTAGCTACCACATGCTCTGATGGGCGCAACAAGCGTTGAGTATAGCTTCATGCATGATGGCTTTTTAAACATTACACAACCATTAATCAGTTCATGGCTCGAGCTGAGCAAATGCGTTATGAGAATTGTATATTGGCCCCTCAGACAAAAGTAATATAGCACACAATAGTGTTCGAATAGGCTTATAATTCGTTTTCTCTAGAAAATGCGTTCCAACACATTTATCTTTTCAACATTGCAAACTACGTTAACTATATATGCACCCTGTTTGTACTTCTATATACCAATAGTGATGGAATATTATCTTAAAAGGGGCACAGCATTCCCACATCTGTTTGAACATTATATTCAATGCCTTACTTTAGTTGAATTGTAGATAGGAGTAATGAACTTCAGTTTCTTTAGAATACTTTGGCCCACATTTTACTCCCTCGTGGAAGTGGGATGGCTCAATTATTCATCAAATTGATGTGTTCCTGATTCGGGCCAATTATGCAAGTCATTAACTTCCTTTTGGTAGGATGCCCAGGTTGCACTAAGGAGTCTGCCTGTATTGGGCCTCAAATCCAGAAAGTTTTTACGTTTGGAATCGCCCTTCTGGTCTCTGCAATCAATTGATTTTACAGGCGTTTTGGATTTTTAAAATGTGAAGTATTTCTCTCCACCCCTGTAGCAGTGCTGGGTTCCAGAGGTGAACAAGCATCCTCGGCACCTAGCATTGCCATGGCACAGGTGAAGAAAAATACATCAGACAATGTATATCTGGTATTTACATATCTTTTACAAGAGTTAATTGAAAAATATGTTGGCGTATTGTATGTCACAGGTGTCTCCAGATGGGGAAATGGGAATGGCATGATGAAACATATCCATGTATTGCACTTGGATTTCCAGAAGGCATTTGATAAGGTGCTACATCAACAGTTATTATGGAAAATAAAAGGACATGGTGTAGGGGGTAATATATTAGCATGCATAGAAGATAGACTGGCTGGCAGAAAGCAGAATGTGCATAAATAGGTCTTATTTGGATTGGCAGGATGTGACGAGTGGAGTCCCACAAGGACCTGTGCTGGGGACTCAACTTTTTACGATTTACATCAATGACTTAGATGAGGGGAGTGAAGACATGGTAGCTAAATTTGCAGATGACACAAAGATAGGTAGGAAAATATGTGTAGAGAACATGAGGAGGTTGCAGATGGATATAGATAGGTTTAGTGAGTGAGCAAACATCTGGCAAATGGGGCTTAATGTGGGAAAATGTGAAATTGTTCACTTTGGCACTTAGGAAGAACAAAAAAGCAGAGTATTAGTTAAATGGAGAATGGCTGCATAATTCTGAGATGCAGAGGGATCTAGGTGTTCAAGTGCATGAGTCACAAAAAGTTGGTATGCATGTACAGCAAGTAATTAAGAAGGCTAACAGAATGCTATCCTTTATTATGAGAGGGATTGAACACAAGAGTAAGGATGTTATGCTTCAGTTATACAGATGGAACCTTGAATACTGTGGGTAGTTTTGGTCTCCTTATTTAAGGAAGGATGTAAATACGTTGGAGGCAGTTCAAAGGAGGTTTACTAGATTGATACCTGGAATGAGAATGTTGTCTTATGAGGAAAGGTTGGACAGACTGGGCTTGTTTCCACTGGAGTTTAGAAGAATGAGGGGTGATTTGATTGAAGTATACAAGATCCTGAACGGCCTTGACAAGGTGGACATCGAAAGGATGCTTCCTCTTGTAGGTGAGTCCTGAACCAGAGGGCACTGTTTTAAAATTAGGGGTCACTCTTTTAGGACAGAGATGAGGAGAAATTTTTTCTCTCAGACTTTGGAACTCTCTGTCTCAGAAGGCCATGGAGGCAGGGTCATTAAATATTTTTAAGGCGGAGGTAGATAGATTCTTGTTAGGCAAGGGAATCAAAAGTTATCGGGGGTAGATGGGAACGTGGAAATCGAAACACAAGAAGATCAGCCATGATCTTATTGAATGGTGGAGCAGGTTTGAGGGGCTGAATGGTCTACTCCTGTTCCTATTTCTTATGTTCTTATGTTCATGATCCACTTCCCATTGATACCCACCTGATCCACAGAAGGAGGCGAAAACTCTGTTTCACCATGTTTGGAAAATGGACTGGTGAAAATAAGTAAAATTATAATGAAGATGAAAATAAATAGAACAAGCAAAATAAAATAGTGCTGGAAAAATGGTTGGCATTCAAAGTGGAGAATTCCAGTGCAGGCCTTTAAGAGCTGAAGAGCTTGTACTTTTGTAGCTATTCTGGCTCTGAAATTTTGTTTGCTCTTCCGCAAAGCTTGTAACGTGATTTCGCAGACTCCTGATGGAAGATTCACGATGGTCATTCCTCATCAGAAGAGAAACTGCAGCTTTTCCATCATTTACCCAACTGAAATCATGATCTCTGAGCTGACCCTGGGACATTTCAATGACCTGCAGGTAATTATTATCCACAGGGATGAAGGTTGGGTTACAATTTTGTGTAATTTATCACATCACATAATACTTTAGTACATGTATAATTTATTTTTTAAAACATTATGAAAAGCATGCTGCTGGATCTGCAAAATCTGAAGAACCTTTAAGGTTGCAGGATTTTTGATATTTTAGGGATGGGGGCAAATACAGGACAATGCATGAAAACTGCTCACAAACTTCCCAGGGACTGAGGAGGGTGAGAAGTTATAAAGGTGCTTTCTCTGGATCGGGATAATGGAACATCAGCTAGAATTTTGTTATCTCAATCCTGGCCCATAAAAGCATAGGCATATAGCACAGAATCATCCATGGTTTGATGCTAATTGCTATAACTTGCCAGTCTCACTGTAGAGGTTACAAAGATGATTGTCATTGCCATAAACTCAATTTCTTAGCCACCAGCTCCATCCCTCTTGCTGGCAACTGCCTGAGGCTGAACCATAACGTTCGTAACCTTGCTGTCATAGCTGACCACAAGATGAACATTTGACCACATTTACCTGCCATCGCTGAAGCTGCCTATTTCCAACTCAATAACATTGCCTGACTCCATTCCTCTGCCTCAGCTCATCTGCTGAATCCCCCATTCATGCCTTTGTTCCTTCTAGACCTGACTGTTGCAATACACTGCTGGCCAGCCTCCCATGTTCTATCCTCTAAACTTGAGGTCATCCCAAGCTCTGCTGCCCATGTCCTAACTCGCACCAAGTCTGGTTCACCTATCATGCTTGTGCTCTCTGACCTACATTAGCTCCAAGTTAAGTGATGTCTCAATTTTGAAATTTTCATCCTTGTTTTCAGATCCCTCCAAGGTCTTGCCCCTCTCTATCTCTGTAATCCCTCCACCTCTGGCCTTTTGAGCATGCTCGATTTGAATCACTCCTAGCAGCAGTGCCTTCAGCTGCCTAGGGCCTAAGCTCTGGAATTCCGTCCCTAAACCTCTCCGCCTCTCTACCTCTCTTTAAGCTGCTACTTGAAACTTCCCTTTTTGACCAAGCCTTTGATCACCTGCCTAAATATCTCCTTATGTCACTGAAAGCTTTATAACGCTCCTATGAAGTGCCTCAAGACGTTTATGTTTAAGGTGCTATATAAATGCAAGTTATTGATGTTTTTGTTGAAATAGGAAATGAAAATGTGATACTAGTAAATGTTTTCCTGCTGTCAGGTTAAAGGCATTATGTTGGGATAGAATAGAAATGGTGGAGTAAGAGCAGCTATAATCTGCTAATAGCTAACTGTACTTGACCTAGAGTGTTTGTTGCTAACACTTGATGCAAAAAGTGGAAAATGTTTCATTTCTCAACTAATGTGCAAAATATTTACACCCACAGAAAAAAGCAAATTGAGAAAATTTAGCAAATTCCCCTGTATGGGGATTATTATGACCTTCACAAAATAATTGTTCGTAGCTCAAACTAAAATAAGCCTAGGTCACAAATCTGCAATATAGTAATTTTGTACAAATGTAATCAACTCTCAGAAGTTGAATGTATCTTGGTGCCTGGTTTCAACAATCATAGCTATATTCATTGCAATCCACAATGTAATTATATATATAATATATGTATATGTATAATATGTATGTATATTTTTATATTTATATATACCTCTTTCTGTGCTGTACTTTTCTATGGTTCTATGTTACCTTAGATAAGAATATACTGTTAATCTTCACTGTCACACACTAGGATTCAGCTCCTCATCATATTGAAGGTAGCTACTGAAAATGACAAGGATTCATTAGGTGTATTGTCATTCTCTGGACAGTGAAAATGGATTTCTGCTTGTGTGAATTTGTGAACATATGTAAAGCCCTGCTCACAGGCATCCAACTGTTGGCTGACTCTCTGCTAAAAAGACAATTTTAACTTTCATCTGTGAATTATACTGCAGTTGGTGAGATGCCAAAGCAGTGTGACACGATCCCCTGGAGGTGGGTTCAGACCACTTTGATAAATTGAATTCAAGCAACTTGACATCCGAATTATACTTCACAGCTTATGTTAAAGCCAAAAACAGCTTCATAGCTATGTAAGATGTATAGTATAACTGGAATAGCAAGGACAGCTGTTTCAATACAGATAGAATCTTCACCTCGCTATCGTCTCTATTCCCATGGCAACCTACCTGTTAATGTTCAGCACATTGAACATGAAACTCCTGCAGAATTAACACACAGCCGCTGACAGATATGATGTCTGGAACATGTTTCCAAGTTGTACCCAATGGGCTATAATGTGAAGTTTTATTCACGTAATTCCATATTTACCTCACCCAAGGAGAGAGACTTTTTATGTCTTTAGAACAAATAAGTACAGGATGGATTCATCTCATCAATGTAAACATCAACCAACATTGTTACAAATGTGAAGTTTGTAAGATTGTTACATTTTGGGACTGTGTCTTTAATTTAGGGTAAGATGGAGGAATGAAAGTGGTCATGTGACCTGTTCTACAGACAACAAGCCTGGGTGGCTTAGTTATTAAAGGGGGCCCAGATGGTTTTATTGGAAAGAAAGAATGGCTGTGCTAACAGTGGATACTCTGTTAGTCTCCTAGCCCCAGGGAGGTGTAAGAAATATCAGGTTTTTAAAACAGTTGTATTTAAATTATCTATTTAATTCCAAAATAGAATGAAGTTGGGATCTAGAGTATAGCTAATTAGCATTTCTACCTGGATACACCATCCATGTGATTCATATAGCCTTGGAGATGGGCATTGAAAGGGAAGAGTCCTTGAGAAGTCATTGCAAGATCAAGTTGCAGGTTTTCCTAAGAATATCACTGAACCTAACAAACAGGGTCTGCAAGAATCTGAGAGAAAGGGAGCAGAGAGATAGAGGCTCTGTTGTTCACCACACAAAATGCTGGTAGGAGCTTGCGCTCAAATTGAAGAGGCCAAGGTTGTGAGGGTTTAAACGAAGCTAAAAGAGTAATCTAGTTTTGGCTCGCCAGAGTAACACAAACCATGAAAGTTCAGGGATTAGAAGTTATTCGGCTGGCAAAGGAAAAAGGAGCTAAGAATCACTTAGGGCTGGTTCCTGGAGAATGAAGTGTCCACTCAAAGGACAGATTAAAGTATAACCCATGGCAGGGAGATTTTCAGTCATTTTACATGTTAAATGGGCGATCTTTTACGTAGTTTAGAGTGTAAGTTGCCTAATGACGTAGTGTTTTAGCCATTTGTTTTTAGTTAATGTGTTACAGCCAAAGTCTTAAAATTGAAATCTTGCTGTGTGATCCTTTCAACCAATCACTGGAATTTCAAATTTCTTTTTATAAACTATCGGTCTCTATGGGGATCGTAACAACATTAAGCCTTTCGGTTAGAATTTACATTTTCATTCAAGCTAAACTGACATGACCAATGTCTTTACCTTCTGTCGAATGTGGATCTTAGTAGATTACTTTGTGAGTTACCCTCTATCAATTACCGCACATGAATGAGCTCTATGGATTTCCTTGTGTCGTCTTCATTAGATACCTGTTAAAAGCTGTGGTGGAGCAACTGATTTTGTGCAACTTTTGGGAGGGAATAGACTGGACCCCAGCAGGATGTACCCAGTGGCTGACATTTGCTACTCTTTCAGTGGACCAGGTGAGAGAGATTGATTCCATAAATCCAACCATCCACGGGTGGGTTAACAGGACACTTCTACTTTAAAAATATATATTTCCATTTCTGGAAGGACATTTGAAAAAAGGAGAGATAAATAAGTATTTATGTCTACATATTTCTTGCAGTTTATTAATGATGTGCTGATCATTTGTGATGTTTATTGGGATTTGCAGGGCTATTGTGAAAGAACATTTGAGTGGAACAATCAGTTAGCTCCTTCATTGAGATGTGGTGGGCTGAAAGGTTTCCTTCTGTGCTGTGTGGTTCTATGATGTCAACATTTTAAATTCAACTTTGTTTTATCCCAAGTAACCTTTTCTGTCAGAATTTTATTTCCTTTTAATTTGTGCCTGCCCAAAGGAGCTGAGGTATGAGGCAGATTTTTGATCTAATAACTAAGTACTCAATTTGTTTCACTGCATAAAACATCAGCATCTGGTAATTTTAATACAATTCTCGCATGCTTGTTGCTGATTCATTTCTATTGGCTCAGTATGAGTTTGTAGAAGTGATTGGTGGTTTGCAAATTGTTTCAAGTTGATGGCATCAACAGGGAATGGTGCTGCACATGGGGAAGGCCTTGGTTTTGACTTCAGGGGTCTTAGTCAGGCTTGCTCTCAGTCATGGGTTCTGTAGTAGCCATTCCCCAGGGATCATGGCATGTGAGACAGATGGAGTAGAGGTAAAACAGATTAGGACGAGGTGCTCATAGAGGGAGGAGGAGATGGAGGTGGAAAGGTTCTTAATGTCCTCTCCACCCAGGGTTTTGGAGTAGCATTTCTCTTACCTCAGCCTAACCCAGAAGCATTGTGTGCATTGACTCAATTTTAAAAAGAGGTGTACATGGAAATCTACTGCTTCTTGTAGGCAGACCTGCAACCTCTGCCAGTGGCAGAGCAGGTCACTGTGGCCCTGAATTTCTTTATGTCAGAATCTTTCCAAGCTGGAGCAGACAACATCTGTAACATCTCCCAATTAACTGTCCATTGTTGCATAAGGGAGGCAGCTGATGCTCTTCATGCCAGGAGAAGGGAGCCCATTGTCTTCGCTTCGTTGGCTTTGCCACAATAATGGCGCAGATTGTCTTTGTACAGCTATGGCTTTGCAGCAAGGCAACAAGACATATCCTGTTTCCAACCTGCCAATCTCATTTACAGTTTCACTGAACACAACCTCCATTCTACAGCAGCCCCACCAGAACTTCACTCTGTCACTGACCACCACTGCATCCCCTTGGCCACAATGCTGAAATAAAAGCCACCACAAAATTGCCATTCCAAACCAGCTTTATCAAACAAGCCATCCAATGTTCTATATGACCAACTAATCATTCTTGTGCATCCCCTTATGCCTGTCTTGTGGGTGTTTTTGTCTGGCTTAGTGCTCCTATACAATGGCTGCAACATAGCTTCTCTCAAGCATTTTTGTGTGCATGTCCATCAGCCTTTTCCTGTATGTTGCTCTATCAAAATCTTCATTTGTGTCCTCTGCAACAAAACCTATGTACAGGACATTTGGCTCCCTCAGCTTGTTCCACCATTCATTAAGATCATGGCTGATCTGCGACCTAAAACCAAATACCCACCTTCATGGGATGTGGGCTTCGCTGGCTGGGCCAGCATTTATCGCCCATCCCTAATTGCCCTTGAGAAAGTGGTGGTGAGCTGCCTTCTTGAACCCTTGCAGTCCATGTAGTGTAGGTACATCCACAGTGCTGTTAGGGAGAGAGTTCCAGGACTTTGACTCCTTCTGGGAAGCTGGCAATTGTGCTGTCCTTTTCCCCCAGTCTTGGGTGCACGCCACTCATGCCCCATGACTCATCACATGCAGATCCTGCCTCTACACTACCATCTAAAGTAACTGCAGTGCCAGTATCTCAAGTATCTCAGCAAGTAGTTGTGAGTGTGAGATTGAATGATGGTGTTTCTTTATCATTCGTGTCCTGCTGCTCTTGCACTTCACTCTTCTGCTGCATCAGTTCTTAACCAGATGGCAGTTCTTGGGTATCTGAAAGGAGAAAGGCACAAAGGTAGTGCTGGGAGTGAGGTGGAGGTGAAGGGTGTTGGGAGGACATGGTGTTAAGCAACATGCGCATGCTTAGACCATCTGCAGCTTGTATATGAGCAGAGATTGTGTGATGAAAAGAAAAGGTGGATAAGGCAGCATCAAACCAATGCCATGGCCACATGACAGCCTTCTCCTTCAAGGATGTTATGCAATTCCCCACTGGTATGGGCCTCCTTTTCTTGCAAGAATGAGGAAAGTATTGTCATTGAGTGTGGTGCAATGTGTTTGGGTGATGTGCCTTCCACAGTTGAATAGCTGGCAATGTTGGCAAACTGAGATATGGATGTGAGATTTGCAAAATTAGGTATGTGAGGATGAGGTGAGATGTTTGGTATGAATGCTTGACGGAGAATGTTGGTAGGTGAGTGGTAAATGAAGCACTGTGGGAAACTAGTGGTTCATTTGTAAGGGTATGTCATTTGACGATGCATTCACTGACCTTGACCATTCCTGTGAGGTCATTAAACTTCCTCCTGCACTGCTTCCAAGTCCTCGGGGCTAGACTGTTTGGAATGACAGCAGTGACTAACCTCTACCACTGCCTTCTTAGTGTCTGGTGGGTCTCATGCCCCTATAGGTAGAAGAACTCTCTCTTCCTGTCCACCCACTGCACCAAGGCCTCTAGTGCTGCATCAGAGAATATTGGTACATGCTTTCTGCCCTGTTGCATCATTTGCACTGTTCTTCCTCAGCCACTTTCAGCACCACCTGCAGCCATTATACACTTCCCCTTTAAGAAAGACAGACTCAGATGAAACTGGGCCCTCTGTTGAGATGTGGAGGCACTCAGCTACGCATTTAGCACTGGGCTGCACACTACCACCATCAGAATTGTGAAGATTGTGTGTTGCCTGCATCACCTTGAAAGGGTGGAGTCAATAAGACATCATGAGCCCCATGCCCGGTTTTAGGATTTATCCAATTTCTACCCCTATGGTTGTATAGTATAACTTTGCTAAACTTTAGATGTTGGGATTAGTATGCTGTACAATTCTGTCAAATCCTCCTGTGCTTGCTGGTAACCACTGCAGTCAGATTCACAGCAGTTGACTTTTAAGAACCAGTTGAAAGCAATTTTTTTAAAACTGAAAAATCTTTCATTACAGCACAGATGAAGATCGGCTGTGACAACACCGTGGTGCGCATTGTGTCCAGTGGCAAGTACATAAATCGCCTAACATTTGAGTATCGCCAGCTGCCGCAGCATGAGTTGGACAAACAAAATGAAAACGGAGTTGAGGATTTTTGCTATGCTGCTGATTGAGCGAACCCCTCTCCACATATTCCTCCCACTCTCCGATTGAAGGAGTAAAGCTGTGGCACAGCTGTAATTCTGTCAAAAATACATTATGGGATCTGTAGTGGACGTTTGTTACTACTTTGTTAATTCATTTATTATAACTTCGCCAGATAGCTGTTAAATTGCCTTTCTGGTTAATTGACTCTGTGGTGGGTTCCTGCTGCTTTGTCAGTCAATTAGACAGTAAATGTTTAGTTAGATTAGCAGCTAGAATGGTCAGTAGGCCATCAGAAAAATGTTCCATTGCTTGCTGAAACCTCATTTCTTTCAATTGTGAGATCAAATTATAATTACTTTATATTTATTGTTTAAAAACGATTCTGTTACACTGGGCCACCAGCATTGTATAAAACACTTTGTGAAGCAATCAAATACTGTGTAAATAAAGATAATTAACAACAATATCTTTATTCTGTGCTATGCTGGTGTGGTCATTTTGTTTTGTTCTGAAAGAAATTGTAAACTCAGTATATACTTGGAAAGTGTTAAAATCCCTCAGAGGAAGAATCACCAGTCCCTCTACAATTGTGTCAAAGACACTGCATTGGTTAATAATGATGAGGTAGCAGCCTAAATTTTTTCAGGTATCAAACTCATATTAAAATTGCAAAAACGAGGCACATTCACATTTAGACTATTGATTTCAAAGAGCAAGATGGGAATTTTAACCTGGGTAAAATGTTGGGATTGGGTGGTGGTTAAAGGTTTAGATGGGTAAAAATTCTGAGTGCGTTGGGATGATGGCTCCAACTCAGCGACTTCTGGATTTTATTACAGCTGGAAATAAGGTGGCAAACAATCCATTGCCAAGAGGAAAGTTAACATTTTAAATATGGACTGCTTCCTGTCTTCCCCCACCCCTTCACAAGTTCCCCCCACTATCACATCCCCATCACCTCCAAACAAACACCCCCTGGATCAGAACACTCCATGATTTGAGGATCAGATACCCCAACCCCTTCACCTGGGTCAGGGATTAGACCACCATGGGCTGGGCATTGCTCTACCCCTGAGGTTGGAGATCAGAATTCCTTTGGAATTAGATATCCCCGGGATGAGCGATCAAACCCACTTGATGATCAGACACCCACCAGGGTCAGGGATTGGACCCCCACCTGGTATTGGAGATTGGGCCCCACTTCGGTTTAGATAACTCTGGGTCAAGGCTCAAACTTGTTCTGGGATTGGACACCTACCAGAGTCTGGGAACTGATTTATCCCTTCCCCCAGGATCTGATGCCCCAGGATCAGACACTTTCCCTGCCAAAGAGTCTGGGATTTGACCTACCTGGTCCTGTAGTCACCACCATTGTGCTCCCTTCCTGACTGGAAGCCAAACCTGTTATTCACGTTGATCAGGGAATCTATGAATGACAGAAGATGCGTTCTGTGTGTTAAGACTCCAGTATATATGAGAAAAACAAAGTCTTCCTGGTTTCCCAACTATTAGACCACCAATCCATCCCTTCTGGTGTCACTCCCAGCTTGCCAGTAAGAAAAACTACTCCACCCAAAGAAGTGAAAGGAGAGTTCAGACAAGTGTTCCCCTTTAAGTAGCTGATACAGCATTTCTAATAAGAGGTTTTAATATTATTAAGTATAGTCATTATTTAGTATATTGTCATAATTAAATTCTTTTAATAAACATTTGAATGGCATAAGAATCTGTATATTGAAGTTTAATCATCTATATTTAACTCGAAGACAAAATAAAGTAACATGGACCATCTATTTTTTCAAACGTTCTGTTTTATTGACAACTTGTCGTATCACCTGTTGTTATATCTTCTTTATTCCCTGTGATTCACACTAAAGTTACAGCACTCAGTGGGCGGAATTCTCCAGCACCCCCATGGCGGGTTTCCCATAGCAGGGCCAGCGATCCATTGAAACCCGTGTTCACATCGGCTGGACATGAAGATTCGGTTGGTATGATGGGATGGGAGAACTCCGCCCAACAAGACAGTTCGGGTCACATTATCACATCTCAAACCGCAACCTAACATCTTTTATATGGATTGGTTTTGCAACACTTTGGCCGGAATTTTCCGTCCCCGTTGGCGTCGGGCCTCATGGCGGGCGTGGGCGGACAACGCGGCCAGAAGGCCAAAAGTCAATTTCACGACGTTGTGAAACAAGTTTGTGATCGTCTGCTTCACTTGTCATTTCCCACCGCTGCACAGTGGGAGCGCCATTTTAATACATTTGGATATCATTATAAGCCCTGCTTGCCAGAATCATCCCCCTCACGCTGGGTCATCCGGGTGTTTCACAATAGCATTTAAAGGGCATGCACCTGGCAAGCTGAACTTGGAGGGGAACTCGGAGGTGAGTGCTCACTAACATTCTGCAGAGCTCGCAAGGTCTACCTGTTCGACTTCAAGGAAGAGGCGCTGCACACTCAGGTGAGGTCACAGGCAAGTTGCTTTTTCCTGGCTGGCTGACAGTGCGGTGCTGGAATAAGGGCTACACTGTCGTTCAGTCAAGTAATGGCGGGGGCAGATGGCAGCACAGTCTGATGGTAGTGCACAAGCACATGCAGGAGTGCAGGGGGGAGTAAGTGGCCATGCATTAGGGAAACGTATAAAGTGATCATTCCTCAGCAGCTGAGACAGTTCAGATGCAGCCACATTGACACGTTTGGAACCGGGTCTCTAGCTTATCTGCCCACTCAACTAATGCAGAGGCATGAAAGTTCCACCAAATGCTCCAGAGCTTTGCACCCCTCAGGCACAGATTGCAAACTAGTGAGTGTTTTAGTGGACTGCAGAACAGCTGGATGACTGGGTGCATTGTACAATCTCCTTGCTAAAGCTGGCCATGAAGCAGTCACTGGTGGAGGTGCTCACAGCCCTTTGCAATACCATCATCCTGGTTTGGACCAGTCTCCCCAATGGTTCAAGCTAACCGTGCATCCTTGCAGGTTAGAAGAATGCCTGCGCCTGAGCTGCGAGCGCAGCATGCAGTCCAATGGGCAACCTGCCGCCTATCAGTCAGGTAGAGTGGAATGGGGGTGGGTGGGGTTTTGGGAAACATGCAGCGCACTAAACCCTGGCCATCAAAGTAGTGGCCAGCACTCTCCGGCATGCAGGGCCTTCAGACGTAATGTTGGAACCTATGGATCCTCTTTGCATGCTTGCTGTCAGTGGTGGCCGAGGTGGTACTAATGATAGAGTTGATCAGCAGAGACTTCATGGTGGAAGCTCTCAACAGCAGCTAAACATGTGCTTACACTTCAAACTCCATCTCTACACTAACTACTAACTACAGAGGTAGCCTGCGCTACTGCCCTATTGGATACTAAGATCATGTGATCTTCGTCAATAACATTCTTTTTAAAGATATATTACACATCAGATTACCACATCCCTCCCCCTTACTCAGAAATACATTTTATATTTACAATTACAATTTTCTCAAAATAGCTAAATATTTACATTAATAAGTGATTTACAAATTCAGTCTTTCTGGGGGTTTCCTTATACATGTAGAGCACCTCAGCTTTACAACCTCAGATGCCTTGTCAGGAGCCTCCTTTTCAGGAGTTGCCTGAACATTGGGTAATTCAGTGGGCTCCTGCAGTTCTGTATCCTCCACCCCTGAAAGAATTTCAGGTAAGTCTGTACTGGGTTGAGTTCTCTCAACAGAAAACGCTGACCCGGTTGTGAACATTAGTGGAATCATTTCTTGGTGCATTGTTTCTCTTTTCCTTAGATGACCCACATGCCTCCATGTGACTCGGCCTTCCACCTCCAAGTGGTAAGATAGAGGTCCAGACTCCACAATTATTTCACCCGGTACGGTGAAGTTTTTACATTAGTGATACCGTTGATGCTGATAAACTGCTGACACTCAGCACTCATAAATGTCATGCCTTTATCAGAAATGACTACTTCTGGTAGTCCATTAATGGCAAAACTTTGATGTCACTTCTCAACTGTAGCAGAAGACATTGGTGACTTCATCTCATATATGTCCATTCAGTTTGAGGGGGCATCAACAATGAGTAGAAACATTATTCCCATAAAAGATCCCACATGGTCAATGTATTACCGCAGCCATGGACTTCCTGGACACTCCCAAGGACGTAACAGAGCTATTGACGGTAACTTTTGCAGTTGCTGACATTGCACACAATTCTTCACTAAACTCGCTATTTCACCATCCATCCCAGGCCACCATAGATAGCTGCGAGCTATGGTGTTCACTTGGGATATTCCTGGATGTGCGCTGTGTAGTTCAATTTGCAACGGCCCTCTTCCCTTTGGAGGAACTATCATTCATGCTCCCTACAATAAGATGCCGTCCTGGCTGGTTATTTCATGTCTTCTGTTGAAGTACAGTTTCATTTAATCAGATACAGGCTCCTGTGACCAACCATGAAGCACTTGTTCTCGTGCTTGAGATAGGGCTGGGCACGACTTGTCCAGCCTCTGATCTGTCGAGCGCACACCGGCGAGGAAACTAAGAAATTTAACAACAAAACAAGTTCCTGTGGAACTGGGCCTTACTCATCATTTTCTTGTAAAGGCAAATGACTAAGTGCATCTGCGTTTGCGATTTGATTGCTAGGCCTATGTACAAAAGTATACTTATATGCTGTCAGGATTGAAGTTTTATTTGTGCTTCTGTGTCTTCTTTCTATGTACCTTCTTCTTTCTGGTGTTGACTTGAATCTCGGCCTTCTTTCCAGCATTGGCCAGAATAAAGCAAGCTCGACTTGTCTGAGCTCAGTGGTTGAGTCTCCAAGAATCTCATCAAATGTCTGCTTCTTGGAAAATTCTGCGACTTTTGCCTCCAAAGCCTCTTTGGCTTCATGTAGCTGATTCTTCAGCTCTTCCATTTCTTTTTTGTATTTGTTTGGTGTCTCTTGGAGAATTAGGTATTGTTGTGTCTTCTCTGCCAACTCATTCTTCATTTTGTTCAGGGACGTACTGAATTCTTTCTGTTCCTCTTCGTACTTTTCCAGAGGTGCAAACTTAGACCTGAGGGAATCTTGTCGTGTGTGAAGGTCTGTCAAAAGGTTTTCTTTTTCCTTTCAGAGATTGCTCACCTTGTCTCGAACTCTGTCCTTAAGCAGGGTCTCTTCGAGTCCCTTCTGCTGTTCTTCCATGTTTTGGCTTAGGACAGCCTGCATTTCTTCAGGTTGTTGAGTCTTTATGCACTCCTTTTCCAAAACAGGAACACTTCCAGCTTCCTTTTGGAATTTCAGTGGCCCCTCGAGGTCCATTATCCTCAGCCAGTTTCACCTTAGAAGGTTTAGTTCTCTCTTAATACCAACACCGGTAGCTTTACTAATTGGCTTCCATAATGGACAGTTACTCTGCTTACGCCTTTGACTTGGATGTCTTCACCCGTGTATGTTTTTAATTGGGCAGTTGTTTCTTCTAAATTTAATTGACATTCCTCATTATTCAGATATCTGAAAATATGTCCCCTAATTACTATAGTGGAAGCTCCTGTGTCCACTTCAATTCGAACAGGTCTACCATTCACTTTCACTGTTACATATATTGGCTCTCTTTTTTCAAACTTCAAATGATACAATGAATAAATATCTGAATTCGTTGCTTCAGGCTCTTCTACATTTTCACTGGAAGTTTTCTTTTATTTAAAACTCTGATTCACTCTTTCCTTGCACTTCTCATTATGTGTTTGTTTCTATGACAATAAAAACATTCAATTTTTTTTAAACTGCTAACCATTAAAAGATTGCTTGTTTCCACCTCTATTGAGATTATTCCTTGTTTTCGCTGCTAAATCATTTTTTCTCTTTTTCCTACTAGCGGGAGCTGTTTCCTGCTTCTTGGCAGAGTCTTGCATTTTCACATCCTTTTTGGCCTGGGTTTCCCACCCAACATGGAGCACGGCACCATTTTGCGCACCCTGTATGGCTTTTGAATCTCTTACTGCATTTTCCATTGCCAGTGCTATCTCTAGCACCTTCTTGAAATCCAAATTTGCTTTGGATAACAATTGTTTCTGAATCGTGTCCTCATTCACACCGCACACTAAACGATCTCTGAGCGTGTCGTTTAGGGAAGTACCAAACTCACTATGTTCTGTTAATTGCTTCAAACTTGCCACATAGCTTGCAACTGTCTCCCCTGGGGTTCTACTTCTTGAATTAAACTTGGACCTTTGCATCATTACTGAGGGCTTTGGTTGATAATAGCCCTTCACGAGGTCCACCAATTTGTCAAAATTTCTCGAGTCTGGGGCACTGGGTGCCATCAAATCAAGTCATAGGTTTTATCTCCACATGTACTTAAGAGGATCACCTGCCTCTTCTCTTCGCCCGTAATCTCGTTTGCTTGGAAAAACAATGTGAGACATTCAATGTAGTGAGACCAATCGTCTTTTGTTGGATCCAGAGGATCAATTCTTCAGAATTGCAGCATTCTGTGAGGGAACTACTTTGATGATTTGAATGGAACTTTTACTTATAATTACTGTGCAAGGTACAGTGCCGATTTCATTTGCCTTGATTGTTTCTGTTTAACTTGTTTAATCCTCGTTGCCAGTTGGTTGGGTCCTATGAATCCTCTTCGCATGATTGTTATGAGTTATGGCCGAGTTGGTACTATTGTTACAGTTGATCAGCAGGCACTTCATAGGTGGAGACTCTTAATTTATTTACAAAGGTACTCAACAGCAACTAAACATGTATTTACATTTCAAGCTCGATCTCTACACTACTAATTACAGAGGTAGCCCTCGCTACTCTCCTATTGGACACTAAGATCATATGATCTTCCTTAATAACATTCTTAAAGATACATTACACATCAGATTACCACACTTAACCAAGACAGGTTCTTAGAGCACCCATGCTAACCCACGCATCCCTCTCTTTCATCCTGCATGAGGAGTACATCAGGAGCATGGAGCCTGGTGACCTAGCTGTGTGACTCATGGCTTACAGAGTGTGGAGATGAAGGAGAAGAGAGTGATGGGGGTGCCTGGCTGGGCAGAGAGAGGAGCAGCATCCTCAAGAAGAAGGGGCAGCTGCAGCTCCTGCGCATGGTGCTGAAGAGCCACAGCAAGCCATCGCTGGTTGGTGCCTAGTTTGACCCAGGGTCTACAGACAACGCTTATCATGCATGCAGATGATCGAGAACCAGTGTCGCCAAAGGCTGCGCATGCCCAGGGAACTGGTAGATCACATCTTCCACCTGCTGCAGAATTTGGCACTATGGAGACATTAAGGGCATCCATTGCCAGTGGCTGTGAAAGTGACAGTGGTGCTCAATTTTAATTGCAAGGCTCCTATCGGGGCTCCACAGGTGATCTCTTTGGGATCGCGCAAGCCTCCACACACAAATGTATGCCGGGTGTGGCTGATGACACCCGTGCAGCAGCCTCAGACTGCAGCAGAGTGAAGACATAACAGGGCTCATACTGCATCTCACAACTTGATGCAGCAGACCATCAGGATGCTGAAAATGAGATTCCAGTGCTTGGACCAGTCTTCTGGAGCCCGGCAATACAGCCTACATAGGGTCTCATGCATCGTCGTCACCTGCTGCACCCTTTGTAACCTGGCGCTGCAATGGGGAGAGGAGCTGGCTGAGGTGGAGTTGGAGAAGCTGGAGATCTCCTCCGATGAACAGGACATTGATGTGGATGAGGGTAATGAGGTTCTTGAAGACGAGGTTGATGGCGATGAAGCCATTACATTGTCCAGTCGAGGCAGGTGCACTTGGGAGGCCCTTGTAGCTGCTAGATTCACGGAGGATGACGACGACATGCAGTGAGGAACCTCCCTAGATCCTTGCATTGCATCTGTGAATGTTTGACTCCAGTCTGGCTTATGGCAACACACATGCCCTCTGTGATAAGGCTCCTGTCATGAGACGCATTGGATGTCCAATGTCCCTACCTTCCAGGAGGATGATGACAACATGCAGTGGGGACACTTCATAGATCCTCACATAGCTTTTGTGAATGTCTGACTCATGTCCGTGAACATGGTCACATCATGGAAATGCAAAGGGGAAACTTTAACTTCTCCTGATCCTATGGGATCCTTCATGAGCTGAACCCTTCAAGACCGCACTGTTGCCCGACACAGATGCTGATGAGATGGGGGCACTGGCCACACCTCAAAGGTGCTGACAGCACAAAGATAGAATGACAGAACTCTGTGCTGCTGGCCCAGGGCATTCTGGCAGCAATGATAAGCCCCATCGAGGTGCAGGCATGACTGATGTGTCCAGTGACTGTGTAGGTGCACCATCTGTATGCTAGGAAGGTTGCACACAGCACAGGGAAGAGGCCCTGGACTGAGATCCCTGTCTTTATCTTGTGCAGGGACCAAGGTTTCACATCTGAGTGCCACGAACACAGCTCATCAGAGCAAGGAGCCATAGGCAAGGGGACATTCTTGGGAGTTTATTTACAATAGTGAACATTATGAACATGTGATTAACACCTGTGCCCAGGCTGTGCAACTACATCTTCTTAACCTTCGTAACCCTGCCACTACATCTTGGTGCTCCCCCAACATCCACAGCAAAGATGGAGGCAGCCTGCTGTGCACCTGCTGATCCTCCTCCCTATGGGTGCCTAAGGGCACCTAGCTGACTCCTTGAGGAGAAGGGGAAGCTAGAGTGAGATCAACCTGTTCCATACCCCTCTCGCATTGACACTGTTGGAGGCTAACTATGGCGGCAGCGATGGAGTTCAGCCCACGCAGCAGTGCAGGAGCGATGTCCTGAATGGTGGCCGCCATCCTACCAATTTTGATCTCAGTGCATTGACATGCCGGCACTATCACCTCAGCCTGAAGGCAGAAAAACTCCTCTATCATGCCTTGCAACCTGAGGAGCACAGAGGACACCCTTCCTGATGTTCCCAGGCTTGCTTTTGCAGCTCCAGCAAATGAGGTGTGACCAAGTCCAGAGGCTCGTCATTTGACTCGGACTTAGAAGATTTCTGGCCTCCAGCAATCCTCCGAGTGCCAAAAACTGGTAAGTCCTTGCGCCACCTGCTGTGGATCAGAAAGTGCGATGTTCTCACAAGATTGTGACCTCGAGGTACTCCAGTACTAGGTCCCACTGAGGTGGGTGTTTCTGCGCTGGTGGAGGGTGTGAGTGAGCGCGTGGCATGCCTTCAATTGGGCTATTAGCAGATTCCTCTTCCGGGATGTCTTCAGGGCTTGTGCAGCAGCCCTAGGCTGAAAGCACCGAGAGGTGTGCTTGCGGCTGGGCTTTAAATATAGTGTCCGGTGTGAGGAAGTGGTGAGGTGACGGTGTGGTTGGTGAATGAGAGCCCGCCCACTATCGAAACGCAGTGATTCCTGGGAATGTACGATTAATGAGGCAGGATTGGGATGATGCGGCGTGAAAAGCTGCCATTGTGGCCAATGGGTGAGATATTCTTTATCCCGTCTCTTACCACACAACTCAAATCTAGGATGATTCCATTCATTGCGTTTCCTGTCCATTAGCCAGCTTTCTATCCATGCAGCTACATTTCCTCTTCTACCCAATGTTTGAATTTTTATGAGTGGCTTGAGACTTCTTACCAAACAGCTTCTAAAAACTAAACACCACAACTGCAATTCAATTGGTTACTTCTTCAAAAAAAAACAAATAAAATTTGTTGACTATGAGTTGCTTTGAAGAAATCTGTGTTGGTTGTTCTTGATTGATTCATGCATTTCTAAATTATATTGAAATGCTAATTTCTCAAACTAAAACAAGCTAATAATTCTTTATTGGATTAGTGACATACTAATTTAGCAAACAGTCTTGCATGCATTCCTGCAAGATGGAAACAACCCTTCACTGCTATTCAATGGCTGGTCTAAAACATGCTCCCTACTTTGACCATGTACATTAACTTGAGGTAGTTAAAATTACCCAATATTATTGCCCTGTTGTTCTTGCATGTCTCTCTAGAATTCATTGATCTCCACCCCCATCTCATCTCTGTCATGATAATAGTTGATTGTGGTAGTGGACTCCAGTATTAGATACTATACAGTATTCTATACTAGATAGGGAATCACCAGGCCTATGGGTTGAAGGTCAGATAGCATATGTTGGCGCACAAGGAAATGTCATTCCCATAAGCCTGTATTGTACACTAAGCAAAGAAAAACAGCAAAATAAAACAAAAGTGAAGCTGTCTATTTGTACAGGTGAAAAAATAGCTGTAGAAGGCAAGTGCACATTTAAAGTGAACTACAAAAATACAGTCTCAAGCACTTCCATTGACAGTGGTGAAAACTGATGCAAAACACATTCTTGGAATCAAAGCTTGTGAAAATCTGAAGCTAACCAAGGGAATAATGATTGTCACCACTGATGACATCCTGATCGAGCATAAAGGTGTGTCCCATGGGATTGTCTGCCTAAAAGGAGAACACACCATCAAGACTGACGAAACTGTGACACCCAAAATACACCTGCCCAGGAAAATACCAATAATGCTGAGAGATCGACTGAAAGCAGTGTTGGACAGAATTAAAAACTTAACAGCATCAAGAAAATTGAAGAACCGACAAAGTGGGTTAAACCAATTATAATTGTAGAAAAATCAGTTGGGAATCTGTGAGTCTGTCTGGATCCCAGAGACCTAAACTAGGCAGTACAAAAAGAGCATTACCAGCTGCTCACGGTAGAAGAGATCATGTGTAAGCTAGCTGATGCTAAAGACCATTCAGCCTTGGATGTGAGTTCAGGCTTCTAGCAGGTCAAGCTGGATGAATGCAGCTCCTATCTCTGTACTTTCAACACACCATACGGGCGATACAGGTTTTTACGCTTACCTTTTGGTATTAATTCAGCTCTGGAGGTGTTCCACAGAACAGGGAAGCAACTTTTTGAAGGGTTAGAGGGTGTGGAAACCTACATCGACGATGTGCTGGTCTGGGGAGCATAACGAGAAGAACATGACCACAGACTGAGGCAGGTGCTGGCCAGAGCTAGAGAAAGGAACCTCAAGTTGAAGAAGGAAAAGTGCAAAATAAGTCTTCATGAAATCGTACTTGGGATATGTGCTAACAAACTGTCTTGGACATGCCAGCCCCAGAATGTAAGAAAGGCTTGGAGAGGTTTTTAGGAATGGTGACCTATCTTGGGAAATTCATTGCGAACATGTCAGATCTGACAGCACCTCACAGAGAACTTCTACAAAATGATGTGGAATGGCACTGGGAACAAAGTCACTGGGAAGCTTTGACCAGTCTGAACAGAACAGTGATCCAAGCACCAGTGTTAAGGTATTATGATGTTAGTCAGCTGGTCAAGATCTCAGTGGATGCTTCAAATACTGGCTGGGAGACTGGCAAAATGGGGCACCAGTGGCATACACATTAAAGGCAATGATTGAAACACAACATCCGAATGCCCAAATAGAGAAAGAAGTGCTAACAATTGGGTTTGGCTTAGAACACTTCCACCAGTTTGTCTATAGCAAAGATGTGGAGTCAGAGCCTGACCCTAAGCCTTTGGAAGCTATACTTAAAAAACCCCTGAACTGTGCACCGCCAAGAATCCAAAGATTAATAATGCTCCTGCAGAAGTAGCAGGTCAGAGTTAAATATAAACCATGCATACCTACCCATCACAGGGGAAGAGGATCAAGAAACGGAAGCACAGGTTCACATGCTGACAAAGAACTTACCTGTTGCTGTAACCAAACTGGATGAAATCAGGGAAGTGACCAAGAACGACACCACGCTGAGAAAACTGCAGTAGATTGTGCAAACTGGCTGGCCCACACATCAGAGCGGAGCCCTTTCTGCTGTACAAGAGTACTGGAACTTTCTGGAGGAACTTCATATAGCAGAAGGAATGCTTTTCAAGGGAGCAAAGATTATAATTCCTGCAATACTGAGGAAAGGCATGTTGTAGCGCATACATGAAAGTCACCTTGGCATAGAAACATGCAGGAGAAGAGTTCAAGATGTAACGTATTGGCCTGGAATGGAGCATAAATGAGGGAAATAGTGAATGTGTGTACAGTGTGCCAAAAGTACAGTAAGTCGCAACAAAAAGAACCACTTCAACCACACAGTGTTCCAGAGAGGCCCTGGCAGAAAATTGGAGTGGACTTGTTCACATTTGGCCACAGTGAGTAACTACTAGTTATTATTACTCAAAATTTTTTGAGTCTGTGCTGCTGAGAAGTGATAGTAAAAGCATCACTGTAATAAATCATTTAAAATTAATTTTTTCTTGCCAAGACATACCTGAATTGCTCATCTCAGATAACTGTCCACAATTCTCAGGCACTGAGTTTCACAGATTTGCACAAGACTGGGAGTTTTGCCACATTTCGACAAGTCCCAAATATCCACAATCCAATGGAATAGTGGAATGTACTGTGCAGACCTTAAAACACCTGTTGAAGAAGGCAAAGATGGATGGAACCTGGCTCTGCTAGATTTCAGGAATAGTCCAATAGAGGCAATTGGATCATCTTCAGCACAGCTCCTGATGGGGAGAAGACTAAGAACTAAGCTTCCAACCGTACCTCAACTGTTATTTCCACAGCCAGTGAGCTACAGCGTGCAGGACCTCCTCAAACTGAGACAGCAGAAGCAGAAACTTTGATCGAGGCATCCGAGCTCTGCCTGACCTGTTCATGGGAGAGACAGTGAGAATTCAGCATGAAGGGATCTGGAATCCTGCTGTTGTCTCAGGAATCACAGGAGAACCAAGGTTTTACATAGCACAGACTACAAACAGGCAACAGTATAGGAGAAACTGGAAATTCCTATGGAAAACACATGAAATGCAACACTGCATCTGAAGCAGAACCAGAAAGTGTAGCTGAAGATCAAAAACCGGAATGCACCAGTGAAGCAACAGATAACCAGACAAAGCCTGAGAGTCCTGAAAACTATCCCAAGGGGTGATAGTGACACAGAGCTGGAGAAGGCCCCTTGTCCTTCATAATCACCTCATTCAGAACATCCAGTGGAAGAATTGTGAAAAAAAACCCACAGAGATACAGAGAAAACAAATTGATCAAAATAGAGTTAGAAAGAATAAATAAGAGACTTTGTGTACTCTGTACTAGATAGGGGTCACCTGACCTGGGGGTTGACGGTCACATAGCACATGTTGCAGCCTATCTTAACAGAATTCAGTTACTGAAGATGTGTTTTCATGTTAGGGAAAATATATTATCATTGAAGTTAGCTCAGCTACAATGTCAACGACCTGTGTGCATCATTGAAACAAAAAACAAGATAATCTCCACTGTTAGGGGTTCATATTGAACACTAAAAATTGTAACATTTCTCTTTCTATTTATTAAATCTATTTACATGGATTTTGATTTAACTTAACACTCTAGGATATCTTTATGTTCCAGCCCTACAATAGAATCTTCAGTAACACTGCTGGTTTACATCCCTTTATTTCCTCCAGGTCGCTCCTGAAAATTTTATGACCAGGAATATTAAGTTTCTAATCAAGTTCAAATGTAAACTCATCACTGTTATATGTACTATATCATCATTGCATAATTATTAAGGGGGAAAAGTGACTGGTAGAGAAAATTTGGTAGGTAATTTGGACATCAATTTTCATGCCTGATTCAATTTTCAGGCCTTTATAGGGATGTTCAACAGCCCTGCACCAAAACATCAAGAAGCTGTTTATATCTCCAACAAGAGAAATCCAACCATCTCACCTTGGTATTCAACAGCATTAGCATTGCTGAATCCTCCACCATCAACATCCTGAGAATTTCCATTGACAAGAAACTGGATCAGCCACATAAATACTCTGGCTATAAGAGCAGGTCAGAGGCTTGGAATTCTGCGGGGAGTAACATATCTCCTGACTTCTCAAAGCCTGTCCATCATCTACAAGGCACAAGTCAGGAGTGTGATGGAATAATCTATTTATGATGACAAGGTATCAGATGATGATTCTTCTTTTTGACAAGTTCCTTTGTCTCTTTACAACAGTGACTACATTTCAGAAGTACTTCATTGGATGTAAAGTATTTTGGGACATTCTGAGGTCATGACAGGCACCATATAAATGCAAGTCTTTCTTTACTTTTAGCTTCAAATGTGAAGTGCTAGTGAGACTGCTTGGCATCTTTAAAGTGGCCAAGTATTCTGCTGGTAATCAATTTGAGGCATAATTTCACAGAATCACAGAACTGATACAGTGCAGATGGAGGCCATTTGGCCATTATGCCAGCACCGGCTCTCCAACTGAGCTTTATAACTTTGTGCCATTCTCCTGCCTTTTCCCCATACCCTTGTTTCTATTTAAATAATCATCTAATGCCCTCTTGAATGCCTTGATTGAATCTGCCCAATTTGAGGGGTACATTTTATGGAGGCGATGGGGGTCTCGGCCGACAGCTCGAGAGCCAGCGAGATACCTGTGTTACTTCCTTTAGAGAAGGTCCACCGAATAATAGGCCATCAGGTGTTTTTAGGCCATTGTTGGGGTTCCACAGAATCAGAACCCTGTGGGTGGGAAGTCATGCCTGCCGAGAGCTGCCAGCCAACCAGAGGAAAATACACCCACCGGAGACCCAGGGTCGTAGAGTGCCCAAGGCCAGAGGTAAGTGATGGCAAGAGGGGTTTTGTGGGGTGGGGGGGTCACAGGGAAGGGGCACTGCATTGCGGGTCTGAAGCAAGGGCAGGTGATGGCTCTTAGCGGGCCCCCTTCCATTTTCAGGTCCCTTAATCAAACACCGAGTGCCTTTGAATGTGGGACCCCAACCCCACCCCATCGCCACCCTCACCACTCTCCTCCCCCAACCCCTGCCCAGGAGACCACAAGCAACTTGCACAGTTTTGCTTGTTGTTCTCCCTGTGTGCAACAGGCCCCGCAGATTTTTTTAAAATTTCTTTTTTTTTTAATTTCTTCATGGGATTTGGGTATCGCCGGCTAGACCAGCATTCATTGCCCATCTCTTGCTCAGAGAGCATTTAACATGGTGGAGTCACATGTAGGCAAGACCATGTAAGGACAGCAGATTTCCTTCCCTTAATGGCAATAGTGAACCAGATGGATTTTTGGCAATGGTTTCATGATCATCATAAGACTTTGAATTCCAAATTTTTTTATTGAATTCAAATTTTACCATCTGACATTGTGGGATTCAAACCCCAGGTCCCAGAGGATTACCCTGGGTCTCTGAAATACTAGTCAGTGATAATGCCACTATGCCACCACCTCTCTCTATTATTTTTTTATTACCAGCAGCGGTGGGATGAGACCCTTAAGTAGGTATAAATTGCCCACTTAAGGGCCTCAATTTGTAAAGGGGCAGGAAGGCCGGCCATGGGTCTTTCTGCTATGGATTTAATCAGAGTGGAGGTGGCAAGATGTTGGGGTCTCCACATGCCACCATCCCAGCCGATTAAATGCCCTCCGCACCTGCAAACTTGCCACAGGGGAGGGCCGCCCAGAATTGGACAGAATATGCAGCCTTAGTGCAGGGTATAGTAAATGTGCCAAATCAATTTTTTTTTATTCATTCACGGGATATGGGCATCGCTGGCTAGGCCAGAATTTATTTCCCATCCCTAATTGTCCATGAGAATGTGGTGGTGAACTGCCTTCTTGAGCCACTGTGGTGTAGGTACATCCACAATGCTGCTGGGGTGGCAGTTCCAGAATTTTCATCCATGGCAGTGAAGGAACGGCGATATATTTCCAAGTTAGGGTGGTGAGTGACTTGGAGAGGAACTTATAACTAGTGGTTTTTCCATCTATCTGCAGCCCTTGTCCTAGATGGTAGTGGTCATGGGCTTGGAAGGTCGAAGGTGAATTCCTGCAGTGCATCTTGTAGATGGTATACACTGCTGCCACTGCACATTGTTAGTGGAGGAAGTGAATATTTGTGGATGGGGTGACAATCAAGCGGGCTGCTTTACCTTGGATGGTGTCAAGCTTCTTGAGTGTTGTTGGAGCTGCACTCATCCAGGTAAGTGGAGAGTATTCCATCACACTCCTGACTTGTGCCTTGTTGATGGTAGGAAGGCTTTGGGGAGTCAGGAGGTGAGTTACTCACTGCAGGATTAAGACCATAAATAAGACAGAGAAACAGAAGTCGGCCATTCAGTCCATCGAGTCTGCTCCGCCATTCAATGAGGTCATGGTTGATCTGATAATCATCAACTCCACTTTCCTGCCTTTTCCCCATGACCCTCGATTAAAACTCTGTCCATCTCAGCCTTGAATACACTTAATGACCCAGCCTTTAAAGCCCTCTGTGTTAAAGAATTTCACAGATTCACTAGCCTCTGAGAGAAAAAATTGCTCCTCATCTCTGTCTTAAATGGGCGATCCCTCATCCTGAGATTATGCCCTCTGGTCCCAGACTGTCGCACAAGGGGAAATAACCTTTCAGCATCTACCCTGTCAAACCCCCGAAGAATCTTATGTTTCAATAAGGTCGCCTCTCATTCTTCTAAACTCCAATGAGTACAGGCCCAACCTACTCAACCTCTCCTCATAAGAAAATCCCTCCATACCCGGGATTAACCTAGTGAACTTTCTCAGGACTGCCTCCAATGCCAGTAAATTACCTTAGATAACGGGACCAAAATTGTTCACAGTATTCTAGGTGTGGTCTAACTAGTGCCTTGTATGGTTTTAGCAAGACTTCCCTATTTTTATACTCCATTCCCTTTGAAATAAAGGCCAACATTCCATTTGCCTGCCCTATTACCTGCTGAACTTGTATACTAGCTTTTTGTGATTCATGCATGAGAACCCCCAATCCCTCTGTGTTGCAGCTTTCTGCAGTCTTTCTCCATTTAAGTAATATTCAGTTCCTCTACTCTTCCTGCCTAAATGCATAACCTCACATTTTCCCACATTATATTCCATCTGCCAAGTTTTTGCTCACTCACTTATCCTGTCTATATCCTTCTATAGACTCTTTGTGTCATCCTCACCACTTACCTTCCCACATATTTTCGTGTCATCCCTAAACCTGGTGACAGTACATTAATTTCTCTTATCCAAGTCATTAATATATATTGTAAATAATTGTGGCCCCAGCACTGATCCCTGTGACACTCCACTAGTTACAGGTTGCCATCCTGAAAATGCCCCTCGTTTCCCAACACTCTGTCCTTTATTAGTTAGCCAATTCTCTGTCCATGCTAATACACTACCCCCAACACCATGGACTCTTATTGAGCAGAGCCAATCAACTCATGGATTCATTCTAGTACAGTGCTTTGGGACCAGGAACATGGAGGGTACAGTATTTGGATAAGTAAAACAATTTCTATTATTGCTGAATAATGCTTTACCACTGTTTTATGCTATAGGTAAATGCTTGTATCCATGGTGCTTCTCGAATTCACACGCTTTAGGCCATTTGGCTTGGTCATAGAAGACAGAAGATAGCAGTGGAAGGGTACTTTTCTGAATGGAGAGCTGTGACTAGTGGAGTTCCGCAGGGATCAGTGCTGGGACCTTTGCTGTTTGTGGTATACATAAATGATTTGGAGGAAAATGTAACTGGGCTAATTAGTAAGTTTGCAGATGACACTAAGGTTGGAGGAGTTGCAGATGGTGAAGAGGATTGTCAAAGGATACAACGGGATATAGATCGGTTGGAGACTTGGGCGGAGAAATGGCAGACGGAGTTTAATCCGGACAAATGCGAGGTAATGCTGTTTGGAAGATCTAATACAGGCAGGAATTATACAGTAAATGGCAGAACCCTTAAGTGCATTGACGGGCAGAAGGATCTGGGTGTACAGGTCCACAGGTCACTGAAAGTGGCAACGCAGGTGGATAAGGTAGTCAGGAAAGCATATGGCATGCTTGCCTTCATTGGCAGGGGTTATAAAACTGGGAATTCATGCTGCAGCTGTATACAACCTTGGTTAGGTCACACTTGGAATATTGCGTACAATTCTGGTCGCCACATTATCAGAAGGATATGGAGGCATTAGAGAGGATGCAGAGGAGGTTTACCAGGATGCTACCTGGTCTGGAGGTTATTAGCTATGAGAAGAGGTTAGAGAAACTCGGATTGTTCTCACTAGAGCGACGGAGATTGAGGGGCGACTTGATAGAAGTTTACAAAATTATGAGTGGCATGGACAGAGTAGATAGTCAGAAGCTTTTTCCCAGGGTGGGAGAGTCAATTACTAGGGGACACAGATTTAAGGTGAGAGGAGAAAACTATAGAGGAGATGTGCGGGGCAAGTTTTTTACGCAGAGGGTAGTGAGTATCTGAAATTCGCTGCCAGAGGAGGTGGTGGAAGCAGGTACGATAGTGGTGTTTAAGAGGCAGCTTGACAAATACATGAATAGGATGGGAATAGAGGGATATGGACCCCAGAAGTGCAAAATGTTTTAGTTGACGGGCAATATGATCGGCTCAGGCTTGGAGGGCTGAAGGGCCTGTTCCTGTGCTGTACTTTTCTTTGTTCTAACATCATTCTACAATGCAGAAAATTCCAAACTCCAGAAGTGACTTGGTTCCAAGCATTCCAGATTGGAGAGGTTACAGTGTACCATAATTTTTTAGATGTTATAGGTAAAAATATGTTATCATATAAAGTCTTGCTATTCAAATTCTGCTCTTCAGTATTTTAGAGGAGGGATTAACCCATTTATTTTAGGCAGTTAAGAGAAAGTGGGAGTGAGACATAATTGATTTGAATACATTAAATGTTAACAAAGTAATATTTCCAAGAGTAAATTTGGCCAATATATTGTAAATGTACCTTGTAACACATCAGTTTTCGAGAAAGAAAGGTCAAAGAAATTAAATGCCGCTGATTTAAATTCTTCAGATATTGTGTAGCTCCGTCATGGCCATTATAGAACAGAAACAGAATTTATTGAGAAAATACATCTGTGCAAGTGACTGCATTCATCATACAACTGACATTTAGTAAAAATGGAGACATTATTAAATGGATTGTGATGATATGGTTAAAGTTAATTACAACCAGCACATATAGAATATGGTTATTGATTCTTATGACTTAGCCTTTTGGCCCTCCATCACAAGAGCACATGTAAATTATTTTGATACTACTAACTGAAGAGTATTTCACCGCTGGTATTTGGCATCTCTGTGCTATTAAGGAGTTTTACTCTGTACCTCAGGCTTACAGGCTGAAGAAAGAGTCAATCTCGGAAATGTCTCCCTGGGTGGAATCTTATATCCTTTCCCATGGCAAGTTTGGTGGCAAGAGGGCATTTAATTGGGTGGGAGTGTGGCATGTTGGAACCCTGAATTCCTGCCTCCACCCCGATTAAGCCTGAGGCGGGAAGGCCCGTCTACAATTCATGCCCACTTAAGGGCCTCATCCTGCCATTGCTGGTATTAACCCAGTGGCAGGCAGGGGTCTCACCATGCAGCGGACATGACAAGCAAACCCTGACATGTTTGCTTGCAGGTTCCCAGGGGAGGTCCCTTGTACAAAGGCAGTCAGTTCCTGGTTGAGGGACCCAGCGTTGGGAAGAGATTAGGAAAAATGCTAAATCAGACTGTGGGAGCTACAAGGGACAGGGTTAGGGTTTTTACTCTTGGAAATATTACTTTGTTAACATTTAATGTATTCAAATCAATTATGTCTCACTCCCACTTTCTCTTAACTGCCTAAAATAAATGGGTTAATCCCTCCTCTAAAATACTGAAGAGCAGAATTTGAATAGCAAGACTTTATATGATAACCTATCCTGCTTGAACATTTCACCTGACTGCTCCCTTAGCAGGAGACTCCATCTGAGTCTCTCAATATCCAATTCCTCACCCAACCATTTTGTCCTGATGTAGTCTTCATTTTTTCCCCGGATATCCCAATTCTGTAATGAACAGGAAAAGAAATGAAAATGATTTTACCTACAGAGGTGGTAGTGAGTTTAGGTATGGTAGCGACAACCAAAAACAATTTACAGTAGACTTACCTTCATCAAAAGTAAGAGTATTATGCAGAGATCACATTGGTGGAGCACCTCACATAATAGCTGCAATGGCCATCTGGGGAACCATGCTGGCTAAGTCAAATGTGATACCTAAAAATTGGTGATGCACCTCTGAAGTAAGCTATCAACACACAACCTAGACAAGCCCAGTTGATAATGACATCACTGAAAATTGAGTTAAAATGTACCACTGGAAAACAACATGGCCAGAATTTTACAGCCCTGCCCTGCCACACGCCGAGCCTTTCAAAAGTCCATTGACTTCAGTGGGACTGTAAAATCCCACTGGCATAAAATTCTACTCCATGATTAAAACTGAAAATCTACTGAGTACTTACGGCACAAAAAATACAATTTTCTCTCAATTTCAATAGGGAGTGTCCTCAGCTCAGCCATCTTCAGCTGTTTCATCAATGACCTTCCCTCCATCAAAGGTCAGAAGTGGGGATGTTCGCTAATGATTGCACAATGTTCAGCACCATTTGTGACTCCTCAGATACTAAAGTAGTCTATGTCCAAATGCATCAAGACCTGGACAATATCCAGGCTTGGGCTAGCAAGTGGCAAGTAACATTTGCACCACGCAAGTGCCAGGCAATGACCATCTCCAACAAGAGAGAATCCAACCATCGCCCCTTGATGTTCAATGGCATTACCATCACTGAATCCCCCACTATCAACATCCTGGGGGTTACCATTGACCAGAAACTGAACTAGACTAGCCATATAAATACTGTGGCTACAAGAGCAGATCAGAGGCTAGGATTCCCGCAGCGATTAATCCACCTCCTGACTCCACAAAGCTTGTCCATCTACAAGGCACAAGTCAGGAGTGTGATGGAAGACTCCCCACTTGCCTGGTTGAGTGCAGCTCCCACAATACTCAAGAAGCTTGACACCATCCAGTGCAAAGCATCCAGCTTGAATGGCACCACATCCACAAACATTCACTCCCTCCACCACCAATGCACAGTAGCAGTGTGTACTATCTACAAGTTGTACTGTAGGAATTCACCAAGGCTTATTCAACAGTACCTTCCAAACCCATGACCACTACCATCTAGAAGGACAAGGGCTGCGGATAGATGGGAAAACCACGAGTTATAAGTTCCCTTCCAAGTCACTCATCATCCTAACTTGGAAATATATCGCCGTTCCTCTGTCACTGGGTCAAAATCCTGGAACCCCCTTCCTAACAGCATGTAACCACACCACAAGGACTGCAGTGGTTCAAGAAGGCAGCTTACCGCCACCTTCTCAAGGGCAACTAGGGATGGGCAATATATGTTGGCCCAGCCAGCGAAGCCCACATCCCATGAATAAATTTTTTAAAAAGTACAAAGAATAGTGTGACTATTTAATTTTCCCAAAGAATACTTGTGGAATTGGTACTATAATAGTTTTTTTAATTAGTAGTGAGGTAAAGTTCAAAAAACGTAGTGAAACAATGAGAATTTGCATTCAAAGTTAATAAAACTCACTTTGAATTTGACCTGTCCAAGGTATGTTTCTTTGCCTGGGTCTTTTAAAATCTGTGTTTTACTGTTGCCTTAACGAAAGCATCACTGGGAGTTAGATTTATTAGAGGATTTAGAAATTATCATAGCAGTAATTTGTAGATCTATATATGCTTTTAAAATCATTTCTCTTATTAATAAATGTTTAATCTAGTTTTGTAAAGACCTATAAGACTTGGAGGTAAACACCTATAAGACTTTGTGGTCTTATTACTACTGAATTCAAGGCATGCATCTCAAAATTTATACAAACTGCGAAACAAGTTGTGGCAGTTGTTTCAAGTTTCCCTTTGGGATTTGAACAACTCAGCATTTACCATCAGCTGTGCCATAACAGGTAGAGACAGGGCTTCTGCCCAATTGAGGGTGGAAGTTCTACATCAGAATGCTGCCGGACAATTTGATTGGCCAACAGCTCTGTAGTGCCAGCAGCACCAATGGCAGCAGTGGCCAGCACTGGGATTCAATGCAGTCCCTAGATTCTAAGTCCTGGAGTCCAGGACTGGGTACATGAGGAGGTGGGGTGGCAGGGGGTTGGTGGGGGGGCCGGGGAGGGGGGTTCTTACAGCAGGTGGAGAGGTAAGGGCCCTAAGGAGGTTGGGGAGTTTGGGGGTGGGGGTCCTGATGGAGAGGCTGGGGTGGGAGGGAGCACTTGCGTGGGGGTGGGGGTGGGAGGCAGATCTGGGTGGTGGTGCACAATGTGGAAAAGAGGCCTCTGAAGGAAGCGCCCTATCCCCAAATTCCCACCTGAGGCCCTCGCAGGGTGCCCTGCCAGGCACCCCCCTGCCCTGAACTCCTTCCAACAGCCTGAAAATTGAGGCCAAGTAGATAGCGATAATTGGCCACTCACAGCCTCAACCGAGGCGAGGGTGATTGGGCTCCCCAATTGTGGGCAAGTTGGGGGTGGCCGGGGAGGTAATTTTACCAGCCCCACCATCCTGCACACCTGCCAGTGAGAGACCATAAAATTATGCTCAATATATTTCCAGATTGGAGAAGCTACAGAGTATTTACAACCAAATGGCACCTCATTAATAAGGACCCTTTTGAACTACAATAATGCAGTCAAGTTTTTGTGCATTTTATTTCAAGGTTTTTTTTAGCAACAATGCATTTTAGTACAACCATCAGGTTTCTCAACCAATATTCAAATTTACTTGGTTTAAATAAAAGGGTAGAGTTCTAATTCCAGGGCTATGTTTGATTTTTCTAAAGAGGGACAAATATTAACTCCCTTTTGAGGAAGTAAAGTCATAAATGTTTGTCTGGACTTTCTTTAACATTCATTTGTAGTGCTTCTGCTTACTTTTATATCTGCAATAATTTGCACCCCCAAGTTAAAAAGGAACAAATCCTTGTACTGTATTAATTACCCATTCTTTCAAAGAAGTATCTAGCCGCTCCAGCTGGGGAATAGCGTTACCATTACTTCCATTTTCCAAAACAATTCGTACTGGTTTGTTTCCAGTAAACTGGAAAAATTATTGCTTCTCACAAGTTATAACAGAGTAGAATCAAAATACGCATGCTAGTGTTGAGTGTAGTTTCCTGTATGCAAATCTTTACGAGAAAATAACAGCTGGTTTCTGAAAAATAAAGTCGCTTTAAAAGACAGCATGCATAGAGTAAGTCTCACTGGTCACAAGTATTTTAATCACTGCTTGGTTCTGTTATTAGCAAAATGTATTTTTAAGTCAAATGGAATTCAGATAGAGGAACAAGTTGGTACTTGTAAACAGGAGATGAATTAATGAAGGAGCACTCAGTAGGGAAATTGTAATTTTGTACTTTCCCCCATCCCATCTGGTTAATGACACTGTCGCTATCGGGGGCACTCTCCAAGGGGACTCCAGGGGGACATGTTAAATGCTACAATCTATATTAAACACTGGAACAAGAACAGTCTGCTGTCTTAACAGAACTTTTTGCATTGATCCAACCTAACTTTCACCAAGTCAGCCATCACATTACTATCTGTTATTCATTTCAAAGATAAATTGCATTTTAAACAATTCGTATAAATAATACTCAGGGCATGAATAATTTCTGTCGACAAAAAAGTAAGTTTATATGGCACCTTCAATCTATATAGCACAACATCTCACGGTACTTTAGAATAGGGCAGGAGCTTGGGTGCAGGGTTATGGGAGGCAATAGAGTTTGGTTTTCAGGAGGCTTGTAAAAGCGGAGAAAGCTGCAGTGAGAGAGAAGCTTTTAGGAGCTGGGAGCTGATGACTGTAGGCTCCATTGATAATGGGGTGGAAGGAGGGAGGGTGGCACAGATGGCTGAAGTTCATGAACAAGTGTTACAAACCAGGACTAAAACTGGAGAAGGTTACAGAGATGGGGAGGAAAAGAGTAACGTGGATGAGGAGTTTTAAATCAATACACTGCGGGATGGGGACCCAGTGACAATGATAGGTGATTATTGCATTAGGATGAATAACTGCAGTATTCATTCCACAATGGCAGTCCTGACAATATGAAGGAAATCAGGTCAATAAAATAGATGACTTATTGTATCTCAAAAAAGGTGGAACAATGGTTGCAGAACCCTGCAGGGCAAATTTTCTAATCAGCATAACTGGTGGCCATGGTTTGGAATGGGCATGCATGGCCAGGAAATCAGCAGGAGATCCTTATTAGCAGGCCACTGCCTGTTTTGCAACCTTTAAATTGGCCTTTTACGCCAGCCTAAAGCCCTTTTGTACACTTAAGAGCTTCATTTCAAATTAGATGAATGGTAATGTCAATATAATGGTTATAATTCTCCAATTTTCTCATGCCGTGAAGTGTTTTGATGGCTCATTAAGCCACTTCAGGGTAGCTACAAGTGATTGCTTCAAGATAAAATCAATGTGATGTTCCCCATGCTCACTTTCAAAAGCAAATCTGAACAGTGAATTTCCAAGGGCTGGATTTCGAAAAGTTTGGCTTTCATGAATCCTTTTAGCTCTTTTTTTCCCTCAGATATTTTACAGAAACATTTTGAATTGATCCACTTATAAGTATGGGCATTCTATGGGGTGTTCCTCTTTGGTTGTGTTATTTGCAGGAGGGAAAAAAACAATGAAAGATGTGAGGCAGGCAACTTTCCCCTGCTGTTAGCTGTTTGGCTGTCTACTACCGTTCTCGGTTGAAGTGATAGAGCTACAGAGCTTTTGATCTGAACTGGGGATCTGGAAGAGAACTTAGCTCTGTCTGTCGGCTGCTGTCTATAGGTAGCCCATACAGTCAATATGGGCAAAAATTTCCAGTCCTGTCAGTGGTGGGAGTTGTGCAGGCATGAGCGGAAAATTTGGAGTGAGGCCAAAAGTCAGATTTCCACTGGTGGGAAATCAAGTCAGAATTTTCCCATTATCACTTTCATGGCGGCCTAATGGTGGGTTGACTTCCTGTTGATCCATGTCAGGACCCCATGTGCATGCATCAGCATGTCATGGATATTCATTAAAAACACAACTCGCCAGAATCATGTTCTCCCTCCTAACGATGTGCCACGCCAGGGGAAATTAGACCGGTCTGATTCATGACCAGATATAAGTTGCATACAGATGCCCACTTACCCTGCACTCAAGACTTTGAGTTAAGTTCAACATTCAAAGCCTCCCTGCAACAGTGCTGCTCCAACTCATGACTAATGCCAAAGCTGCTGTCTAAGGCGAGACAGGTGGGAGTCTCAGGCAGGACTGTTCACAGTGGGTACTGCGGGTCTCAGGCAGGGCTGTTCACAGTGGGTGCTGTGGGTCTCAGGCAGGGCTGTTCACAGTGGGTGCTGAGGGTCTCAGGCAGGGCAGCTTACAGTGGGTGCTGTGGGTCTCAGGCAGGGCTGTTCACAGTGGGTGCTGTGGGTCTCAGGCAGGTCAGCTTACAGTGGGTGCTGTGGGTCTCAGGCAGGGCTGCTCATGGTGTGGGGAATTAATAATGAAAAATTGAGCAGGTATTTTGCATTGGTCTTCACTATAGAGGATACAAGTAACAAATCAGAAATAGCTGTACATCAGGAAATAGAAGGGAGATTCAGAGAAGGTTCCATTAGATTGGAAAATAGCAAATGTAAATCCTTTATTCAAAAAGAAAGCAGTCACTACAGGCCTGTTAGCTTAACACCTGTCATAGGGAAAGGCTGAGAATCTATTATTAAAGACAATATAATAGGGCACTTAGAAAAATTCAGGGTAATCAGGCAGAGTCAACATGATTTTGTGAAAGGGAAATCATGTTTAACCAATTTATCAGAGTTCTTTGAAGGAGTAACATGTGCTGTGGATAAAAGGTGGATGCACTATACTTCGATTTCCAGAAGGCATTTAAGAAGGTGCCACATCAAAGGTTATTGAAGAAAATAAAAGCTTATGGTGTAGGGAGTAACATGTTGGCATGGATAGAGGATTGACTAGCTAACAGGAAACAGAGAGTAGGCATGAATAGATCATTTTCTGGTTGGCAAGATGTAACAAGTGGTATGCCACAAGGATTAGTGCTTTGTACAATTTATATAAATGACTTGGATGAAGGGACCAAAGGCATGGTTGCTAAATTTGCTGATGACACAAAGATAGGTAGGAAAGTAGATTTGGAAGAGGATATAAAGAGGCTTCAAAGGGATAGAGATAGGTTATGTGAGTGGGCAAAGATCTGGCAAATGGACTATAATGTAGGAAAATGTGAGGTTGTTCATTTTGGCAGGACAAATAAAAAAGAGGCATATTATCTAAATGGTGAAAGATCCTAGAGCTCTGAGATGCAGAGGGGTCTGGTTGTCCTAGTGCATGAATCGCAGAAGGTTAACATGCAGGTAAAGCAAGTAATTAGGAAAGCAAATGGAATGTTTTTGTTTATTGTGAGGGGAATTGAATACAAAAGTATAGAGGTTATGCTTCAATTATACAGGGTATTGGCTATACCACATCTGGAGTACTACGTACGGTATTGGTCTCCTTATTTAAGGAAGAATGTAAATGCACTGAAAACAGTTCAGAGAAGGTTCACTAGATTAAAACTTGGAATGAGAGGGTTTCATATGAGGAAAGGTTGGACAGACTAGGCTTGTATCTGCTGCAATTTAGAAGAGTACAAGGTGACTTGATTGAAACATATAAGATCCTGAAGGGTCTTGATAGAGCGGCTGTGGAAAGCGTTATGATGACAGCTGGTGCTAATTGCTGCACAAGTCCCAGAGTGAAACTTTGCTTATGGGCCACAACTTTTCTTTTCGTATTCTAATAATGAGAAGAAGACGTACCAATCTTAGCAGTAAGAGGTCCAGTAAAACATTTTGGTTTTAAAAATTAAAAGTAAAAGTTTTATTAACAAAAGAAAACTTAAGTACACAAGATTACGGTTAATAATAGAGGCTAGTCATACAAAACATTCCCCCAAAAACTCTCTACTTGGTCAAACCCACAACCCATGCAACACTCCCCTTAGATGTTTAAATGTGAAAGAAAGCCAGTATTATTACACAAGGTAAACTGCTGTAGCTTCAATAAAGATATACCATATGATCTTTACCCTCTTCCACTTGATACTGGAATTTACTTCAGGATAAACCTGCTTGATGCAACCCAAGACTTTTCTGGCTTGACTGGATAGATGATTTAAATTGCATTCCTCTTCCAGACCAGAGTTCCAGCTATTTCAACAGCTCAAACAGCTCCAGCTGTCTCCAGCCATCTCCAGCTTAACAGCTACCCAGTTCAAAAGCTAACTACAGCTATCCACGGTGACTCTAATATTTTACCCTTTCATCTCATTTCCATTGTCCTCACACATTGCTTTGAAACTCAAACCCTTCTAAATAAAAAATCTTTCATGTTTCCATCTTGCCTTTACTTTTGGGTCAATAGAATATCATACCCTCACTAGTTATTTGCCTATGAACTCCTACAAGAGGCAAACATTTTCTTGGCACCTTTGACTCCACTTTGATATTCAAATAACCTCTCAACTTATCTAAAAATGCAAGTGTTAGATCTAATCTATTTACTTGTGCCTCAACTTAACACCTCTTTCCTTTTCATGTTTCCAAACCCCCAGACAACCTGATTTCTATCAAACTCTGACTTAAATCACACACACAGGCACACAACATTCTTTACAGAAAAAACACAATATTCCTCAAAATATTTTAAAACTAACATTAATTCTCACAAAAAGGATGTTTTCTCTTCTGGAAGAATCAAGAACTATGGGCCACTGTTTAAAAATAAGGGGTCGCCCATTTAAGACAGTGATGAGGAGAATATTTTTTCTCTCAGAGGGTGGTGAGTCTTTGGAACTCGCTTCTTCAAAAGGTGGTGGAAGCAAAGCCTTTGAATATTTTTAAGGCAGAGGTAGATAGATTCTTGATTAACAAGCGGGTGAAGGGTTATTAGGGGTAGGTAGGAATGCGGAGTTGAGGTTACAATCAGATTCGCCACGATCTAATTAAATGGCGTAGCAGACTTGACAGGCCATGTGGCTTATTCCTGCTCCTAATTCATATGTTTGTATATTCACAGAAAGGGCCATTCTCAGTGGCAACTGCACTTCGCAGACCAGCATGGGAGTGGAGGGCGGGGTGGGGGTGGTGAGTTGACAGAGGCATGAGGGTAGAGGGAACAAGAAAGGGCTAGGGGTGGGGGTAGGACGGCAGGCAGAGGGATGACTGGTGATGGGGTGCTGGAGCCCGACGTGGAAGAGATGCCGGCAGACTCAGAAGGGAGGGTTGGGTGGGCTTCGTATGGCATGGGAAGGAGGGCTTGCATGCAGACTCAAGACCAGGGAAAGCGGGGGGTTATTGCAGCACAAGAGAGAAGGGTTGCACTCAGACTCCTGACAGGGGTGGGTGGTGAGGCTTGCACAGCACGGAAGGGTTACATGGAGACTCATGATGAGGCAGCAGGGAGGGGGTGGAAAGGATGCTGTATTCAGTCCTGAAAGAAACGGAGGCTGAGCGACAGACAGCCATCATCCTGGGACCGAGACCAAAAGGCCTAGTTGAGAGATGAAAGAAAGTCCTGGGATTTTGAGGGTGACATTAACAGGGTGAGAGCTGCAAGGCAGTCTTGGGCCTCTGAGGGCCTCAGTTGGGTTGAGAGACTAAAGGCAGACCTTGGGCTCTGAGGTCCATGTTACAGGGCTATGTATGGCATGCAGGTCATGGTCCCAGTCCAGGGAGGGGCAAGGCCTGCCTGCTCAATGGGGGATCGTGCACATCATGGTGTGCAGGACGTGGTCCATACCTCACACAGAATGATCCTGGGGTGCCTGGATTGGTACTGGGCTACAGATGGAATAATCATGGTCAGGGGAGGCATTTGTAGCCTGTAAATGGGAAAAGTGTAATAAAATGGGGGGGGGGGGAATACTCGAAGCTCTCTTGGTGGGTTGGGGGGGGTGTTTCACCACTGTATGTGACCATGCACACAGCCTCAAGTTGGGGATGGCTGAGGTTTGCATGGGCATGGGAACATCAACAGTGATGGGTTCAGTGGGGAGGGCAGAAATGTCAACAACCATCACTATGGGCTCCAGGGTTACTGGGGAGGCTGAAAAGTGGCCAGAGGGAGGTCTACCTGCACATTGTGGGGTTCCATGGTGATTGGAGGGACGTGAACGGTAATGCAGAGGGCAGGTCGAAGGTGGTCTGGAAGTAGAAGTCTGGGACCACCATGTTGAGACCCCGACCAATGATACAGTTTAAAAATGAAACTGGAACAAAACCTCCATGGGAGGGATCTGTGGCAGTGTGGGAAGAGTCCACAGCTGCATCCTAGGGCCATTTCAGGAAGCACCCTCATACTTATTAGATTCTCTGCATGGAGATGAAGGCTTAGCTGATAGAACTCATGAACACTTCATTGAGACGCTATAGTTGGAACCATTACCTAAAGGTGCATTTTTACCCATGACTACAATGGTCTTTGGTGGTCTCATTGAGCATTTAAACCTCACAGGAATGTGAAAAGGAAAGAGGCAGCCAGCCATTAAGGGAGCTCAGCTGTTGGATATCTGCAAGATGTTCTATGAAACCCTGTAAAGTGCATTGTCCAATTGACATGGCTCATGGGCCATGAGGCATCCAGCCATTCCAAAAGTGCAAGGGATATTCCCTAATCAGGCAGTGTCTGAGTGCCTTTATTGAGGGTCAATTTTACATGGCAGTGCTGAAGCCTTTTCCATCCTCTATAGAGTTGAGATGTCAAGTTGTTGGGGTGGCTTCTTAAACACCTATGATCTGTGAGGTTTCACTTCAGTTCCAAGGCTGGAACAGGGAAAGGTGAGGACTGCAAGCACAGCACAAGAGGATGCTAGTGACTTTCTGGCTGGGAGTAGGAGATCCTCAATAGTTGGTTAGGATAATTCATCTCTTGCCTCCATCTATCCACAGCAAGGAGCAGGGTTGTAGAATGGAGGCTGCAGTCAATGCTGCCTTCTTGATGGCAGTGCTCAGACTGAGGACGAGAAGAAGAGCCCAGCACCATCTAGCACAGCTTAGAGAAGAACCCCGGCCTGAGATGCACGGTCCAGGAGTGCCCCAGGAAGACCCAGAGGCTGAAGAGGTCAGACCCATCCCACAGAGGTGATAGGCATGACCAAGGTTCTGCCAAAGACGCCTCTCCTATTTGGCTATGGGCAAGAGACAATGCCTTGCACGTCTATGATTGTCAAAGGATGTGGTGGCTCATATCTGCTACATTCTGTGGGAGGATCTAATGTCACATGGGAGGCCATCATCTTCCTGTGCTCCTGAAGATCACCGCCAAACTCAATTTTTTGCAAACGCCTTGTTCCATGGGTGCATAGGGGATCGATGCAGTATCTCTCAGGAGCTGTATCAAGGAGGTGAGGGATGCCCTCTACAGTAAGGCTCATCATTATATAAAGTCTACAATATGCTGCTAGAATTCTGGGATTTGCGGTGATCTCAGGCTTCCCTAAAGTGCAATTGATTGTAGACATGTTGCTTTAAGAGCTCCTTGGCAGCAGCCCCTGATCTTCATTAACAGGAAAGGGTTCCACTCCCTCAAAGTTCAACTGATGTGCGATCATCAGAAGCAGATTGTGCACATTTATGCCAGGTACACTGGGAGTTATCATGACTTCTACATCCTGAGTCACTCCTAGGGGCCACAGATCTTCGAAGGGCCGCTGGCATTTACAGGGTTGGCTGCTGGGTGATAAGGGGTACCCACTGAAGCAATGGCTCATGACACCCATGTGTCGTCCTCAAAGTACCTTGGAGGAGAGATACAACACAACGCATCCTGTGACAAGGTCCATCATTAAGCAAACCATTGCCATCCTGAAGCTGCACTTTTGAGGTGCGGACTGCTCACGTGGGGTTCTGCAGCACTCCTCACAGAGGATGTCCTACATCGTCATGGTCTGTTGCACCCTGCACAACCTGGCACTTCAAAGGGGAGGTCACTTGCCACAGGAAGACATGGAGGAGGCTCAGAACTCCTTGGGCTTGGGGGACTTGGAAGGGCAGGAACCTGAAGAGGCGATGATGGTCAAATTCCATGTGAGGATGCCCTTACAGTAGCATGAGGTGGAAGATGTGCCCATGACATACTGATAGCCACAAGGTTTCTTGAGGAGTAAAGTCCAGGGAAGGGGACCCAAGTGCATTGTGCCTGTCCATTAACACCATACCAGTGATTGGAAAGGCCTTTACAAGCAATGACATCACAAGCAAGGTCAGCATTTGGCCTTGGACCTGAAACCCTCAAGGATCACGAGGATCTGATCTTTACAAAGGTCAGCAGCTAAAGCTGCATGTAACCACTGTGGGAAGTGAAAAACAGCACCCAGCACAAACCCTGCACCAACTGCACATTGTACAGTCCTGGCCACCTGAAGGAGACACTTTGTGAGGCCAAGATTCACACATGGTTGTTGAGATCATAATGGGTGCAGGTCATGTGCTTTCACACTCACAATGAAGACAGCTCCATGCTGATGAGAAAACATAACCTGCAATCCTCCAAGACACATGTTCTCTGGTGGGTTGCAAGGCTTAAAGTTTCAAAACTCAATTGCAGTCAATTTCAGGAAAGAGCTTGACACAGCCCCCTTATATTACATGAGGGGCGAGTGACTAACATGAGTCTGCTAAACATCACATGAATCTGAGGCTCACAAAGGGAGACAATCATGGACCAGGAGCTTGGGTCACCCTCTCAATGAGAGGGCACATAGATGCATATGAATGATGCATTCAAAGCATGAGACCATTGTCAAGAACTGGAAGTATTTTAACAAAGGTGCATGATATCTACAGCAAGTGTACACCCACGCCACCATAGTGATCTCACAATTTCTTAATATTTCTTACCCTACAGCTATGACTAGGCGTATCCCTGACATGCGCAGCACTGGTGGAGGCAGCCTGCTCACTGCTATGCCCTGTTGTCAATGATGAACTTGGTGGGCATCCTCTAGAGGCATCAGGTCTGGAGGGCCCCAGCCTGCTTTGGGTCTCCTGCTGTGGGGCAGGTGCACCCTCCTCAACCTGTAGAGCTGGAACTGATGTGGTCACAGGCAGAGGGGATTGGGATTAGCTGGACGCCCTTGGAGTCACTTGGGCGGATGGCCCTGGGGTGGTCCAGCTGCTGGTCCTCCTCCCTGTAGGTGCCTGAGGGCCCCTGCCTGCCTCCTTGAGAAGAAGGGGCACCTGGAGGGAGGGTGAAGGGCCCCACCCCCTCTTGCCTAGCCATTGACGGATCCCACCAATGCCTATTGCAATGGAGTGCAGGTCCAAGCACAAATCCGACAGAACCCACTGGACTAAGGTCTCCAAAGCAGCCGCCACCCTTCCCACGGTGGCCTCGAGGTGCTTGCATGTCAGAACCACAACATCAGGCAGAACGCAGACAGATTCCTCCATCCTTCACTCTAGTCTGTTGACTGCTTCTCACAACCCTACCTGATGTTCTGTGACCTGTCTTTGCATCTCCAGCATGTGTGAGATGCTGTTACCAGATGCTCAACATCTGACTTGGACTCAGCAGGTGCCTCTTCTCCTGCAGTTATCTGAGTGCCAGAGACCTGGGCTGTCACTGCCTCTGACTGCTGTGGAGACATGTCAGTGAGGTGTTCTCCCGAATGTGGCCCCGATCCTAATCTAGATCTATGGCCCACTGGGGTGCATGTTTCTGTGCTGGTGAAGGGCACGAGTGGTCACAGTGATGGGTCTTTGTCACATACTTCCTTGGCATCCTGCTTTGAGGTGGACTGGGGGCTGAAGTTGATGGTCTGGCTGGACATCTGTCTGGACCTGCTGGTGCCTGTAAGAGAGATAAGATAGATTTAGTTCATGAGCAGCCAGAATGCAATGTTGCATGTCACTCGCTGTGAATGTCAGGATGCGATCAACTCATGGAGACCTCATCTGTACTGGCTTGCTGGGAGAGGCCAATCTCACCTTCCCTATAGGAGCAATCCCTGTCCTCCCCTGCCAACTCGGCGGCATCCTCCTCAAATTTAGTTAGCTCTTGGATATCGGCCGTCCTTCCTCCAGTCTGGGATCTCTCCCTCTTGTTGTGGGCAAGTTTGGCCTGCATGAAGACAAATGGAAGGAATGCGTTGAGGAGATGGAGGAGAGGTTGGGAAGTATGCATACCTGTCATGTGTGCTGAGCCCTCCCCAGTAAGGGCTAAGGATGCTGTTTATGCAGGATGTTAGAGGAGATGCTGGCGATGGTAAAATGCCTGTTTGATATTCCGTGCTGATGTCTCCCCAGCTAATATTGTGTGAGATCCCTGAGGAGTGTAACCCTTTGAGTGCCTGATACCATTATGAATGTGTGAGGTTGGAGTAAGCAGAAACAAAAACAAAAATACCTGGAAAAACTCAAGCAGGTCTGACAGCATCTGTGGAGAGGAATACAGGTAACGTTTCGAGTCTGTATGAGTCTTCACCAGTTCTGGTGAAGAGTCATTCGGACTCGAAATGTTAACTGTATTTCTTTCTGCAGATGCTGTCAGACATGCTGAGATTTTCCAGGTATTTTTATTTTTGTTTTGGATTCCCAGCAGTTTTGGATTTTTTGCTTTTATATTGGAGTAAGCAGAAGGTTGATTCACCCTGCTGGAGTAGGTGAGATCATTCATCCTCTTGCTGCACAGCAGGACACTCCACTGGTGGCTGCCCGATACGCAGACCTCCTCTGCAACCACCTCCCAGGTCGGTGAGGTGAGGGGGTTGGTGGACCTCCTGGAGCCATCCTTCAGGTAAAGGAATCCTGGTGTTGGTGAGCACCTCTTATTAAAGCCTCCAGAGAATCGTGGCTGAACCTTGGGACTACACCCTTCTTTGTCCTGGGGGCCATCTCAGGGTCCCTCGAGAACACAGCTGGGCTGCAAAGAGTGAATGTGTGTCTTCTTTAGGTAGCATCTAAATATGGCGCCAGGACCTTTGACCCCATTAGGTGACAGCAGGGCAGATGACTCAGTGCCTGCCCCGCCATGTGCCTCGGGGAGCTGCTCACCAAAGCATAATTAATGACCTTCCAAGCATAATATCAGGTGCACTAATCCGCCCTGCCACCCAGCAGGAAACACACCATTACCCCACATACCATCACACTTTGTCTCCAGAACAGAAATTTGGCCCTACGTTCTTACCTCATTCTAAATTACTTGGTGCTTTAACTGACAGCTGCAACTCAGAGGTAGTTCTCTTGCTTCTGGGTCATTAGGTTGTGGGTTCAAGTTTCATTCCAGAGTCATGCACACTTCATCTAGGCTAACAGTCCAGTACAGCACTGAGGGAGTGCTGCACTTTGGCGGTGCTGCATTTCAGATGAGACATTAAACCAAGGCCCCTATCTGCTCTCTCGGTTTGGGGGGGATGTAACAGATGCCACTAAATGAAGAACAACATAGCTCTCTTGGGTGTTCTGGCCAATAGTTATCCATCAACTCACACCTTAAACAGGCTATCTGGTTGTTATTACATTTCTGTTTATGGGCGCTTGCTGTCACTACACATCAAAAGAAGTTGTACAGAACTTTGGAATGGCCTCAGGTTGTGCAAGGCACTATTGATAAATGCAATTCTTTCTTTCTTTTAGGCCAGCACGTACTGCTCATTGAACCAGCGTCAATAGAACCATAGAAAACTTACGGCGCAGAAAGAGGCCAATCCGCCCATTGTGGCTACACCAGTTGGAAAAGAGAAAAAAGAAACTAGCCGTTCATTTTAATCCCACTTTCCAGCACCTGGTCCGTAGCCTTGCAGATTACAGTTCTTCAGATGCAGATGCGGGTACCTTTTTAATGAGTTGAGTGTTTAATCCTCAACTAATTCAAGCAGTGAATTCCAGATGCCCACCACCCTCTGGATGAAAAAACTTTTCCTCATGTCCCCTCTAATCCTTCGACCAATCACCTTAAACCTAGGCCTCTTAGTAATTCACCCTCCGCTAGGTCTTTCCTGTCTACCCTATCTAGGCCCCTCATAATTTTGTACATCTCAATTAGGTCACCCCCTCAGCCTCCTCTGTTCTAAGGAAAGCATCCCTAGCCTATCCAATCTTTACCCTCAGCTGCAATTTTCAAGCCCTGGCAACATTCTTGTAAACCTCCTCTGTACTGGCTCCAGTGCAATTTGGCCTAAATCTTTGGCTCGATGAGCAGGGGTGGGGCTTGCTCACTGAGGCAACGTGGTGACGTTGGGTGGGCATCCCCATGTTACCGCGCATCATTTAGATTTTCAGTTCAGTGGGTACGCAGCCGAATCGGCTGTGTGCCTGCCGAACTGTCAAAGGCCTATTAAGGCTATTTAAATGTCAAAGTAATAAACTGAGCTGTCAGTCCAACCTTAAGGTTGGTGGGCAAGCATAGAGCCCCGGCCCTTCACATTTTTCATGGAACCTCATCCAGGGGCGGGATGAGGTTCCATGAAGTGTTTATAAATTGAATAAAAATTTTTATAAAAATTCATTGACATGTCCCAGCTCATGTGACACTGTCGCATGAGGGACATGTCTTAAATTTTTTTCTTTTCTTTCTTCAAATCTTGGGAACATAAACTAATCTCCCTGAAGCAGCTCTGTGCCTCAGGGAGATTTCTGCACTCTTTCGCGCGCATGTGTGAAAGAGCAGAGACCCCGGTTCAGGGTCCGCACCCCCCCCCACCCCCCCACCCCACACCCACCCGCACAGGGAGCGCTCAGCACTTCCGGGCACACGTCATGTTGGGCAGGCCTTAATTGGCCACCGAAAATGGTGCCACAGACTCGATCGGGGCCGCCGATCGGCTCCGCCCCCACCCCCGCCCGTCCCCGTACAACCCCCCTAACTTGGGGGGGGGGGGGGGAATCCTCCTCTATGTCCTTTCTAAAATATGCAAACAGAACTGTACACAAAATTCCAGCTGTGGGCTAACCAGCATTTCATACAGTTCCAGCATTACAGCCTCGCGTTTGTATTCAATACCTCGTCAATCTCCTGTCTCTTTGGTGATTGCAGATTGGGGATGTGCCAGGTTAAGAGGTTACAGATGGTTGTGGTGTAAATTCTGCAACTGCTGATGGCTGTAAATTTTAGGGTTTGGGAATCACAGATTAGCCAAAATAGGCAGCGGAGAATGCACAAGTAATTTTAAGGTAGTTTATTAAGTTTTATTAAGAAGCAACAGTTTAGGTATGATGCATGAGCTAAATAGCCAGAAAAGACTGATGACCTGTAACAGGTGTGAATGGTTTACTGGTCCCGGATCAGACAAAAGGATGGGTGAAGCTGATCTCCATGGCTCAAAGTGGCAATTTCTTCTGTTTTCTTCAGTCTTCTTCAGCTAGCCAAAGTGTTAGGCTGAAACTAATATAAATAATTTTGAAATGCTCTCCTCTGTCCAAAGTCTTCTTGAGGCCATAAGACCATAAGACATAGGAGCAGAAGTATACCAGACAGCCCATCGAGCCTGCTCCACCATTCAATGAGATCATGGCTGATCTGATAATCCTCAATGCCAATTTCCTGCCTTTTCCCCATGACCCTTGATTCCCTTACTGATTAAAAATCGATCTCAGCCTTGAATATACTTAATGACCCAGCCTCTACAGCCCCCTGCAGTAAAGAATTCCATAGATTAACAACCCTCCGAGAGAAGAAATTCCTCCCCATCTCTGTTTTAAATGGGCGCCCCTTACTCTGAGATTATGTTGTCTGGTCCTAGATTCTCCCACAAGGGGAAACAACCTCTCAGCATCTACCCTGTCAAGCCCCTGAAGAATCTTATATGTTTCAATAAGGTCGCCTCTCATTCTTCTAAACTCCAATGAGTACAGGCCCAGCCTACTCAGACTCTCCTCATAAGAAAATCCCTCCCTACCCGGGATCAACCTAGTGAACCTTCTCTGGACTGCCTCCATTGCTGGTACATCTTTCCTTAGATAAGGGGACCAAAATTGTTCACAGTATTCTAGGTGTGGTCTAACTAGTACCTTGTACAGTTTTAGCAAGACTTCCCTATTTTTATACTCCATTCCCTTTGAAATAAAGGCCAACATTCCATTTGCCTTCCCTATTAGCTGCTGAACTTGTATACTAGCTTTTTGTGATTCATGCACGAGGACCCCCAAATCCCTCTGTGCTGCAGCTTTCTGCAGTCTTTCTCCATTTAAATAATATTCAGCTCCTCTATTCTTCTTGCCAAAGTGCATAACCTCACATTTTCCCACATTATATTCCATCTGTCAAGTTTTTGCCTATTCACTTAACCTGTCTATATCTCTCTGTAGACTCTTTATGTCATCTTCACCACTTGCCTTCCCAACTATTTTTGTGTCATCCGCAAACTTGGCGATAGTACATTCACTTCCCTCATCCAAGTCATTAATATATATTGTAAATAATTGTGGCCCTAGCACTGATCGCAGTGGCACTCCGAGTTACAGGTTGCCATCCTGAAAATACCCCCTGTATCGAACTCTGTCTTCTATCAGTTAGCCAATCCTCTGCCCATGCTAATATACTACCCCCAACACCATAGGCTGTTATCTTAAGTAGCCTTATGTGCGGTACCTTATTGAATGCCTTTTGGAAATCCAAATATATTACGTCTGCTGGTTCCCCTTTATCTATCCTGCTTGTTACATCCTCAAATAATTCTAATAAATTTGTCAGGCATGATTTCCCCTTCATGAAGCTATGCTGACCCTGCTTGATTATATTATGCATTTCCAAATGCTCTGCTTTTACATCCTCTATAATAGACTCTAACATTTTCCCAAAAGTGGATGTTAAGCTAACTGGTCTACAGTTAACCTGTTTTTTTTGACTCTTTCCCTTTTTGAATAAGGGTGTTACATTGGCAGTTTTCCAATCCTCTGGGACTTTCCCAGAATCTAAGGATTCTTGGAAGATTTCCACCATTGCATCCACTATCTGTGTAGCTACTTCCTTTAATGTCCTAGGATGCAACCCATCAGGTCCAGGGGACATATTGGCCTTTAGCCCCATTAGTGTCCTTAGTACTTTTTCTCTAGTGATAGTTATTGTATTTATTTCCTCCCCACCTTTTGCCCCTTGGTTATTTAGTATTTTTGGAATGCTAGCAGTGTCTTCTACCATGAAGACTGATTCAACTCCCCTGCCATTTCCTGGTTCACCATTATTATTTCTCCAACTTCATTCTGTAAGGGGCCTATGTTCACTTTGGCCTCTCTCTTCCTTTGTGTGTACTTAAAGAAGTTCTTATTGTCCATTTTTATATTACTTGCTAGTTTGCCCTCAAAGTTATTTTCTCCCTCTTTATTATTGTTTGGTCATCTTTTGTTGGTTTTTAAAACTTTCCCAATCCTCGGAATTACCACTAATCTATGTCACATTGTGGCCTGAATCTTTATCTTGTCAGGCGGGTGGGCCCCAAACCCAAACGAACGTAAAATGACGCGTGATGACATCGGGCGAGCGTCCTGATGTCATCGTGTACACGCGTGATGTTTCAGTCGGCGGGCGCGCGGAGTCGGCAGCGTACCTGCCAACAATTAAACGACCTTTTAAGACCATTAACAATCTAATTGAATATGCAGCCTTTGCATTTTTTGCAAAACCTCATCCACGGGCAGGATGAGGTTTTGGTCTGTCATTAAAAAAAAAATGAAAATTTTCATCCTAATTTCTAACATGTCACCGCTAATGTGACATGAGTAAGGGCATATTAGAAATTAGTATGAAAATTTTTGAGAGAGTCGCATGAGGGGACATGTTTTTTTAAATATCTTAAAATGCTTTTTTTTATATGTTCATCTCATTGAGGCAGCTCTGTGCCTCAGGGAACTTTTCACGTGTGCAATTGCACACATGCACAAAGTTCCCTGCTTGCCCCCCTCCCCCGCACACACAGGCAGCGCTGCAGCATGCGTGAAATCGCAGTCCAGCCCCGATCGTGGGCTTCCTGACCGCTCGTGTGCCACCCCACCTCCCCCCCCTGCCGAGCCCGCCTGATGAGGTAAAAATTGTGGCCTATGTTTTTTCTTTCAATTTGATACTATCCATAACATCCTTCGTTAACCATGGTTGGTTTATCCCCTTTCTAGAATCCTTCTTTCTCACTGGGATGTATCTTTGTTGTGAGTCATGAACTATTTTCTCAAATGTCTACCTTTGTTCATCAACCGTCTTTTGCTGCTAAACTCCTTTCCCAGTCCACTCCAGCCAAACCCTGCCCTCGTTCCTTTGTAATTACCCTTATTTAAATTTAGCACAGTTGTTCCTCACCCAAGTTTCTCACTCTCAAACTGAATGCTAAATTCTACCATGTTATGGTCACTGTTTCCCAGGGTATCTTTTACTCTGAGATCATTTATTCAACCTGCCTCATTACACATTACCAGATCCAAAATGGCCTGATCGCTGGTTGGATCCACAACATATTGTTCCAGGAAACTGTCCCGAATACACTCAATGAGCAGGATTTTCCCTTCATTGGGTGGGCAAGGCGGACGGGCCCGGGAAGTGCCACAAAATGGACCACCGTCCATGATCAGGCCCTGACCGGGATTTCACACTGGCTGGCCAATTAAGCTCTACCGGGGTGGGGACAGGAGGAATGCAAGTGCTAAAGTCTGCTCATGCACCGGGGAACGTGCACTGAACACTCCCTGAAGGCACAGTGCTGCCTCAGTGAGCTGAAGATTTTTGAAAAATAAAGATTTTAAAAATAAGGGAAACATGTCCTCACATGTGACTCAGTCACATGAACAAGGACATATTAAAAATGATGTTTAAAATTTCTATTCTTTTTTTATTGCTGGTGGAAACCTCATCCCGCCCGTGAATGAGGCTTCCTAAAAACTACGAAGGCCGCCTGGCCTATTCACCCGTCCGTCAACCTTAAGGTTGGACAGGTAGCGAAAAATACAAATTAATTGCTAGTTTAATTGCCATAATAGGCCTCTTAATTGTCAGTGGGCGCACTGCCGACTCTTGCGCGCGCCTGCCAACTGCGATGACATCATAACGCCCGCCCGATGTCGTCACACACTATTTTACACCCAATCGGGTTGGGCACATGCCTGCCCGTGGGACATAAAATCCTGCCCTATGAATTCTTGCGTGTGGCTACCTCTGCCAATTTGATTTTCCCAATCTACATGAAGATTAAAATCACCCGTGATTAATGTACTGCCTTTTTACATGCTCTCATTATCTCCTGATTTATTCTCTGTCCTACATCATAGCTACTGTTAGGGGGCCTATAGACTGTTCCCACCAGTGTCTCCTTCCCCTTGTTATTTCATACCTCCTCCCATATGGATTCTACATCTTCCGATCCAAGATCATTTCTATCGTACTTATTCTATCGCGTACTAACAAAGCTACCCCAGTCACCCTTTCCTTCCAGTCAGTCCTTTCAAAAAGTCACATACCCCTGAATACCTAGTTCCTGGCTTTGATAAGGTCATACCCATTAACCTCAATTTGTGCCTTAATTCATTTATTTTGTTCCGAATACCATGTGCATTTAAGTAAAGAGTCTTTAATTTAGCCTTTTTATCATTTTTCTCCTTTTGACCCTATTTGCTGCTGTTTTTTTATGATGGTACATCTGTCCCTTCCCGTCACACTCTGGGTATCATTACCTAAATAGCTGCCCTGCAATGCTGCCATATCCTTTTGCTTTGTAAGCCTACGTATCCCCTCTACAGAACCCTCCCCCACTCCATTTAGTTTAAAACCCTCTCTACAGCCCTAGTTATTCAATTCACAGGACACTAGTGCCAGCACAGTTCAAGTGAAACCCGTCCCACCGGAACAGCTCCCTTCTACCCCAGTACTGTTGCCAGTGCCCCATGAACTGAAACCTATTCCTCCCACACCAATCTTTGAGCCACACATTTAACTCCTTGACTTTATTTACCCTATGTCAGTTTGCCCGTGGCTCAGGTAGTAATCACGAGATTATTACCTTGGCAGTTTAGCTTTTTAATTTAGCTCCTAACTGTTCAAATTCTTTCTGCAGGACCTCCTCTCTAGTCCTATCAATGTCATTGGCATCAACGTGGATGATGACAACTGGACCCCTCCCCCCCCCACTCCAAGTTCCTCTCCAGGCCTGAGGAGATATCCTTAACCTTGGCACCGGGAAGGCAACACAGCCTTTAGTACTCATGCTCACGGCTGCAGAGAACAGTATCTATCCCCCTAATTATACTGTCCCCTACCACTACTACATTCCTGTTTCCTCCCACCATTTGAACATCTCCCTGTACCACGGTGCCATGGTCAGTTCACTCATCCTCCTTGTGAGCCCCGATCTCATCCACAAAGTTTACAAGAACCTCATAACTGTTGGACAATTGCAAGGGCCGAAGCTCCTAGAACGCTGCCCCCTGGGTCCCAATACCTGCCTCACCTGCAGTCACACCCTCCTGTCCCTGATCACAGACCACTTTGGAATTATCTAATGAGGGGTGTGACCGTCTCCTGAAGCAAAGCGTCCAGGTAAATTTCCCCCTCACTGATGTGGTGCAATGCCTGCAGCTTGGACTCCAGCTCTTTAACTCGGATCCAAAGTTCCTCTAGCTGCAATCACTTATGACAGACGTGTTCACTCTGGATCACCTTGGTGTCTAGCAGTCCCACATGCTGCAGCAGCAACACATCACCCATCCTGCCATCGCTATTGTATTTTATTTAATTTATTAATTAATGACTCTAGTATCCCTGCTCTTTACACTTTATTGTAATTTATTTATTTTGCACTAGTATCGATCTTATACTTAACAAGCTATTTTTAATAAAAAGAGAAAAAAGACTAGAGGTCTAAACACAAACTAAAGACCTTACTTTTGCTTTAAAGACTAGAAATACTCACCAATCCTACTCACCAATCAGCTGCTTTATCTGCACTTGCGTCATGTTGTGGTTCGTTACATCACTCTGCTGCTGGTCTCACAGAACTCTCCCCGCTCTCTGCACTCTTTTTAAAATGAAGTCTCCCTGCTCTCTGCACTTTCTTTTATAAATGAAGTCTCCCTGCTCTCCTTGCTCTTTTTAAGCTGAAGTCTCCCCACTCTTTTTTAAATGAAGTCTCCCAGCTTTCCGTGCTCTTTTTAGGATGAAGTCTCCCTGCTCTTTTTAATGAAGTCTCCCCACTCTTTTTAAAATGAAGCCCTCCTGCTCTCCGCGAATGTAGAACTTGGGAATGTAGACAATAGTGCAATAGAACTAACTACGATGGTAGCCTGGAGCCAGCATTGGTCCACCTCAAGAAGCATACTTCCATCAAAAGTGATTTTCTCTCTCAGGAGCCTGTTTATATATTTTATTTCTGGGAGGCTTACAGCAATAATTTATTCAGTTGCCAATTGACAATTAAGCTATTCAAGGTAATCCCTCCCATTTCTGCCAGAAGCCAATGAAGTCATCTTGTGGCTTATAGCTTGTTCAGACTTCCTATCTAACCTTCAGGCAATTGGTTCACGTATCATGGCTCATGAGGTCACCTCCCATTCGCACCCCTCATTAGGATTAGCAATGTCTTGTTTCAGTGCTTGTGCTTGAGACATGTCCTTGACGGAGATAACAGCCTTCGCTCTCTTGTGTTTGTCAGCCCAGAGAGCTGCAATGGGAGCTTTCTTTAGAAGAGTGAGAGAGCTACTCCCATAATATTCAATAAATCTCCTAGCGTTTTATAAAGATCTTATCTGGTGATTTCTTACATGGCTCATATCACCTCACAGAGGCCTAGTCTTGGGCTGATAGATCTGTCCTTAGGCTGTTTTCACGAGTCTTCTCCTTCATCCTGAGGGCATCCTGTAAGTCATGTTGTCCAATATATTAATCACTGACCTGCTACTGCTGCTTGTAGCTACTCTTACCAGATCTGCTCATTGTATGGCACGCTCGTCTATCTTCACACAACCACTAAATGGGAATCCAGAAGTGGCCGATTGCCTTTTTGATTAATAAAAAATGAACAATAGGAACCATCATTGCACATATGATCTCATTCTCACGTTCATATAATGGATGCATGTGCACTTTAATCATTATTTTTTGCTAAAGTGGTAAGAAGAAACACAGAATTGGTGAATGCTTTACTTCCTTGGTTACAGAAGGTGGCGGATGATTTTTAAGTAAATATGCTCATATAAAGTGCAGTTACCAGTATTCTGAAGGAATGTAGGATTTTAAAAAATTAAACTTAGTGCATGTGACTCAAGGGAGACCTCACCACCTGTGGCTAATCAGCGATTTCCATTGGACAACAGTGGTAAGAGCAGTCACTTACTAGTGTAATCATGGACAGGCATTTCTGCGACAGCCAACTATGCAAGGATGAGATTAAGTAGATTGCTTCCTCATGGGCAGAATATTGAGTTTGGTGGGCGGGCGCACGCTCAACCTGGCTGAGCATAAAATGACGTGAGGTGACATCGGGCGAGTGACCCAGCCTCATTGCATAGTCCCACGATATTTCAGTCGGCGGGCATGCACTGGAGTTGGCAATTAAGAGGCCTATTAAGGCCATTAAAAAGGTAATTACATTCAAACTTACGCTGCCCGTCCAACCTTACGGTTGTCAAGCAGGCGAAAATGCCAAGCGGCCTTTGCACTTTTTAGGAAACCTCATCCCTAAAGCCAATAAAAATAAAATAAAAATTTTAGACTTGAATTAAAAACATGTCCCTGCTCATGTGACAGAGTCACATGAGGGGACATGTTTTATGACATTTTTATTTCGTTCACTGCTTTTTTTTTAAAACAGTACTTTATCTCCCTGAGGCAGTTCCGTGCCTCGGGGAGATTGAAGTACTCTTTTGCATGCATGCACAAAGTTTGCGCTGGGCCCGCTCGCCCTCCTCCTCCCACCCACACAGGCAGCGCTGCGTGCTGCCGCTCGTGTTCCACACAGGGCAGGCCTTGTCCTGCCTGCGTTAAACCGTGGTGTGGTGCTGATTGCAGGCGGCAGCCAGCTTCCCGACCGCCTCCACCGAGCACCCCAGCCAAGGGCAAAATCTTTCCCCGTGTTTGTTCCCTCACCATATGACGCAGTCTGGCAGCTGAGTCCTTCAAGACCCAGCCAGCTCAGTAAGAGTAATGTTACTGAGCCAACGTTTGGGATGAACGTTGAAAAATTTATTCAGAGACCTTTTTGTTTCCTTGCACTCCTTAGAAATTTCTCTAAGTAATGGTCAACATGAAAGAATATGATTCATCACCGGAGGGGAACTTAGGGGAAGGTGATTGGTGGCAATCAGTAGGAGGCTTCCTTAAACTTGTTTGACCTAAATCCATTTGGAACAGGCACTGATGCAGAGACTTCATCTAAAAATAATTGACTCCTGAGTGACCCCTGCCATCTTTGTCACTCTTTCTTCTCTGCCATCCTAACCTCTCACCACCACAAGAACTGTCACCTAGCCCAGAGGAAGTAGCACAGGACATAAGAAATAGGAGCAGGAGAAGGCTATACAACCCCTTGAACGGGCTCCACCATTCAATAACATCATGGTTGATCTGATCTAGATCTCAACTCTATTTTCCTGCTTGTCCCCCAAATCCCTTGGCTCCCTTATCGTTCAAGGATCTAACTCAGCTTTGAATATCTTCAATGACTCAGCCTTCAGAGCCCTCCAAGGTAGAGAATTCCAAAGATTAACAACTCAGAGAAAGTCCTCCTCATCTCCATTTTAAATGGGAGACCTCTCATTTTGAAACTGTGCCTCCTAGTTCTAGATTTCCCCACAAGGGGAAACATCCTCTCAGCATCTACCCTGTCACGCCCTCTCAGAATCTTATGGCCAGGATTTTATGGCCCCTCCCGCCCGGCGGGATTGTAAGATCCCGCCGAAGTGAATGGAGATTTAAATGGCTCTCCGTATACGCCAGGGGGACAGATACCATGGCAGGGCCGTGAAATCCTGGCCTATGGCTGGAATTTTCTGGCCCCATCGCCGGCGGGATCTGCCACGGGCGAGGTGGCGCCCCAGTCAGAAACCCACTGACTTGCGGCAGGGTCGGAAGATCCCAGCGGTGGGCAGGTGTGGAAAATCCCACCCCATATGTTTCATTAAAATCACCTTTCATTCTTCTAAACTCCAATGAGTATAGGCTCAACCTGCTCAACCTTTCTTTGTAAGACAACCCCTTCATCCCAGGAAAGAGCTTGCTGAACCTTTTCTGAACTAAGTCCAATGCAACTGTACCCCTCCTTAAATAAGGAGACTAAAACTGTACACAGTACTCTAGGCGAGGTCTCACCAATGCCTTGTATAGTTGTAGCAAGGCTTCCCTACTGTTATGCTCCATCCCCGTTGCAACAAAAGCCCAAATTCCATTTGCCATCCTAAATACTTGCTGTATCTGCATGGAAATGTTTCAAGCACGAGGACACCTAGATCTTTCTGTACCAATGCATTCTGTAATCTTTCTCCATTTAAATAATATTTTGCCTTTTATTCTTCCTGCCAAAGTGGGTAACATCACATCTTCCCATATTATAGAACATTTGCCAAATTTTTGTCCACTCACTTAACATATCCAACTTGTTTTCCCACCTATCTTTGTACCATCAGCAACTTTAGCTACAATACAATCTGTGCCTTCACCCAATTCATTAATATAGATTGTAAATAGTTGAGGCCCCAGCACTGATCCCCTATATACAGTTTACCAACCTGAAATGACCCATTTATCCCAACTCCCTGTTTCCTATTGGTTAGCCAATCCTCTAACCATGCTAATGTATTACCCCCAACACCATGATCTCGTGTGTTGTGCAGTAACCTTCTATGTGGCACCGTATCGAATGAATTTTTGGAAAACCAAAAACATTACACCTACTGGTTCCCCTTTATCCACCCTGCTTGTTACATCCACAAAGAACTCTAATAAATTTTTCAAACACTGTCTCCCTTTCATAAAACCATGTTGACTCTGCTGGATTGTATTAACATTTTCTAAATGCCACTGTTTCCTTGTTAATGCATCCCAGCAATTTTCCAATGACAGTGTTAAGTTATCTAGGCAATAGTTTGCTGCTTTCTGTCTCTCTTCTTTCTTGAATGGGGTCATTACATTTGTGGTTTTCTAATCTGCTGGAACCTTTCCAGAATCTAGGGAATTTTGGAAGATTACAACTATATTGTTATGTTGTTGGGTTGGAGTAGTTTCCATAACTCCCAAAGTCTGCCAGCTGCAAACACTCTAATTTTATTGTAACATATTTAGTTATGAGAACACTCCCTGGCATTAGTTTATTTTCATGCTGCTTTCTCCTAGATTCTCAGATCACATGCGTATATGTCACTTCTTTCTATGACATCACAGACTACTACCGTTAACCTTCGTAGGACTTAGTCAAGCATACTGTATTATACAACTAACAAACCCTTAATCTGCAGCCACTTCTTTTAAGACCCTAGGATGCATCAGGTCTAGGAGACTTATCAACCTTTAGTCCCATTGGTTTACCTAGTACCTTTCTTTGGTGAATTGTTTTAAGTTCCTCCCTCCCTTTCCCTCCTGATTTTCTACTATTATGGGAAGGCATTTAGTATCTTCTACCTTGAAGATAGATACAAATTTTTGTTCAAAGCCTCTGTCATTTCCTTGTTTCCCATTATGAATTTGCAAGTCTCATCCCGTAAGGGACCAAAGCTTACTTTAGCTACTTGCTTCTTTTTTATATAAGCTTACTCTCTGTTTTTATATTTCTTGCTAGTTTACTCTCATACTCTATGTTCCTCCTCTTCATTATTTTTAGTCATCCTTCGTCACTTCTAAAAATTTCCTAATTATCTGTCCTAGCGCTAATCTTTACAGCACTGCATCCCCTTTCTTATAATTTGATACCATTCTTAACTTCCATAGTTAGCCACAGATGGTTCAGCCTTCTCTTAGTCTTTCTTTCTCAATGGAACACACCTTTGCTGAGAACTGTGAAATAAATTCTTAAATGTCTGCCACTGCTTATCTATCGTCTTATCTTTAAATCTATTTTCCCAGTCCGCTTTAGCCAACTTTGTCTTCATACCTTTGTAATTGTCTTTATTTAAGTTTAAGACACTAGCTTTGAACCCATGTCTCTCATGCTCAAACTGAATGTAAAATTCTACTATATTATGATTACTCTTCCTTAGATAATCCTTTACTATGAGATCATTAATTAGCCTGTCTCATTCTGCATTGCCAGATCTAAAATAGCCTCTTCCCTGAATGGTTTGATAACTCATTATTCAAAGAAACTGTCCCTAATATACTCTATGAACTCATCCTTAAGGCTACCTTTGCTAATTTGATTGTGGGCTTGCAGGTCCAAGCACAACCCAAGAAAGCCCTAATTCTGTTCATGGAGCTGCCTCTCCATGAGAGCCCCCACTCTCTCAATGGAGGAGGCTGTGCGTTTGGAGCTGCAGGTCAATGCAGTGCTCACTCTCTGCATGGACTCCTCCTTGGCATGCAGACCCACAGAGATCTCCGCCAGATCTTCACGTGCATCCTGCTGGACATCCAGCATATGCTGCCTGATGGGCAACTCCAAAGGATCATCATCTACCTCAGACTCAGCATGGTCCTGGTCTCCAGCTGTCTGACTGCCAGCACCCTTGGCACTCTCTGCCTCCACCAGCTCCTCATGCGAGTGTGATGTGCCCTCACCACTGTGCATTACCATCTGAACCAATTTCCCATTGACATGCCTGTGTCCGTGTTGGTGCTTGGTTCAGAGAGAGGATGTGACAGGGGTGTATCTGTCCATGCCTCTTCTTCGGATGCCAATGGAGGATCCTTGGGGGTCTCTCAGGCTTCGTGAGGATGGCACAACTGAGGAAGGAACAGAATAAGTCAGTTGATAACATCAAAGCAAAGTGACTGTGCATGCACAAACATTGTTTGTCACAATGGACAACTGCCTCATTGAGGCATTGTGATTGGGCAAGCAATGGGGACTCTGGATTTGAGCTGCTCATTGGAGATGCCATGACATTACATCTCTTGTACACTCTCCCAATCTCTAACCTTTCTACTGGACTCTTACCTTCCTCCAAGACCCCTGTCTCTCTATGACCTGTGGGTCTGGTTCCATGCTTGCATTCCATGTTGAGGGCATCCGTCTCAAACTTTGAAAGCATAAGGAGATTGGCCACCCCACCACCTGTTCAAGCATGCTCCAGCGCATTATGGCTTCTCTTCTCCTGTATTGTCAAAAGTGCATTCATTAGTCCACTCTCAACCTGCCACATCATACCAGCCTTGCCCCACCCCCCTCACCCAGGAGACCCAGGATGAGGTGGCCACCAGACTGGCACACCTCACCCTTGTACACACCCAAAACAAGTGGGCACATTTCCCAGCCTTGGCCGGCACAGGGATATGTGCCATTTGACACTCTGCATCTCACACCTCTGAGAACCACAAAGTACGGCCACCCTCCAAGACAACTATACACAGTTCCATGCCAAGTCAGTACTCACCTTTACGGGGCACAGAAGATCATTGATCCGGCACTTGATCCATGTGTGGCGCACAACATTATGCCAGTTGCCTGGGCAGCCACCTTTGTCCAAGCCTTTTTCGCCTGGTGCAGTATCCTCCTCTTGCCATCCCACAGCATGAGGATCTCACACCAGGCACTCACTGCTTCCACAGGAGCGCACAGGCTGTCATCAGAGAATAATGGGGCATAGTGCCCACTGGCATTGCCCTCCCACCTTGCATGCACAGCAGCTGCTGAGGCCATAACTCCTGCCAAAGCTTTAAGTCTCTCGTGGACAGCTCCATGAGGCTCCTCACCAACTCCTGGCAGCCTTCAGGGAGCTGCCGGTGCTGTTTTTAAACACCCCTCCTGGTCCCCACTGGATCCAGCACCCATCACACTCCTGCTCCCACTCCCATCAGCAGCACTGAGCCACTGTTAGTGCACGTTTCATGCTGTCTGGCCCTTAATTGGCCAGCCAGCGTAAAACCGCATTTGGGTTGCAATCATGGGCAAGAACGGATATCACATCTGCTTCCAGGCCCACTGATTGTGCAAAATTCAGTCCATTATTTCTTGGTTTATACCTTGTTCTACAGTGTAGCTACCATTAGGAGGCCTATAGTCTACTCCTACCAGTCACCCTCTTTCCCTTGCTTTTTCTTTTCTCAACCAAACTGATGCTACATCTTGATCTTTTGAGCCAAGTTCATTTCACACTGCTGTACTGATTCCCTCTGCCAGTGAAGAAAACAGGAGAGAGAACTGTGTTGGTTGCAGATATCATAGACTTCTGACATACACGCAGGAGCAAGCAGGCAAAAAGAACAGTAACCTCAATGTCAATTCTCCAGTTCCAGAATGTAGCCCAATTATAATCAATTATAATGCAAACCCAATTATAATTGTTCCATCATTGTTGGCCACACCTTCAATTGTCAAGGCCCTAAGCTCTGGAATTCCCTCCCCACACATGTCCATCCTCACTTTCCTTCACTATCTCTTTGACCAAGCTTTTGGCCGCCATGTTTCAAAAATGGGATAAATTCATCAAGCAGCTTGAAGATTTGCCATTAATCAAATCAAAAGAGACTGTGGTCTTCACTGAGGGGACAGTTTGGCAGGGATGAAAGAGCCACTTGTAGCCATACCTCAGCATTCAGTGTTCCTCAATATTGTGTCAAATCTTTAGCATGATGATAAGGCATTGACTTTTAGATCATAGAAAGTATCCCACAGCACTAAATCAGCATTAATGTTTTAATCACTCTATTGCCATCTGACATATTATGCCAGCAGTGAACAGAAATCCTATGACGCTGCAAACATCACATAGAAAGATTGGATATTCTGGTGCAGTAGAGAAATAATTTTATGAATATTCTACAGTCTAAATAATCTTAAGACAAAGGTATATAATCGTTTTAATCTGATGACAGAGCAACCTGGTGGGAGGGAGGAAGGAAGGAAAGGAGGGAGGTAGGGAGGGAAGCAGGAAGGAAGGGAGGGAAGGAGGAAGGGAGGGAGGAAGGAAGTTCACTGGACTTCCCGCCAACTACCTGCTCATCCCTGCTCTGACAGAAATGTTATAGAGGGTGGGGAGGCCCTTGGACCTACTGAGGCCTTTAAGTGGCCAATTAATGGCCTCATCCCAGCTAGTATTTACTTGCGGCGGGAGCCCCATCAGCTTTGGTTGCATTGGCTGCTGTTGGGAAAGGGGGTCAGTCCTCCTTTGTAGGTCCCATCGGAAAAACTCCACCCCACCCCCCCCCAACAAGATGATCCCCACTTAACCCTCCCTGTGTCTCTTCAATCCAGCAACCCACCCATCTCATCTCCCTTCCTGAGACCCCAACCCTGGGCTCCACAATGTGGTTGGACTGCCTGTAATGCCAGCAAAGGCCACCGGTCTCGTTTGGTGCTGCTATGACTACAGAGCTACTGGTCATCTGATTGGCCATAGCTTTCTAAGGTGGGACTTCATACTTAGAAAGGGGCAGAAGTCTTGCCTTAAAGCATTTAGTGATGAATTAAACTGTTGCACAGGGTAACCATTAAAATTGTGGATGGGCTTCACCCCAAATTTTTAGCCAAGGAGCAGGGACCATGGCGTCCTGTTAAATCCAGCCCATAATTACTGGTATAATGTAGGAAACATGACAGCCAATTGATACACATCCAGATCCTCGCTCCTGGCGGTGAGCAACAAATTCTCCTAGAAGCTTTCAAAGAGTAGTCCATGCACAACTGTTTGCTGCTACAATGCAATATTACAGCTGTTCTCAGGTATTGTTTATATCAAACAGGAAAGAAATCATTTTTTAGTAGTTTTTCACAACCTCAGGGCATCTCAAAGTGCTTGATAGACCATGAAGGAACTGTAGCCACTGTTCTAATGTGGGAAACACAGCAGTCAATTTGAACACAGCAAGGTTCCACAAACAGCAATGAAATAAATGACTGGATAATCTACTTAGGTGGTGTTAGTTGAGGGATAATTGCTGGCCATGACTTCCAAGTATGTTTTGCTCCCACAATCCATGATGAAAAGCCTGTAGTTTAAGTCATTGTTAAAGTTTACTAGTGTTTGGAAAATAGGGTCGATGATTTCGCCTCATGATTACTCTAACATACCAGATCCTGGCTAATTAAGAGGTTAATTATACTGCAGTTACCGTTCAAGGAATTGGCAAAACAAAAGGATTATTAGTATTGCACCTGCACCTGTTTAATTACTGAAAATAGCATTTTCCACTTGATTCAGATAGGGTTCAAACTCAGTTATCACATTAAGGAGTGTAATTTGTCATTTGTTCATATTGTCATTTATCTGGCATTCATTAAATTTGTTAGCAATCTTCCACAAATGGACTTGTGCAAATCCTGAATGGCGTCCAGATACAAAAACGCTGAAGCTGCGAATCACTGACAATCAAGAGTGATTCGATGATGTCACAAGTTGGTGGAAGGTAGGTCTGCACCTGTAGCTTCCACACAGTGAATTCTCCGTCCCCAACCACTAGTGGGAAGACCCAAGGGGAGCTGCTTCCCCACAGAGCAGAGTAAAACATAGGCCACTCTCAAATATCTCCTAGTAACGAATCACAGAGCAGCAGCCAGAACTGGGTTTCCCATTGTTTTCACCCCAAATTCAACCATTGTCGGTACAGAATGATGCACAAAATGAAATGAGGTTGGCAACCAGAATATCCATAGTTGAAATTCCATTAGCCATCACGCTAAGCAGTTATTTTACAACCCCTCCAATCTGAAGTCAATGGACTTTTGAACAGTTCGTCGTGTTTCTTGGCCCTGCCCCTGACTGCTGCCCTTGTCCTTCTAGGTGGCAGAGGTTGAGGTGTCCAGGGAGTGTGAGGCCAGACCATCGCTTTGTGCTGCACAAAGCACAGGGAAGAGACCCTGGACTGAGACACCTGCCTTTATCTTATGCAGAATGGTGACACGAACACTGCTCATCAGAACAAGGAGCCATAGGCAGGGAGACATTCTTGGGAGTTTATTTACAATAGTGAACAGTATGTACAAGTGATTAACACCCATGCCCAGGCTGTGCAACTAACTCTTCCTAACCCTACATCTTGCTGCTCTGTGGACATCCATGGCAGAGGTGGAAGCAGCCTGCTGATTGCTATGCCCTGCCTGTGATGACCTTCGCAGGCAGCCTCTGTAGGGCTGAGACTTGGAGGGCACCGGCCTGCTTTCAGGGCCCTGCTGTGTGGCAATGGCACCCTCCTCGGCCTGTAGTGCTGGAGCTGCTGAGATCACAGGACGAGGAGACTTGGAAGGCCTGAGCATTCCTGAAGTCACCTGGGTGGATGACCCCGGGGTGTACACCTGCTGATCCTCCTCCCTATGAGTGTGAAAGGGCCCCAGGCTGATTCCTTGAGGAGAAGGGGTAGCTGGAGTGAGATCAAGCTGTCCCGTAATTCTCTCGCGTACACACTGTTGGAGGCCAAATATGGGGTTGGCGATGGAGGAGCCCATGCAGCAGTGCAGTAGCAACATCCTGGACCAAGAGCTCCATGGCAGCTGCCATCCTACGAGTGTTGACCTTGGTGCGTTGGCATGCTGGCACTATCAACTCAGGCTGAAGGTGGACGGACTCCTCCATCGTGCCTTGCAATCTGAGGAGTGCAGTGGATATCCCTTCCTGATGTTCCCAGACTTGCCTTTGCAGCTCCAACAACTGTAACATGACCGCGTCAGGTGACATCACCAACCTCTCACCCTTCACCCTGCTCAACGCATGACACTACCGTCGTTCACCAAACAGCACTCCCTGGCATTCAGGATTCATTGCTTTCCTCCAGATACTCCACCTCACACTCACACCACCCCCCCCCCGCCCCCCCGAGTGCTGTCAACCTCATACCCAGCTCTCACTGTCTCCACATACTTTCTGCTATTCAGCCCTGGCAGGCACACCATCCAAATAAGTGGGCAAAATTTTATGGCTCCTCCTGCCGGCAGAATCTTCCAGTCCTGCCAAAGTCAATGGACTTTTGAATGGCCTGCCGCATTTCCCGGCCCCACCCCTGCCTCAATGGGGTCATAAAATTCCGTCCCATGTCACACAATCACTGACATTCTGCCCTCTCTCTTGCAGGGCATGATTTAACTGATCTAAAGGTTGTGTAATAACTCAGAAGCCTCTGGTTTCCGCTTAAACAATATCATTTCAAACTTATCAATTTCAAGGTGCTTCCTTTACTCAGAAGTAGTATCTTTGTTACTCAAGAATAGTTAAAATTGAGTTCTAAGTGTGTTAATACTTTTGCTTATATTTCATTGGCTTCAACCAGAAATTCAGCCCAGTGACCTCCACTGAATCATCTGCGATGCAAAAATATCCACGCATCCAGCAGCCACAAAGGGCAGTACTCAGGCCCAGCTCCAGACTATCCTAGTGAGTGGAGAGCAGGCTCTGAAGTCTGCATTGGCATCTTGTGATATATGGAGTCCAGTGACTGTGCATGACTGCCCCCATCATAAGAATTGTAGAAGTCCATAAAACTCTCCCACATTGTAGGACTAGCCACCCTGACAGCCAGCCTCAAGATGGCTATGGACATGGCAGAAGTATTCGCAGTGTAGCTCATAAGACTGTTAATCAGCCTGAGATCCACTACACCTTAGTATTCTTCAATGGAAGAGAGTGGTGATATGAAAACAATAAATGGCAGGAAAAAAAATGTAAAAAGAAATTAAAATTTAAAGCAACAATTGGCAATTACAGTCTTAACAATTAACAGCGAGCCACAAGACCTGATTTGTATCCCACAGAGGTAATACATGCACAAAAATAGTGTCTTCAACAATTAGATGAAAAGTCTAAATTTGCGTAGTGTGTTTCAATTCACGAAATTTACAAAATATATTCACAGGCACTTCACGAAAATAGTCAAAACATTATACAGCTTTAGATAGACAAGGGTGAATGTCTGTTTGGAGGTTATTGGGGCAAAAGTGAATGCTCATTTACTTACATTTGAATACTGGGGAGCAAAATAACCACTTGCAACTATACTTTACAAACTTAGAATATCTTAAAATCATAGATTCATAGAACATTACAGTGCAGAAGGGGGTTGTTTGTCCTATTGTTCCTTGTTGGCTCTCTCCAAGAGCAACCCACCTGGTCCAACCCTCCCTTCTTTTCCCTGTAGCTTTGCAATTTTTTTTCTCTTCAGATAATTATCCAATTCCTTTTTGAAAGCCATGATTGAATCAGTGTCTACCATGCTCTCAGACCGTACATCCCAGATCCTACTTGCTGCGTAAAAAGGTTTTTCCTCATGTTGGCGTTGCTTCTCTTGCCAATCACCTTAAATCACTGTCCACCAGCAGCCCTTCCTCATTTAAGTAACAGAGGACCATATTACTATTATGAGGCTTATAAGATTGTTATGTTTTGGGACTGCATCTTTAAGTTAAGGTAAAATAAAGAGCATCACATGACCTGATCTGATGTCTGCCTGACAGCAAGCCTGGGTGATTTAATTGTTAGACATTAAAGGGGGCCCAGGTTGTTTTATTGGGAAGATGCAAGGTATATGCTCTTGGAGACATTGGCAGCAGCCCATAGTGCTAACAATGGATAGACTCTGAGTCTCCAAAGTCCCAAAAAAGTGTTGAGAATGTAAGTTTTTAAACAGTTGTGCTTTAACCTGTCCATTGAGTTCCAAGATGAGAGAGAGTTGGGCTCCTAAAGATAGCCAGTTAGCATTTCTACTTGAATACAAGGCCCATATGATTCACCTTGACATAGAAATGGGCTTTGAGTGGGGAAGGATTTCTAAGATATTTCTGAAAACTCACAGACATATTTAGTCTGCCAGATTCCAGGAGTGAGAGAAAGCAGCTAGAGGCCAAAAGTCTCAATGATTCACCATGAGGAACATAGGTGAAAGCTCGCGCATGGACTGAAAACAAATTCATGAGGAGTTAAAACAAAGCTAGAAGAATCGCCTAACTTGTGCTAGAGGGAGAATCTTCAGTAATAATCTCACCGTGAAGGACAATCCTGGGCTTGAAGTTACCAGGCTGAGAAAAGAAAAGAAAAGTAACCCCTCAGGAGCTAAGAATCACTTTGGACTGGTTCTGGGAGAATTAATTGTCTACTTAGAGGACAGTGTAATGTATAGCTATGATATTTTTAATACAACCAAAAAAACACATAAGAGGGCAGGGTATTGTTTGAGCCCATTTTGGTTTTGGACATTCCCATAACTCCAACATTACCCATATGAAGGAATTTCTACTGAAAGGCAAGTATACTCAAAAGCAGGAGAAAATGTACCAATGCAGCACATGAAGTTAGGTCCCAGATCAGCCATGATCCTGCTGAATGGTGGAACAGGATCAAGGGGCTAAATGATCTCCTCCTGCATGTTCTGCCATTCACTGCTACAGGCTGAGGCACATATTGGAACTTCTGCTGCTATGCTGATGCTACTTACTTTTTAATTACTATTCCTATGGCTTCAACTGTTGAACCATTCTGCACTGACGCACGCAGTTCTTAGCAGAAGCAGATTGAGCCAAACACTGGTGGCAACATTCCAGTACAAAGGGCCCCATTACTCTGTGGTAATATCATGTTTTAGCAAACAACTTACTGGTACTCAAGATTGTAACATCTGTGAGAATGAAGTAACAAGTTACAAGTTGCTGTAACAAGCTCAATCATCATCTTTTAAACATACTGCAGCTCACAATTACATTCACGTTGCTACCACCTCCAAGTCCCATTTATCAGATGTTTGAAGTTATTTCAGGTGTTTTGCAAAAATGATTTTGTGAAGTAATTGCCAGGCAGCCAAGGGACTGATGGAGATTTATACAAGGTTTCGTGACTTCAATAAAATGAGGGTTGCAATACACTTCTTATCATGGTAATATCCTTTAACCATCACAACATTAATTTCAAAGGACAAGTCAATATTAGTGTTTTTGCTATCTCACTGAGCAGAATCCAAGGCCTGAATTTTGCCACAGAAATGGAAACACATTTGGAGGCAGGGTAGAGGGGTCGATATTCACAGCATATTCACAGTTTGTATGGATGGTTCCGGACACTGTCCTGCCTCCAGGCAGGCTTCCCAGGAGTAGGCTGCCATGGAAATCTCACTACAGTAGTAACTCATTTGAGTCAAAACAATTCAACTAAATTAACAAAATCAGAGACAAAGTAAAAGCAGCCCCTTAAAGGGAAACTGCAAAGACAAAAGACATAATGCAAAGGAAACTTACCAACATTAAATCAAAATGTGATTAAAGGGGTTGATAAAACACCCCAGTCCCTGCAATGCCAATCAAGCATGGAAAGCCTCGATGGTGCCAGCAGCCAATGCGGGGAGAATTTTCTCCTCGTTGTACAGGCTGGGCTGGAGCACAAGCGGGCACGGGTGAGCGCATAACCGATCACCGCCTGTGATCAGCTGCATACCGCCATTTTACTTGGACGGGCCAATTGAGGCCCACCCAACATGATGTGCATCCAGAAGTGCTCAGCGCTCTCTTTACGGGCAAGGGGAAGAGGGAGAGTTGAGGCACGGAGCTGACTCAGAGAGATTAATTTGATTGTGAAAAACTGAAAAAAAGAATTTAAAAAATTTTTTGGACATCTCCCCTCATGTGACAGTGTCACGTGAGCTGGGCCATGTCTATGAATTTTATTTAAAATTTGTATTAAAGTTATAAGCTCTTCATGAAACCTGATTCCGCCTGTGGATGAGGTTTCATGAGCAATGCGAAGGCCGCCTGGGCTCCTCACCTCCCTACCAACCTTAAGGTTGGATAGGCAGCCCAGGCAATCAGCTCAATTAGTTGTTAAACGGCCTTAATAGGCCTTTGACCATTCGCGCCTGCTGAACTGAAGTTCGGAACGACGCGCAGTGACATCAGGATGCACACCTGACATCACTGCGCATCATTTTATGCATCAGCGAGTAGGGCCCGCCCCCGCACACCAATCAAAAGATTCAGGCCTGTGTGCTCCCTTTCCAGGGACACCCAGCCGCGAACATAGCCGCGGAAGAGGGCCAGGCAGTTGGGTTGGACGACACTCTCAATCGCCCACTGCCTGGACCTGTTAATGGCCAACTTGACTAGGCCAAGGAGCAGGTTCACGAGGAGGTCTTCACCCCTCACAGCCCCCTCTGCACCGGGTGCCTGTAGATCAGGAGCATGGGGCTGAGGTGCAAACAAAACAACAGTAAAATGTTTTTCAAGAAATTAAAAAAGGTGCAGCCTACAACAATTAACCTGGTCCATGGACTCCACAAGGCCGCAAAATATGCAGGTATCTTGGGAGTCCGTGAACTGACACAACCTACGGTTGTATGGGATGCTGCGTGCAACACCCTCCAGCCCAAGCCCCCGATGGAAAGTGGGAGGACACCCCCGTAGAGGACATCCCATTGGGGACCTCTGCTGCCAGACGGCAACAAGGCAAGCCAGGGTGTGCCCAGGCGGCAGACGAGGAAGTGAAGAGTGTGCAGCAGCAGCCTGCACAGGAAACCCCTCCATGCTATGCTAAAGGACATAAAAGGCATTTCCACAAGTCGACTCAGGCTGCGGGGCACTGGCTCCCGAGGGAAGGTTCGAGGCTTGGGACTAATGTGGAATTCCGTCCGAATAGGGGTACGCTCAGACGGAAGACCATCACGCACCTGTGCCACCTTGAATCCCATTATGACGTCGGGGCTGAACACAACCGTCCTAAGGTCTTGGATGGCATTGGCCACAAGCTGGATGTCCACTGAAACACAATGTGCCAACTCCTGGGGAATCATCCAGCCCACTCCTCCGCTACCCAGCAGGTCCCCTATCCAGGATGATCCTGGATCACCCGGGCAGCCCCAGTCCTCCTCTCTGCCAGCCACTGAAAAGGGCAGAGGTGCAGATTCCTTAGCAGTGGTTCTCTGTCGATAGCCGCTACTCCTGACGGCGGAAAGCTGTGTTGCAAGGCGGCCATGTGCCAGACTTTGATCAGGTCCTGGTAAAAAAAAAGGGCAACACCCGCAAGGAGCCACAAAGGTCTAATTCAGGCCCTGCACCTGGCAGAAGAACTCTCGGAGGGGGCTCGACGTAAGGGTATCGCTGCAGGGCCTGAAGATGGAAACTCGCCACCTGGGTGCACAGGCACACCAGCGCCCCACTCTAGTAGTAGTTGGGCAGCCACTTAGGCCAATTAAAGCCCCATTTAGAGGCCATTTTCAGAACCTGCTGAGATTTTCCCAGCATCAGACTGGCCCCCTGCTGGCAGCTACTTGGCAGGAGGCCGTAGAGCCTCCTCTTACTGGCCCAATGTATGAGCTGCAAGTATGAAAAGTTCACATCCATTTCTGTGGATGGGTTTCCCTTGCATACTGATGGCCTTAACAACCGCCGGCCTTCTTTAATTTTAATTTTTCAGCAAGCTTCCAAGAGCACCTCCACTTTGCTCACCTTCCTGGCTCTGCAGCACCCACCTCGCTTGGCGGGGCTGCCGGCCATCCTGTGCTGTGGACCCTCTCATTGGGCCCCCCACCTCAGGAATCCATCCACCATCCTTAATCAGATAGGGAACATGGAGGAGGCCAATTGGGAGGCCGCCTCGCATAAAGTTGTGCTGGCAGAAGCCTTGACGACAAACGAGGGCTCAGGAATTGCAAACGGTCCTGACGCAGGTTCCCAAATTCCACAGGAATTTCAACCCCAAGATTTTTAGCATTTATTTGATGTGTAGTTTAGAAGGGCTGTTAAAAGAACAAATTCTACAACTGATAGCTAGTTTTTCTCAGCAATGGATCAGGGCTCTAATATTGAAACCAAAGTAAGCTGAAGACTAACAGCAGCGAAGCAAAAAATGTAAAAACCTAAGAAAAAATACTCCTGTAACACTTCTCCTCTCCGGACTACAGAGGCTCGAGAAGGCAGCTCATCACCTTCTCAAGGGCAATTAGGGATTGGCAACAATTGCCGGCCTTGCCACCAGCTCCCACATCCAATCAATGAATTTAAAAAGTAGTTAACATTTCAGGTCAATGAATAATGATCCTTCAAGTTTCATGGCCACAAAGCAGCCAGAATTCCTCGTGAGGCTATGCACTATTTAGCCCTTTAAGATTACCATCACGCGCGGCCCGCAAAAAAAATTTCAAATGGGCCATGGACTTCAACAAATGCAGCTCACCATCACCTTCTCAAGGGCAATTAGAAGTGAGTAACAAATGTTGGCCTTGCTACTGATGCTCACATCCCATGAACAAATTTTTTAAAAAATCATCTGCACACTCCAAAAAGTATTAGAGAGTCTGTTGTCGATGACCTTCTATCAGAACATTCTGACTAAACATCATTGACCTGCAATTCTAACTTTGTGTTTTTCTCTAGAAATGCTGCCTGGCCTGTTAAGTATTTCCAGCACTTACTGTTGTTATCTGAACCAGCAATCCTTCAGGACTAGTTATCCAAGAATACTAAGGCAAGTAAGGATAGAAATTGTGAAGGCATTGGCCATAATCTTCCAGTCCTTCTTGGGTGCAGGGATGGCACTAGAGGATTAGGAAATTGTGACAGGAAACAGAGAGCAGTTGTAAACAGTTGTTTTTTTTTTTTGGCCTGGAGAATGGATAGTGGAGTTCCCTGGGGCTCAGTTTTAGGACCACTGCTTTTCTTGATTTATATTAACAACCTGGACTTAAGTGTGCAGGGCACAATTTAAAAATTTGCAGATGACACAAAACTTGGCAGTATTATAAATTGAGAGAAGGATGATAATGGACTTCAACTGGTCACAGGGGTTGGAATAAGTGAACAAGTAGCAGATGAAATTTAATGAAGAGAAGTGTGATGTGATAAGTTCTGGCAGGAAAAGCAAGGAAAGGCAATATAAATCAAAGGATACAATTCTAAATGAAGTACCAGAGCAGAGGGAACTGGTGGAAATGTATACAAATTATTGAAGATGGCTGGACAGGTGGAGAAAGTGGTTAATAGGGCATACAAGATCCTGGATTTTATAAATAGAGTCATAGAATATGAAAGCCAGAAAGTTACGGAGGATCTTTTGTAATATGGACTGAAAAGATTGATTTGACAATGTAACTGATTAATTCTAGCTACATATTATGATTGTAACTATGCTTGTTATGCTGTACATAAGATACGAAGGGATTAATAAAATTGGCCACTGTTGAATTTATTAGCTTGATCTTTGTGGGAACACAAGGGTTAAGGGAGTGAAAATATATTAAGGAAAATCTGGGCAATTCACTTCAGTATGAAATGTTTTGTGTGCTACATTCCTAAAGGCAGGATACAGGCAATAACAGTTGTTGTAATGATGTGGCTTGTGCATGAGTGATACCAATCTGTAATTTCACTGGCTGACCAAACATATGTTGAACTGTTTAAAAAGGACATTTTAAGAACAAGAAATTACACTGATTTAAAGTGGCTGCCACCAGTCACCTGATGTCTGGTATTGCAAGTTGACCAGCGTCTGGGAAATTTCAATGTGAATTACAGTTCAGACATACCATGACATCCTTCTCTGGAATTTCACAACTGAGGATGTCAAGAACTACTTCAAAGGGATTTACTGAAATTTACTGGACACAACATTTATATTTCTATAAGAACACCTCTCCAGCAGAGATAGAAGGTCTGCTAGAACAATAATCATATGAAAGATGTTTCCTTATCTCATCAAGATCACTTAAATGACTTGTTCAGGGGATTAGTGGCTGGGATATTACAGGACCCAAGCAATCCTGGCCAGGGAACAAAAGCAACCATTGGTTCAGTCATCAGATAAACAAACCCCTTCTGAAATCTCTTTAATACAAGCTACTAAAGACAGGAACAGTGAATAGTGTGGAAAAGCTGCCAATTAAGCAGTAAGGAGCACCCTTCTATCCTCTACCAAGTTAAGGCCCCGTCTCTTACAGTTTAAAAAATCCAACACAAATAGTGAATTTCCATTGAAAGGAACCTCAGGCAAAAATCAACTTCTGAAAAAACAGATTATGTTTTCCAAAGGATATTGTCTCTGGCAATTGCAGTTAAATGGGCTACAACTCAACTCCTGGGACAAGATTTTCGGGTCGTGGGCGAGCAGGGCTGGGAGTGGCTGGGAAACAGCCTGCCACCTGTGATTGGCCCCGACTGTGATTGCACGCTGGCTGGCCAATTAATGGCCAGCAAGTGTGAAAGGCACACTGAGAAGCTCAGCGCTGCTGGGGTGGGGGCAGGAGGAGTGTGAGCGCAAAGGTCTGTGCATCCAGAAAAAAATGTACACACAGCGGACTCACTCTTCTTAACATGTACATTTGAAAAGTTCGGCCCAAAAATTTTTGTTTTTTTAAATTTAAATACTGAACCCTCATCCTGCCTATGGATGAGGTTTCCTAAAAAATCCAAAGGCCGCCTGGCTGGCTCGCCTACCCACCAACTGTAAGGTTGGACGTACAGCAAAAATTAGCACTTAACTAATGCTTTAATGGCCTTAATAGGCCTCTTAGTTGTCGATGGGCATGCTGCCGACTCTCACGTGCCTGTTGACAGAAGTATCACCCAATGACGTCAGGACACTTGCCCAACGTCATCGCGTGTTATTTCACACTTGGGCACGTCGGGCAGGCACCCGCATGCCGAGCCGGAAAATCCTGCCCCTGGAATCTAAGGACAAACCTGGAAAAATTTCTGCCGCAGCCACAGTGACCAGCAAAGGACTCGTGAAAACCATGAACTCTCATGTTTTTTAAACTTTTCAACATTGAACTTACATTTGGCTAAGAAAGTAACTACCTACAATTTAACTTGTACATTTTCTATGCATGTGTGTGTATGAATGTGGGTCACCAAAGGTCAAAACACACGGGATTGCCTTTAAATATTTGGCTTTCTTTATCTGGGTGGGTTTTCGTTAATAAAAACTAACGCCTCTGTTCCAGTCAGACTTCGGGTGGTATGATAAGGGAGTCATATTTTCCCCTCTTCACAGGGTCATAACACAGTGTTGTTGGACTGATAAGTGTTTTCAGTTTATCTTTTCCTAAAAGAAACTGTATCTCACAATATTTGCATAAACCACCCAGATAATTTCTTAATACATTTTTTTCAACCTTTTACATTTCCGGTAAATCTTCCTTAAAAGTCCAGAATACCAATTCATATGAATTTAATCCCGCAATTCTCCAACTTACCTCTGCTCAGGCTTGGTGGTTTTTGAAATACCTGATGCTCGTTGGTTAGTGAGCATACATTAGATCTCCTGTTCGCAAACACCCTTGTTTTGGGAAATAACAAGTGTTCTAAATGGGTTAGGATGAATTGTTTTTAAAAGGCAAAGCTTTTGGTCCATAGCTATGCTCTGCCAGTCTGCAGATAAACTCTTAATTTCTTGAAACTGTTGGAAAACATGTTGTACTCAGTAACCTAAAAACAACAAAAAGAGATCCATTCTGCTCAGGGCGAAATGGGTTAATTCATCCGTACATACTGGACAATTCAGAAACTTAAAATGTCATAGTGCCCTATATATGCATTTTCATTCAACAAACTAAATATTGTGTGGTAAACTAAGCTGCTAGCAGAAAGGGTTAACTCCTCTGCTGGTTTAAAACTCTCAGGTGGACATGGTGATATCATCACCTCTCCCTTTCTGTTCCCAAGTCTCCTTTTTTTTTACTGGAGGAACAGCACCTCATCTTCCGACTAGGCACTTTACAGCCTTCCAGACTTAACACTGTGTTCAATAACTTCAGATCATGAACTCTCTCCTCCATCCTCACCCCCTTTTTTCAATAATTATTATATTTTTGTATATATATATATTTCTTTTCCCACTTATTTCTATTATTATTTTTAAAATTTATTTCCACCCATCATTTTATCTCCATCTTTTAGCCTATTTTGATCCCCTCTCCCTCACCCCACCCCCACTAGGACCATCTGTCACTCGCTCATCCTACTTTCTACCCTTAATGTCATCATTAGCATGGTCCCAGCGAATAGAGATCTTTCTTCCATCTATGAGGCAGAGAGTGGCACTGGACACTTAGGAAAGCTCAGTAAAAGGGGACATGCTAGAAGAAAACTGGTTCGTTGATGACATTTTCACCCTTGGCTTCACCAAGAACGTGAACAATATTTTTAAGGCAGAGGTGGATAGATTCTTGATAAGCAAGGGGGTGAAAAACTATCGGGGGTAGCTAATAACATTACCATCAGCACCCCTTTGTCTTTTTCTTTATGACATCTTTGGCAATCTCTCCTATGCCTCCACCTATCACTGGCCCTCTGTCCAGCTCAACCTGTCCCAACCCCCTTAAACAGCTTATATTTCACCACATTTCTATTTCTCTTTAGTTCTGTTGAAGAGTCACAGGGACTCGAAACATTAACTCTGTCTTCCTCTCCACAGATGCTGCCAGACCTGCTGAGTTTTTCCAGCAATTTTTGTTTTTGGTTCAGTTTCCAGCATCCGCAGTATTTGGCTTTTATTTTTTTTTAATAACCAAGAAGCAAATACATTCTATGAAAAGCAAAAAACCAGTTCAACCTGTTTTTCTTCTGGACAAAAGTCTTTTTGAGGCTTTTTGCAAATTCTTGTTCCCACTTTACCCAAAATTCAGGCAAAACCTTTTAACTTTTATAAAACATTTCTAACCCAAGATCAACCCAAGTCAGGGTTAATCATGTTCACTGCAAACAACCCAAATTCCAATTTATGCCTTCAAACATTAAAACTACCCCATTCTCATATCTGTGAATTTGTATCTGGAGTAAGACTCCAACATGCCTATTAAAATATACTTAACTTGTAACTCAAGCCAGCAATAGCAACTCGAGCCTTATAACTTTTACTTTACTCATCACACTTCCCTTTTAATCTGCGCACACAAACCTCATTGTTGGGCCCGGATTTTATGGCCCCTCCCGCCCGATGGAATATTATGGTCCCGATGAAGTGAATGGCGGTTTAAATGGTTCGCTGCATCCCCCGGGGGAGACGCGCTGCGGCAGGGCTGTAAAGTCCTGGCGTTGGTTTTCTTTAAACGATTGCTGAAACTACTGCCAAAAAATCACAATTTAGGGGAGAAAAACACATTAAAACTTGAAGCACACAAACATCATCCACACAAATGATTTTATTCCACAGACAACAGAGAAAATAACGTGCTTTCCTTAAAAAAATACAAATTACATCACTTGTCGTTTTCCTTCAGGTTTGAAATGCCTGTGATCAAAAACTGGAGAATAAGTTAATTCTCACAAATAAACTTTAACATCCTTAGCCCAAGACGCAAAAAAAGCCTGTAAGCTTCCACAGAAAAGAAAATGCAATTGCACCGTTCTTTGCAGCTTGTTAAAACTCAAACAGCAGTCTTGGCTAGCCACAGGCAGGTACTTAAGGAGATAGAACACTACAATCTCAATTCTCCAAACTCAGGTTCGCAACACACACGCTTCCTCTCCCTTTCTTATAACTTACTCTATGCTTCTACCAAGCTTCCCCTTTGAGATTCTTTTTTTCCACACCCCTCATTCCTCTGAGGCACTTTTCATGTCACTCACTTTGTGACTACACCATCTATATTTCCGCCCGCTATTACCCTCACAGGTCGGTAGGTGGAGGTTTGATTAATGACGCTACAACTGTATTTAATACTGGGCTGTCACTTGTAAATAGCTTAGATTTGGTTAGTTTAGACCAGTCACTGAAACCTGTTAGAAATAGATTAAGGGAAATATTATATGAGGCGAATGATAGGGAGAATTATAGGAAGGTCAGGTTGTGATTGCTCATTCACAAGATGGGGGGTGGAATTGGAAAGCCATGCTCACCAATTGAATGAAATTGTAAAGGAAGCAAAATGCTTCCATGGAAGCTGCTGAAAAGGATATAAATGTAACATCTGGTCCTTGGTTAGTGGAACAGGCCCGAGAAAGCCTTCAGAAAATTCAGAAGAGAAATTCTCTTGGGTAACTGACAAATATCTCAGGAGTGTGTCTATCTACCAACTTACCATCAACACTTGTATGATCAGGGGACTAGTGTAAGTATACCCGGTGAAACATGAATGTCACCTGGGAAATAGGAATACATGTGCAATAGGATTGGTTCTGTACTACCCTAGAAGTGCAGGAGAAGCCCAATCCCCTTTTTAGAATTAAGAACATTGGCATAGTAGGGCAGGGTCACATGTCAGGATATGACCAACACCCAAAGTATGTGCCACAAGTAGATGGGATCAATTGGGTATACCCAACCTGCTGCATTCCTACAGGCAGGATATAGACAATAAAATGACTGAGAACAAGGGGTCAGGAAACATTCCAGTGGTAACCATACATATGAGCATCAAGACGCTAACAGGTTGGATCTCATTAAGAAAATCTTGACACTTCTTCTGATTTCATTGTGGCCAGAGGAGTGAGAAGCCTTGAAACAGGGTGAAGAAGCACCTCTGTGATCCTTATCAACTACCTGAAATGTTTGGGGGTCCTGAAACAATATTTTAAAACAGTTCATAAGGACTCTGTCCATGAGGAGTGACATCGCCTTTGATCACTCAATGAGCTGACCATGCAGGTAGTAACTAATTTCTGATTGCTAGAGGTTTTGAACACATGTACAGAGGGGTATAAGAAAGGCCTACCTCTCCTTTGTCTTTCACTGTACAGCTGGACGTAGACCAGGACATCAGAAGTTGCTTCTTTTCCCCGGGGCATCTGATCAACACTCCAGGGGTGAACAGGGACTAGGGCATTGTGCGTATCATTCAGGGAACATGCAACCTTTTAGTCTCCTGAATGAACTAAAGACAGAAGGCCTGGATGAAAAAGACCAGTAGTTTTTCTGCAGGTTAAAATAAAGAGATTGAGGGGCAAGGGTGGAGACTGAGTAAAAGATTCACCTTTGTCGATATCCAGACAACTGGATGTGTAAACTTTGATCTCATGGTTTAAAGTAAACAGGGAGCTGGGTGAAGAAAGTCGAGTATCCTGCAGTTTAGAAGGTAAAACGTGAACTGTATTGGGTGTTCTGCTTTTGTGAGTATTTATAAAATGCAGAAAGAAGTCAGTTTGTAAGCTTTGTTTTTCATTGTGGGTTCTGCATGATGTTATTTGCCTGCCTGTTCGTCAGCTATCAGTGAACTATTTACAATGTGAAGGCAATAGAGAGAGTGCAGAAGAGGTTTATGAGAATGGATCCAAGGGTAAGAAACTTTCATTATGAAGATAGATTGCAGAAGTTAGGACTCTTTTCCTTGGAGAAAAGAAGGATGAGAGGAGATTTGATAGAAGTATTCAAAATCAAGATGGGCCTTGACAGAGTAGGTAGGGAGAAACTGTTCCCACTCATGAAAGGATCGAGAACAAGAGGGCACAGATTTAAAGTAATTAGTAAAAGAAGCAATAGTGATGTGAAGGAAAACTTTTTCACACAGGAAGTGGTTAGGGTCTGGAATGCACTGCCTGGGAGTGTGATGGAGGTAGGTTCAATTGAAGCATTCAAGAGGGAATTAGGTGATTATTTGATAAACAATCTGCAGAGTTATGGGGAGAAGGAAGGAGAATGGCACTAAGTGAAATGCTCATTCAGAGAGCCAGTGCAGACAAGATGGGCCGAATGGGCTCCATCTGTGCTGTAAGAAATCTGTGATTCTGTGATTATATCCTTATGATTTTGAAATATAATTCAATAATGTTTAGTCAAGAATTTTATAAATTTCTTGAATTGTAAGTCATTATTTATTCTATTCAAGTCTGAACTCTTGTTACAGTTCAAATGCTACACTTCATATAAAACAGGTTCAGCCTCAGCAGGAGTATTGCGTCCAATTTTGGGAATCACACTTTAAGATGTGAAGGTTTTAGAGACGGTGCAGAAAACATTCATGAGAATGGTCCCAGGAATGAGGGACTTTAATTATAAGGATACACTGGAGAAGCTAGCTAGAAATATGAAGACTGATAGTAAGAGTTTCTATAAATACTTTAAAAGAAAAGAGTTAACAAAGAAAGTGAGCCTAGGGAATTTGTAAAGGAAAATAAACAAATGGCTGTTGAACTGAACCGGTATTTTGCATCGGTCTTCCCTGTAAAAGATACAAGTAACATCCCAGAAATAGCTGTAAATCAGGAAGTGGAAGGGTGGGAGGAACTCAGGAAAATTACAATCGCCAGGGAGGCGGTAGTGAGCAAATTGTTGAGCTGTGGACTGATAAATCCTCGGGTCCTGATGGGCTTCATTCTAAGATCTTAGAAGAAGTGGCTAATGAAGTGGTTGATGCAAAAACAAAAATTGCTGGAAAAGTTCAGCATCTGTGGAGAAAAAGACAGAGTTAATGTTTCGAGTCTGTATGACTCTTCTTCACAACTAAAGAAATGGCGGAAGAAGAGTTCAGCATCGTGCCAAGTCTGAAATTCATTGAGGTGAAGGCGTAAGGGTATGAAACTGAGTCCTTTGCTGAGTACTAAACATTCAGAGAGGGGAAGGTCAAGGGTATGGTGAATACAGGGCTGAGAAGGGATGGAGGGTCTTGGATGGACGTTAGTATCAATGAGTTGTTAGAGCTTGCGTTCCTTAGCACCTGAAAGAAAGAGACAAAGTTTCTTGTTAAGGCATCGGATGAGACGAAGTATAAAATGAAACTGGGGGCAAGGACAGCTTTAAGATAGGGTGAGGCAGTGCTGCTGGAGGGAGAGGTCGAGTGTGTTCATATAGTGGTGCATGGCACTGAGTGTGGATCTCAGGATGAGGTGAGAATAGCAGTTCAAGGAGCGTTGTATGTCCCAGAGATACCTATAATCCTGGGTAGATTCAAAACTTGAGGGATGGAGCTTCAGATTCAAAACATGAGGGATAGAACTTCAACTGAAGTGGTTGATGCATTGGTTTTAATTTTCCAAAATTCCTTAGATTCGGGGTTGGTTCCATTAGATTGGAAAATAGTGACTCCTTTCTTCAAAAAGGGAGGGAGACAGAAAGCAGGAAACTACAGGCCAGTTAACTTAACATCTCTCACAGGGAAAATGTTATAGCCGGGCACTTGGAAAAATTCAGGGTAACCAGGCAGAGTCCACATGGTATTTTGAAAGGGAAATCATATTTAACCAACTTATTGGAGTTCTTTGAAGAAGTAACATGTGCTGTGGATAAAGGGGAATTGGTGGATATACTGTATTTAGATTTACAAAAGGCATTTGATAAGGTGCCATATCAAAAGTTATTGTGGAAAATGAAAGTCCATGATGTAGGAAGTAATATATTGATATGGATAGAAGATTGGCTAGCTAACAGGAAATGGAGGGTAGGCACAAATGGGTCATTTTCTGGTTGGCAGGATGTAACAAATGGTGTACAACAGTGCTGGGGCTGCAATGTTTTACAATTTTTATAAACAATTTGGATGAATGGAATGAAGGTATGGTTGCTAAATTTGCTGATGACAGAAAGATAGGTAGGATAGTAAGATGTGAAGAGGACACAAGGAGGCTACAAAGGAATATGGATAAGTTAAGTGAATGGGCAAAGACCTGGCAAATGTAGTATAATATGGGAAAGTGTGAAATTGTCCATTTTGGAAGGAAAAATAAAAAAGAGCATATTATCTAAAAGGTGAGAAATTGCAGAGCTCTGAGATGCAGAGGGATCTGGGTGCCGTAGTACATGAATTGCAAAAGGCTAGTATGCAGGTACAGCAAGTAATTAGGAAAGCTAATAGAATGTTATTGGATATTGCAAGGGGAATTGAATACAAAAGTAGGGAGGTTATGCTTCAGTTATACAGTGCATTGGTGAGACCACATCTGGAGACTCACATAAGGAAGGACGTAAATGCATTGGAAAGGTTCAGAGAAGTTTTACTGGACTAATACCTGGAATGGGTGGGCTGTCTTATGAGGAAAGGTTGGACAAACTAAGCTTGTATCTGCTGGAGTTTAGAAGAGTAAGAGGCGACTTGATTGAAACATATAAAATCCTGAGGGGTGCTGACAGGATCGATGTGGAGAGGATATTTCCTCTTGTAGGAGAATCTAGAATTAAAGGCCACAGTTTAAAAATAAGGTGTCATCCATTTAGGACAGAGATGAGGAGGATTTTTTTGTCTCAGAGGCTTGAGAGTCTTTGTAACTCCCTTCCTCAAAAGGCAGTGGAAGTAGAGTCTTTGAATATTTTTAAGGCAGAGGTAGAGTCCTGATAAGCAAGGGGTGGGGGATGTGAAAGGTGATCTGGGGTAGGTGGGAGGGTGGAGTTGAGGTTACAATCAGATCAGCCATGATCTCATTGAATGGCCAAGTAGGCTCGAAGGGTTGAGTGGCCTACTCCTGCTCCTTGTTCGTAAGCTGGGCCTGATACCCTTAGAGAAGGTTAAGGGGAGATTTTATAGCAGTGTTCAAAATCACAAAGGGTGTGGCCATAGAAGATAGGGAAAAACAGGTCCCATTGGTGGCAGGATCAAGAACCAGAGGACACCAATTTAAAATGATTGGCAAAAGGACTAGTGGTGACGTGAGAAAAATCTTTTTTACGTGGTTAGAATATGGAATGCACTGCCTCAGTGTGGTGGAGGATAGGCTTTCAAAAGGGAATTAGATAATTATCTGAAAAGGAAAGACTTGCAGGGCTACAGTGAAAAGGCAAGGGAGTGGCACTGGGTGAGTTGCTCTTGCAGAGAGTTGACACGTCCACTATGGGCTGAAAAACCTTCCTCTCTGCTATAATCATTCAATGATTCAATATTGGTTCTCTAATGGAAGAACAGCAGAAATACATGATGATATTTCTACTGTCCCATTTTGAGGCAGTTATTGCCTCACTGACAGTAATTTTGCCAAGTGAAAGTTAATCTCCAGTATCCCATGCAAAACCAGTCTTAGTTTTTCTGAGGACCCAGGAATCAGAAGACCCAGATTTATGAGTGAGCTTTTTTCATGATTTCCCATGGCAGCTGATTAATCAGACCAATAACCATCATTTCCAGACCAGCAGGGATTTGATACCAGCACCAACATCACAAGATATCAGGTACATGATGTGCCCACTCCAGGATCTATCAGCCAATGCTGCCACCTAGCTTTTCTGTAGCTAACATTCATTCCACTGACCAGCAAATCAGCAGAAAACAAAGATTGGGTGAGGTGGTAGCAATGCACAGCTACTGAAGAATGTCTTCTTTAATTGCTGTGTGAGTGCACTAAATTTTCCGTTCAAAGTGAACCTAAAAGAATCCAAACCTAAGTAGATTGTTCTTTATATACAGACTTGGAATGTCCATGTGGGATCACGTTGTGATTAGAATTCAGCATTTAACTTGTAGCAATAGAAAAAGAGAATAATTCAAAGCTTTCAGCAGTAGTTTTGTTTTGGATTTCCAGCATCCGCAGTTTTTTGTTTTTAGCCCTCAATCTCTATCTGTCTAGTCATCCTCTCATGCACATATCTATAAAATTGCAGCATAGTGAGAAAGTTAAACAGCTAAAAAGTCAAAACCTGCTACACTGAAAGTAAAAGTGAAGCCATAAACTTAAAAAAAGGAATTAAGTGCTGTTTCTTAAAAATTATTCTCTATTAATTTTTCACCTCTTCCGTTCAACTCTAAATAGTGTTGACTTGCGCAGGGATTTTTTTTTTATTCGTTTACAGGATGTGGGCTTCTCTGGCTAAGCCAGCATTTATTGCCCATCCCTAATTGCCCTTGAGAAGGTGGTGGTGAGTTGCCTTCTTGAACTGCTGCAGTCCATGTGGTGTAGGTACACCCACTGTGCTGTTAGGGAGGAGTTCCAGGATTTTGACCCGGCGACAGTGAAGGAACGGTGATATATTTCCAAGTCAGGATGGTGAGTGACTTAGAGGGGAATTTCCAGGTGGTGGTGTTCCCATGTGTCTGCTACCTTTGTCCTTCTAGATGGTAGTGGTCGTGGGTTTGGAAGGTGCTGTCTCAGGAGCCTTGGTTAGTTTCTGCAGTGCATCTTGTAGATGGTACACACTGCTGCTACTATGCATCGGTGGTGTAGAGAGTGAACGTCTGTGGATGGGTGCCAATCAAGTAGGCTACTTTGCATAGATGGTGTCAAGTTTCTTGAATGTTGTTGGAGCTGCATTCATCCAGGCAAGTGGAGAGTATTCCATCACACTCCTGACTTGTGACTTGTAAATGGTGGACAGGCTTTGAGGAGTAAGGAGGTGAGGTACTCTCTGCAGAATTCCTAACCTCTGATCTGTTCTTGTAGCCACAGTGTTTATATGGCTAGTCCAGTTCAGTTTCTGGTCAATGGTAACCCCCAGGATGTTGATAGTGTGAGATTCAATGATGGTAATGCCATTGAATGTCAAGAGGCAATGTGTAGTAATTGTAAGTTAAACCTTTCTCACTGTTCTGGGGATCATGTCTCTGTACAGATGAATCAGCCTTAAGCGTGAGTAATCTTAGGGGCGGAGCTTTCTAGCCTTGGTCTTGGTAAAAGCATGTAGTTTCATCAGGAGCTCTGTAAATAAAGTTTACTGTTTCTTACAAGAAACCCGCCTGGTACTCCAAGTTTATTACAATTGGCAACGAGGATAAATAGCTCCAGCACTGCACCTTGCCTCTTGGATGTGAGTATTTCGATTTTTAAGGGAAGAAAGGAAAGTTTACTCACCAGTCATGTCACTCTTCAGCAGAATCAACCAGTACAACTCATCCATCGAGGACTGGAGTCAATACGTAGAGCGCCTATGTTTCTACTTTGTGGCGAATGAAATAATGGCAGAGGAGAAACAAAGGCAATTCTAAGTGTCTGCAGGAAAAAAAATGTGTTACCTAACCCAAAAACCTGATGAACACACCAAATTCCAATTCCTTCAACAAGCTAGTAGGCCTCATGAAGACACATTTTCGGCTTAAACCATCGGTGATCATGCAAAGATTTTAGTTCAACTCTAGAGTGAGGCCCCCCAGTGAGTCAATAGCAACATAGATTGTGAATCTAAAACAGTTAATGTAGCACTGTGACTTTAGAGATACTCTAAATGGCATGTTGCGACATTGTTTGGTTTGCGCTGCCATTCAGTGCCGTTTACTTGCAGAAGTTAATATAGACCTGAAGCACACCATGGAGATAGTGCTAGCAATGGGGAGTGCTAAGGTGGACTCGCAGGCTTTGCAGAGTGTGTAACATGGTGCCATTCTTCAGTTAGGGCAGGAACCTACTGCCGGGCATGGCACGAAAACCAGGGACATAGCTGCAAAGTGGGGCACGGTTCCTACTGCTTGAAAAACAGTAAGAAATATTGGAATCAGCTCACCAGTAACCCAGAAATTAAAGTGTTACTGATGTGTGGGTAAATCATGTACTGGAAACCTGCAGATTTAAAGAGGCAGAATGCCACAAAAAAAAGGGCATATTGTAAAACAGTGCAGGGCAATATTAAGACAGCTATTCTGACAGCAGATCAAGTTGAATGAAGTGCACAATATATATGAGTCTAAAGCTGCTGATACTGATATCAATTTCCTATACAATCTTAAGACAAGGAAAACTGAACCAATCACCATCACCCTTCAAGTAAATGGGGAGCCTCAAGTCATGGAAGTTGACACAGGAGCATCAACCACAGTGGTGGGAGAACATATCTTTAAACACCTCAGCGAAGGCACCCAGCCATTGAGTTTGGAGCAAACCATGGCTCAGCTAAAAAGGTATACTGGAGAGGTAATACAGGTGAATATCTGTATCCTAAAGCCAACAGACAGCTCAGCTGTCAGTAATTGTTGTAACAGGTGAAGGGCCTAGCCTGCGATTGGTTAAAAGAACTTAAACTCAACTAGTCAGAAATTTTTCAAGTCAGAACAGAAAGAATTCCTGAGTTGTTAAAAAAGCACGACAGAGTATTCCGAGATGAGTTGGGAAAAAATGAAAGGCCTACAAGTTAAAATATATGTGGATTCTGAAGCAACACCCCGGTTTAAGGCAAGACCTGTGCCTTATGCTCTAAAGGAGAAAGTGGATGCAGAATTGTGCCACTTGGAGTAGTTAGGGATAATCCAGCCAGTCTAATTTTCAGAATGGGCAGCACCCATAGTGTCTGTGATGAAACCAGATCAAACTGTTTGCATCTATGGAGATTAGAAATTAACTGTGAACAAGGCTGCTAAATTAGACAAATACCCAATCCCAAGGTTGAAGAACTGTAAACTAAACTTTCAGGGGGAAAATCCTACACTAAACTGGAAAAGAGCCATGCATACCAACAGCTAGAGCTAAATAACACATCAAGAGGGTATGTCACCATAAACATGCACAAGGGCCTGTACTGTTATGATCCCAGCTGAGGTTAACCCTGAACAAGCCTGATCCCACAGTGGAGCCCAGCTTGATGTATCTAAAACAAATAAAAGTTAGGATCTGTGGAGAGTAGCTACTGAACAAATTCACAGGAGTCAGCTGATATTCTTTTGTTAAGAGTTTAAAACTTTATTCAACAAGAAAAGATGAACTATATTACAATACTCCTTCACCCACAACTATACCTTGAGATATATACAGATTTGTAAGGATAACACAAGGTACAAAAGCTATCTTATACTCTATTGTCTGTAGTAAGTACACAGTCCATGTAAACCAATAGGCAGCCTGTGGTCAGACACACCACACTCTGAAACCAAGTGACAGATGTCGCCTCAACCAGATGCTATGATTCTCTCCTCAGCTCCCCCCAGGCACTTGTCACACCATGAGCCAACCAGTGTCACTGAACTCAGTCTTTCACACAAGGGTTTCCAATCTTCATTCTCCAAAAACTCGCTTTGGAACCTTTTCTCAAATTGATGGTTTCTCTCAGATGCTTTCTGCAAGGGTTCACCTCCAGGGTTTAGGACTCTCTGACGTTCCCCTTCCCTGAGCCACCACATGCATTCAAGCTGTCTTCCACAAACTCTCTCTCTCTCTGATCTCAGTTGTCAACAGTACCACTGCTTCACACGCCCAAAGCAAAGAGCTACAAACCTTCAGTTGCTTCTTTGGGCCTTCTTGCCTTTTTCAAGCTACCCTTGCATTAAATCTGCTTTCTGCACCTTTTGTCTCTTTAAATCTGAAGCTTGGAGCCTTTCTGTCTGCCCCTCACTCTTAACGGGACCTTTTCCAGGTTCCTGTCCTTCCTTTGGCTAGAAGATCTGCTCTGGACTTTCCCTTCTTTCACTCCCCTAGATTTTGGGGTCTCTTAGCTTGGAGCTGGCTATCTGCCCCTTCTAGGCTGCTCCTGCCTGGCAGCTATCTTCAAAACCTGTGGAGATCCAACAGCTTCCAAATCAAAACTGTTGTTTCTCTTCATGTGTCTGTGGGAGGGACCTGCCTCTCTGGCCCCCTGTTGCTGGGCAACAGCCCAAGTCCTCTACCATTGTGTTTGCTTAACTTCTTAAGTCATAAACCCTCATTAGAAATGAAAGCACCTTTTTAAAGTGAAACTAAAACTCCATTTGACCTTTAACACAGATACATAAATACAAATAAAATTTACACATTAAATTCAAAACTCATTCCTAACACCCACAAATACAAATATAACTTAACCATCTCTATTTCCTAACAGTACCAATATACATGCCTACCCTTCAGTGTGTCATCTGCCTGAGCTATTTTCCAAAGCGCCATGGAAAGCTTACTACAAGGACTTCCCTGAGCTGGTGTACCTGGATGGTGTCATGATCACAAAATCAGTGGAAGCCGAACATTTGGTCAACCTAGAAGAGGTTCTGAAGAGACTTGGAGGCTGGTGAACATTTGAAAAAAGAGAAGTACATTTTCCAAGTGACTGAAGTCACAAAAGCACATAGTTGGATCATCGAGTGGATTCCCAAGGGTTGCATCCATTAGAGGAGAAAGTCAGGGCAATCAAGGAAGTGCCCTTTCCTACCAACGTCACGGAGCTCAAGCCTTTTTTGGGCATGGTAAATTTTTACGGTTGCTTCTTGCCCAATCTAAAGTGTTAGCCCCTTTACACTTATATTTGAAGAAGAACGACCGGTGGCCCTGGAAGGCACAACAAGAGGAAGCCTTCATAAAAGTCAAAAAGCTATTACACTCATCATGTCTGCTAGTACACTATCAAAGGAATTAATACTATCTTGCGATGCATCTTCCTATAGAGTGGGAATGGTATTTTCACACAAGATGGAGGATGGGATCTGATAGACCAATAAGATCTAGAACCCTCTCTGCAGCCAAGAAAGGATATTCAAATTGAAAAAGAAGTCTTATCTGTCATATTTGGAGTAAAGAAGTTTCATCAATATTTGCATTGTCAACACTTCATCATTGTGTCAGATCACAAGCCACTGTTGTGTCTTTTTTAGTGAAGATAAGGCAATCCCACAGATAGCCTCTGCTGGAATTCAAGGATGGGCTTTGATTTTGTTGGCATACGAATACGCTTATATGCACTGAGCGAGTGTGCACATAGCAAATGCAGACACCCTCAGTCGTCTTCCTTTGCCAGGTAGCATTACACATGCTCCAGTACCTCAAGAAGTTATACTTGCATTGAATTTCCTGGACTCCTCACTGGCCTGTGCGAAGCAGATAAAGATAAAGAGTCTGAGACCAGGTAGTGCAAGGATGGTCAAATGAACAAGTCTCTGAAGAATTAAAATTATTCAATGCTCGTAAATCTGAACTAAGTTGTCAAGATGGTACCTTGTTATAGGGAGCAAGAGTTGTCGTCCCTTTGCAAGGGTGAGAACCACTCTTGACAGAGCTTCACAGTGTGCATCCAGGCATTTCAAAAATGAAGATGCTCACACAAAGTTATATCTGGTGGCCAGATATAGACAGTGATATAGAAAAATGGTTAAACACTGTCTCCAGTGTCAGCAACAGCAGAAGTTCCCGTTTCAGCCCCACGGCATCCGTGGGTATGGCCTGGTTGACCCTGGGTTAGACTACATATAGACAATGTAGGTCCATTTTGATGTACCAGGTTTTTTAGTGACCATTGACACACAAAGTGAATGAACTGAAATCACCTACATGTGTACAACTATTGAAAAGCTGCACCAATATTTTAGTGAACATGGCCTACCAGAAGTCATTGTTTCGGATAATGGCAATGCCTTGACTAGTATGGAATTCCAACGATTCATGAACCTAAATGGGATTAAACATGTCAAAACAGCACCGTATCATTCCTCATAAAATGGGTTAGCAGAAAGAGCAGCAGAAACCATTAAAACAGGGATTAAGAAACTAACTAAAGGAATGTTAGAAACATGAATTTCAAGATTTCTTTTCAACTATCAAAACAGCTCCGCATGCAACAGTGGGTTCAACACCTTCTGAGTTGCAAATGAAATGCTGCCTTCAAACAAGATTGAGTCTAGTATTCCCTAACTTAGAGGGGAAGGTGGGGAAGAACCAGAGTAGTCAGAAAGTGAATCATGATGTTCACAGTAAAGATCGGAAATTTACTGTGGGAGAGACAGTTTGTGTGTGAAATTTTGCAGCTGGACTGAGGTGAGTTCCTGGTACAATTGTCTCTGAAACAGGACTTTTATCATATCAAGTGGAAGTGGCAAATAGGATTATAACCTCATCAAGTTGATCCAATGGAAGAATCTCAAGTCGTAGAGTTGCATCACTCTACCTGAATCAGAAAATCTACACCTCAAAGACTTAATCTATAATTGCATGGACTGTATATTCTTGTATATGTTAAGGGTTAAGGTATTTTTGTAAATTAGAGAGGTAAAACAAAATTAAAGGGGGAGGAATGTAGTAATTGTAAGTTAAACCTTTCATACTGTTATGGGGATCATGTGACTCTACAGAAGCGCTAAGCGTGGGTAATCTTAGGAATAGAGCTTTCTAGCCTTGGCCTCGGTGCAAGCATATAGCTTCATCAGAAGCTTTGTAAATAAAGTTTACTGTTTCTTACAAGATGCCTGGTTCTCCAAGTTTATTACACAATGGCTAGATTCTCTCTTGTTGGAGATGGCCATTGCCTGGCACTTGTGTGGTGCGAACGTTCCTTGCCACTTTCAGCCCAAGCCTGGATATGGACCAGATCTTGTTGCATTTGTACATGGACTGCTTCAGCATCTGAGGAGTCATGAACATTGTGCAATCATCAGCAAACATCCCTACTTCTGACCTCATGGTGGAAGGAAGATCATTGATAAATATTATCGGGCCTAGGGCACTACCCTGAAGATCTCCTGCAGTGATCTCCTGGAACTGAGACGATTGACCTCCAACAACCACGACCATCTTCCTTTGTGCTAGGTGTGACTCCAACCAGAGACATTTTCCCCTGATTCCCATTGATTTCGGTTTTGCTAGGGCTCCTTGATGCTACACTCGGTCAAATGCTGCCTTGATATCAAGCACAGTCACTCTTACCTCACCTCGGGAGCTCAGTTCTTTTGTCCATGTTTGGACCAAGACTGTAATGAGGTCAGGAGCTGAGTGGCCCTGGTGGAACCCAAACTGAGTGTCAGTGAGCTGGTTATTGTTAAGCAAGTGCCAATTGATAGTAGTGTTGATGATCCCTTCCATCACTTTACTGATGATCGGGTGTAGAATAATGAGGCGGTAATTGGCCAGGTTTGATTTGTCCTGCTTTTTGTGTACAGGGCAAACTTGGGCAATTTTCCACATTCCCGGGTAGATGCCAGTGTTGTAGTTGCGCTGGAACAACTTGGCTATGGTCTCGGCAAGTTCTGGAGCACAAGTCTTCAGTACGATTACTGGAATATTGTCAAGGCCAATAGCCTTTGCACTATCCAGCACCTTCAGCCAATTCTTGATAGCACGAGGAGTGAATTGAATTGGCTGAAGACTGGCATCTGTGATGCTGGGGATCTCCGGAGGAAGCCGAGATAGATCATCCACTCAGCACTTCTGACTGAAGTGTGTTGCAAATGCTTCAACCTTATCTTTTCAACTGACAGGCTGGGCTCCTCCATCATTGAGGATGGGGATATTTGTGAAGCCTCCTCCTCCAATGAGTTGTTTGATTGTCCACCACCATTCACGACTGGATGTGGCAGGACTGCAGAGCTTTGATCTGATCCATTGGTTGTGGGGTTGTAGAATCCCTTAGCTCTATCACTTGCTGCTTATGCTGTTTGGCATGCAAGTAGTCTTGTGCTGTAGCTTCACCAGGTTGACACCTCATTTGGCGGTGTGCCTGGTGCTGCTCCTGGCATGCCTTCCTGCACTCTTCAATGAATGAGAGTTGATCCCTCACTTGGTGGTAATGGCAGAATATAGGATATGTTGGGCCATGAGGTTACAGATTGTGGTTGAGTACAGTTCTGCTGCTGCTGATGGCCCACAGTACCTCATGGATGCCCTGTTTTGAGTTGCTAGCTCTGTTTGAAATCTACCTCATCTAGCACAGCGGTAGTGCCACACAACCCGATAGAGGGTATCCTCAATGTGAAGACAGGACTTTGTCTCCACAAGGACTGTAAGGTCGTCATTCCTACCGGTACTGTCATGGACAGATGCATCTGCGGCATGCAGGTTGAACAGGATGAGGTCAAGTATGATTTTCTCTTTCGTTTGTTCCTTCACCACCAGCCACAGACCCAGTCTTGCAGCTATGTCCTTCAGGACTCGGCCAGCTCAGTTAGTCATGGTGCTACCGAGCCACTGTTCATGATGGACATTGAAGTCCCCGACCCACAGTACATTCTGTACCCTTGTCACCCTCAGTGCTTCCTCCAAGTGGTGTTCAACATGGAGGTGTACTAATTCATCAGCTGAGGGACGGGTAGTACATGGTATTCAGCAGGAGGTTTCCTTGCCCATACTTGACCTGATGCCATGAGACTTCATGGGGTCCAAAGTTGATGTTAAGGAGTCCCAGGACAACACCCTCCTGACTTTATACCACCCTGCTGGGCTTGTCCTGCCGGTGGGACAGGGCATACCCAGGGATGGTGATGGCAGTGTCCAGGACATTATCTGTAAGGTATGCTTCTGTGAGTATGACTATGTCAGGCTTTTCCTTGGCTAGTTTATGAGAAAGCTCTCCCAATTTTGGCACAAGCCCCCAGATGTTAGTAAGAAGGACTTTGCAGGGTCAACAGGGCTGAGTTTGCTGTTGTCGCTTCCAGTGCCTATGTCGATGCCAGGTGTTCCATCAGGTTTCTTTCCTTTTGGACTTTGTAGCAATTTGATACAACTGAGTGGCTTGCTAGGCCATTTCAGAGGGCATTTAAGAGTCAACCACATTGCTGTGGTCTGGAGTCACATGTAGGCCAGACCAGGTAAGGACAACAGATTTCTTTCCCTAAAGGACATTAGTGAACCAGATGGATTTTTACAACAATCGACAATGGTTTCATGGTCATCATTAGAACTTTAATTCCAGATTTTTATTGAATTCAAATTTTCCCATCCACTCTGTTGGGATTCAAACCCTGGCCCCCAGAGCATTGCCCTGGCTCTCTGGATTATTAGTCCAGTGACATTACCACTACACCACTGCCTGGCTGCACAAGTACCAACTGAGCTCCATGTAAGTGGACATTATTCATATGGGAGTCTTCAGGATGATTGTGAGCAATCTACTCACCATCATCTGGAATATTTAGTAAGGAACGCCTGTGGGCTTATCGGTGGATCACTACACCACACCCCCCCAAATCCCATCCCTCCAGAGAGCATCAATGGTTAAAAACCATCATTGCCTTTTTCCCAAGGTTCCCAATGATCTGCTGAAGTTACCATAGAATCCAGGAGAGCACTGCTTAAGCTCATACCCTAGTGGGGCATCACGAGCCAAGCCTGAACATGCTGTTGCCTAATATCAACCCACAGACATACATGTAAGCCGAGGTTTCCAGGCAGGAATGAGGAGCAGTAACTCAGACCAATATTTTTCTCCCTAACCCAGGGGCACTGTAGATATTGGTATCATCCCAACAGGTGAAATTTAGAGAAAAAAAAGTAGGAATTTTTGACTTTTGGAAGGGAGAATGAGGGGAAGTAGTACTAAGTAAATGGTATAATTTTAAAGTGGGTGCTGGAGCAAAGTTCACAAGCAGAAATCTTTGCAGGTGCCAAAGCTGTCAAATAAGCAAATGGGTTTCTTAGCTATATAAATAAAAGCAAAGTTCACGACCAAGAAGTAATTGTTACATTTCACAAATGTGTTAGGCTCCATCTAGCATATTGTATCCAATTCTGGGCACCAAACATTAGAAAGGAAGTCAAGGCCTTGGAGAGAGCGCAGAGGAGATTTACCAGGGGTGAGGGAAATGCCTAGGGAAGCTGGGGTTGTTTTCTTTAAAGAAAAGATGGGTTTGGAAGAATTTAATAGCTGGGTTCAAAATTTTGCTGAAGTAGACAGGGAGAAACTGTTTCCACTAGCAGGAGGATGAGTAGCCGGGGAGTAGGGGGAACAGATTTACAACTGTTGGCAAAAAGCCAAGGGGGAGATGAGAGGAAATGAAATGTTAATCTGTGAGATTTTTTTTTCATCCATTCAGGGAATGTGTGCTTCATTGGCTAGGCCAGCATTTATTGCCCATCCACAGAGTTGTTATAACTTGAAATGCACTGTCTGAGATGGTGGTGGAAACATAGTTGTAACTTTCAAAAGGTAAGCGGATATATACTTAAAAAATGCTGGGCTATAGGGAAAGGGTAGATGAGTGGAACAAATTTTGCCTTCCTCCCGCAGGTGCGTAATCCACAGGAGCCGTCGGTGACCCCGAGGACCCCCGAATGAGCTCTGAGGAAGACATCACACCTGCACCAATGTCACACCGTCTCTCTGAACCAGGCACCATCGCACTCGCATGAGGAGCTGGCAGAGGCAGAAAGGGCCCAGGGACCCAACAGTGGGAGCACAGCTGGAGACCAGGACCATGTTACATCCGAGGCAGATGACGAGCCTCTGGAGTTGCCTATCAGGCAGCAGATGCTGAATATCCAGCAGGATGCACAGGGAGAACTGGAGAACTGTAGAACTGGCAGAGATCCATGAGGGTCATGGAGGAGCCCATATGGAGCATCAGTTCTTCGTTGATCCTTAACACCATGCACACAGCCCCTTCCGTTGAGAGAGTGGTGACTCTCATGCAGAGGCAGTTTCAGGAGCAGACTCAGAGTTTCCTGGGATTGCACTTAGACCTGCCAGCCCTCACACAGGCAATGACCTCAGGAGGTCACTGCCAGTGCAAGAGATTGATGAGGCACCTAGTCTCCCTGCTGGATCCCTGTCCATCAATGGTGAGCAGGGAGGTGCAAACTCACCTCACACAGCAGACTGTTGTCTCTGTGGGTTTCTCTCAGGATGCTCTGGATGAGGGCACCAGCTCCTCCACCCCTCTGCCAGTGTCCGTTGCATCTGATGATCTGAGGGGTGCCCAGACATGGGCTGGATGCACCCTCCCTGGCAGAGCCTGCTTATGCTCTAGCAGCCAGGGGATGATCGCCAAGGTAAACAGGGCCACCAGGACAGCTGAGTCAGCAGCTGCCTCCAACACCACTGTCAGCGAAGGAGGGGGGCGGGGGGGGGCACCAAGACACAGAACCCACAGACGTAAGTTGGAGGCATCATGAGCACATCTGGGGCATGTCATGGGTGACATTATTTGCGTTAATTATTTTGATGTTTGTGTCAGACATGGACACTTTGGTCGCTCTTTGTTTGTTCATGTGAAGTAACATAAACGTTTACTTGACTTAAATGGGCTGAGTTGGCTGGATGGTTTGAATAGTGTCAGATGCAGCACAGGCTTGTAAAAGTATGGTGATGTGCAGTGCTGGCATACAGGGTTGTGTTCTCATTTATAGATTATTAGCAAAGGAGAAAGCCATTGGCTTGATGTGGCAACGATGCCTTGGATGCCGAGCTGAAGATTTGCTGGAGCAAAGCATCCCTGGTGTCCCTGCCTTCATGAAGGTTCCTGTCCTCTGCCTCAAGGCACTCACCCTGTGCCTCCCCAGGCTCTTCCTCTGAGCCAGAGTCATCTTCCGTGGCCCGTGGAGCAGCCTCATTTTCCTCAGACTCCGGTTTGTCCCCCTTGCCAGGGCCAGGTTGTGTAGGGTGCAGCCATGCAACGACTATGAGAACGACTTGCTCTGGAGGATACTGCAATTCTACCCCTGATCAGTTCAGACATCTGAAGCACATCTTCAGCTGCCCAATTGTCCTCTCCACTACTGCCCTTGTGGAGGCATGACTCCTGTTGTATCTCTCCTCGGCTTCAGGTCTTGGGTGAAGGAGTGGGGTCATCAGCCACTACTTCAAGGGATAACCCTTGTCACCCAGGAGCCATCCATCCACTTGTGCAGGAGCCATGAATAGCCTTGGTACCTGTGAGTGACGCAAGAGGTAAGCGTCATGTTAGCTCCCAGGGTAACTGGCACAAACTTTGGGAACCTGTGTCCTGTGGTCATCTTGTCTGCCCAGAAGTGGATGAATGTGTGGATGTATCTAAAGATAGCGTCAATCACGAGCTTGACGCAACTGTGTGCAGCTGAATGAGAAACACCGCACAGATTCCCCAATGAGCCCTGAAAAAAACTGGAGGCATAGACGTTGAGGGCCTCTGTGACCTTCAAAGCCACTGGCATTGGGTGTCCGCCCAAGCAGTTGGAGGTGATTTCCAGGTGACATATTGCTGTCACTGCTCCTGGAGAGGTAGAGTCTCCTGTGGCACTGGCCCTCAGACATCTGGAGGCTGTTGGAATGTTGCCTGAACACTGGGTAGTGGTGTCTTCAGCTTGGCCTTCCTGCTGGTCCTGCACCAACTAAGCCCATGCCTCTTCTCTTAAAAGTTTGTCCCTGGGATGCTGCCTGCACTAACCTGGCCTCCTCTCCCTCCTGCCCCTCGCTTCCTCTTCAGAGGAGATGCCACCAGTGGAATACACTATCCCCATTAGATGGGATGTAGAGGAGCAGTGCCTTGAAAATCAAGGAGTGCTGTGCTGCAATACTTAGGGGAACCTTCCAGGGAAGATGAGGACCTCAGATGCTGAAAGGCAGACTTGACAATCAAACGAGATGCAAAGAAACTCTGGAAAAAGTCTGCACTCTCACAGCAAAGGACTGGTAATGACAGAGAAAGTGCTGCTTCTCCGGGGGCCTTTTATCCCGCCCGTGGATGAGGAAATGATTAAAACGTGATTTCTGCCCATTCCTTTTTCCCATGCAGCGAGCTAAAAATCACATGGACAGCATATCATCACTGTCTATTGGCTTGTTAATAGCCTTAATTAGCCCCTTAAAAACCAGCTGGCATGGCAGCCATTCATGCATGCGTCCGCAATATTGAGCCCGTGCGTGATGACAAGGGGAATCACGCCCAACATCATTGGACCAGATTTTACATTCAGTGGGGTCGAGCGAACACCCGAATATAAAATCCTGGCCATGGTTTCATGTACTCTCACACACCTCCTACAGCAACCTCAGGAGTGACTAATACAGAAGGCGAAGGCCAGAATTTTCCATGCCCGCTGGTGTCGGGTGTGTTTGGCAACGTGAGTGGACAATGTGGCGAGAAGGCCAAAAATCGGTTTCATAACATAGTGAAACCAGTTTGTAATTGTCCGCTCTGCCCGTCAATGGTGGTCCGCATTTTCCACTGTCAGATATCCGGAGTCTCATTGTATTACATCCGCATATTATAAGGCCAGCTCGCCGGAATCACCGTCCCACGCTGGATCGTCTGTCCACATTGGTGGGAAAACACATCTTGACATGTGTGATGTACAGAAGTCAAGAATTACTACCAAGGCCTTTCTCACATCGCAGACATCCAAGAAGCAGCAGATGCTGGAGCCCAACAGCAATGGGAGCTGGAGGAATGTCCATGGCATGCTGAGTGGATCCTCATGGACATGGCTTCGCTGCAAAGCAGCTCACAGGAGGTGGAAGGTCACCGTTGAGGGTCTGCACACAATGGCTGATGGTCGATTGTGTGGAGAGGAAGGCCCAACTGTGTTTAGGAGAGGAAGATGTACTAGGGATAGGGAGAGAGCGGTCTAGGGTCAATTGAGGGAGGAAGGTCTGACAGTGGGGGTTGAGGTTTGGACGGGGGGAACAAAGGTGTTGGGGGGGTGACGTTGTGAGGGGGGAGTAAAAGTGTCAGGGGGTGAGGTTGGGGGGGAATGAATGTGTCGTGGGAGGTGGTGGGTGGGACCACGGTGGGGAGGGAGAAGGTAACGGGGGGATAAGACGGCAACTGGGGAGATAGGTGTAGGGGGGGGTGGAGGGTGCAAAGGAAAGGGCTGAGGAGTCAGCGGGGAGGAAGGAGTATGGGTGGAAGAAGAAGCAAGGGTGGAGGCAAGAGTCAGGAAGGGAGAAGGAGTAAGGCTGGAGGAAGAAGTAAAGTGGAGGAAGAGTCAGAAAAGATGGAGGACTAAGGGGAAGGGGAGTCTGTGGGGAGAAGGAGTTCTAAGGGGGGAAGGAGTCCAGAGGGGGGGATGTCGAGGTGAATGTGCAGAGGAGGGGTCTGTTGAGTCTATGAGTGCCTCTAGGGGAGTGAACTGAGGGTGGGCATGGTAGGAGAGAATAGTGAGAATGACCAAGGGCAGACTGAACCGGTAGGGTGGGGTGTTGAGGGGCAATGGTATCAGTAGAAGTAACAGTGAGGGTGGTTGGTGGGGACTCGGAGGCAGACATGGACCCTAGGAGTGGGAAGGGGGAGGAAATGGGTGACTGGGAAGGGGGAAAGGATGGGGGGAGTGCAGAAAAAATGTTAGCCACACCATGCTAGCTAAATCAAAAGTGAAATGAGAGTCATGGTGGGCTGCATGGGAGTGTGAAGAATGAGTGGACGGAGATTCAGGTCAACGGAAACCCCAGCGGGCAGCACTGAAAATACTCAGGACATTGATATGGGTGTGATGTGGGAAGGATCCGCATGCATGTGAGAACGGTTGCTCGAGGCTCCAAAAGCCCCTGCCACACACACACACCTCTCCCTTCAGAATAACTTGTGGGCCAGTTTCTGCAGCTGAACTGCTAGTTATGGTGGCGGAGTGGGGGGGGGGGTGGTGGGTTGGGGGTGGGGGGGCGGGGTGGTGGAATGCAGAGGGAGGTCTCACAAAGCCTGTCAATGAAGCTAAAAGACACCATTACACATCATTTAGTGAAAGTGAATGTATTTTCAGGTTGTAAAGTGACAAAATGTGTTCACCCATCCAACCAACTGTGATCAGAAATTCTTAACTTTTGAACACTTTAAACTCCTATACAATGTCCTGACATCTGCAGCAGGGATGGAGACAGCCTGTGCAATGGTTGGCCCTGTTGCCTCTGATGACTTCGGCATGTGGCCTCTGGAGAGCTGAGGCCTTGAAAGCCTCGGTTTCCTTTAGCTGTCCTCCTGTGGGCCAGCGGCTCCCTCTGCCGTGACAGAGGATGAGGTTGAGGGGGTCACAGACAAAGGGGACTCGGAGGGAGAGGACAGTCTCTGAGATTCCTAAATAGATGACCCGGGGTGTCCAGCTATAGCTCCTCCTCCTTTGGGTGCCCAAGGGCCCCAGTCTGACTCCTTGAAGAGATGGAGCACCTAGAGGGACATTGAGGTGCCCCGTTTCCCTCTCGCATTGCTACTGCAGGAACTCACCCATGGTTACCTCGATGGATTGCGGGTCTACATGCATCTTTGCATTCTGCCGGACCACGGTCTCCATGGCATCCACCATCCTTCCCATAGAGACCTCCAAACATGCACATGCGGGCACCACTTCATCAGAGAAAAGACGGACTCAATCCCGCGACTAGCATGCCACTCTGTTGAGGGCTTCCTACAACTCTGCATGATGTTCTCCCGCCTTCTGCTGCCTCTCCACAATGAGGCTCATCATCTGACTCAGACTCACAGATGCCTCTTCTTCAGCAGTCTCCCAAGTGCTGGGGAATTCGGCTGAACCTGCCTCCTCTTGCTGTGGATACCTGTCCGTGCTGAGACCAGTAGGTTGTGAACTTGAGCCTGCTCTAGATCTAGGTCCCGCCGAGGTGAGTGTCCCTGCGCTGGTGCAGGGTGTGGGTAAGCACTGTGGTGGGTCCTCCAGGCTGCTTGTTTCCAGCTCTTCAATGGAGGAGATGACCTCTTGGCTGGAGGTGAGGCCCTGGATGGGGCTGAGGGACTTGCTGGCTGAGGGTGTTGGTCTCTTGGCAGAGCTCTCTGTCAACCAAAATAGAGATAATTAGTACATGGCAGTAGAGTGAACAGCAGGAGAGAGAGCAGTCACCTTAGTGTTGAGAGAGGGAAGATGTGGTGCTGGATCCTCACGTGAGTTTTGCCACCGACCTCACCGTTGCTGCCGGCAGGATCCACGTCCTCACCAGTCAGCGTGAAGGCACGTTCCTCAAGCTAAGTTAAGTCTCACTCCATATTCAGTCTGGGACCTCTACTTGCTATTATGAGCCAGCTTCTCCTGTATGAAAAAATGATGGAGAGAATATGATCAGGATTCATGGCACTGCGTGGAATGTTTGTGTGCTGAGCGGAGCCATGGACAAGATGCAAGCTCCAGAGTGTATGAGCCTGATGGAGATGTGAGGGTGTGTGTGAGAGTTAGTGGTGTTCTCCCTCGGGGTGTGAGATCCCTTTGGGTATGTGATGGGTTTGTGAATGTGTGGGTTGGGAGTGATGAGAACCTTGGCAGAATGGAGGAGATCTTTCATGCTTTTTTAGTACTGGATGGCTGTAGGGTATTGGCACTGACCACCACTGACGCTGCCTCCCATGCTGGATTGGGGATGTTGATACCCATCCTGCAGCCAGAACAAGGGTAGAGGACATCATGTTGGGCCTCCACAGCATCCAAAAGGTGCTCGACGGATGTGCCATTGAACCTGGGGGCTGCAGTCTTCTTGCCTTTCAGGGCCTTGCCGGTCCTGGGCTGGAAGCACTGAGAGATGTGCGTGCAGCTGCACTTTAACTATGACACCCAGCGTGAAGAAGCGGTGAGGTGATGGTGTGGCAGGCGAATGAAGCCATCGAAAGGGCGTGTTTCCTGGGAATGCATAATTAATGTGGTGGGATTGGGACAATATGGCGTGAGAGGCCGCCCTTGCGGCCAGCGGGTAAAGCATTGTTTTTCTTGCCCACTACTGCACTTAGTGCAAATCTGGGACGATTCCGCCCAAAGAGTGGGCTGGCTGTCTTCCCTTTCATCTCAGGAATGGTACATCTTGCAAAAGATACGGGAAAGAACATTGTAAATAAGAGCAAAATTCTGATCAGCTGAGATTTTAAGTTGGGATAAAGGAAAACAATTAAAATGTAACATATTGGCCTTTACATCACAATTACTGTAACTGGAAGAAGTGCTCATGAAGTTCAAAGTTCCCGACTATACAAACCTATGAAAGATACTAGCCTACCGTTAGCATATTTGTGTCCACGTTTGAGCACATTGCATTAGGAAAGATATCAAAGCCACAGAGAGAAGCAGATGACATTAGCTAGCATGTTATCAAGGATGAGAGGTGGTATCACGGATGAAAGGCTTTAGTTATGAGGGTGGATGCTTGTCATTTCATCAGAATTACAAAGGTTAAGAAGCGATCTTACAGAGACATTCAACAATATGAACAAATTGTGAAAAAATGTTCCACGGGTAGCTGAGTTGATAACAACAGGCCATGCTTGCTAAACTTGATAGTACCCAAATACACTTGTAGGGATTGAGAAACGTCAGTGATGCACAACTATTGACTGAGGTGCAGGCAACAGCACAGCTTCATACTGCCTGCCCACTTCCATGATTTCAGCACCCAACTAACACTAACTAAGATATTGATTGACTGGAATCCTCAGCAAGAAGCCACTATCCTGAGTGGCTAGCATCATTTAAACAGAATTACCTGGAAAAACTCAGCAGGTCTGGCAGCATCGGCGGAGAAGAAAAGAGTTGACGTTTCGAGTCCTCATGACCCTTCGAGTTCTGTCAAAGGGTCATGAGGACTCGAAGCGTCAACTCTTTTCTTCTCCGCCAATGCTGCCAGACCTGCTGAGTTTTTCCAGGTAATTCTGTTTTTTGTTTTGGATTTCCAGCATCCGCAGTTTTTTGTTTTTAGCATCATTTAAAGCTAGCCCGCGCTGCTTAAAGCTAGCCCAAGTTGCTTAAAGGTGAGATATATTGTGGCTGGAACAGGTGCTGGGAGACTCAGTTGGAGGGAATCTAACCTGGGATCTAATGAGGAATGGCACAACAGGGGAAAGCATGGACTCCAAGAGTTTTTGGCTTCTGCTCTGGATGTCTTGCTTGAAGAAGTGGAAAGGACAAGACGTGCCCCATCTGCAATGGAGAAGGAGGCCCTACTGATACACAACCAACAGGCATTGAGAGTGGATAGCCAAGCAGGTCAATGCTGGGGGCCAAGGCCGAAGGACCTGGTTGCAGTGCCACAAGAATATCAATGACCTCACGTGAGCGATCAAGGTCAGTGAATGCCACATCCTGCCAACTGCACCACTAGCCTCAGCCGCTGCTCAGATTACCACACTCCCATCACTCACCTACCAAAAATCTTCATCAGTCAGACCTCACACCTACCATTTATAAGCTTTATCTGACTGTCATGCATTTGGCACTGCTGCAAGCCTCAGACCCACATTTCACAAGTTGCATACATTGCCAGCTATTGATTCATGATAACCAGATCAGCCAAGCAGATTGCACAACACTCACTGACTCCTCCCTCTATCTCGCAGAACAAGGTGGTGCACAAGCAGAGACAGCAGGAGCAAACTAGAGTGGCACATACATGCCTGCGTATGCTAACCCCATAAGGGAGATGGTGCTGGCCAAATTATTAGGATACCCATTGCTCAGACCAGCAGCAGTGCTGTAATCATTGAACCTAATGGTATCCTCATACATAATCCTCCTTCTCACGTCCCACTTCCCTCTTATCCCTCATATTCTTCTGATTCCCAAGTGGCAGATAGTGTAAGTTTGCACCTCTTATTTCCCCCCAACCTCCCTTTTCGCACCACAACCTTACTCATCTGCCTTTTTCCTTTCAGACACTCAAGAAGTGCAACTTGGTCAGGCAGTGGAGGAAGAACCGCTTGTGACTTCAAGGATAGATTAGAGGCAGGATTTGCACATAGTGAGATACTGGACTACAGTCAGGCCAGGGGCCAAGGATAGCACAGGTACCAGCTCAGCTTCGATGGGGCAGCCTGCAGAAGAATGCTGTTGGGTACACACAATGCTTGCTGCATTGGGAAACCTGTGAGAGAAGCTGCAATTGATATCAGGAGCATGGGGAGCGCAGGGCATTGCACAGAGCTAGGAGCACATCCTTTTCAGCAGGGAAGTGGTGGCCAGCACCTGTGGACCCAACCATGCCGGTGCGTCTGGTGGCCAATGTCACAGATTTCAATGCAGCACAAGCAGCAAGCAGCACCGTTCAAGTGCAGCAGTGGAAGTTTACAAGAAAGACATACAAGGTCAGCTAATTGCCATGCTCAGATTGCTTGATGGTCATTTTCACAGCCACTGGCAATGCTCTTCCTTGCAATGCTGTGTGTGGCTACACTTGTGGCTGCAGCAGTTTGCAAATTCTAGTGAGGATGTCTTTACCAAAGTGCAGAGGTCTCACACACTGTTCCTTGTTGAGGTTCAGGTTGGAGAATTGCTCCCTGAACATGTTAGTCGCTTAAAGCCTTCAGCTGAGAGCCCTTCTCCCCCACCACTTCTCCTCCCGCTGTTTGTCCTGTTCGCATGGCCTGTGTTCATTCTCCAAGTCATGGGTCTGAATTTTTATCTTTTTATCCCAGCAGGCGGGTGTGATGGGAGGGCCCGGAATTGGCCAGGAAATGGACCGCCGACTGTGATCGGCCCCCAACTGCGATTTCACCCTTGCTGGCCAATTAACGGCCAGCCAGCGTGAAGCATGGGCTGAAAAGCTCAGCGCTGCCGGTTGGGGGCGGGAGGAGGACGAGCGATGACATCAACGCGGGTGCATGCGAGCGCTGTCAGTAAGCTCCCTGAAGGCAGAGAGCTGCCTCAGGGGGCTGTAGGCCCGAAAATGTTCCAATAAAGTTTTAAGAAACAGAAAAAAAAGTCCGAGCATCACAATCAGGCACCTAAAAATATATATGAGAAAATGTTGCCCACAGATTTTTATTATTATTTTATTTCATAATGGAAGCTTCATCCCGCACTTGGATGAGGTTTCATAAAAAATGTAAAGGCCGCCTGGCCGATTCGCCCATCTGCCAACAGTAAGGTTGGACAAGCGATGAAAAATAGCAGACTATTGTGCCATTAATGCTATTTCCCAATGGGGAGGCCAACTGCACCCGGGGAGCAATTGGTTTGTGCAGAAGCCTTGAAGTTTGCAAAAAGTCCTTCAGGACCTGTCGCACCACTCCCTGTATATATTAGCAACTTAAAACCACAATAGAAAGCACAAAACATTTACAAAAGAACCAATCAGCCATTAACTCAATAAGACCAGTGAAGGAAACTGGGCTTCAGGACAAACAAAGTCAATTGTCCCATCATATTTGCTTAAAAAGTCAGAATGTGATAAACCAGACAGATCAAAAAATAGAAAGAGAAAAACTATCTGAATTCTTCTACTGCCATAGCCTGGAGCACTTATGAATTTGCATTGTCCATTTGCAGTTCTTCACTTCTCTTCACTTTTATGTCTATAATAGAAAATTGACTGAATGGGATTAAGGGCACAAAAGAATGAAATAGGAAACAATCAAATCATGAGAACTGAAGCTTCAAAACAGTGACATGTACCGAGGGTGCTTTCCTTAGAAATTTTGATGTATATCATTTATTTTCTGCATCATTTTTCTGCATTGGGCTGGTCATAAACAGGACTGGCTGCCAGCAACATTTGAAACAGAGAGGAGAAAAAAATGTTGCTAATCTTCAAAAATCCTAAAGATTGATGAATGGAAAAGTACATATTTTTGGAGCATGTTTAAACCTTGTTGCTGAAATTATTGCTGCATTTTTTGCTTTAGCTTTGTGCTTGGTACTCTTCTTTTTAACATATTCAGACCACATTGGATTTTCCATCAATAACGGATTTGCTCCGAACAGTGATGCCAATTAAAGCAGCAGTTAAGGGACAAACTGCCGGAAGTAAACCAACTTGCCATTTTAGCTGGTGTTTTGTCCAAAGCATGTGCACTGTGGGGCACATTAAAAGCAGGGTTCAGAAAGACACTGTGGGGGAAATTGGGCAAGTTGGCAGAGTGGTCGCTCCAAATTGGCACTGTCTGCAATGCTTGGTAGGCAATGTTTAAGGCAATGTTTTGTAGGCAATTTATACTTTAAACTTCAGAGAGGAACATTCCCCTTTTATATTTATCACCCATTGCACCCTCCCCACAATTACAGTCCTTTTAGCAAATGGTCTATCATTGCTCCCAGCTTCCCGTAGGTTCCCTTATCCCCGTTTTGCCGAGTAGTAACTTCAAGTGACCTTCTCCAGGTGCTTTCTTCAGTTTTTAGAGAGTCTCTTAAATCCACCACCAACGGCAAAATCTGTTCTGATGATTTTTCTTCCCCTTGGCCATGCAAGAACAAATCTTCCATAATCCGGAAAAGACTGTAGGATGCATCTTTTCAATTAAAGACCATCTCCCTCCAGCACCTGGCTGTGGTAGCTCACAAAGTCAAGTAGCCTTTTCTCCCAGCTGGCCACACCTTTGTTTATCTGTGATATTCATTGATCTTGTAGGGAAGTCTGTAACCTGATCTCAAAAATGGCTTTGTTGCCCTCTTTACACATTGCAATCTGAAATATACCTCATATCGAGGTAGAAATGCTAATTAGCTTTCCTTGACCTCAACTCTCTTTCATCTTAGAAGCAAATGGAGAGTTTACAACACATCTGTTTACAATACAATATGTACAAACCTTTCTGGGACTTGGGTAGACACCACTCATGGTAAACTCAGAGACTGCTGCCATTGTCTCCAAGCATAAATGCCTTGCACCATCTTCACAGTTAAACAATCTAAACCTCACTTTGATCTCTAACAATCAAACCACCCAAACCTACTGTCAGGCAGACTGATGAACAGGTTACATAACCCCTTTACCCTAACTTTAAAGCTACAGCCCCAAAATATAATCACCTTATAAACCTCATAATTATAACACTATTCTTTTCAAAATTCCTATGGTTCTTTCTAATATTGAACGGCTTATTAAAAGTTAATTATAATTATCATAATCCACTCTTACGCCTTGATATGCTTTGTGAGTTCAGTAAATGCACTTGCCTTTTTGATCCTATGGTGGAACCATAGAACAATTACAATTTACAGCACAGAAGGATTTGTTCCATTATGGAAGTGCTGGCTCTTTGCTTAACCAATTCAAAATTAATCTTACTGCCTCACTCTCTTCTTATAACCAAATATTTTCCACTGCTTCAAATAGGTATGTACCAGGCATACCTAAGAATGACTACTTGTGTGCCAAACATCATAAGTAGCAAGTGATAGACAGAGTTAAGCGATCCCACAACCAACGGATCAGATATAAGGTCTGCAGTCCTGCCACATCCAGTCATGAATGGTGGTGGGCAATTAAATAACTAACTGGAGCAGAAGGCTCCACAAATAACTCCATCTTCAATGATGGAGGAGCCAAGCACATCAGTGCAAACAGTAAAGCTTAAGCGTTTGCTACAATTTTCAGCCAAAAGTGCCGAGCGGATGATCCATCATGGCCTCCTCCGGAGGTCCCCAGCATCACAGATGCCAGTCTTCAGCAAATTCAATTAATTCCATGTGATATCAAGAAACGGCTGAAGGCACTGGATACTGCAAAGGCTATGGGCCCTGACAATATTCTGGTAATAGTAATGAAGACTTGTGCTCCAGAACTTGCCGCACCCCTAACCAAGTTGTTCCAGTACAACTACAACCCTCACATCTACCCGGCTAGGTGGAAAATTGCCCAGGAATATCCTGTACACAAAAAGCAGGACAAATCCAACCCAGCCAATTACTGCCCCATCAGTCTACTCTCCATCATCAGTGAAGTAGTGGAAGGGGTCACCAACAGTGCTATCTAGCGGCACTTGCTTAGCAATAACCTGCTCACTGGTGCCCAGTTTGGGTTCCGCCAGGGCCACTTAGGTCCTGACCCCTTTACAGCCTTGGTTCAAACATGCACAAAAGAGCTGAACTCCTGAGGTGAGGTGAGAGTCACTGCCCATGACGCCAAGGCAGCATTTGACCAGGTGTGACATCAAGGAGCCCTAGCAAAACTGGAGTCAATGGGAATCAGGGGGAGTCATACCTAGCACAAAGGAAGATGTTTGTGGTTGTTGGAGGTCAGTCATATTAGCTCCAGGACATCACAGCAGGAGTTCTTCAGAGTAGTGTTGTAGGCCCAATGAAGCAGTCCATGTCCAAATGCAGCAAGAAATGGACAATATCCAGGCTTGTGCTGACAAATGGCAAGTAACATTCGTGCTACATAAGTGTCAGGCAATGACCATCTCCAACAAGAGAGAACATAACCATTGCCCCTTGATGTTCAATGGCATTGCCATCACTGAATCCCCCACTATCAACATTCTGAGGGTTACCACTGACCAGAAACTGAACTAGGCTAGCCAGATAAATACTGTGGCTATTAGAACAGGTCAGAGGCTAGGAATCGTGCGACAAGTAACTCGCCTCCTGACTCCCTAAAGCCTCTCCACCATATACAAGGCACAACTCAGGAGTGTGATGGCACCACATCCACAAACGTTCACTCCCTCCACCACCGACACACAGTAGCAGCAGTGTGTGCCATCTACAAGATGCACTGCAGGAATTCATCAAGGTTCCTTCGACAGCACCACCCATGACCATTACCAGCTAGAAGGACAAGGGCAGCAGATAGATGGGAATGCCACTACCTGGAAATTTCCCTCCAAGTCACTCACCATCCTGACTTGGAAATATATTGCCATTCCTTCACTGTCGTTGGGTCAAATAGGGATGGGCAATAAATGCTGGTCCAGCCAGTAAAGCCCACATCCCATGAATGAGTCAAAAAAAATGTATCCAACTTGCCCTTAATAGACGAAATAGGCCCCGGTGTAATCACTCCTGTGGGTAATCATTCTGTGCTCCAAAAACCTGTTGTGTGAGGAGATTTCTTGTGCCTCCTGTCCTTCCTCTCTTATTGACAACTTTAAACTGAAGATACTTCATCATTGACTCTCCTTTCAGAGGAAATAGTCTTTCCTTATTCACACTGTCAAATCTCTTCATCATTGTATTAGTTCCTATTATAGCTCCTCCTGTTACCCTTGTTCCAGTGGTAATAGTCACAGTATCTTAAATTTCTGCTTGTAATTATAGTTTTCCATCCCTGGGGTATTCCTGGTAAATCTACATGATATGTTCTTTATGGTTTAAAGTTTTTTTTTTAACAATGAAACATCCAAAATTAAATGTACACTAACCTACATTTCATTAGTCTTTATTCGTTGTTCTTGAACTCCTGCTTCTATTGTAAAAGTAAATATTTCCATAGACCATTTATAGCCTTAAATACCTGCACTTGAGTTTTCATGGGTTTATGTACTTGAACCATTAAGTCTCCCTGTCCGTCCACAAATATTTAAGCGAGTGATTTTAACAGTACCCTTTGGTGGAAAACAGATGGATAAGTGATTAAAATAACTCTGGTTAGTGATCCACACTGGAGTCACTAGGAAATCATTGCTTGAGATTTTGATCTGTTCTTGCAGGGACATCTGCCTAAAGCTGGCAAGCTACCTCTTTACATATGCATGTCAGCTCTAGATGACTAGGTGCTGCCTGTGGAATTTTGGAGCCATAAGGCGGAATCATCCCAGATTTGCACTGAGTGTGGTAGCAGGTGGGAAAAAGAACGTTTCACCTGTTGGCTGCAATGATGGCTTTTCATGCCGTATCATCCCAATCCTGCTTCATTAATCATGCATTCCCGGGAAACACATCGTTTTGATGGCAGGCGGGCTCTCATTTTCCCACTACCCCATCACATTGATGCTTCCTCATGCTGGGCGCCATATTTAAAGTGCAGCCACATGCACACCTCTCAGTGCTTCCAGCTGATCTACAAGGCCTCCACCTTTTCACTGGTCAGAGTGGCTATCATTGGATGACCATCCCCAGTTCCCAGCTGTAAGTCTCTAAATTCCTGTGCTATCTTCTCCTGGGAGGACAGTAAGCAGAGAATTATAATTTAAGATTATTAGTCGGGATTGCAGTGTGCCTCTCTTATGCATGCTGAAAGCTATACATATTCACAGACAGGGCCATGTCCTTTGCAAACTGAAGGCAAACAGAGGCAAACAGAAAGAACATGTCCATGCATTGTGTCTTTTTTAACTAAAAAAAAGCTTTGGGGACAGCCATTCCCTTGTTCATTCCCTATGGCAATGCCTTGGCCTATCAGAGTTGACCTGCCTGGTTTGAATTTAAGCAAAATCTTGGCAGTTAACTATCCCCTGGTGCATTTGCCATGGGGAATGCTCTACCAATCAGAGTCCACTTGCCAACCAATTAGCACCCTGTTCTCATGCAGTATAAATTGTTGCTCCCTTTGAGATTTCGTATCCTTGCAAAAATGTCCTGAAATGTGCAAGACAAAAAGTTTCAGAATTATAAGCGTGAGAAAAGGATTTTGTGGAAAAATTGGGATGACAACAGTTGTGGGGCTGTGACTGTGAGAGGCGGGTCTGAGATGTTAGTAAGATTAGTTTGAGTGTCAGTATTGGCTGTACAGATGGGAATATGAGGAGATGCCTTGAGAGAGAGGAATGAGTGGAGTTGCAGGGTGTGTTATTCTGGGGAATATTGTGCATGGAAATGGCTGTGAGTTCAGAGCGTGGGGATTGGCAAGGATGTCACTCATCTTTCCTGCCCTCATGAGGCCATTGAACCTCCTGCAGCACTGAATCCAGCTGTGAGGGATCACAATCCTGCTGCTCACTTTGTCAGTTGCTTCCTGCTTGTTTTGAGAGGTGGGCCTCCTTCTCCTGCCTATAGGGATAATACTTCCTCCCAGCTTGCATAGACCACGGCATGATCTCCAGGGAAGCATTAGAGAATCAGGGGCAGGGATTTCTTCTCACATTCTACTTTCACTTTTCTGCTTTTGATCGGCAATGGAGCCGCTCTGACCCTGTTGAGGTTCCTTTAAACGGGAATCCTCTCATTGACAGGTGAGGATCATCATCACACCTGTACTCTCTGGTCAGGAAAGCTGGAAATGGGATGCTAATGCCTGGACTGAGTAAAAGAGCCACAGCAAAGCCAAAGCCTCTGACAAATGGCTCTTTGACCTGCAGCTGGCACTCCAGCTGCAAGCAGGTCCAGTTCCTTAAGGTGCTGCCCTATATTACTTGGACAGGCAGTTAACAGAGCATTATTAGTGATACGAGACGTGGAATAGTCCAAGATATTTTCCTCCTTACAAAAGCAAAATACTGCAAATGCTGGAAATCTGAAATAAAAACAGAAAATGCTGTAAACACTCAGAAGTTCTGGCAGCATCTGTAGAGAGAGAAATAGGGGTAACATTTAAGATCCATGACCTTTCATCAACTCTTGTCTCTGTCTCTGTCTCTCTCTCTCTCTCCATGTTTGATGGTAGAACGGTTGAGTATTTGTGGCATTCTCTGTTCAGTTCACTTTTTCCTTCCACTCTGCCTCAACCAGGAGAACAGCCATCCACTGATGAACTGCTGCACAGGGAAGATGTAAAATGGTGGAAAAATATTAAAAGAAAACTGATTTCTAAAACCTATACAGAAAACACATTAGAGTGTAACTTGTGCTTTAACTCCTGTGGCTCATTGGCGTGATTCATAATCATGGACAATGTCAGCAGAAGCAGCATGCAACGATTCTTTGGTTCTTAGGAGACAGACCTGCTAACAGTGGAATACATTCAGATGGTTTCTTTGTAGTCAAGTGTGACTACAAGCACAATGAATATTTGAGAAAAAAAGTCTCATTTCTCTATGGGGGAATATAATCAAAGCCAGTTCTTTTTGTGAATCCAAGCAGAAAACAGATGTTTGCTGATTAATAGCGTGCAGCCTGTGGCAGGAGCACAGTGGCACGACGCAGATACTCTTGATAAGGATGAATTACTTAGTTACCATTTCAGTGCCCTGTGGAAGCACTCCAAAATATTCTGTCAGATGCGATATGTTGTTTGACTGTTGGGCGAACTGAAGATAAAATAGACTTGGATTTAAAATCAGTAGTGAAATGGAAATTAATTCTTTTTCCCCCTTTCCTTCATTACTTGTGCATTCAGTAAATTTATTAAACCAGATGACATGTTTGATATTCACAGCAAGAGAGCCTCACATTAAAGCCATCCCAGAATATTGTTGCATTGGGAACTAAAAGTGGCTTAAGTTTACAGCTCACTACAAAGTCCTTGCAAATGTAATTTGCATTATGAGAACTTTTACACCAAAAATCTGCAGTCCTTCCAGAACACCCTCACTGCAACCCCTACAGGCATGTGAGAGAAAGACTGTAAACTGGCCCAAGACACTGATACAACAACAACAACCTTCGCTGGTAGCACCAAATTTGAATATCACTGGAAAGAGAGGCATGTTGCCAATTTTTCATCTTGCACTGATCAGGACAAACGCAAGAATGCCAAATTTCAAATGCTCATAACCATTTATACTACGGGAGAAAAAGGGGCTGATTGGTTAGCAAGTTGATCCTGATTGGGTAAGGCATTGCCATGGAGAAAGCAACAGGAAACTATCGGCTTCCCAAGCCCCCGGGTAATTGAAAAAGGGACAAGAGTTGAACATATTCCTTTTGCTTGCAGAGAACGTGTCTATGCGTATGAATGTATGTACTTCTAGCAAGATCGGACTCAACCAGCCTACACTTGCAAAACGCAAAATGAATCATCTAGTCAGATGTGATTCCATGATTGGGCAGCACTTGCTGAACTATCCTGAGTATGCTAATAGCTACACTAACAACCAATACAAGTCGAGCTTGTGAATTGGCTCTTCTAGACTTGCTGGAAACAACAAACATTCATATGCAGTGACCTGTTCTCTGCAAACAAAAGGAATAAGCCTTGAATAAATTGAATTACCTGGAAATATGAGGAGCCTAGAGTTCCCTGTTGCTTTTTCCATGGTAATGCCTCAGCCAATCAGAATCGACTTTCCAACTGATCAGCACTCTTTTCTCCTGTAGTGTAAATTATTGTGTTCTTTTGAAATTTGCCATCTTTGCATTTGTCCTGATGAGCACTGGGCAAAAAGCTTTGGCAGTATGTCCCTCTTTTCAGCAATATTCAAGTTCTGCAGATGACATTGAGCAGAAACTGAAATCAATGATTTAAATCAGAAGTTCTTTTTTTATTATTCATTCATAGGGTGTGGGTTTCACTAGCTGGGTGAATATTTACAGCCCAACCCTAGTTGCCCTTGAGAAGGTGGTGATGAGCTGCCTTCTTGAACCGCTGCAGTCCATGTGGTGTAGGTACACCCACAGTGCTGTTAGGAAGGGAGTTCCAGGATTCTGACCCAGCAACAGCGAAGGAATGGTGATATATTTCCAAGTCAGGATGGTGAGCCACTTGGAGGTGAACTTCCAAGTGATGGTGTTCCCATGTATCTTCTGCTCATGTCCTTCTAGACGGAAGTGGTCAAGGGTTTGGAAGGTGCTACCTAAGAAGCCTTGGTGAATTCCTGCAGTGCATCTTGTAGATGGTACACATTGCTGCTACTGTGCATCAGTGGTGGAGGGAGTGAATGTTTGTGGATTTGGTGCCAGTCAAGCAGGCTCCTTTGTCAAACTTCTTGAGTGTTGTGGGACCTGCACTATCCAGGCAAGTAGGGAGTATTACATCACACACGTGACTTGTGCCATATAGGTGGTGGATCAGTTTTGGGGAGTCAGGAGGTGAGTTACCCATTGCAGGATTCCTAGCTTCTGACCTGCTCCTGTAGCCACGATATTTTTATGGCTAGTCCAGTTCAGTTTCTGGTCAATCGTAAACCCCTGCATGCTGATAGTGGGAGATTCAGTGATGTAATGCCATTGAATATCAATGGGTGATCAATGGATTCTCCCTTGTTGAAGATGGTCATTGCCTGGCACTTATGTGACACGAATGTTACTTGCCAATTGTCAGCCCAAGTCTGGATGTTGTCCAAGACTTGCTGCATTTGGACCTTCAGTATCTGAGGAGTTGTGAACATTGTGCAATCAACAGTGAACATCCCCACTTCTGAACTTATGATGGAAGGAAGGTCATTGATGAAGCAGCTGAAGGTGGCTGGGCCAAGGACACAACCCTGAGGAACACCTGCAGTGATGTCCTGGAGCTGAGAAGATTGATCTCCAACAGCTACAGCCATCTCTCTTTGCGTTAGGCATGACTCCAACCAGCAGAGAGTTTTCCCCTCGATTCCCATTGACTCCAGTTTTGCTAGGGCTCCTTGATGCCACATTCTGTCAAATGCTGCCTTGATGTCAAATGCAGTTACTCTCATCTCACCTCTTGAGTTCAGCTCTTTTGTCCATGTTTGAACAAAGGCTGTAATTAAGTCAGGAGCTGAGTGGTCCTGGCGGAGCCCAAACTGAACTTCAGTGAGCAGGTTATTGCTAAGCAAATGCCTCTTGATAGCACTGTTGATGAGCCTTTCCATTATTTTACTGATGATCGAGAGTAGATTGATGGGGTGGCAATTGGCTGGGTTGGATTTGTTCTGCTTTTTATGCATAGGATATACCTGGGCAATTTTCCACATAACCGGGTTGATGTCAGTATTGTAGCTGTACTGGAATGCTTGGCTAGGGACATGAAAAGTTCTGGAGCACAAGTCTTCAGCACTATTGCCAGAATGTTATCAGGGCCTATAGCCTTTGCAGTAACCAGTGTCATGAGCCATTTCTTGATATCATGTAGAGTGAATTGAGCTGGATGAAGACTGGCATCTGTGATGCTGGGGACCTCCGGAGGTGGCTGATTTGGATCATTCACTCGGCACTTCTGGCTGAAGATTGTAGCAAATGCTTCAACCTTATCTTTTGCACTGATGTGCTGGGCTCCTCCAACAGTGAGGATGGGGGTATTTGTGGTGCCTCTTCCTCCAGTGAGTTGCTTAATTGTCCACCACCAGTGGTTTGGCAGGACTGCAGAGCTTAGATCTGATCTGTTGGTTGTGGGATAGCTTAGCTCTGTCTATCACTTGCTGCTTATGTTAGTTGGCATGCAAGTAGTCCAGTGCTATAGCTTCACCAGGTTGACAACTCCATTTTTAGGTATGCCTGGTGCTGCTCCTGGCATGCCCTCTTGCACTTTTCATTGAACTAAGGTTGATCCCTGGTTTGATGGAGATGGTAGAGTGGGGGATATGCCGAGCTATGTGATTGTGTTCGAGTACAATTCAGTTGGTGCTGATGGTGCCTCATGGATGCCCATTCTTGAGTTGCTAGATCTGTTCAAAATCTATCCCATTTAGCACAGTGGTAGTGCCAGACAACATGATGGAGGGTGTCCTCAATGTGAAGGCTGGACCTCTTCTCCACAACAACTATGAGTGGGCATTCCTACCGATACTGTTATGGACAGATGCATTTGTGGCAGGCAGGTGAGAATGAGGTCAAGTATGTTTTTTCCTCTTGTTGGTTCCCTCAGTACCTGCCATGGACCCATTCTAGTAGTTATGCCCTTTAGGGCTCAGCCCAGCTTGGTCAGTAGTGGTGCAACCAAGCTACTGTTGGTGATGGGCATTGAAGTCCCCCACAAAGAGTACATTCTGTGCCCTTGCCCCAGTGGTGTTCAACATGGAGGAACACTGATTCATCAGCTGAGGGAGGACAGTACATGGTAACCAGCAGGGAGTTTCCTTGCCTATATTTGACCTGATGCCATGAGGCTTCATGGAGTCTGGAGTCGATGTTGAGGGCAACTCCTTCCCAACTGTATACCACTGCGCTGCTAAGTCTGCTGGGTCTGTCCTGCTGGTGGGACAGATGATGGTGGTGATGGTGTCTGGAACATTATCTGTAAGGATGACTATGTCAGACTATTGTTTGACTCATCTGTAAGACAGCTTCCCCCAATCTTGGCACAGGAGGACTTTGCAGGGTCGACAGGTCTGAGTTTGCCATTGTCATTTCCGATGCCTAGTTTCATTCCTTTTTCAGGCATTGTAGAAGTTTGATACGGTTTGCTATGCCATTTCACTGCAGATCTGGAGTCACATGTAGGCATATTTCCTTCCCTAAATGGCATTAGTGAACCAGATGGGTTTATGGTCATCATTAGACTTTTAATTCCAGATTTTTATTGGATTCAAATTCCACTATCTGTCGTGGTGGGATTCAAACCCAGGTCCATAGAGGATTAGGTCTAGTGTTATTGGTCTCTTGGTTACTAATTCTGTGACAATGCCACTATGCCAGCGCCTCCCCACTTCCTAAAACACTGTAGATGGATCATCATTTTTGCTAAAAGCTTCATTATGCACATGGTATGGAATGGTTTTTCCAAGAGATAGGATGTCTGAGTCCCAAAAAATCGAGATTTGGACAAACAATCCAATGTGAATAGGCCAAAAAAGCCAAATTCAAATCATTTTGGGTTTCCCCTCTACCTTAGTGTTCATTTTCAATTAGGAAACCATGCTTTTAAAACTTGAATCTGTGTTTGAACCCAGCCTAGAGTAATCTTAAAAATCTCCTCTCTCTGATAATGTCCTTGATCATAGATGAGGTGAACTGGGATGTCTTGTTGCAGTTTCCAATAAGCACGAGACAAGAAAACTAACTGTGCAGTCTCATTCAGGGAAGCTGAAAGTGGTTATTCTGGGGATTCAATTCTCATAAAGTGGGCAACACTCCTTTGAAAGTGGAGCTTCTGCTATATGTAGTAAAATTACATGTATTCTTTGTAAATGAATTGATATAGGAGACGGAGGAAATCATCCTCCATTGTTGGGTGCAGCAAGCAGGGAGCCTTGCCGTGCATTGGGGTTTATATTATACCTGACCTGGAATGGGTTGATAGGTTGCACAGGTGCATGGGAACACCATCACTTGCCAAGGTCCCCTCCAAGCCACACACCATCCTGAATTGGAACTATATTGTTGTTTCTTCACTGTCGCTGGGTCAAAATCCTGGAACTCACTCCCTAACATGTACCCACACCACATGCACTACAGCAGTTCAAGAAGGTGGCTCACCACCACCATCTCAAGGACAATTAGGAATGGGCAATAAATGCTAGCCAAGCTAGAGATGCTCACATCCCATGAACAAATAATAGAAAAAACATAAAATGTTCCATTTGATACATGAGAAGCACACAACTTGCCACAGGCTGAGGGAAAGGAAGAGATAACAGCTCAAAATAGTCTACTGTATACTGAAGCTTGTGATACACTGATAATGACATCAAATTTTCCTAAATTACGAAGCCCTATGTATTACAATTATCATGAGGGTTTCTGAATCAGATTAAAATTCTGGTACTTCCAAATAAATCTAAATAATCATAATTTGCATTAATTTGGAAATTCATATGGAGTTGATACTTAACTAGCTCGGATTGATTTTCAGCAATCACACCCAGAATTGTGTTCTGCTGCTGACGACCAAACTGAAATAAAAATATGATCTAAATATTTCCATTTATCTCCCATGGGTCTCAATTAAACCAGAAATAACCTGCACAACAGCAATTTGCTCAGAGAACCTGAACACAGGAAAATGGTCATTAGACGAACTTCATCTCCTTTTACCATATTTTTAGCTTCTGCTAGTGAGATAGGAGAAATTACAGTGCATATTTCCAAAGCAACTGACAGACCTTGGTCAGAATTTTCCAATTCAATGTTCCTTTCGTGCACCAGCAGTGCCACAGCCAGGGATTATCTAGCTTATTCTTATCTGTCTATTAATTTTAATGGTAGGAAAATCAAAGGCTGGGTGCAGAATTTCCTGATTAAAAACTCCCGGGATGCATCAGGACCAGTGGAGTGGAACTGCCTAGTACAGGTGCCAATTTGTCGTTGTTCATCGTTCTTGGGCTTTAGCTCCATAGGTATTGCCCAGTTGCTATTAACCAGATGATTTTGCATAGGAAAACAATATGACACCGTACAATATTTTAGCACCAGCCAACACCGTGGAGATCATTTTAGGTGTCTGTGTTGCAGCATGAAGCCTTGCCACTGGCAGCACAAATCATGAATTGAGTCTTGTACATTGATAATATTTTCAGTTTCGCCCCAGTAATTCTGAACATTCCAGATTGATATTATTGATGGTACAAATAGCATTTGTTAGGATTCGTTTCCGGAGTCCCCATCAATGGGTAGGTACCTTGGTCATCAACAAAGATCAGAAAATCACTGGCAACACCAAGAGTTATTTTGAAAGATTTGTTAGGGCAAAACTGTTTCTGATGGGAAGAGGGTTGGTGATCCAATGAAGCCGTTTTAAGAAATGGGGAGATAAGGAGACATTGTTTTTTATACAGCATGCTGTTATGATTCCAATGTTCTGCCTTAAAGACTGGTGAAGCAGATTCAATACTACCTTTCAAATGGGAATGGAAAAATTCTTGAAAGTGAAAAATATGCAGGGCTATGGGGAAAAGAGCAGGGGCATGGGAACTGATTGAACAGCTCTTCAAAGAACTGACACAGGAATGACAGGCTGAATGGCCACCTTCCCTGCTGCTTCTGTTCTATTAACAGTAGCAGTGCAGACTGATAAAAAAAACTATTCAAATTATCAACTCAAATGTCAGGTGAATTTAGTTAGTAGCACTTGTCTGTTTGCAGAAGTTTACCGGGCGAGGGCATTGGTGTCAAGCTTTATTACAGACTTGAACACAGGATCAGCGAGAATTGCAGAATGCTGGAGATGCCATTTTTCAGATCAAATGTTGAAGTGCATAAAAGATCCCATGATATTCATTTATGGGATGTGGGATTTGTTGGCTAGGCCAGCACTTATTGACTATCCCAATTGCCCTTGAGAAGGTAGTGGTGAGCTGACTTCTTGAACTGCTGCAGTCCATGTGTTGTAGGTACACCCACAGTGCTGTTAGGGAGGGGGTTTCAGGATTTTGACCCAGGAACAGTGAAGGAATGGAGCTATGTTTCCAAGTCAGGATGGTGAGTGGTTTGGAAGGTAACTTCCAGGTGGTCAGGCAGGCTGGTTTGTCCTGGATGGTGTCATGCTCCTTGAGTGATGTTGGAGCTGCATCATCCAGGCAAGTGGAGAGTATTCCATCACATTCCTGACATGTGCCTTGTAGATGGTGGAAAGGATTTGGGGCATAAGGAAGTGAGTTACTTGACGCAGGATTCCTAGCCTCTGACCTACTCTTGTAGCCGCAGTATTTAGAAGTCAGAAGTGGGGATGTTCACTGATGATTGCGCAATGTTTTGCACTATTCACGAGTCCTCAGATACTGAAGCAGTCCATGTCCAAATGCAGCAAGAGCTGGGCAATATCCAGGCTTGGGCTGACAAGTGGGAAGTAATATTCACACTACTCAAGTGCCAGGTAATGACTATCTCCAACAAGAGAGAATCTAACTATCGCCCCTTGATGTTCAATGGCATTACCATCACTGAATCCCCCACTATCAACATCATAGGGGTTACCATTGACCATAAACTGAACTGGACTAGCCATATAAATACTGTGGCTACAAGAGGCTAGGAATTCTACGACGAGTAACTCACCTCCTGACTCCCCAAAGCCTGTCCACAAGGCACAAGTCAGGTGTGTGTCCACTTGCTGGATGAGTACAACTCCCACAACACTGAAGAAGCTTGACACTGTCCAGGATAAAGCAGCCCACTTGATTGACATCCCTTCCACATACATTCGCTCCCTCCATCACAGTTGCAGCAGTGTGTGCCAACTACACGATGTACTGCAGGAATTCACCAAGGCTCCTTATACAGCCCCTTCCAAACCCACAACCATAAAAACATAGAAACAAGGAGCAGGAGTAGGCCATTTGGCCCTTTGAGCCTGCTCCACCATTCATTATGATCATGGCTGATCATCCAACTCAATAGCCTGCTCCCGCTTTCTCTCCATACCCTTTGATCCCTTTCGCCCCAAGAGCTATATCTAACTCCTTCTTGAAAGCATACAATGTTTTGGTCTCAACTACTTTCTGTGGTAACGAATTCCACAGGCTCACCACTCTCTGGGTGAAGAAATTTCTCCTCATCTCAGTCCTAAATGGCCTACCCCATATCCTCAGACTGTGACCCTTGGTTCTGGACTCCCCCACCATCCTGAACATCCTCCCTGCATCTACCCTGTCTACTCCTGTTAGAATTTTAAAGGTTTCTATGAGATACCCCCTCATTCTTCGGAACTCCAGCGAATTTAGCCCTAATTGACTCAATCTCTCCTCATATGTCAGTCCCGCCATCCCAGGAATCAATCTGGTAAACCTTCGCTGTATTCCCTCTATAGCAAGTACATCCTTCCTCAGATAAGGACACCAAAACTGCACACAATATTCCAGGTGTGGTCTCCTCAAGGCCCTGTACAATTGCAGCAAGACATCCCTGTTCCTGTACTCAAATCGTCTCGCTATGAAGGCCAACATACCATTTGCCTTCTTTACCGCCTGCTGCACCTGCATGCTTACCTTCAGAGACTGGTGTACAAGGACACCCAGGTCTCGTTGCACATTCCCCTCTCTCAATTTATAGCCATTCAGATAATAATCTGCCTTCCTGTTTTTGGTACCAAAGTGGATAACCTCACATTTATCCACATTATACTGCATCTGCCATGCATTTGCCCACTCACTCAGCTTGTCCAAATCACACTGAAGCACCTCTGCATCCTCCTCACAGCTCACCCTCCCACCCAGCTTTGTGTCATCTGCAAATTTGGAGATATTATATTTAATTCCCTCATCTAAATCATTAATATATATTGTGAATAACTGGGGTCCCAGAACCAATCCCTGCGGTACCCCACTAGTCACTGCCTGCCATTTGGAAAAAGACCCGTTTATTCTTACTCTTTGTTTCCTGTCTGCCAACTAGTTTTCTATCCATCTCAATACACTAACCCCAATTCCAATCCCAATTAATTTTAAACGCCAATATCTTATGTGGGTCTTTGTAGAAAGCCTTCTGAAAGTCCAAATAAACCACATCCACTGTCTCCCCCTCATCAACTCTACTAGTTACATCCTCAAGAAATTCCAGTAGATTTGTCAAGCATTATTTCCCTTTCATAAATCCATGTTGACTCTGTCCGATTCTGCCACTGTTTTCCAGGTGCTCAGCTATTAAATCTTTTATAATGGACTCTAGAATTTTCCCCACTACCAACATCAGGCTGACTGGTCTATAATTCCCTGTTTTCTCTCTACCTCCCTTTTTAAATAATGGGGTTACATTAGCTACCCTCCAATCTGTAGGGACTGTTCCAGAGCATCTCAGAAGATGACCACCAATGTATCCACTATTTCTAGAGCCACTTTCTTAAGTACTCTGGGATGTAGATTATCAGGCCCCGGGGATTTATTGGCTTTCAATCCCATCAATTTCCCCAACGCCGTATCCCTACTAATACTGATTTATTTCAGTTCCTCCCTCTCACTAAACCCTGTGTTCCCCAACATTTCTGGTATGTTATTAGTGTCCTCCTTTGTGAAGACAGAACCAAAGTATGTATTTAATTGATCAGCCATTTCTTTGTTCCCCATTATAAATTCCCCTGTTTCTGACTGTAAGGGACCTACATTTGGCTTCACCAATCTTTTTCTCTTCACATATCTATAGAAACTTTTACAGTCAGTTTATGTTCCCTGCAAGCTTACTCTCGTACTCTATTTTCCCCTTCTTAATCAATCCCTTGGTCCTCCTTTGCTGAATTCTAAAGTGCTCCCAATCCTCAGGTCTGTTGTTTTTTCTGGCTAATTTGTATGCCTCATCCTTGGATCTAATACTGTCTCTAATTTCCCTTGTAAGCCATGGTTTGGCCACCTTTCCTGTTTTACTTTTGCACCAGACAGGAATAAACAATTGTTGCAGTTCACCTATGTGCTCTTTGAATGTTTGCCATTGCCTATCCACCATTATCCCTTTAATTAACGTTTCCCAATCCATCATAGCCAACTCGTGCCTCATACCATCGTAGTTTCCTTTATTAAGATTCAGGACCAAAGTCTCAGAATCAACTACATCACTCTCCATCTTGATGAAGAATTCTAGCACATTATGGTCGCTCAGCCCTAAAGGGCCATCCACAACTAGATTGCTAATTCTTCCTTTCTCATTACACAATACCCAGTCAAGGATGGCCTGTTCTCTCGTTGGTTCCTCAATGTATTGGTGCAGAAAACCATCCCTTATACACTCCAGGAATTCTTCCTCTACGGTATTGTTACTAATTTGATTTGCCCAATCTATATGCATATTAAAGTCACCCATAATTACAGATGTTCCTTTGTTACATAATTTCCTGTTTAATGCCATTCCCAACAGACCACTGCCATCTAGAAGGGCAGCAGATAAATGGGAACACCACCACCTGGAATTTCCCCTCCAAGTCATTCACCATCCTGACTTGGAAATATATCACCATTCCTTCACTGTTGTTGGGTCAAAATCCTGGAACTCCCTTCCTTACAGCATTATTGGTGTACTTACCACATGGATTGCAGCGGTTCAAAAAGGCAGCTCAACACCACCTGCTTGAGGGCAACTATGGATGGGCAATAAATGCTGGCCCAGCCAGTGAAGCCCACATCCCATGAATACATTTTTTAAAAGGTTATGGGATCGCTTAGCTCTGTCTATCACTTGTTCCTTAGCTGTTTGGCACGCAAGTAGTCCTGTACTGTAGCTTTACCAGGTTGACACCTCATTTTTAAGTATGCCTGGTGCTGCCCCTGGCATGGCCCCCTAAACTCTTCATTAAACCAGGTTTGATCCCCTGGCTTGGTGGTAATGGTTGAGTGAGGGATATGCCAGGCCATGAGGTTACAGCACCTCATGGATGCCCAGTCTTGAGCTGCTAAATCTGTTCGAAATCTTTCCCATTTAGCATGGTGATAGTGCCACACAACACAATGGAGGATATCCTCAATGTGATGTGAAGACAGGACTTCATCTCCACCAGGACTGTGCGATGCTCACTCCTGCCAATACTGTCATGGACAGATGCATCTGCAGCAGGCAGGTGGACGAAGATGAGTTCAGGTATGTTTTTCCATCTTGTCGGTTCCCTCATCATCTGCCACAGAGTCAGTCTAGCAGCTACATCCTTTAAGTCTTGGCAAGCTCAGTCTGTGGTGGTGCCACCGAGCCACTGTTGGTGATGGACTTTGAAGTCCCCCAACCAAAGGACATTCTGCACCTTGGCCACCCTCAGTGCTTTCTCCAAATGGTGTTCAACATGGAGGAACACAGATTCATCAGCTGAGGGAGGATGGTAGGTGATAATCAGCAGGAGATTTCCTTGCCCATGTTTGACCTGATGCCAATAGACTTCATGGAGTAGTGAGTCGATGTTGAGGACTCCCAGGGAAACTCCCTTCTGACTGTATACCACTGTGCCGCCACTTCTGTTGAGCCTGTCCTGCCAGTGGGACAGGACATACCCAGGGATGGTGATGGTGGTGTCTGGGACATTATCTGTAAGGTATGGTTCCGAGGGGATGACTATGTCAGGCTGTTGCTTGACTAGTCTGTGAGACAGCTCTCCCAATTTTGGCACAAACACCCAGATGTTAGTAAGAAGGACTTTGCAGGGTCGACAGAGCTGAATTTGCTGTTGACATTTCAGTGCCTAAGTCGATGCCAGGTTGTCCGCCTGGTTTCATTCCTTTTTATTGACTTTTTGAAGGTTTCCTATTTTTAGCAGTGGAAGAACAAGAACATTCTCCTGGTCTCTGAGCCAGCATTCTGCCTTCAGCCAACATCACTGTATACATATTACTTGTGCATTAACACAAGTAATGCACAAGCGGCAACTTTATTGTCAGCAAGATGACTTCCCTTTTTGCCTACACAACAGCATTGAAGATGTAATTCTATGGGTTTAATTCTCCTATTGGTGAGAGGAAACATCTGCCGATCCACATTATTCTGCTGTTAACTTAGAAACATAGAAACATAGAAAACTCACTGAACGTTCCTCCCAGGGCTTCTGTTAACCATGCAAGATGGGTTAGGGGCAATAATATCACTCCTGTTTAGGTTACCACCACTCGGAGAGCAATAAATACCATGCTGTTATAACCGTTATAACCTATAAAAGGTGGGAGCTAATTAAAATGGGCCATCACTTTTTCAGCAGTAGGAAGCACAGCTGCACAAAAGTCTGAAAGTGCAGCATCTGGAAAGGCTCCCATGGGTTGCATGGGGGTACTGTTGCTTCAGTCAGGGCAAGAAGGGACAGACTCTTGGCCACTGAGGGTAGGAAATCACATAACAAGGTGGCTTAGGCTATTTGGAGAGAGAGGCAGAAGCTGTCAATGCAGATACCACCACTCCAAGAAATTCCACACAATGCAACAAAAGACTTAAATGATCTCAGAAGGGCAGGCAAGTTAAGGAAGGTGACTGTTGCCAATTTTCATGCTGTACAATTGACAGTAGCTTCATTTACCTACACTCACCTCCACATGCTTAATACAGGAGGCTTATTCTTCCCCTAAATAAGCAGGTGTATCATGTAATGGTGAGTGGTAAAGATGAATAGTAAAGTTCCGCCAAATTAAATGAAGTGCCCTTGAAAGACTCGCAGAACTCCCTGAGGCTGTGTATATGAGTTCACAAAGAGATTATAATTTCTGCTAGTACACAAGTGTTTGCAGAAATTTTCATTTGCATAAGTGAGTTTTCCTAAAACCCAGGTGATGATACAAACAGGAAGTATGAGAAGCTAGGAGATTGCAACAGCATAAAAATGCCAGGTGAGGTAGCAAGGATATTTGATGGCTTCCAGAGTGGCAGCTAACATTGCTTCAGTAGATACCTTGACGGCCAGCATGAAGATCATCTATGTGCAGGGGCACGTTGGCCTAATTAGGACAATTCAATCTAGTATGACAGTCACCAGCAGTACATCTGAGCTGATTATATGCACCCAAAGGCTACAAGGATGTCACTGTACTTCTCCAAGATGATTTTCAATGGTTACACATGAGGCAGCTTCAGATGTCTGTCCAGCAACCCTTGCCACTTTAAGAAAAAGGTTGCTGGAGGCTGATCTTTCTGGGACAGCTACTTCACTAAGTCACCTTAACCATCTAAAGCTCATGAAACCATCACTGCAATCCATCCTTCAACCTCAGCTTATTCATGGGGCTCCTTATAGAAGGCTAGAACAAATAAGTTAATTAGCACATAAGATGGACTCGATGTTAGAAACAGTTTTAGATAGGGTGAATGGATTTCTTGGAAACTTTTAGTAAATATTCTACAAAGTAAACAAATTGCATAGAGTTCTGATACAAAGCAAAATATTGCAGATGCTGGAAATCTGAAATAAAAATAGGAAGTACTGGTAACATCTGCAGAGAGTGAAACAAAGTTAGCATTTCAGGTCTGTGACCTTTCATCAGAAACCCAGCCGTTCTGACGAAAGGTCACATACCTGAAATGTTAGCTGTGGCTTCTTTCTCCACAGATGTCAGACCTGCTGAGTACTTCCAGCATTTTCTGTCTTTTTATTACACAGGGTTCCAGAGGTTATTTCTTTTTTTTATTCGCTCATGGGATGTGGGCATCACTGGTTAGGCCAGCATTTGTTGCCCATCCTTAATTGCCCTCGTTCAAAGAGCATTTAAATGTCAACCACATTGTTTTCTGTGTGTGCTTCCAAACATTTGGTAGTTAGATGATGGCAGGGGAACTCAGCCTCTGTCTGATGAAGGAGATAGGCAGAGGTGTCTGACAGGGAGGGGGTCAGTGACAGCTTTGGGAGGGGACAGGAAAGTGTGAAGTGACCTTATTTGGTGTGTTCACTTTTGATAATTGGAAAAATGGACTCTGAGTTTCCTCCTCCTTTCTCTGGCTGTTGGTTGCCCCCTTCCATGTCCTTCCCTTCCTGTGAACTCTTCTCATAATGAGGGGAGGGACCGCCTCCCCCTAGCCATCTCCCCAGCAACAAACCTTTAGCTTTCATGAGCAGGAAGACTTTCTTTATTGTGCCTTTGTATAGAGTGCAGCAAGCTACCAACAGGCAGATTTTCAGGCCTCCCACCGATGGAAATAGAGCAGTAGCATTATGAAAAGGGCAGGCAATGATCTATCCCCAGAGCCAGCAAGGCAGTGACTGTATCAATGTTCCTCCTAAGCCTACTGCTGAGTTAACAGCCCCAGAATAGGCTGAAGGCCTATTTAAGATGCAAGTCCTGTGACATGCCATTACCTTTTTTGATCTGAACTGGGCAGCCCAGCCACAGAGAATCGAAAATATAAGTCCCTGTATGAGGCCAAGAGGAGCACTAATCTCCACATAGACCCTGTGTCTCTGTTGCTTTGTTTCATCCACCCCATCTTGGGGCTCTTCATGGACCTACCTTCTTCCAGTTTTGCCATGGCCTGAAGTCAGTGGGTTGCCCTGAGGCTCTCAATCTCTGGGATCAGCCCACAATCCCAATCCTAATGATGTCTAGCCCTCAAAGTGGCCTGGGCCACCTGCCAAGACAACAAGTTGCACTCTGCTCATGGTGAATGGTGGAGGGGGGAGGGGGGAGGGGGAATCCCTCTAAAGCATCTTGACACTATAACATACTTTGGATTGCAGGGCTTTACCAGATTTATCCGGGAAACTAATTTAAGATTTCCGCATTACTTCTAACGCAATACTAATCTGACAGTATTAGTCATAATACTGCAGATGTGCTAAAGTGATATTATTTGAACCTCAAAATAACAATAAACTGCAAGACTTTATTAAAAATTGTTTTAATATAGATAACTGAATCTCTTAATGATTTATGACATTATATGAATTAGTTCTTGTCCCTTAAGTAACCATAAAGTGCATTCAGTGAACATATTTAATGCTGTCAAGACAAAGGCTTAAAGGTTAAAAGTGACTCAACTTTTGTTTACTGCAATTTTGCTGATTATAGCAAGTGAGATGAATCACTAATAGTTTTATGTTTCGGTTTTAATTACTCTTGGCATTTACTGAATTAAGGAGAAATCTAAGTCTTAATCAGCTCCCAAAGGATATTTGCAGAGTAAGAGGCTTCATTGTAAATTTTATTTGAAGGAAATTAAAGCATGACTTCTAGCCAAGTACCAAAATAATGAGGTGAATATGATTAACATGATACCACAACATACAGTTTTTCTGCTTTTAGCCTGAATTGCTTGCTACAAAAATGACAAACATTCTGAAAACTTCAAGAAGGCAGCTCACCACCACCTTCTCAAGGGCAATTAGGGATGGGCATAAATGTGGCCTAGCCAGCGATGCCCACATCCCATGAAAGAATTTATTTAAAAGCCTAAATTACTTGTCTTATATTCAGAATAACAGCTAAATTCAAGTTGAAGAAAAAATAGACTTTGTGTTGCTGTAATTTGAGAAAGAGAATTAGACTGAATGCTTTGTGAAACTTTTCATTTTTCAAATTTTCACTTGTTCTGTTTTAATGCAAACATTTTATAGCAGGAAGGAAATTAATCATAAAAATTCAATACTTCTGTGGCACTTTTTTTGGAACCACTTTAATCAATTATGACCTGAGTCTCTGTCGCACTTGTCATAAATTGTGTGTCAAATGGAGGCATCAGCAACAAAGAGCTTTCAGAATGCTGTGAGGCCTGAGGCAACAGAAGTGCAGCCGATGCTCTCACATAGGGGCAACACCTAGATGAATCGAAAGGGATACTGCTAGTACTAACCTTCACAGCCAGAGGGAAAGCTATCATCGTTCAAAAGGCTGTCTGAAAACCAGCCTGTAGCACATTCAATAATAGCCTCTTTTGTGAACTAGAAGCCAGGAAATATCTCCTCAGGTAGAACGACCAGAATCTGTAAATGTTGGTCTTGGCTATTGATAGGTGCATTCGTAACACCTCAGCCATCATTACACCTGCATCTGTCACTCCTTCATGAACTTGTCTTTCTCATCTAAATCCTGGAGTGCAATAGAAAATATCAAAGGAATTCCCATCTTCAGCATTTAGTTGGTTGCAATTGCTGTGCAAAACCATTAGAAGTGTTGTTGAGAAGTGTGGTAAATAAACAATGCTATTATGCAAAATTAGTACCCTCCGCATTAAAAAAAACAGTGCTGGGGACTAAATATAGCTAAGTATTAAAGGCTCATCCAAAATTTTGAATAAACTTTGGAAACTGTAACTTAATGTTAAGAATGCAACTTCAGCAGATCAAGCCAGTACATCTATTTTATATCATGAGGCAAATACCAGGGTGGGTGTGAAAACCTTATGATTATAATTTCTCCTCCAAAAGAAGGCTGATATTCACTGAACATAAAAGCGTAAGAAAGAGGAGCAGGAGTAGGCCATTCAGCCCCTCAAGCCTGTCCCACTATTCAATAAGATCATGGCTGATCTGCCCCAGGCCTCAACTCCTCTTTTGTGCCAACTCCTCATAGCCCTCAACTCCCTGATATTTCAAAAATCTATCTACCTCCCCTTTAAATACTTTCAGTGGACTAGCCTCCACAACTCTCTGGGATAGAAAATTCTAGACATTCACTACCCTCTGAGAGAAGAAATTCCTTTACATTTCAATTTTAAATGAGTATCCCTTTATTATTTAACTATATTCCTTAGTTCGAGATTCCCCCACAAGTGGAAACATCTTCTCTACATCTACTCTGTCAAGCCCCCTCAGAACCTTGTATGTTTCAATAAGATCACCCCTCATTCTTCTAAACTCTAATGAATAAAGGCCTAACCTGTTTAGCTGTTCTTGATAAGTCAACCCCTTCATCCCAGGAATCAGTCTAGTGAATCTCTTTTGAACTGCCTTCAATACCAGTATATCCTTTCTTAAATACAGGGGCCAAAACTGTACACAGCACTCCAGGTGTGGCCACACCAACACCCTGCACAGTTGTAACAAGACTTCCCTATTTTTAAACTCCAACCCCCTAGTGATACAGGCCTAAATTCAATTTGCCTTCTTAATTACTAGCTGCACCTGCATGCTAACTTTTTGTGTTTCATGCACAAGAACATCCTAATCCCTCTGTGCAACACTTCTTTGGAATCTCTCTCCATTTAAACAATAGTCTGCCTTTTGATTCTTCCTACCAAAGTGCATGACCTCACACTTTACTGTATTAAACTCCATCTGCCAAGCTTTTGCCCACTCACTCAACCCAACCTGTCTATATATCCCTGCAGGTTCCTTATGTCCTCATCACAACATGCCCTCCCACCTATTTTTGTATTATCAGTAAATTTGGATACATTACACTCTGCCCCCTCCTCCAAGTCATTAATATAGATAGTAAATAATTGAGGCCCTTTAGGACTGATCCTTGTGGCACTCGGCTAGTTACGTCTTTCCAACCTGAGAAAGACCCATTAATCCCGACTCTCTGCCTTCTGTCTTGGGGATGATGTTGGGAGGGGACAATGAAGGGGTCGGGGTGAGGTTGGGTGGGAGGGAGTGCGGAGGGAGGAGGGGGTAACAGGGAGAAGATGGCAACTTGGGAGGTAGGTGTAAGACGGGGTGGAAGGTGTAAGGGAAGGAGTTCAGAGGGTGGGAGGAGTGCAGAGAGGGGAGGGAATTGAGGGGGCCAAAGGAGAGCGGAGTGAGAAGGGAGTCCAGGAGGAGGAAGGAGTGCAGAGAGGGGCGGGGGGAATAAGGGTGGAGGAGGATGTATGGGTGTCTGAGGGGGTCAGGAAGGGAAAGGAGGGACCAAGCAGGAAGGAGTCTGAGGGTATGGGAGGTCTAAGAGGGGAGGGATTCAGGGGGGTGGAAAGGGTTCCAGGGAGGAAGAGGTCCAGAGGGGGGAAGGGGTTGCGGGGGGGAAGGAGTCCGGAGGACGGGATGTCCAGGTGAACATGCAAAGGAGGGGTCTGATGGGCAGTGAACTGAGGGTGGGGGTGGTGTGAGGAATGGTTAGAATGACTGAGGGAAGAGTGAGGCAGTATGGTGGAAGGGTGAGGATTCGATGTTAGTGGTACAAGGGACAGCGAGAGTGGTTGGTTGGGACTCAGAGGCACGCATGGACCCTGGGGATGGGAATGAGGAGGTTGGGAGGTTAACGTGGGTGGTGTGGGATCTCTTGGAAGGAAGGGAATGTGTACATTCACCAGGACATCCCCAATGGAAAAGCGTTGTGGCTGGTAAGTCACGGAGGTGTAAGGCGGTGTCAGAGGGGTCAACTGCGATGGGGGAGAGGAAATAGGTGACCGGGGGAGGGTAAAGAGTGAGGGAGTGAAAGTAAAACCGAATTAGCACTATGCTGCCCAAACCGAAAGTGAAACGAGAGTCGTGTTGGGTGAGATCAGGTGCTGCATGGGAGTGTGATCAGTGGGTGGGCGGAGATGCAGGTCAACTCAAATGGGCAACTGAAAGCAAACCCCGGTAGACAGCATTGAAAATGCTCAGGACATTGAGGTGAGCGTGATATGCGAAGGATCCACAAGCATGGGTGAATGCTTGCACGAGGCTCCAAAAGGCCCTGTCACACACACACTTCTCCCTCCAGAATCACTTGTAGGCTGGCTGCTCCCTCTGTGGTGACACAGTACGAGGTTGAGGGGCTCACAGGCAAAGGGTACTCAGAGGGAGAGGACAGCCTCTGAGCTTCCCGAGTGGATGACCCAGGGGTGCCTAGCTGCTGCCCCTCCTCTCTTCGGGTGCCCAAGGGCCCTGGTCTGACTCCTTGAGGGGAAGAAGCACCTGGAGGGACATTGAGGTGCCCTGTTTCCCTCTCGCGTTGCCACTGCAGGAACTCACCCATAGCTCCCATGATGGAGTGCAGGGCTGCACACATCTCCGGGTTCTGCTGTACCAGGATCTCCATGGGGTTCGCCATCCTCCTCATGGGATCACTAGACACGTACATGTGGGCACCACTTCATCAGAGAGCAGGCAGATGCGCTCCTCCAACTTGTGTGAGGTCTTCCAATAGCTCCTCCTACACCTTCACCTGACTCTCCAGGGTGAGTTGGAAAGCCTAACCCAGAGGTTCATAATCTGACTTAGACCTCACGGATGCTTCTTCCCAAGCATTCCTCTTGAGTGCTGAACAGTTCAGCTAAACCTGCCCCTTCCTGCTGCGGACACCTGTCCATGCAGTGACCACCAGTTTCTGAACCCGATCCTGCTCTAGATATAGGTTCCACTGAGGCTTATGTCTCTGTACTGGTGCAGGATGTGGATAAGTGCTGTGATGGGTCGACCAGGCTGCTTATTTCCAACTCTTCAATGGAGGAAGTGTCCTCTTGTCTGGAGGTGAGAACTTGGATGGAACTGAGGGACTGGTTGGCTGAGGGTGTCGGTTTCTTGGCAGAGCTCCCTGTGAACCAAAGTGGCATAGCAGCCGAGTCAAAAACACAGGAGAGAGAGCACTCATTGTTGCGTTGAGAGAGGGATGATGTGGTGCAGGATCCTTATGAGGGTGTTCGCCACCGACCTCACCGTCGCTGCAGGCAAGGTCCACGTCAGCATGATGGCACACTCCTCAAAGTGAGTGTGGGGCCTAATGTGAGCCATTCAACCCCCGGTCTGGGACTTCTCCCCGTTGGTGTGAGCAGGCTTCTCATACATGAAAACAGATGGAGAGAGTGTGAGCAGGACACATGGCACTGCGAGGTGAGCGGAGCCATGGACGGGATGAGGACGTGAGCTCAAGAGGGTACGAGCCTGATGGAGACGAGAGGGTGTGTGTGACAGTTAATGGTGTTGTCCCTTAAGGTGTGAAAACCCTGTGGATGTGTGATGGGTTTGTGAGTGTGTCAGTTGAGGGTGATGAGAACAGTGAGTTACCCTGGCAGAACAGATGAAACCATTCATCCTGTAGTGGCACTGGGTGGTTCTCTTTTGCAGGGCATTGGCACTGACCATTGTTGCCACTGCCACTGATGCTGGATTGGTGATGTTGTTGCCCATCCTGTGGCCAGAGCGGGGGTGGAGGACATCATGGCGGGCCTCCACAGCATTCAAAAGGTGCCCGAGGGACATGTCCCAAAACCCGGGGGCTACAGCCTTCTTGCCTTTCCAGGGCCATGTCTTCCATGCAGCAGTCGTGGGCTGGAAGCATGGGGAGGTGTGTGCACGGCTGGAATTTAAATATGGCACCCGGCTTGATGAAGCGGCGAGGCAATGGCATGGCAGGTGAATGAGAGCCAGCCCACCATGAAAACGACATGTTTCCTGGGAATGCATAATTAATGCGGCGAGTTTGGGATGATACGGCATGAAAAGCTGCCACTGCGACCGGCGGGTAATACATCGTTTTACCCGTCCGCTACCACACTTAGTGCAAATCTGGGACAATTTCGCCTACTCACACCAACAACTACAACTCCCAATTTTACAGTTTAAAACTTGCATATCATGAGATCTGGATTTCAGTTCAATTTGTTAATAAAAAATAAACTCTGACATGGGATTAAATTGGACAAGTTTCATAATTTTACTGGTCATGTAGAATTGTCCAAGGTCCCTATCTGACAGGATACCGATGAACTGTTGATCATTGTGAGGGCCTTTAGACTCATCCAACTTTACAATTTTAAACAGCAGACTAGTTTTGAGGATGCAGCTCTGAATTTTGTCTCTGGCATGATAGTTGTTTTGTGCCACCACCCACCCACCCACCCCCACCTCCAACTTGATCCACATTCCAGAGTCAGTTAAATTTATGAATTTAGGACAGTCACACAAAGCCATTTACAGGACAACTGGTGTGGCCCACCTTATAGTGACTGGCTGTGTGGCTTGCTGTAGTATATGTAAGTTGGCATATTACCACCTGAAAGCTTTCATGTTTTCCAAATAACAATCTAAAATTCTGAGTTATGGCCAAAGGGAAGCCAGCCACTTCAAATATAACCTGTTCTCCCTTTCCCTGAAGACCCATAGTAATGCTGGGTGTCAGGGATTTGCAGGCATTTCATGTCCAGTGTTGCTAAGGTACAAATGGTGGGAACATTGCTTGGCACCGAGCATCTTGATATACCTACCACCTAATGATGCAACAATCTCTGTTTGACATAGAAAGGGACACAGACTTAAAGCAACCTAGACATCATTCATTTTTCCAATTGTCAGGGGGCTAAAACCTCACTCTATATTTTTATAAAATATATATATATATCATCATGACTAATGTAAAAAATTTTTAAAACTGGAGAAAGGCTTTAAAATGACTGAAGCCATGGCTGGCTATAACTCAAATAAAGGGAACTACCTGGCATTCCAAGAAGCTAATGCCTCACTATCTCTGATAAGATGCTAATGACCACCTGTGACTGCAGAGACAGAGTTAAAAGGACAATGACATTTCCTAGGCCAGGCCTGGTCAGTGAAGCCTGCTTGGACAAAGGACCCTGAAACCTCCTTTGAAATTCTTAATAGTTGAAGCATTAACAATCTCAAGGTTTCAAACTCCAGAATATACACCCTTTGTCCATGCCAAAGTGCAGAAGTGGGAGTCATGTCACATGAAACCCCTAAGTGTGGGAACCATTTACCCTGTCTTGCTGTACCGCCAATCAGTCTGCCATATTACATCTAGCAAGCAGCAGCTCAGAACCAGAGGTCCAAGCAGGTTTAAATGCTTGACCCCATCTACACTGCTTCTACTGGAATTTCTGAACTTCCGTACCAGCGCCTACAAGACTAATTCATCTCTACATGCCCATCATATCATGGAAGTCATCTCTACTGGAAAAGTGGATGATCCAGCATCAGTTTCAGCTTGCTAACCTTTGTAAAGGAATATACCATTGGACTTTCGATTCTGGACTCTGGACTCAAGTGAAACAATAATTATCCCCCATTATTTTATTGTATGAGTGAAAAAGGAGGCAACTTTGCGACCTCTCCACTCATATTTGAGTGTGTGCGAATAAATTACCCCCCTCTGAGTTTACCCTACCTTGAGTTTGCTGTAGAGTTATTAATAGAAATTAGATCAAACCAAAACTGAGGGGTTGGGAAAATATGCCACTACTTATAAAGGGGGAAATCAAAATCAAAGCACCTTTCTGTTTACGGATGGGTGGTGAGAAGAGAAATCAGGGCTGTTTAAATTAAAACCCCTCCTGTCAATAATACAATCTATGGATGCAGAATTTCTGAAGTGGTTAGTGAAGATTTTATAGGATGGCAATAGAAATTAAGCTGAGTTTCAGCTTCCTCTAACAACAGCAGGAAAATTTCAAATTGTTTACATTTTTTTTATCCAAGGTATTTAGAGACTTTTTAGTGCTATTATTTTACTGAAAAGTGTTTCATTGTAATTGTGCAAGGTCAGGGACTCATGCCAGATTAAATGCTCAAGAGTATTCGACTGTTCAGGTTCCAGTTAGTAATCATAGTTTTTAGATATTTCTTGATTAGCTTCAGTAGCAGGATCCCTATTTTCAGGCAGTACAATTGACTGTGATAGTGACCTCAATCTTGTTTAGATATGAGGCTTCATGGAAAACATCCTGGTGTGCTTTCATAAATCATACAAACTGAAGAGGTCCTGCTCTTTCGATTTTATGCTCCAGTTAACACTGCATCTATTGCGAGTTCAGGAGCATTAAAATGTGCTTTGGAACAGCTCGGTAGTATCAAACTACAGCAATCGGTTACTCAGTGGGCTAAGATCCTGTTCATTCAGTGGAATGCTGGGGGAGATGGTGACATAATGTTAATGTCACTGGCCTAGTGAGAGGCTGTGACATGGGCTCAATTCCCACCACAGCAGTTGGTGAACTCAAACTCACCTAATAAAATCTGTAATGTGAAGCTAGTAATGGTGACCATGGCAGTCAATTGTTGTTAAAAACCCATCTGGTTCAATAGTCCCCTTTAGGGAAGGAAATCTACCATCCTTACCCTAGCAACACAATTTAAGTGATCAACAAATGCTGGCCTTGCCAGTGTTGCCCATCTCACTTGAATGTAAAAGGGAAAGTTACACAGATCTCATTGCAAAATCAATGGTTTACTTTGCTAGTAAGAGAATTAAGAATTGGGTTGATATCAACTAAGAAAGTATTTTCTTTTATCCCATTGTGATAGAAATTTTTCCCAGCCCCTTGGAGATAGGGACAGGTAAATACAAAAAAAATACAAAAAGAAGCATTAGGCCAGCTGCTGAATGTGCTTCCGCCTCGCCTGCTTTCCCCAGAGGCAGGCTGGGTCTGATGCCAGCAATCCATGCGACCACAGTTGGAAGCCAATTACTGCACTTAAGCGGTCAATTGACAGGCATTGTCCATGCACAAGGCAATTTTGCCAGTATCGCTTGGGCATCAGCGCCTCCCCCCTTACCCCGCCCACCCCCCACACTGTGTCAGCACCTGGCAACACAGAGAAGTGGCTACACAATGGGAGGTTGGAGTTGTAAATGATTTGATGGTTTTGAACTGAACATCTGCAAAAGGTTTCAAGGCAGACCTCTTCCCAGGTCAGAAGCTTGCATTGCATCACGGTCTCCTGGAGACTGATGTCTCTGATTGTGTTGGAACTGATGCAGTGGCAGCCTTTCCCTGATAAAGATGGTAACATGGTTCCTATGCCTGTTGTGTCCTCAAACTCATCATCATCTTTTAGGGTATGGATGTTTCGGTTTCTTTTAACTCTCATTCACCCTGTTGCTCTGTCTCTGATAACTCATTTACCATCTTCTTCTTTTGTTCTACATATCTTTTCCCACTGGCTGGGCTTTCTACAAGCTCTGCAGTTTGATCCATATGCAAGATATTTCTTTCTATCTGTGAACTCATGTGCTCACCTGCAGTTCTTGCACATCTTTCTCTCTGTTTGGCATTCTTTTATTGTTGGTTCACTGCACCAACCCTGCTGCTTTCTCTTGATTTAACTGAAGGCTAGCTGTTTGGGTAGTCAATACCTTCATCTGTCTACTCATGGTTTCATGTGCGCCTGTGATATTGTGAGCTTGTCCTTTCCAAATAACCCTTTTTGTACTTCAAGGTGTGCAGAGCCCCTAACGAACTGATCTAGCAGCCTTCCATCTGTGTGCTCGAATTGACATTTTCTGGCTGCTTTTTTCAGTCTTGTTAGGAAATTGTCAACAGGCTCAACTGATTCCTGCCTCAGGTCTTGAAACTCATATCGGCAGATCCAATGATTTGACTTTGTCTGGAGATGTATGCTGAATTTTTCGAAAATGCTGTCTGTGTTTCTGCTGTCATTTTCAGTCAGGTCCCAGTTGTTAAAGAAATTTAACCCTTTCTCTCCTGCCTACAAAAAGATGTAGCTGACCCTTTCATCTTCACTGGTGACTTTTAGAAAGTTACTCAATGTCAGTCAATACTTTTGTTTAAACTTCTCAAAGGCCTCTACATCATCAGTCTCCCAATTCATCATGGGCTGGGACTGGGTGTTTATTGCGACAGTGTCCTTTGTGTTTCCGCACATTTTCTCTCTCTCTCTCTCTCTCTGGCACTAATTCGGGTTGATTTTTCAATCTAATTCAGCATTAATTTGTTCAAAATGTTTGGCATTTTACTCACAGACACCCCAATATCACCATGTCATATCTTCCTGTCCCCATAAGTTAGAAATAATCACACTTTAGGTTCAAAATGCTGGAGTTTCATTGAGTCAATTTCTTTCAGCTCCCACATAGACTCTTAGAGCAGAATTTTCCTAGAATTGATGAAGTAGTGGGTGCGTAAAATGGAATCCTATCCGCTGATGAAAATGATGGGTTTTCATGCCGTATCTTCCCGAGCCCGCCTCATCATTTATGCATTCAGATGTGAAACCTTTCTGCACAAGATAAAAGGCAGGTGTCTCAGTCCAGGGCCCCTTCCCTGTGTTTTGTGCAGCCTTCAGACCACAGTGATTGTCCATCCTAACACCCCCTGGAAACATTACTGATGCCTGCACCTCGGCGGTGTTGGTCATTGCTGCCAGGATGTAGTGGGCAGGTGCCACAGAGCTCTGTCATACTCTCAATGCTCTCTCAGCATTTTTAAGGTGGGGCTGGCCCCCATCACACCAGCATCTGTGACTAGTGATGCTGTGCACCAGCTCCTGAAGGGCTGAGGAGCTGAAGGTGGACACAGCATCATGCGTCTAAAGTTTCATGGCTGTCTCTGAGATGGCCCTGATCATGGAGCGCAAGCGAGCTGCCCTCCGCCAAACAGGAATCAGACATTCTCAGGGGCCATGTGAAGATCTATGGAGTGTCCACACTGCATGTTGTCATCACCCTCCTGCAAAAGAGTGAATATTAAGGCCTCTACTGCATCTCCACGACAGGAGCATTCTCCCAGAGGGTATTGGTGCTGAGATAAGCCAGATTGGAGTCAAACATTCACAGCCGTGATGTAAGGATCTACGGGGATATTCAACTGCATGTCATCATCATTCTCCACAAATCTGGCAGCTATGGGGGCCTCCTGATTGTGCCTGCCTTGTCTGGCCAGTGCGAGAGCCTCATCCCCATCACCGAGGACTGCCTCACACTTATCCTCATTGGCTGGAGGATGGAGGAGGAGGAGACATGCAGATCTCCATCTTCTCCTCAGCCAGCTCGTCTCCCTGTTGCAGCACCAGGTTGTAAATGGCACAGCAGATGATGACGATGCATAACAGCCTCTGCGGACTGTATTGCAGGGCTGCACCAGACTGGTCCAGGCACCGGAACCACATCTTCAGCATCCCAATGGTCTGCTCCACCAAGTTGCGAGCTGCTGCATGAGCCTCATTAAAGCATCGCTCTGCTGCAGTCTGAGGCCACTGCACAGGTGTCATCAGCCACGGCCTCTGCAGGTAGCCCTTGTCCCCAAGTAGCCAACCCTGCAGCTTCTGTGGACCCTGAAAGACTGCAGGAATCTGCGAGCGGCTCAGGATGTAGGTGTCGTGCACACTCCCTGGAAACCAGGGCGCATACCTGCAGGATACATTTCTGGTGGTCGCATACCAACTGCACGTTCAGTGAGTGGAAGTCCTTGTGGTTGATGAAGTCCACCAACTGTAAGCGATGGAGACCTGGGCACTATATAAGTGCAGTCAATCACACCCTGCATCTGTGGGAATCCCGAGATCAGGGTGAATTCAATGGCCCTTGCATCCTGGCCTGTCCCAGTCCTGGGCGAAATGCACAAAGTTGTGTGCCATGGAGAAGATGGCATCTGTGACCTCATGGATGCGTTTGTGGGTGGCAGATTGTGAAATCCCACAGAGGTCACTTGTGGAGCCCTGAAAGGAACCACTGGCATAGAAATTGAGCACCGTGGTCACTTTCACAGCCACTGGCAGTGGATGCCCTCCATGTCCCCTTGGCACTAAGTCATAGAAATGTAGAAACCAGGAGCAGATGTAGGCCATTCAGCCCTTCGAGCCTACTCCACCATTCAGTATGACCATGGCTGATCCTCTATCTCAATGATATATTTTCACTTTCTCTTCATACCCCTTGATGCCCCTAATATCCAAAAAATTATCAATTTCTTTCTTGAATACACTCAGTAATCCAGCCTCCACAGCCTTCTGTGGTAGGAATTCCACCAGCTGACCACCCTCTGAGTGAAGAAATTTTTTCTCATCTCAGTCCTAAAAGGCCTGCCCCATATCCAAGACTGGGGCCCCTGGTTCTGGACTTCCCAACCAAGGAAAGATCCTCCCTGCATCCAATCTGTCCAGCCCTGTTAGAATTTTATATGTTTCAATCAGATCCCCTCTCATTCTTCTGAACTCTAGTGAATACAGGCCCAGTCGAATCAATCTCTCCTCATGAACAATCCTGCCATCCCCAGTATCAGCCCAGTGAACCTTCGCTGCACACCCTCTATGGCAAGTGTATCCTTTCTTTGGTAGGGAGATCAAAACTGCATGCAATACTCCAGGTGTCGTCTCACTAAGGCTCTGCGTAACTGCAATAAGACATCATGACTTCTGAACTCAAATCCTCTTGCAATGAAGGCCAACATACCATTTGCATTCCTAATTGCTTGCTGCACCTGCCTGTTTACTTTCACTGACTGGTGTACAAAGACACCCAGATCCCTTTGTATATCCACATTTACCACTATATCACCATTTAAATAATACTCTGCCTTTCTGTTTTTCACACCAAAACTTCACAGTTATCCATGTTGCACTGCACCTGCCATGTGTTTGCCCACACACACAATTCTAAACTGTTCCCAATCCTCAGTCTTGCTGCTTTTTCTGAAAATTTTATATGTCTCCTCTTTGGATTTAATACTATCCCTAATTTCTTTTGTAATCCATGGTTGAGCCACCTTTCCTGTTTTATTTTTGCGCCTGACAGGAATGAATAATTGTTGTAATTCATGCATAAGTCCTGCAGTAAGATGTGAGCCACCAGATTCCTAGACATGTGCAGTCATCGGTGACACTGGTTCTCAGTCATCTGCAGGAATGGCAGGCAGCGTCTATAGGCCCCGTGTGTCACTAGGCGCTGACCAGCCATGGCTCGCTGTCGCTCCTGGGCAGCATGTGGGGGGGCCCCTGCTGCCCCTTCTTCATGAGGTTGCTGCCTTTGTGCAGCCAGGAGCCTCAGCTGTTCTCTCTGCTCCATCTTCTACGGTCTCTGTAGGCCAACAGGCATACAGCTAGGTCACCAGGATCCATGATCCTGACATGGTCCTTATGCAGCATGAAAGAGAGAAAGATGTGGTTATCATGGCTGTACTTAGCACCTTTCCTGGCCCTATGTGACTGCCCCTTAATGCTTCCCGGAGAGTGGTGTTCACCCCTCAGATGGCCAGAGATGAGTGCACTGCGTGGCTGCCCTGTCAACCTGTGACATGGGGGAGACTGGTCCAAACCAGGATGCTGAGATTGCAAGGGGCTGTGAACACCTCCAGCAGTAACTGCTACATGGTCAGCATTAGTGAGAAGATTGTACAATGTATGGAATCCAACTGCTCCACAGTCCAATGAAGTGGTGGTGGACTCGAATTCTGTGCTGGGGGTAAGTGGGGTAGGCGCTAAGGTATGGAGCGCTTGGTGGCCCTTTGGTGACTCCACGTTGCTTGCAAGGGGGGCAGGCTAGGAGCCTGACCCCAATCATATCACTGTGGCTGTGCTTGATCTGTCTCAGTTGCAGTGGCATGGTCACTTTATATAGGTGTCCCTAATGTGTGGCCATTCCCCTCACTTACTCTGCCCCCCCATCTCAATTACCTGTGTGCGAGGTGCGGTGCAAAGGCAGCACTTGGCACCCACCCCTCTGCCCTCAGCAGTCACCTCCGGGGCCAGGCATCAGTACCACCACCACCCCCTCCCCCCCCCAGTGCCCCTGAGGCCTGTAAACAACAGGAGAACACTGCTGCTCACTCGCCTCAGCTCGCCCAAGTGAAGGCCCCCAAGTGCACGTTGCCTGCGTGCTGTTGTGAAACATGTTGGCATTCTTTCCCATCGACTTAGATGGACGATACAGCGAAGATCCAAGAACCTGGCGAGATGGCCTTTTAATTATATGCTAATGTATGACAATAGCTCCCCGCCGACTGACGGTGGGAAACGCGGCCTGCCATAGGCAGGTTGGGTGGATGATCGCGACTTGCCTTCACACCGTCGTGAAGCAGGTCGCGCCATATTTTCTGTGCATGCCACGTATCATGCCCACCGCCAGCGGGTTGGGAAAATTCTGCCCTTAGATGTTTACAGCACAGAAGGAGGCCATTAGGTCCATCATGTCCTCACCAGTCAACTAAGATCTGACTATACTAATCCCATTTTCCAGCGCTTGGCCCATAGTCCTGGAGGCTATGGCAACGCAAGTGAATATCTAAATACTTCTTAAATGTTACAAGAGCTTGTGACTCAACCATCCTTTCAGGCAGTGAGCTCCAGAGTCCCACCAATATCTGGGTGAAAAAATTTCTCCTCAATTCCCCTCTTAGCCTTCTACCTCTTGCCTAAAATCTATGCCCTTAAGTTATTGGCCCTCTCCTAATGGAAAAAGTGCCTTCCTCTCCACCCTATCTATGCCCCTCATAATCTTAGACACCTCTATCAGGTAACCCTCTCAACCTTCGCTGCTCCAAGGAAAACAACCCCAACCTATCCAATCTTTCACCATAGCTCAGATCATCCAGCCCAGGCAGCATCCTGTAAAATCTCCTCTGCACCCTCTCCAGTGCAATCACATCCTTCCTATAAAGTGGTGACCAGAACTGCACACAGTACTCCAGTTGTGACCTAAACAGCACTTTATATAGTTCCAGCATAACCTCCCTGCTCTTATATTCTATGCCTCAGCTAATAAAGGCTAGTATACCATATGCCTTCTTAACCACCTAATCTACCTGTCCTGCTAACTTCAGGGATCTCCGGATATGTACACCAATGTCCCTCTGATCTTCAGCAGTTTCCAGGGTCCTAACATTCATAGTGTAATTCCTTGCCTTCTTAACCCTCCCCAAGTACATTACCTCACACTTTTCCAAGTTGAATTCCATTTGCCACTGCTCTGCCCACCTGACCAGTCCATTGATATCCTCCTGTTGTTTATGGCTATCCTCCTCATTATTTGCCACACCACCAATTTTAGAGTCTTCCATGAACTTCTTGATCATACCTCCTACATTTATGTCCAAATCATTTATGTACCCCACAAACAGCAAGGGCCCCAGAGCCAAGCCCTGAGGAACCCCACTGGAAACAAACTTCTAGTCACAGAAACATCCCTCTGACATCACCCTCTGCTTCCTGCCTCTCAGCCAATTTTGGATCCAACATGCCACTTTGCCTTGGATCTCATGGGCTCTTATTTTCTTGACCAGTCTGCCATGAGGGACCTTATCAAAAGCCTTGCTAAAGTCCATGTAGACCACATCAAATGCATTACCTTCATCAACGCTCCTGGTTACCACCTCAAATAATTCGATCAAATTTGTCAAACACAACCTTCCCTTAATAAATCCATGCTGGCTATCCCTGATTAATCCATGTCTCTCCAAGTACAGATATATTCTGTCCCTCAGAATTCTTTCTAGTAACTTCCTCACCACTGAGGTTAGACTGACTGGCCTGCAATTTCCTGGTCTACCCCTTCCAACCTTTTTTAATAATGGGACAACGTTTGCAGTCCTCCGGTCCGCTGGCACCTCATCTGTGACCAGAGAGGATTACTGCCAGGACTCCTGATATCTCTTCCCTTGCCTCTCTCAACAGCCTGGGATACATCTCATCTGGGCCTGCGGATTTATCCACTTTTAAGGCCATAAAAACCGCTAGTACCTCCTCTCTCTATGTTAATTTCCTCTAATATTTCACAGTCCTCCACCCTGAAGTCTATACCTGCATTGTCCTTTTCCATTAGGAGACTGTCGCAAAGTATTGATTGAGAACTGTACCCACGTCTTCCGGGTCCACACACAGATTACCTCTATGGCCCCCAATTAGCACTACTCTTTCCCTAGTTATTCTCTTGTTCTTTATATATTTAAAAAACCCCTTTGGGTTTTCCTTTATTCTACCCACCAATGCTTTCTCATGCACTCTCTTAGTTTTCTTAATTTCCTTTTTAAGGTCCCCCCCTCACTTTTTATACTCCTCTAAGGACTCTGCCATATTGAGCGCTCAGTATCTGCCACAAGCTTCTCTTTTTTTCTTAATTCTAACCTTTATGTCCTTTGGCATCCAGGGTTCTCCAGACTTGGTCACCTACCCCCTTTGTCTTTACAGGAACGTATTTGCCCTGTGCTCTCGCTATTTCCTCCTTGAATGCCTCCCACTGCCCCCTGACATAGTTTTATCTGCAAGTAGCTGCTCCCAGTCCACTTGGGCCAAATCGTATCTCATCTTGGTAAAATGAGCCTTTCCCCAGTTTAGAACTTTTATTCCCGGCCCAACCTTATCCTTTTCCATAACTATCCTAATTCTAACTGAGTTCCCCACATGACTGGTGGACTGGCAGACTGATACATTGTTACTCAGCACATGACTGCAGTACAGCAGCAAAATATGGCATCCTGGTACATTCTCATAACAAATGGTTCCTATTTCTTTATGAATAATACAATAATGTATCACACACAATTTTTCATCAAGGAGTCACTGATCAAAAAAAGGAAAATTTCATTCAACAAAGGTTCAGATTCTACTTTTAGTCATCATAATGTTGTTGCATTTTTCCTTTTACAGGTCTGTCTTTGTCCTCAGTTTTCCAAATAACACGTTTTTTGTGCTTACACCGAATCAAAAAAGTTCTTCAGCATGTATCAATCAGCATTTTGCACTGACATTAGCATTTTGGGAACTCTTTCAATGTGACAGCTCATTTCCAGCCTTAGACCCATCCATGCAAATCCTTTTAAACAGAATTGGAGAAAGAAAAAGACAACACATCAAGCAGGAAGCACTCGTGACTGTGAAGTATATTTACTCAGTGTGATATTTTGAAAGAAAGATAGATGGAAAAGCAACATTGCACAAAATTGTTTTGCCATTGTTTGGTTGCAGCAGTGATCAGTATTTCCAATTATGTTCAACAAAGCAACACTTGTACACCTTTTCAATTTCAAAGTGTCACGCAGGGTACAATACAAAAATGATCTCTGCTTACTCACTTCAACTGCAGGGTTTCAGTGGAACTTGTCTCAATGAAAAGCAGCCCTTCCAACGTGAAAAATTATCAAAGTGTACACCCTTTGCGTTACCCTTCAAGCCAACAAATGATGTTTTGGAAGAGCTAAGCCACAAGATCAACTTTGTTTGTAACTGATCAATCATATAGTCACTAAAGGGGCTGAGAAAAGTTGGCTACAGAGATTCAACATTAAATAATTTTGGAGACATTGAGTAGGAAAGGCTTTTGGTCAGACAGAGCAGCTCTATGGGATATGGAACCATCTGTTCCAAAGTAAATCTATCAAGCTCCCATTACGGAGTCTTTGTTTAGTTGCCGGAATCCATCACGTTGTAATCACTCATGTGTAGGGAAAAAATCTTCTTCACCTTCTGCTTTAGTTGTAAATATTTTCCCTTATCATTCTGTACGAGGAGTCCAAATGAAATAGATTCCTTGCACCAACATTATGCCTCTTAATATATGAAGACCTGGATTATGCCTCCCCCAAACTTTCTATTTTCCTTTCTCTGATGAAACTAAGTTCAACCATCTCCTAATATTTTAGATGGCTAATGTTCCTGACTTCAGTGCCCTAAACAACAATTGTTACGCATAGAAAAATTAGGCAGTAATCCTTTGTCCCCATTCTGTAAAACGGTTGAATTGAAAATAAAGGCAAGGGAGTTCATCACGGACTGCAATAAACAGTTGGAGAGATGGGTGGACCACTACCTTGAGCTGTACTGTAGGGAGAACATTCTCACTGGGGAAGCTCTAGACACCTTGGAAATTCTCTCTGCCATGGGACAGCTGGAAATTGAACACACAGTGGAGGAGCTTAGCAAAGCTATTGAGTTGCCATGGGAATAGCTCCAGCTGGTGATGCTATACTGCCTGAACTCACCAAGCATGGGAAACCGGGACTTCTGCGGCACCTACTTGAACTTCTCTGACTCTGTGTTCTTGTCTATGGGGGGTTAGACAGGAAAGTGGAGTTGAGGCTACAATCAGATCAGCCATGACCTTAACGAATGGTGGAGAAGGCTCGAGGATCTGAATGACCTACTCCTCAATCTAATTCTTGTGTTTTTGTGTTCCGCTGGAAGGAGGGGGCAGTGCCCTGGGTATGCATGATGTAAAGGCTGTGACCATCTTCAAGAACAAGGGTGGCCGCAGTGATTGCAACAACTTTCAAGGTATCTCCCTGCTGAGCATCATGAGAAAAGTATTTGTCCATGTTGCCCTTATCAGACTGCAGATCCTACCTGAACACATCTACCCCAAATCCCAGTGTGGAAAGTCTACAACTGAATGATCTTCTCAGTCTGTCAGCTGCAAGAGCAATGCAGTGCAAAAAGAAGACCACTATATACTGCCTTAATGGAATCATAGAATGGTTACAGCACAAAAGGAGCCATTCGCTCTTAGCAAAGCATTTGACCGTGTGAGTAGGAGAGGTTTATTTAAGCTGCTGGAGAAAATTGCCTTGCTCATCGAAGTTGCTCAATGTGACCTCCTCTTCCCCTGACAACATGGTGGGGAAAGTCAGCTATGACAGGGGAACATTGGAACTCTTTGGGATCCACAATCACTAATGTTTGTAATTTTATTTTTGCTTCAATTTTGATTTTTAAGTCAACCTGTGATGAATCATACTTTGTAGATGTTGGTTTAAACTTAGATGCGATTGTGCTTTCATTATTGTTCAATTGTATAATCAGTAATATTATTAACTGTAGACTTGGACTTTTTCCCAAGGATTTTTCTTGCACATCATATTGACAGTTGTCGTTTTGACTGAACATTGTTAAAAAAACAAAGTTATTTTTCCATAGTTTAAAAAGAGGAACTGTTATTGTATCGACTCTGATGACCCTTGGGCTAGAAGTCAGGACAATGAGTAGCCTTACATGGGGTGGTCAACTGGTGTGAATCAGGAGATGTTGTTTGATTGATAGACTACAACACGATTGATGGCAGATGGGAAGACACCTTCAAAAGATGCGTAAACAGTTTGGATTGTGAAGTCTGCAAAGCCTTGCAGTGCCTGTGAGGAGAATTGATAAGTACTTGTGTGTTTTCCAACACACAGCTCATTGTTTTGGGAAAATCTGGGCAAGACCTCAAAAAGTTGGAATGGAACCAGAAATTTGGCTTAAAGGGACACTGTTTCCAGGGTTCGGTGCTGCAGCCGGAGTGAAATAGTCAACCACTGAGGACTACAGAGGAAGGGACATCAGAGTGACTGGCCAAAGAGTCCACCCCAAGTAACCCCAGTAAGGTTACTCAGAAACTTGGTGATATATGTACCAAGGGGAACTTGTATCAATTTAGCATCCTGTCATGGAACAGACTAATTTGGGGTTATCCATTTTGGGGAGCTGTTGTGGAACAGACCAATTTGGGGTTATTGTTTATGCTTTAACTGTCTGATATATATAAAGTGCTTTCTCCTTTCAATAAAGTTACCTTTCTTTCTTTTTACTTCTTTCCCTTTTTATTTATCAATTATAATTGTCATATCATTATTATTATAATCATCATTATTCAATATGCAATAAAATTGCTGTTTTAACACATAACTTGGCATTGTCACTCATTCCTTTTAGGTCTACAGTATGGCCCCGAACCTAGCTGAGACTCTGAAGGCACCCTCACATGCCCTTGCAACCCACAGTGGGGTCAAATAAGCTTGTGTTCTGGCACCAACACTCTTTAGAATATTCTTCTCTTTGCTGCTGTCATATGCCTTCTGGTCATCTACAGAGGGTGTCCACTGTAAGGACGTGAGATTCCTTTGTGGAATCTCATTTAGTTTTGGAACCGCACTCTGGGCAAACAATACCCAATAACATATGAAAACAACAATATTTATTAAACAATTATTAAACAGTTATTAATGATTAAAAGAAAAAGGAAAGAAAGAAAACTTTATTAAAAGAAAAGAAAAGAAGGTAAAGCAAACAATTCATATATATATTAAAAGAAAGGAAGACAATTTTATTGTGTAACCCCAAATTGGTCTGTTCACGACAGCTCCCCAAAATGGTAAAACAAGCACAATGTAGTCTGTTTGATATAGCTTGCTAAAAAGGGCAAAATTCCCCTTGGTTCATACATCACCAAGTCTCCAAATAACCTTGCACAGGGTGGATTCTCTGGTCAGTCACTCCATCAGCATCCCTATTTCTCCATAGTCTTCAGTGGTTGACTATCCCACTCTGGCTGCAGCCCAGAACCTTAGAGGCTGTGCCCCTTTAAGTGCAATTTCTGGCTCCACTCCAGCCTTTTGAGGCTTCTACTCAGATTTCCTGAAAAGAGTCTGGTAAACATGAATCTTTATCAATTCTCCTCACGGGCACTGCAAAGCTTGCAGTCTTCACAACATTTAAGTTGTTTATGCATCTTCTAATGGTGTCTCCCATTTGCCATCAATCAGGTTATATATTGTCCATCAATCAAACTCCATCGCCTGATTCCACAACATAGTTGACCATCCCATATGCAAGGTTATCCATTGTACTGGCTTGTAGTTCAAGGATCATCAAATGCAGTAAGAAAATGGCTTCTGCTGAATAAAACAACTTGTATTTTAGTAAGTCTAACTTGAAAAGGGGAAACAATAATGTAGATGAAATACCAGCTGTGAATAGTCAGTATGAAAAAGATAGCCTTGAGAATCAAGTCTACAGTTAATAATATCACTACTGATCACTATTGATTAATTATTTGACTTAATCAAAGCGTAATCACACTTACTTTTTGACCTTGATTTAAAGCTAACTTTAAATATTCAATATAAGCTTAATACAGGTTCTCTTAAAATCAAGAACAAAGCAGAAATAAAATAATAAAAATACAAAATTGCAAGAACTAGTGGCTGCAGTCCTCAGGTCCACACTACTTACATACCAAAACTGACAGAAAGCTGTTCATCCTTTCTCACCTGAGATCCAAGACAAAGATGTGCCAACTCCTCATCAGAGAGTTGCTCTATGCTAATGCCACATTTGCATTCCATACCAAGGAACACCTTCAGCGACAAGTGAACAGACTTTCTCATGCCAGTGACGAATTTGGAATGACCATCAGCATCTGGAAGACTAATGTCATTGTCCAGGCTGTTGCCATTCTGCCATCTATCAGCATTGACAGTGTGAAGCTGGAGGCTGCTGTTAGCTTCACATATCTCAGCTCCACAATCACCAGCAATCTATCTCTTGATGCTGAAGTCAACACACACATTGCAAAAACTGAAGCTGTTACTTCCAAGCTGAGTAAGTGAGTGTGGAACAACAGCAACCTGACTGAGATTACCAAACTGCAAGTCTACCAAGCCTGTGTCCTCAGTGTACTCCTCTACAGTGGTGAGGCTCGGACAATGTGTGCTAATTCCATAAGCATACACTCATTGCTAATTCAGAAGGGAAAACAATTTGGACCAGCGCTCTTAGTTCCCAGTTTTTACTGATGTTCCATTTTAAGGCATATTCGACCAGTTTGGACTAGTATTCTTATTTCCCAGTTTTTATTTTTTGTCGTTATGGGGATCCAACAACGTCTGTGCTAATTCAGCCACATTCTTTGGATGGCCATATACCCAAAGACTTACTGCATGGTAAACCAACCACTGGGTCACGACCTCCTGGGTGTCCATACCTCTGTCACAAGGACACCTGCAAGCGGGATATGAAGATGGTAGATGTTGACACTGACAACTGGGAGACAGTCACTAACAGCTGAGACTTCTGGAGGCTGACTGTCAGGAAGGGCATTGGAAGAGGCAAGCAGAAACAAAAATCTCAGCTGGCCGAGAAGAGGGCCCAAAGAAAACAGAGGCCAATTAGTCGTGGACCTTCCTCTCAGCAACTGTGGCACAGACTACCATGTCAGGCTAGGGCTCCTGAGCCACACCAGGCAATGCATAACACAAGAGTTGAACCATCGTCTCGCTGCCATCAAATCCTTTGTCCTCATTTAGTACCCAAATATCAATGTCCCTGAACTTCCTGAATGGGTTGAGCCCACACTTGAAGAGGGCACTGCAATGTGCATTTAACACAAATGAATTTTAGATGCTGTTTCACTATTATAACACCAGATGAAGTTTTAGGGCAGACTTGCAGCTTAGGTGTTATGGGTATAAAGGATAAGTCGGTAATATCAAAAAAGGTCTTTTAGCTTTCTAAATTAAAATTATTTAGTACTTGTTGTAGTCTCAGTACTTGTTGTAAAATGTTAATCTTTTACTGATGAAGGCTGAGGAGGACTGTATTGTAAAACTGAATTCAGTAAATTTAGTGATTTGTAGGCTAGCAGCTGAAACATGAACATGAAACTGGTAGAATGTCACAAAAATCCAACTGGTTCATTAGTGTCCTTTAGGAACAGGTACCTGCCATGTATACCTGGTCATACTTATATGTGACTTCAGTTCTGCACTTAATACCCTCAGGCAAATAAAGGTGCATCATAAATACTGCCTTGCTACTGTCATCCACATCTCAAGGGCAAATTTTTAAAACACATTTTCTTCCAGGGGCCCATGTTTGCATGCTAGTGTTTGCTAACAAAACTCTATGCCACCTAACCTCTCTCACTCCTCAGACCAGCCATTACAGCAGACTGGATCCCTCTCTTATCAGCATAACTGACAGAAAAAGTTCCAAACTGGAGCATCGGTATTAGTTAAGTGAGAATTATGAGAACAGGAATTTGTACTTGTTATATAGTTTAAAAATACAATGTGAATTCTAGGGTTCTTGGACCTGACAAAGAAAATCAACAGAGGGACAAATTAGTTTATAACAATTCAGGAAAATTTATTATGTGTAAAAATATAAATCAATAAATCAGGTGATGGTTTACAGGTTGCGACAGGCTTTACTTCCTGTATGAACCTTGGACGTGGAGCACAATATCAGCCTGAACCTTGCTGCCTCTTCCACTCTGTGTCTCGCTATGGTGTCTTTACTTTGTCATAAGGTGGTCCGCTGTGGTGATCTTCTTCTTTGATGTGAAGATGGGTTCTTGGCTGTGTTCTTTTTTCCTGTTTTGGATGTGAAAGCTGCCACATGCACAGTCTGTTTCTGCCAGGTGATGGGTTCTGGTGGTGCATGATACCTCTGTGATTGGTCCAACTCAGCTTAGCTCTGTCCACATGACCAAAGTTAACATACCATTACCTTACAAGGCACCTTTGACATGACCATCTTCTATTGCCATACATGGTACCTTTCTGCACAAACAGGTGAATTCTGTATGCCTTTGGAATGTGAATACACTTCTTTCCTTAACAGATCCCTCCTCTTCTTTTTTTTTCACAAACAAACTGATCAGTTTTAAGCTATCTTCTAGTATCATACTTCGGTAATCCAAAAGTTAAGGAGTTTCTCAATAACACAAGATCAGGAATTTAATAAAGTTTCTAACAAAGTTTCTGCAAAAATGTTTCAATGTCTCTAAACCAGGTCAAGCTTGTGCATTGCCCTTGTGGTTACCTTAATTAATTGTATAGATATGGATAATTTAAAATGCACACAGCTAGTTGCCATACGATCTCTGCAGACTGAAGGCCAATATTAAAAGATAAAGGTATGTACACTCTAAGTCTTTCAAGCTCAAGAACCCATTCCAAAGGAACTCCCAGATCCTAAGATTTCAGAGATTCCAGTGTTAAAACAGATACGTAGCTACAGTGACTACAAAGGTGAAATGTTAACATGATAAGACCATAAGACCATAAGACATTGGAGCAGAAATTAGGCCATTTGGCCCATCGAGTCTGCTCCGCCATTCAATCATAGCTGATAAGTTTCTCAACCCCATTCTCCCATCTTCTCCCTGTAACCTTTGATCCCCTTACCAATCAAGAACCTATCTATCTCGGTCTTAAATACACTCAATGACCGGCCTCCACAGCCTTCTGTGGCAATGAATTCCATAGATTCACCACTCTCTGGCTAAAGAAGTTTCTCCACATCTCTGTTCTAAAATGTCTTCCCTTTACTCTGATTTAGAAAATAGTCTATGCCTCTATTCTTCCTACCAAAGTGCATGACCTCGCACTTCCCCACATTGTACTCAATCTGCCACTTCTTTGCCCATTCTCCTAAAATATCCAAATCCTTCTGCAGCCTCCCCATCTCCTCAATACTACCTGTTCCTCCACCTAATTTTGTATCATCTGCAAACTTAGCCAGGATGCCCTCAGTTCCGTCATCTAGATCATCAGTGTATAAAGTGAAAAGTTGTGGTCCAACACTGACCCCTGCGGAACTCCGCTGGTCACCGGCCGCTATCCTGAGAAGGACCCCCTTATCCCCACTCTCTGCCTCTTGCCAGACGGCCAATCTTCTATCCATGCTAGTACCTCACCTCTAACACCATGAGTTCTTATCTTACTGAGCAGCCTCCTGTGCGGCACCTTGTCAAAGGCCTTCTGGAAGTCCAAGTAGATAACATCCATTGGCTCTCCTTTGTCTAACCTACTCGTTACCTCCTCAAAGAATTCTAACAGATTTTTCAGGCATGACCTCCCCTTGATGAAACCATGCTGACTTTGCCTGATTTTACCATGCACTTTCAAGTATTCTGAAATCTCATCCTTAATAATGCACTCTAAAATTTTACCAACGACTGAGGTCAGGCTAATCGGCTTGTAATTTCCCATCTTTTGCCTCACTCCCTTCTTAAACAGGGGGGTTACATTGGCAATTTTCCAGTCCTCTGGGACCCTCCCTGACTCCAGTGATTCCAGAAAGATCGCCACTAACGCCTCCATTATCTCTTCAGCTATCTCCTTCAGAACTCTGGGGTGTAATCTATCTGGTCCAGGTGATTTATCCACCTTCGGACCTTTCAGTTTTCCTAGCACCTTCTCCTTGGTAATGGCCACCATACTCACCCCTGCCCCCTGACTCTCTTGAACTTTGGGGATGTCACTCATGTCTTCCACCGTGAAGGCTGACGCAAAGTAATTATTCAGTTCCTCCACCATTTCTTTGTTCCCCACTACTACTTCTCCAGAGTCATTTTCCAGCGGCCCAATATCTACTTTTGCCTTTCTCTTACCCTTTATATATCTAAAAAAACTCTTGCAATCTTCTTTTATATTACTGGCTAGCTTACCCTCATATTTAATCTTCTCCCTCCTTATTTCTTTTTTAGTTGTCCTCTGTTGGTCTTTGTAGGCTTCCAATCCCCTGGTTTCCCACTGCTCTTCGCCACATTGTATGCTTTCTCTTTAGCTTCTATGCTGTCCCTGACTTCCCTTGTCAGCCATGGTTGCCTTGTCCTCCCTTTAGTATGCTTCTTCTTCATAGGGATGAATTTTTGCTGTGTCTCCCAAATTACTCCCAGAAACTCCTGCCATTGCTGTTCCACTGTCTTTCCTGCTAGGCTCATCTCCCAGTCAATTCTGGCCAGCTCCTCCCTCATGCCTCTGCAGTTGCCTTTGTTCAACTGTAATACCGTTACATCTGATTCCAGCTTTTTCCTCTCAAATTGCAGGGTAAATCCTATCATATTATGGTCACTTCCTCCTAAGGGTTCCTTCACCTTAAGCTCCCTTATCAAATCTACCTCATTATACATCACTAAATCTAGAATTGCCTGTTCCCTAGTGGGCACCACCACAAGCTGCTCCAAAAAGCCATCTCGTAGACATTCCACAAATTCCTTTTCTTGGGATCCACTACCAACCTGATTTTCCCAGTCTACCTGCATATTGAAATCCTCCATGGTCACTGTAACATTGCCTTTCTTACATGCCTTTTCTATCTCCTGGTGTATCTTGTGCCCCACATCCTGACTACTGTTCAGAGGCCTGTACATAACTCCCATTATGGTTTTTTTACCTTTTTAAACACTGATTATAGTTGGATATAATTCCCTTTAGATGGTAATACAACCCAGAATGAAATGACAGTAAAAACTGGGAAATTAGAACACTGGTCTGAACTGCTCTTGCATACCTTAAAATGGAACGCCAGTAAAAACTGGGAAATAAGAGCACTGGTCCAAACTGTTTTTTCCTTCTGGGGATTGGTATAATTGAATATCAAATATAATTCCATTACAATAGGAAGTCTACAATCCCTGCTGTGAGTTTGAGAGGACTACTGAAAGGAGAAGGGAACCTTGTGTGGTTCTTTAGTAGCCACACCCAGGAGCCAGGCTGAGCTAGTGGAGGAAATGGTTGGCAATGAATGCAGTAGATTAAATGACAGTGAGATATTGTACAGGATATGATGTCAGTCTATATTTTAAAGCCTATGAAAGCCATCTTAACCCTACACATCTGACGAAAACCGGGCAGGTGGACAGTTAAACTTTCCTGGTTACCTAACCACAACAGAATTAATGGAAGCTGACCAATTGGGAATTTAACCTGCTCAACTGAGCAGACACTAAGGGCACCTTGCCAAGTAAAGCATCGCCTCCACTGACCCCATTAAGAGACATGGATACTGGTGCATTTCTTTCTAAATATTTTATTGGGCCCCACCCTCAAAAGAACTCAAGCAACAAATTAGAGTACTAGTTCTTGAAAGTATGATTCAAAATAATTCTATGATCCCATGGAGGTCCAATCCCTGACCCCAAGGGACAGGCGTTGAGTCAATCCCAGGTTGCAAAATCCCTGACCCTGAGCTTCTTTGTTTGGGCTGTGATCGGATGGGTGGAAAGTTCTGGGGTAAAGCGCCTCTGCTCCACTCAACCCACAAGCAGTACTGAAAAATATTTACCTCCTCTGCAAAATTGTCCTCACCGCCCTTCAGCTGCTGGGTTTCACAAGACCTGGAAAACCAAGTGGCTACTCTTAAACGTACAGAGCAGGTTAAATCAGATCCAAGAAATACTCAACAGGTCTGGCAGCATCTCTGGAGAGAGAAACATAATTAACAGGTGGAATTCTGTTGCAGTGGCGAGAGCCCAAAGGCGGGACTGGAAGTGCGTGGGTCTTCCACTTGGAGCTGGAACAACTGGCCATGCTCAATCACACATCCACTCCCTGAAAGCCAGTATCATCATTCTGCCTGTCTCAGATGCAGATTTTGACCTTGAACTGCTGCCACCACCTGCCACGCTTTGATCCCAGGAGCTGCTGCAAACTACTCCTCACATATTGATCCACAAGCAAAACTGGGTCCAATGCCTCAAAAGGATTATCAACCTCCTGCACTCTGCAAGGGTAACTGCACAGTGTAGTCACTGAGAAGTAGCACTCATTGTGGTATCAAATAATGTAAATCTGCTGGTGGAGGTATGTTAGGCAGTAGTTTGGGTTCTAGGCCTCAGCACCAAAACAATTGGACTGAATGTATGGGAGTTAGTTCATACTGTGAAAGTTGTACTACCTGTAGGAGAGTGTGTGTGTGCGTGCATGGGACACTTACTAGAGACATGACATTAGCTGTCACAGTCCTACATCCTTCTAAAATTGTTTTGTTATCCATTGAGATGATTCTCAATCCTTCTGTCTGCCTACAGGACAAAAGAGCACACAATGTGAGAGAGTACTCGAAAACTGATGGCAGTGTCCCTGACATCCTCCTGCAGAGGAGGAGGTGATCCTAAAGTGGCCAGGGAGCAGGGTGGGCGGCAAGCTGGAGCAGCAACACAACTGAGTGAAGATGTCTCTAGCCTGGTGTCAAAAACAGGGCATACAGGAGACACATGTGATGCTGCACGGGAAAATGGCATTGTACATAACCTCAAAATAATTGTTTGTATTTTCCACTACAGGCCCACGCAGTCAGGAGACACGTCCCTCACTGTCTACTACAAACCAGAACTCCAGTTCTGAGGATAATGACACAGAACATTCAGAGAACATACTGTCATATCATTCTCCCCACACTCTCCGTTAGCACAAACAGTCACCTCAGTGGGAACACATTTGCGATTAGGCTCAGAGTCACAGCCTAGTGAACACACCACAGGCACATTGCAGTTGCTATTGGAAGATGTGACAGCTGAGGTCCCTGACAGTCAGAGGACTGCGGGAGATTAGGCACATACTGAGCCTCAGGCTGATGACTTACCAGGCTGCAAGAGACCTGCTGGAGATGCAGAGACAGGCAGGGGAACATCTGGCAGTCTTGAGTAAATGGTGGAGGAGCGCATACAAGCCGAGCGTTCTGTCATAGTTCCTGAATGTGGGCTCATGGCTTCCTCCATGGAGAGGTTGGTTACTGCCAAGGAGAGCCAGGTCAGCAGAACAGTCCGTGGTTGCTGGATATGTTCTTGGACCTGCATTTTGTTACTCAGGCCATGGGCTTTGTACACCATTGGCTAGGAGAGGGGGGCATGAGGCACCTGGACCTCCCTCCTGATGCCCCTTCTCCACCTGGAGTCAGGGAGCTGCCATCATGCACTGACATGGAGGAGAAACTGAACTGCTTCAGGGTGTTATCTCAGGGTGCTCCAAGAGTGCACTGCTGTTCCTCCTCCACTCTGCCAGTGATCCCAGTGCCTCCACTAGGCAAGGCGAAAGAGGGTGCAGCTGCACAACAGGTCAGAGCCCTCTAGGCCTCGGACCACCAGAGGGCAGCCACCAATGTCATCTCAGGCATTGGGGCACAGCAGTCAGCAGGCAGCTTCCACCTCAGCTGCGGATATCAGGGTTGTACCAAGGTGCAGTGGTAGAAAATGTAAGCGAAACACCTTTGAATGGCACAAAGGTGGCAGCTTTCACAGAGCCATAGGTCTTCCTTCAGGAGTTGGCATAGGTCAATGACTGACTGCTGTGACATCCTCAGCCGTCAATGACAATGCTTCTATGACATTAGCAGGTAGTTACTCCATGTGCAGTATATTGAGTTATGCACCAATGCTCCGCATTGCACTGGTTGCCAGGATCCTGAGCTGCCAGACCCTCTGCTGTTGCCCATGTCCTTCTGGCCTTTGCTGTTCCTGAAGGGCCATCCTCTGCCGTCTCCTCACCTCCTCTACCACAGCATCAGAAAGCACAGGGTGCATGAGACCCATCCTGTCTTCCTGAAGTGAACTGCTGACAGAAGCCAGGCAAAAATCTGGTCAGCACAATCTATTTGGCCTTCTTTCCTGACTTAGTCCAGGACTATGGACTAATGGGGAGCCCACTGCTGTGAATCAGTCCTGGTCTCCATCTATGGCCAACTCCCTCCTCGGCCTAGTCTCAGCCACATCTTCCAGTTGTTGCAACCATGTCCCTGGACACTCCCACTCTGACACTGGAGCTAGAAGCCATTACCCTCCCTCATCACTGTTAACCTTCCCTCCATCAGTATCAACCCTCCCAACATCCTTACCTGGAAAAACTCAGCAGGTCTGGCAGCATCGGCGGAGAAGAAAAGAGTTGACGTTTCGAGTCCTCATGACCCTTCGACAGAACAGTTCTGTCGAAGGGTCATGAGGACTCGAAACGTCAACTCTTTTCTTCTCCGCCGATGCTGCCAGACCTGCTGAGTTTTTCCAGGTAATTCTGTTTTTGTTTTGGATTTCCAGCATCCGCAGTTTTTTTGTTTTTTTCTCCCAACATCCTGCCCTTCCTCTGCAACCCTCAAGCCATTACCATCACCCTTGATCAACCGTCCATCACCATCGAGCTGATCCTTGTCACCATTTGTCTGCACCCATCCCCTTCGGCACTCTGGGCCTACTCCGCCATTACCCAGAACCTGCAACCCACAACCTGGGCCTCCCTCCTTCAGAAATCCATGACCCGATGTGCTTGGGTAGTCCCACCCTGCCTCCCTTACACAGACAGCTATCCCCAGGCTTGCCTGGATAGCCATCATCCAAGCTCAATGCAATAGTTCAGCCTCCTCCCGCCTTGTCCAATAAAGTTTCCCATACAAGAAAAGCAACTCCTACTCATTCCAAATCCACCAGAAAGACTACCATGCCTGCGGTATGCCACCTTCAACCAGTCATAAATCTGAAGGCACATGTTTCTTGTTTGCTGCTGATTTAATTCCAAAGGTACAACTTAATGTAATGACCATGTGTTTCGATTAGTATGCATGATATGCTAATGCATTAAGACAGACTACCATGGGAGATCTGCGACCCACCTTTAACTGATCACCAAATTACCTCCCAACTTTCATTCTGCTGTCACCTTCCGCACAATTAAGTGCCCCTGCCTGCCTTGTTCCCACCTCCGGGAGCATCATTAGGTTCCACCCAATGTTTCAGTCCGTGAACTTTCATCATTACTGGGAAATATTAAAAATATAATAAGTTTTCAGTAATTGGAAGGGATAGGAAAAAGAACAAAAGGGAAGATCTGTGACAGGGTGGAAGGCAGAAGGGCTTAAATGACAAAAGGTTTCATGTTGCAAGGTCAAAAGGGGTCATAATGGGACAAGTGAAGAAATAAAAGACGTGTCCAGAGGAGATGTGAAATGCAGAATCCTGAAAAGCTATCACCTGAAAGCAAAGGTAAAGAATTTGGAGTGAAAGAAACAAACTAGCAAAGGAAAAGGAAACAAGAGTGACAGATCTAAAATTGTTGAACTCAATGTTGAGTTTAGTCGAAAGGTGAGGTGCTGTTCCTTGAGCTTGCATTGATCTTCATTGGAATCCTGCAGCAGGACAAGAACAGAAAGGTCATACTGGGAGCAAGATGGAGACAGGCAACTTAAAACTCTGGGTCACTCTTGTGGACTGAATGGAGGTGTTTCACCAAGCGGTAATCCAGCTTGCATTTGGTCTCCCTAATGTAGAGGAGATCACATCATAGGCAATGATATAACATACCAAATGGAACTAAGTACAAGCAAATCACTGTTTTACCTGGGAGGAGTATTTGGGGCCTTGGACAGTGAGAGGGAGGAGGTTAAAGGGCAGGGTTTTTTTTTAACTTGTTCACAGGATGTTGATATTGCTGGCTAGGCCAGCATTTATTGCCCATCACTAATTGCCCTTGAGAAGGTGGCAGTGTGCAGCCTTCTTGAACTGCTGCAGTCCATGAGTTGTAGGAATACCCACAGCATTGTTAGAAAGGAAGTTCCAGGATTTTGACCCAGAGACGTTGAAAAAATGGTGGTTTAGTCCCAAGACAGGAAGATATGGAGGGAAATTTGCTGGTGGTGGTGCCCGCATGCATCTGCTGCCCTTGTTCTTCTAGGAGGTAGAGGTTGCGGGTTTGAAGGGTGCTGTCGGAGAAGGCTTGGTGAGTTGCTATAGTGTATGCTGCTACTGTGCGTTAGAAACAAAGAAACATAGAAAAATCGAAGCAGGAGTAGGTTCTTCTGCCCTTCGAGCCTGCTCCGCCATTCAATATGGCTGATCCTCTATCTCAATGCCATACTCCCACTCTCTCCCCATACCCCTTGATGTCTTTGGAGTTTAGAAATCTATCCATTTCCTTCTTAAATATATTCAGTGACTTGGCCTCCATAACCTTCTGTAGTAGAGAATACCATAGGTTCACCACCCTCTGAGTGAAGCAGTTTCTCCTCATCTCATTCCTAAATGGCCTACCCCCTATCCTGAGGTTGTGACTCCTTGTTCTAGACCTCTCAGCCAGAGAAAACATCATCCCTCCATCCAATCTGTCCAGGCCTGTCAGACTTTTATACATTTCAATAAGATCCACTTTCATTCTTCTAAACTCCAGTGAGTACAGGACTAGTCAGCCCAATCTCTCCTCATACAACAATCCTGCCATCCCAGGAATCAGTCTGGTCAAACTTTGCTGCACTCCCTCTATGGCAAGTATGTCATTTCTTAGGTAAGGAGACCAAAACTGCACAATACTCCAGGTGTGGTCTCACCAAGGCCCTGTATAGCTGCAGTAAGACATCCTTGCTCCTGTCCTCAAGTCCTCTCACAATGAAAGCCAACATAGCATTTGCTTTCTTAGCTGTTTGCTGCACCTACATGCTTGCTTTCCGTGATTGGTTTACAAGGACACTCAGGTCTCTTTGTAAATCAACATTTCCCAATCTATGACCATTTAAATAATATTCTGCCAATCTGTTTTTCCTATCAAAGTGGATAACTTCATACTTATCCACATTATACTGCATCTGCCATGTATTTTCCCACTCACTCAACTTGTCTAAGTCATCTTGAAGCCTAATATTCTCCTCACCACACAAATTCCCACCTAGTTTTTGTCGTTGGTGGTGGAGGGAGTGAATGCTTAAGGAGATGGATGGAGTGCTAATCAAGCAGGCTGTTTTGTCCTAGGTGGTGTCAAGCTTCTTGGGCTACGTCCATCCAGGCAAGTGGAGAGTATTCCATCACACTTCTGACTTGTGCCTTGCAGATGGTGGACAGGCTTTGGGGTTCAGGAGGTGAGTTACTCTCTGCAGAATTCCCAGCCTCTGATCTTGTAGCCACAGTATTTATATGGCTAGTCCAGTTCAGTTTCTGGTCAATGGTAACCCGCAGCATGTTGATAGTGGGGGATTCAGTGATAGTAATGCCATTGCATATGAAGGAAAGATGGTTGGATTCTATCTTGCTGGATATGGTCATTGCCTGGCAGTTGTGTGGTGTGAATGTTACTTGGGACTTGTCAGCCCAAGCCTGGATATTGTCCAGGTCTTGCTGCATTTGGACATGGACTGCTTCAGTTTCTAAGGAGTCACGAATGGTGCTGAACATTGTGCAATCATCAGTGAAGACCAGGACTTCTGAACTTATGATAGAAAGAAAGTCATTGATGAAGCAGCTGAAGATGGTTGGGCCTAGGACCCTATCCTGAGGAACTCCTGCAGCGATGTACAGGTTTGAAATAAATGAACCCCCTACAACAACAACCATCTTCCTTCATTTTAGTTATGACTCAAACCAATGGAGATTTTCCCCGATTCCCTTGACTCCAGTTTTGCTAGGGCCCTTAATGCCATACTCAAATGCTGCCTTGATGTCAAGGGCAGTCAGTCTTATATCACCTCTTAAGTTCAGCTCTTTTGTCAATTTTTGAACCAAGCCTATAATGAGGTCAGGAGCTGAGTGGTCTTGGCGGAGCCCAAACTGAGCGTCAATGAGCAATTATTGCTGAGCAAATGCAGCTTGATAGCACTGTTGACAACATTTTCGATTACTTTGCTGGTGATCAAGAAAACACTGATCGGTGACAATTGGCTGAGTTAGATTTGTCCTGCTTTTTGTGGATAGGACGTACCTGGACAATTTTCCACATTGGCGGGTAGATGCCAGTGTTATAGTTGTACTGGAATAGCTTGGCTAGGGGTGCGACAAGTTCTGGAATGCAAGTCTTCAGTGCTATTGCCAGAATGTTGTCAGGGCCCATAGCCTTTGCAGTATCCAGTGTCTTCAGCTGTTTCTTGATAGCATGTAGAGTGAATCGAATTGGCTGAAGACTGGCATCTGTGATGTTGGGGACCTCTGGAGGAGAATGAGATGGATCATCCACTCAGCATTTCCACCTGAAGATGGCTGCAAATACTTCTGCCTTGTCTTTTGCACTGATTTGTTGGGCTCCCTCATTATTGAGGATGGGGATATTGTCCACCTTTTCTTGCAACGATGTGGCTGGAGTGCAGAGCTTAAATCTGATCCATTGGTTGTGGGATTGTATGGTTCTATCACTTGCTGCTTTTGTTGTTTGGCATGCATATGGTCCTGTGTTGTAGCTTCAACAGATTGACACCACATTTTTAGGTATGTCTGGTACACTCCTGGCATGCCTTCCTGCGCTCTTCATTGAACCAGGTTGATCCCCTAGTTTGGTGGTAATGGTAGAGCAGGGGATATGCCAGGCCATGAGGTTACAGATTGTGGTTGTATACAATCCAGCTACTGCTGATGGCCCACAGTGTCTCATGGATGCCCAGTTTTGAGTTGCCAGATCTGTTCGGAGTCTATCCCATTTAGCATCATGGTAGTGCTGCACAACACAATGAAAAGTGAAAAATTAAACGAATGAAAGTTGCCTTAGTCCTGGAGAACCATAGCTTGCTCTCTCATTAAAGAGAGACAACTGGTGGTGAATTTTACCTGAGGGTCACCACGCTTAAGGCAAGGGGCGAAAGTGAGCCTTCATGAATAACCTCAGCTGGTATGGGAATTGAACTGTTGGCGTCACTCTGCATCACAAACCAGCCAACTGGCCCCTAATGACAAAGGGTATCCTTAATCTGAAGATGGGGCTTCGTCTCCTTAAGGACTGTGCGGTGGTCACTCCTACCATTTTGGTCATGGACAGATGCATCTGCGACAGGTAGATAGGTAAGAACAAGGTCAAGTACGTTTTTCCCTCACCACCTGCCACAGACCCAGTCTAGGAACTATGTCCTTTAGGACTCAGCCAACTCCATCAGTAGTGGTGCTCTCTAGTCACTCTTGGTGATGGAAATTGAAGTCCCCCACCCAGAGTACATTCTGCACCCTTGCCACCCTCAGTGCTTCCTCCAAGTGTGGTGTTCAACATGGAGGAGCACTAATTCATCAGCTGGGGTTGGATGGATGGTGGCAACCAGCAGGCGGTTTCCCTAATCATATTTGACCTGATGTCATGAGACTTCATGGGGTCCAGGGTCAATGTTGAGGACTCCAGGACAACTCTGTCCTGACTGCATACCACTGTGCCACCACCTCTGCTGGGTCTGTTCTGCCAGTGGAACAGGATATACCCACAGATGGTGATGTCTATAAGATATGATTCTGTGAGTATGATTATATCAGACTGTTGCTTGACTAGTCTATGGGACAGTTCACCCAATTTTGGCACAAGCCCCCAGAGGTTACTAAGGAGGACTTTGCAGAGTTGGCAGTGCTGTGTCTGTGTTGTTTCCAGTGCCTAGGTCCATCCGGTTTAATTCCTTTCAATCTTTGTAGCAGTTTGATGCAACTGAGTGGCTTGCTGGGCCATTTCAGAGTTAATTAGGATATTAGTGAACCAAATGGGTTTTTACGACAATTGACAATGGTTTTTTGATCACCATTAGACTAGCTTTTAATTCCAGATTAATTGAATTCAAATTCCACCAGCTGCTGTGATGAGATTTGAACCCATGTTCCCAGAGCATTAGCCTGGGCCTTTGGATTATGAGTCCAGTGACATTATCACTATGCCACGACCTCCCCTATGTTGCATCTCCTATGCTTGCATGGGAAGTGGCACAGAAAGTGAAATATCTGTTGGGGGTGACTGAGATATGGACCAGGGTATCATGGAGGGAATGGTCCCTCAGAATCCTGAAAGGGAAGGAGAGGGGAAAATGTGTGGTGGTGGCATCATGCTGGGTGTGGTGGAAATGGCAATGGCTGATCCATTGAACATGGAGCCTGGTGGTGGATGGCGAGGACAAGGGGAATGCTATCATGGTTCTTGAAAGGAGAGGAAAAAGCGAGAGCAGAAATGCATGGAATGTACACAGCCAAGGGCCTTGTCAAGCTAGGGGAAATCCCCAGTCGAGGACAAAGAAAGACATAGCTTGGAAGGCTGCATCATCAGAACAGATGCAAAGGAAATTGAGAAACTGGGAGAATGGAATAGAGTCATTACAGTAAGTGTAATCAGGGTAGATTTACAAGTCAGTGGGCTATTGTGAATGTTGGCTGATAGCCTATCCCCAGAAATGGAGATAGAGAAATCAAGGGAGGGAACAGCCGGACTGGCCACTGTGAAGGTAAGAGAAGGGGTTAAGCTCAATGGAAGCTTGAAGAACAGCTGCAATTCATCTTTCGACTGGGCATTTCACAGCCTCCTGGACTCAACAATGAGTTCAACAATTTTAGATCATGACCTTTTCCCCCATTTTATTTCCTTCTGCTTTGCTGGTTTGGGTTTTATTTCTCATTTCCTTTTCTCCTCTTTCAAACAGCAGCTATTCAAAATCTGCCATTCACACCTTTTCTAAACATTTCTTACATGTCTTTACTTGTCTAATTACTGCTCCCTTTGGCCTTGCACCATGAAACCTATTGCTATTTAATCTCTCCTGCCCTCCAATTTATCACAGCACTTCCCATTTGTTCTTTACCCCACCCACACCTTTTCACTTGCTCAAAACCTATTATATTCCTAACTTTTTCCCAGTTCTGATGAATGATCACAGATGTGAAATGTTAAGATGAAAGCAAAATACTGCAGATGCTGGAAATAAGAACAAAAATTTGCAGGAAAAACTCAGCAGGTCTGGCGGCATCTGTGGAAAGAGAAACAGAGTTAACGTTTTGAGTCCATGTGATCCTTCTTCAGAGCTAAAGAGAAGTAGGAATGTGATGGATTTTATACTGTTTAAGAAGGTGTAGAGCAGGTGGAACAAGATAGAAGGCCAGCGATAGGTGGGAGCTAAGGAGAGATTGATAAAGATGTCATGGACACAAGACAAAGGAAATGCCTTAACACCTGAAAGGAAGGCAAAACGTTTCTCATTAAGGCGTTGGATGAGATGAGGAATAAGATGAAACTGGGAGCAAGGACAGCATTGAGACAGGGTGAGTCACTGCTGCTGGAGAGAGAGGTCGAGTATGTACATATGGCGATGCATGGTACTGAGTGTAGATCTCAGGGTGCGGCACTAACAGCAGTCCCAGGAACGTTGTATGTCCCAGAGATACCTGTAATCCTGGGTGGCTTCGAAACATGAGGGATGGAACTTCAGTTGGAATCCACATGGGGTAAGTTGGAGATGGAGACAGTCGCTGAGGAAGGAAAAATGGCTGTGAAAGCGAGTTTTGGTAAACATCTTGTCAAACACCAGGAGGGAAATGGAAAGCAATGGAGGTGAACAGGGCAAAAGAGACAAACGGAAATCCTGTCGGAGAGAAGGGCAGTACTTTTTCAAGGTAGGCACTCCTGGAAGAGAAATGGTAGTAAGTTAAGCGCTAAGATGAAAGCAAAATATCGCAAATGCTGAAAACCTGAAATAAAAGCAGATTTGAAATGTTAACTCTGTTTCTCTCTCTACAGATGCTGCAAGGCCTGCAGAGTGTTTCCAGCATTTTTTGTTTTTATATATGGAATGTGAACCTTGTTTCTCTCTCCTGAAGGCTGCCAGGCCTGCAGAGTGTTTCCAGCATTTTCTGTTTTCTCCTGAAGGCTGCCAGGCCTGCAGAGTGTTTCCAGCATTTTCTGTTTTTAATCGCGATTTCAAGCAACTTTTTTTTATTCTTTCACAGGATGTGGGGGTCACTGGCTGGGCCAGTATTTATTGCCCATCCTTATTACCCTGAGAAGGTGGTGGTGAGCTGCCTTGTTGCATTGCTGCAAACCATGTGGTATAGGTACACCCACAGTACTGTTAGGAAGGGAGTTCCAGGGTTTTCCTTTTGATTAAATCAGAGGTTGTCAGCCTCATTAAAATATTTAAATTGCCAACCTGCTTCCTGGGAGTGGGTCTGCTGGCCCGCCCATTGTCCCACCTCTGAAAAATCCAGAAGTGGGTGGGTTGCAGTGGGGATTCAGATTTTTAAAATTTTAACATCTGACTTGACCCCAATCTGCCTATCCCCTGATATATATATATATACACCACCTTCCAAAAAGATCAGTTCTTTTTTTCAAAACATTGCAGGTCGATGACCTTTCAAAGTTTTTTTTGATAACTCAGTAGTTGGCAAGATCCCACCAACTTCAGCTGTTATGTCTGTGACTCATTTCTGACCAGCAGTGCAATAGCAAGTAATATGTTGATCACACATGGATCAGTCAGCAGTGGCCAGCATTTTCTCCTTTCTCATGAGAATACCCATGCAGGATTCATCCTGCAAGCATAATGACCTTTAACAGGGATTGCTGAATTAGGCTTTTGGTGCTATACTGCCACAAGGTATTTCCTCTAATAGTCAAGAACTTTCCCAATTTAGTGTTATGATCCTGAGCAATAACTCAAACTATATTTCACACTCATGGCCCTTGGAACTGGGAATCAAATTCTCTACTTCAGATCATGCTGATATACGGCACTGTAAAGCATGAATTAACTGCCCTGAAACCATATTACCGAAGTGTTCTGCACTCAATTGTCAAGGTCAACTATTTCTATCGGCAGCTTTAGAAAGAGAAGTCTTTGATAAAATTGGCTACATTTATCTGAGATCAGAAATTCCAGACTTGGTCATAAAAAATATAGGAGGAAAATAGCATATATCAACAGTTTCATTTACTTCAGACTTTTTAAATGACATATTTATCAGTTTCAACAAATAAATTGCACTCCAATGACCTAGACATAAAAGATGGTACACTAAGTTTGAAAAATCCTTTTGATGGTGCTCAGTTTCTTAAATACCAACTGAACATATGAACATACGAACAAGGAGCAGGAGTAGGCCATTCAGCCCCTGGAACATTCTCGGTCATTTAATAAGATCTTGGCTGATCTCATAGTAACCTGAAATCTGCTTCCCACCTAACCCCGGTAACCTATCATCCCCTTGCTTATCAAGAATCTATCCACCTGTGCCTTAAAATATTCAAGGACTCTGCTTCCACCACCTCTTCAGGAAGAGAGTTCCAAAGGCTAACAACCCTCTGAGTGAAAAAATTTCTCCTCATCTCTGTCTTAAATGGGCGGCCTCTTATTTTTAAACAGTGACCCCTAGTTCTAGGTTCTCCCACAAGAGGAAACATCCTCTCCACATCAACTCTGTCAAGATGCCTCAGGATCTTATATGTTTCAATCATGTGGCCTCTTACTCTTCTAATCTCCAGCAGATACGAGCCTAGTCTGTCCCAACCTTTCCTCGTAAGACAACTACCCATTCCCAGTATTAGTCTGGTAAACCTTCTCTGAACTGCTTCCAACACATTTACATCCTTCCTTAAATACTGTACATTGTACTCCAAATGTGGTCTCACCAATGCTCTGTACAACTGAAGCATAACCTCCATATTTTTGTAATCAATTCCCCTCAGAATAAATGATAACATTCTATTAGCTTATCTAATTACTTGCTGTACTTGCATACTAGCCTTATGTGATTCATGCACTAGGACAACCAAATTCCTCTGCACCTCAGAGCTATGCAACCTCTCACCATTTAGATAATATGCCTCGCTTTTATTCCTCCTGCCAAAATGGACAACATCACATTTTCCCACATTAAACTTCCCACGGAAAGGGATGTCCGTTGCACTCCTTAGATTGCAAGGCACAATGGAGGAGTCCGTCCACCTTCAGGGTGAGGTGATCATGCCAGCATGCCAATGCACCGAGGTTAACACTGGTAAGATGAAGGCCACCATGGAGATCTTGGTCTAGGACAACACTGCAGCACTGCTGCGCAGGGTGAACTCCATCACCAATGCCATAGTTGTCTTCCAACAGTGTGTACGCGTGAAGGGTGCAGGGCAGCTTGATCTCACCCCAGCTACCCCTTCTCCTCAAGGAGTCAGCCTTGGGCAACCATAGGGAGGGGGGATCAGCAGGTGTTTTCCCTGGGGCCACCCATCCAGATCACTCTGGGAGTGTGTGGCCCATCTGAATCCCTTCTTCCTGTGACCTCAACATCTCCAGCTCCACAGGACAAGGGGTGTGCCACTGCCACACAGCAAGACCTCAGAAGCAGACCAAGGCCCTCCAGGTCTTGGCCCTACAGAGGATGCCCATCAAAGTCATCACAGACATGGCATAGCAGTCAGTAGGCCGCCTCCGCCTCCACCTCCACTGTGGAAGTTCGGGGAACACCGAGACGGGTGTTTGTGTCACTCAGATGTGAAACCTTTCTGCAAACGATAAAGGCAGTTGTCTCCCCTGTGCCTAGTGCAGCTTTCAGACCAAAGTGATGATCCAGGCTCACTCCCCTGACATATTAGCATTGCCTGCGCCTCAACGGTGCTTGTCATTGCTGCCAGAATGTCATGAGCAGGCATTACAGAATTCCACCATTCTTTCTGTGTGCTCTCAGCACTTTTAAGGTGGGGCTGGCCCCCATGACTTATGCATCTGTGACCAGTGATGCTGTGCTCCTGAAGGGGTCAGGTGGTGAAGGCAGATGAAGGATCAGGTGCTTTTAAAGTTTCATGGCTGCAGCTCTATGATATGACCTTGATCACAGAGTGCAAGCGAGCTGCCCTCAGCCAGACATGAGTCAGATATTCACAGAGGCTATGTGAAGATCTACGGAGTGATCCTATTACATGTCATCATCATCCTCTTGTAGTCAAGCGTCTATTAGAACCTCCACTGCATATCCATGACAGAAGCATTGTCACAGAGGGTATTCGCACTGCCATAAACCAGACTGGAGTCAAACATTCATAGATGCAATGTGAGGGTCCATGGTGTCACCTCACTGCATGTCATCATCATCCTCCTCAAATCTAGCAGCTTTAGCATGCCTGCCTCATCTGGTCAGCGCAAGGTCTCATCGCCGTCATCGTCGCCTTCGAGGACCTCGTCACCCTCATCACCATTGCCATCCTCCTCATCAGAGGGGATTTCCAGCTCTTGCATCTCCTCCTCAGCCAGCTCGTCTCCCCATTGCAGCGCCAGGTATAAAGGGCACAGCAGACAACAACAATGCGTGACACCCTCTGTGGACTATATTGCAGGGCTCCACCAGGCTGATCCAGGCACCGGGGCCTCATCTTCAGCATCCCAATGGTTTGCTTCACCGAGTTGCGAGTTTCAGCATGAGCCTCATTATACTTTCACTCCGCTGCAGTCTGAGGCCACTGCACGGGTGTCGTCATCCACATCCTCTGCGGGTAGCCCTTATCCTCAAGGAGCCAACCCTGCAGCCTCTCTGGATCCTGGAAGACATCAGGGATCTGTGACCGACTGAGAATGTAGGAGTTGTGAGCACTCCTGGAAACTGTGTGCAGACATGCAAGGTGCATTTGTGGTGGTCACACTCCAGCTGCAAATTCAGTGAATGGAAGCCCTTGTGGATGACATTATTGGCCCCTTGCTGTGACGGAGCTCTGAGCACCGCATGAGACCAGTCAATCGTACCCGGCACCTGGAGAAACCTGCGGTCTGGACAAATCCAATCGCTCTTGCATCCTGGCTCTCCTGGTCCTGGGCAAAATGTACAAAGTTGTGTGACCTCGCAAAGATGGCATCTGTGATCTCATTGATGCATTTGTGGGTGGAGGCTTGTGATATCTCACAGAGGTCACCTGTGGAGCTCTGAAAGGAGCCATTGGCAAAAACTTGAGCACAGCGCTCACTTTCTCGGGCACTAGTAGTGGATGCCCCCCATGTCCCCCAGGGCCAAATCCTGCAGTAGCTGGCAGATGTGAGCGACCAGTTCCCTAGACACGCGCAATCTTTGGTGACACTGGTTCTCCGTCACCTATAGGAATGAAAAGCAGAGTCTATAGACCCTGGGTCTAGCTAGGTGCCGACCAGCGATGGCTTGTTGTGGCTCTCCAGCAGCACGTGCCGGAGATCCAGCCACCCCTTCTTCCTGAGGGTGCTGCTACTCCCTCTGCGCAGCCAGGTACCTCTGTTGCTCTCTTCTCCGCTGCCTCCACTCTCTGTACACCACATGGCATACAGCTAGTTCACCAGGTTCCATGCTCCTGATGTACTCTTCCTGCAGGACGAAAGAGAGAGAAGCGTGGATTACCATGGGTGTACTAAGAACCTCTCTTGGTTAAGTCTGAAGGCCCCTTAATGCATCTCGGAGAGTGCTGGCCACCACTCGGATGGTCAGAGATTACTGCATTGCATGGCTGCCTGAAATCCCAATCACCTTCGCCCCACTCCATCTGACCAATTGGCGACAGCTTTGCCCATCGGACTACATGCTGTGTTCTCAGCTCAGTCGCAGGCATTTTCCTAACCCGCACTGCAATGCTGCACTGTTAGCTTGAACCATGGGGGAGACTGGTCCAAACCGGGGTGATGACATTGCAAGGGGCTGTGAGCCCCTCCACCAGTGACTGCTCCATGGCTGGTTTTAGCAAGGAGATTGTACAATGTGTGCAGTCATCCAGCTGTTCTGCAGTTCACTAAAACGCTCATTAGTTTGCAGTCTGTGCCCAAGGTTTGCAAAGCTCTGGAGCACTTGGTGGCACTTTCATGCCTCTGCGTTGCTTGAGTGGGCAGACAAGCTTAGAGGCCCAACTCCATGCATGTCAATGTGGCTATGTCTGAACAGTCTCAGCTGCAGAGGGATGGTCAGTTTATATAAGGTTTCCCTAAAGTGTAGCCGCTTCCCTCTCCCCTACTCCACACTTGCTCATGTACTACCTTCAACCGCAGGCAGCCCTTGCATCCACCTCAACCTTGAAGTGCAACAGATGACCCAGGCAAGCACTGCTCTACGTTACTGTGCACTCACCTCCGAGTTACCCTCAAAGTGCAGCCCACAAAGTTAACCCCTTATATCTGCTATTGTGAAACATATTGGACACCAATGTGGGTGGACAATCCAGCTGGGGCAGATGATTCCGGCGGGCTAGCCTTATGCAGATGTATTACAATGAGGCTACCGGCATCCAATGGTGGGGAATGCGGCCCACCATCGAAGGGCTGAGTGCACAATCGCAAACTGGTTTCATGACATCGTGAAACCGATTTCTGGCCTTCTCATCATATTGTCTGCCCACGCCACTGAGCACGCCCGACACCAGCCAGCACGGAAAACTCTGCCCATAGTGTCTTTCTGTGCTGCAAATTTTCTATGTTTCTATATATTACTATATATATATATATATATATATATACATGTAAAAATTATCCAAGTTTAATGTTCAAATTCCAACCACAAACTAATGTTTTTGATTTAACATCACTAATAATATTTTCTGATGTGAGCTCAGGTGCAATTTTCCTCCTCCTGCTGCCAGTGGGATCATCCTATCCTGCTGAAATCAATGGATTTTTGGCTGGCTTGCAGGACCCACCCTCGTAAATCCCAGTTCTTGTATCTTGTCCACCTTGGGGATTTATAACAACCACCATATCAGCATAGATTTTGAGAGACTGGCAAAAATCAATGATACATTCAAGGGAGGCATGAGAGTGCCTATGTCAATAGTGATGAGGGTTGCATGGCAGTCTCTTCCCCTTCTAAAATTGCTAAATTCATTGATAACGTAAAGATAGGTAGGAGAGTAAGTTGTGAAGAGGACATAAGGTGTCTACAAAGGGATTTGGATAGGTGAAGTGAATGGGCAAAAATTTAACAGATGGAGTATAATGTGGGAAAATGTGAACTTGTCCTCTTTGGCAGGGAAAATAGAAAAGCAGCATATTATTTATATGGAGAGAAATTGCACACCCTAAGGTACTGAGGGATCTGAATATCCTGGTACATGAATCATTAAATGTTAGTATGCATGTACAGCAAGTGATTAGGAAGACAATGTTGTCATTATTTGCAAGGGGAATGGGTTATGAAGGTAAGAAAAGTCCTGGAACTCCCTCCCCAACAGCACTGTGGGTATATCTACACCACATGAACTGCAGTGCTTCAAGAAGGTGGCTCACCACCATCTTCTCAAGCGCAATTAGGGATGGGCAGTAAAAATGCTGCCCTAGCCAGTGATGCCCGCATCCCGTGAAACAATAAAAAATAAGTTTTTCTACAGTTGGAGAGACCACATCTGGAGTACTGTATAGAGTGCTGGTCTCCTCACATAGGACAAGATACAATTGCATTAGCAGCAGTTCAGTGAAAGTTCACTCAACTGGTTCCGGAGATGCAGGGATTATCTTGTGAGGAAAGGTTGGACATGTTGGGCCTGTATCCATAGGAGTTCAGAAGAATGAGAGGTGATCTTATTGAAACATATAAGATTCTGAGGGGATTGACATGGCAGGTACCGAGAGGATGTTTCCCCCTTATGGGAGAAACTAGAACTAGGGGGCACAGTTTTAAAATAAAGGGTCTCACATTTAAGACGGAGATGAGGAGAATTTTTTTTCTCTCAGAGGGTTGTTAATCTGTGGAATTCTCTTCCCTGGAAGACATTGGAAGCAGGGTCATTGAATATTTTTAAGGGTGAGCTAGATAGATTCTTGATTGTCAAGAGAGACAAAGGGTATAGGGGGTAGACAGGAAAGTAGAGTTGAGCCCACAATCAGATCAGCCATGACCTGATCAATTGGCAAAACAGGTTCAATGGGCTAAACAGCCTACTCCTGCTCCTAATTCATATGTTTGTACATGTGTATGTTTGGAAGATGATGGCATAATGGTAATATTGTTGAAACAGTAATCCAGAGACCCAGGCTAATGTTCTGGGGACATGAGTTTGAATCCTGCCATGGCAGTTGGTGGAATTTGAGTTCAGTTAATAAATCTGGAATATAAAGCTAGTCGCAGTTCTAGTGACAATGAAACTATCACTGATTGTTGCAAAAACCCATCTGGTTCACTAATGTACTTTAGGGAAGGAAATCTGCCATCCTTACCTGGTCTGGCCTACATGTGACTCTAGGCCCACAGTAATGGTTGATGTTTAACTGCCCTCTGAAATGACCTAGCAAGGTCAGTTCAAGGGCAATTAGGGATGGGCAACAAATGCTGTCCTTGCCAGCGACTCCCACATCCCATGAAATAATTGCAGGTCTCCATTGTTTCTTATGCCAATTACCTTAAATCTGTGCCCTCTGGTTTTCGATCCTTCCACCAATAGGAAGCGTTTCTCCTTATCTACTCTGTCCTGACCTCTCATAATTATGAATACCTCTATCAAATCTCCTCTCAATCTTCTCCAAGGAAAACAGTCACAGCCTTTCCAATCTAAGGCTGCAATTGTCCCAGATTTGCATTAAATAGCATGGTAGTGGGCAGGAAAAATAATGTTTTACACGTCGGTGGCAATGGTGGCTTCTCACACATATTGTCCCAAACCCACCACATTAATTATGCATTCCTGGGAAACACGCCGTTTCCATGACGGGCAGGGTCTCATTTGCTCGCCATGCTATCACCTCGTCGCTTCATCATGCCAGGCACCATATTTAAAGTGCAGCCACGCGCACACCTCTCAACACGATGGCCCGAAAGGCAAAAGGACTGCCACTCCCCGCTTCAGTGACACGTCTCTCAAATGCCTTTTGAACAGAGTGGAGGCCCACCATAATGTCCTCTAACCACACTCTGGCTGCAGGATGAGCAGCTGTATCGCAAATCCAGCATGGGAGGTGGTGGCAGCAGTGGTCAGCACCAATGCCCTGCAAAAGAGGACAGCCATCCAGTACCACTACAGGATGACTGGCCAGGGTAACTCACTCTTCTCATCACTCTCAACTAGCACACTCACAAACTCATCACAAATCCACAGGGATCTCACACCTCAAGGGGCAACACCACTAACTCTCACACACACCCTCACATTTCCATCAGGCTCATATCCTCTCAGGCTTGGGTCCTCATCCTGTCCATGGCTCCGCTCACCACACAAACATTTCACACAGTGCCATGTGCCCTGCTCACACTTTCTCCATCTGTTTCCACGTAGGAGAAGCCTGCTCACAACAGCAGGGAGAGGTCCCAGGCTGGGGGTGGAGTGGCCCACATTAGGCCCATCACTCACTTTGAGGAGCATACCCTCGCGCTGACTGGCGAAGGCATGTGGTGATGGTGAGGTCGACAGTGAACACCCTTGTGAGGAAGCTGCACCACAGCATCCCTTATCAATGCAAATGTGCATGCTCTCTCTCCTGCTTTTGTCTCTGCCACCATGCATTAATTATCTCTATTTTGGTTCACAGGGATCTTCACCAACCAATCCCTCAGCTCCATCCAGGTCTGCAGCTCCAGCCAAGAGGACACCTCCTCCATTGAAGAGCTGGAAATAAACAGCCTGGAAGACCCATCACAGTGCTTACCCATACCTTCCACCAGCGCAGAGACTCACACCTCGCATGGATACATGTCCACTGCAGGAAGAGGCAGGTTTGGCTGAGCTCCCGGGCACTTGAAGGACTGCTGGGAAAGAGGTACCTCTGAGGTCTTAGTCAGATGACAAGCCTCTGGATTTGACCTTCCAACTCATCGTGGAGAGTCAGCAGAAGGCATGCAGACATCACGCAGAGCTGTGGAAGCCCTCAGCGAGTTGGAGGAGTGCGTCCACCAGCTCTCTGATGAAGTGGTGCCCACATGTGCATGTATGGAGGAGGATGGCGGACAACATGGAGACCTTGGTCCAGCAGGGCACAGAGATGTGTGCAGACCTGAAATCCATTGTGGAAGAAATTCAGCTCAGAGCTTATTGTTATCAAAACCTTTGGACTTTTCTTCAGAAAGTTCACTGAAATCAGAATTATTAATACAGGGTATTGAGGGGAAGTGTATGTATTACCAATTGCATAGAGTAAGTTTAAGGTGTGCTCTGATAAAGGGGCCTTGTGTGGTTGGAGTTGTTCCAAAATCACCTATTGCAAGTGTAGACTTTATATTGGGCAATAGTATAGTGGGTAGTATGGTATTTCCATAACCTGGGTTGGTGTGTCACAGTTCTAAAGTTGTCCCTGTGAATAAAAACTCCTTGCCCAACTGTGATCAAGTTGAGCTAAGAACTGATCCATGTAATACTACTGATCTACCAACCTCAGTAATGAACAGTGCAGAAGCAACAGAAGTGCCTGCAGAATTGCAAATTAAGAATTGTCAATGGAAAGGACTGAAATCACAAAATGGTATGGAAGGGTCAATGACTGCGGACACCGAATTACACGTTCTTGCCAGTGTTGAGACACAGGGTACAGCAGCAAGAATCCAAGCAAGTAGACAGTTTCCCAGAGACCATTTAAAACCTGCAGAGGAGTGGAATGATATGGTTCATGAATTGCTTGAAAAGGAGTAAATATTGGAAAGAACAATAAAAATGCAGAGCGAGGAAATGATTGAAGTTGCTCACAATTAAGCGAGGCCGCTTTGGAATGGGATCAGAAGAAACCACAAGATCTTAAAATGTTCAAAGATCAAACCAAGCAGGAGTATGAAACCCTTTTGCATGAAGATAAAAAGCATCTCATTAAAATCCTTGAAACAGCTAAAAAGAGATTTTGATCAGAGGATAAATGAGTTGTTAACACTTAAAGAAGCCATTTTGCTCTCATTGTCTCAAACTTAGAATTTACCTCCTTTGAGTTTGGAAAATTAGCTTAAAACATGGAGTTAAGCCTATAGTTAATGAAAAGATGACAATTGGGTTGTGGAATTAAATGAGACACTCTTTGCTGAGTTAAAAACCAAGAATAAAAAAGAAATGCAAACTTTGAGTTATGATAATTCTATGATGTTTAAATCCTGCTAATCCTACTTGTTACATGTTATATTTTTGTTTGGGTAAACTTTGTAGCTTTATAATACAGGATGTGTAATTCTTCAACAAAATGAAAAGGTTATCTGTATAGTATGCAATAAGCTATTTGTTAGAACTTTACGATATTAAGTTATTGTAAAGAAATTGTAAAGAAACCCTCACTGTAGTGAACACCCGCACAGAGAGAAAGCAGAAGAAGGGTGTGAAAATGTAGGTCAAGTGACTGGGTGAAGCACATCATTGTCAAGTAAGTGTCTCAGGGAGAGGAACATGGGAGGGAGACAGAGAGAAAGTCCAAAACAAGGGAGAGGTCCCAAGAAGTGTCCCACAGGCATGGACAAGAGATGGGACAGGAACAGGTCCCAGTTGAGTTAAGAAAATGAAAAACAGTCTCCAATTAAAGAAAGAGCTGCAGGGAGAAGACTGTAGGTCAAGTGGGCTCAGGAGAAGACCTGATAGTTGAAGAGGGTACAAGAGAAACCCTGAGATCTGAGAAGGCAGTCAAAGGTTAGTGACTCTGTACTGTGGGCCACTGGGGCAAAGATACGCCTTTGGAACTGTGGTATTCTGCATGGCATGGCCAAAGAGCTGAAGTTGTGCTAATATGTTGATGCTTAAGTATACTAGGAATCCAGGGGAATGGAATCTTGGAAGGCGAGATTGAAAGCTTGTGAGGCAGTCTGTTATTGAAGCCAGCTGAGTGGGTGCGACGTTTGGAGAGAATTCCAAGGCAGGATCTTTGAACATGGAGATTGGAAATCCACTTGAAAAAGTTTTAGTGAGATTAGTTGTCTCACAAGTAATAGATTTCTGGAAGGGTTGTTCAGAAATCCATGGAATCGGGTTTGGTTGCATTTGGCATTTTTCTGTAGTGTGGTATGTTTAACTACAGTTTGCCTGTTATTTCACACGTACCTCATACTTACCTTGAATGTTAGAACCTAAGATAGATATTGTAAACGGTTTTATCTTTCTGAACTTGTATAATAAAGTTTACTTTTGTTTGTTCAAAGTCAATGATTTTTTTAATTCATTCATAAGATGTGGGCATCACTGGCTAGGCCAGCATTTATTGCCCATCCTTAGTTGCCCTTGAGAAGGTGGTGGTGAGCTGCCTTCTCAAACTGCTCCAATCCATGTAGTGTTGGTATACCCACAGTGCCCAGTTGAGCTAAGGGAGGGAGTTCTAGGATTTTGACCCAGCAACACTGAAGGAATGGCGATGTTTCCAGATCAGGATTGTGAGTGGCTTAGAGGGGAACTTCCAGGTGGTGGTGTTCGCATGTGTCTGCTGCCCTTGTCCTTCTAGATGGTAGTGGGCGTGGGTTTGAAAGTTGCTGTCAAAGGAGCCTTGGTGAATTCCTGCAGTGCATCTTGTAGATGGTACACACTGCTGCTACTGTGCATCGTTGGTGAATGGAGTGAATGTTTATGGATGAGGTACCAGTCAAGCGGGCAGCTTTGTCCTGGATGGTGGCAAGCTTTTTGAGTGTTGTTGAAGCTGCACTCATCCAGGCAAGTGGAGAGTATTCCATCACACTCCTGACCTGTGCCTTGTAGATGGTGGACAGGCTTTGGGGAGCCAGGAGGTGAGTTACTCATCACAGGATTCCTAGCCTCTGAACTGCCCTTGTAGCCACAGCATGTATATGGCTAATCCAGTTCAGTTTCTGGTCAATGGTAACCCCCAGGATGTTGATAGTGGGGGATTCAGTGAATGTAATACCATTGAATATCAAGGGGTGATGGTTAGATTCTCTCTTGTTGGAGATAGTCAAGGTCTGGCACTTGTGAACAGTGAATGTACTTGCCACTTGTCAGTCCAAGCATGGATACTGTCCAGATCCTACTGAATTTGTAGCCTTTTCATCACTGAGGCTTCCAAAGAACGTGCCAGACAAATCTAAATCTAAATCATTTTATTCATTGCCTGTTCAGTTCCCAGGCTTACATCTTTTTAATTCTCCCTTCGAGTAAGCAAGTTAGCAATTGCCTTTTTCTGTGCTAGTAATTTGTCCCTTCTTTGGTCAAAGTCTCTTTTTTCTGATACACAAATGTCATTAAGATGCTTTTCTGTTTTAGTAAAAATATTTGATATCCTTGTCTGGTTTGTTCTTTGAATGGTTTAAAATCTCTCAGTCTCTCCTCAGTCCACTCAGATCGGATCTTATTTAATACTTTTCGAGCTAGGTCAATAGCTTCTGTGTTAAGAGTTTTTGCATTTTTCTTTAACACTTTAAGTCTGCCTCCTTAGTCACAAATTAATTTATCATAACCATGGTTTGAACTGAGTTCAGTGTCTCATAGTTTTGCAGCTGCATTCTGTGATCCCACACTGATAAGTGTGGCTACTCCTTGTGATACTTCAGCACAGTCAGAGCTATTCAATTCAGTGCTAGCTGCCATTAATCCTTTTGGATCACTCTGAGATCTCAATCCTTTCAGCACTCCTTAACTTCCTTAGTTAGCAACATATGGTGCATCCGTCTCGTATTTCTTTCTCAATGGGAATATACCTTTGTTGAGAGTTATGAAATATCTCCTTAAAAGTCTGCCACTGCTTTTCTACTCTGTTTTCTTTTAACCGATTTTCCCAGTCCACTTTAGCCAACTCTGTCTTCATGCCCCTGTAACTGTCTTTATTTAAGGCTAAGACACTATTTTCAAACCCACATTTCTCACCCTCAAAACTTAATGTGAAATTCTATCATGTCATGATCACTCTTACCTAGAGGATCACTTATTATTGGGTCATTAATTAATCCAATCTCATTACATATTACCAGGTCTAAAATAGCATGTTCCCTGGTTGGTTCCAGAATGTATTGTTTGAAGAAATTCTCTTGAAAACACTCTATGAACTCATCCTCCAGGCTACCTTTGCCAACTTGATTCATCCAATCTATATGATGATTAAAATTGCCCATGATTATAGCTGTATCTTTCTTACAAGGCCCCATTATTTCTTGATTTATACACTGTCCTGCAATGTATCTACCATTAAAGGGCCTTTAACCAATCCCCTTAGTGACTTCCTTCCTTTGCTGTTTTTTATTGCCACTCATCTGATTCACACTCTGTACCTCGGACCCCAACCCATCGACTCCAACACCCCTCCCCACCGGACCTACGACCCTCTCCCACCCACCCTGGATCTCCGACTCAACCATCGGATACCTGACCCCCTAAATCCTTAACTTCCCTCTGACCTGTCAATTTCCCTGCCTCTTTAAACTTACTTACATTACGGCACTAAGTGCCGTTAAAAAAGGGGGCATGGCCTCCTTGAATCCGCTGGAGCTAGACTTCACTTGGGCCTGCAAGGAGCCTTTAGATGCAAGGAGTCTTTAGGGGAGGTGATGGCATAATGATATTGTCACTGCACTAGTAATTCAGAAATGCTGGGGTAATGCTCTGAGGACCTATGTTCGAATCCCGCCACAGCACATGGTGGAATTTGATGAAACCATTGTCGATTGTTGTTAAAAACCCATCTGGTTCACTGATGCCATTTAGGATCTGCTGTTCTTACTTGGCCTGGCCTACATGTGGCCTCAACAATGTGATTGACTCTTAAATGTCCTTTGATCAATAGCCAGATGGACCACCAGCATCAACCTGGGCACCGGGAGTGACTATTGCAAACTCAGCCCTGTAGACCCTGCAAAGTCCTCCTGACTAACATCTGGGGGCTAGTGCAAAAATTGGGAGAGTTGTTTCACAGACTAGTCAAGCAACAGCCTGACATAGTCATCCTCACAGAATCATATCTTACAGAAGACTCCACCATCATCATCCCTGGGTATGACTTGTCCCACCGGCAGGACGAGCCCAGCAGAGGTGGTGGCACAGTGGTATACAGTCGGGAGGGAGTTGCCCTGGGAGTCTTCAACATCGGCTCTGAACCCCATGAAGTCTCACCAGGTCAAACATGGGCAAGGAAACCTGCTGATTACCATGTACCATCCTCCCTCAGCTGATGAACCAGTGCTCCTCCATGTTGAATACCACTTGGAGGAAGCATTGGCAAGGATTCAGAATGTACCCTGGGTGGGGGTGACTTCAATATCCAACACCAAGAGTGGCTTGGTAGCACCATTACTGACCGATCTGGCTGAGTCTTAAAGGACATGGCTGCTAGACTGGGTCTGTGGTGAGGAAATGAACAAGAGGGAAGAACATATTTGACCTCATCCTCACTGACCTGCCTATCGCAGATGCATCTGTCCATGACAGTATCGGTCGGAATGACTGCCGCTCAGTCGTTGGGAGAAAGTCCCGCCTTCACATTGAGGATACCCACCATTGCATTGTGTGGCACTACCACCTGACTAAATGGGATAGATTTCAAACAGATCTTGCATCTATGAGGCGCTGTGGGTCATCACCAGCAGCAGAATTGTACTCAAACACAATATGTAACCTCATGGTCTGGCATCTCCCCCCTCTACCATTACCATAAAGCCAAGGGATAAACCCTGGCTCAATGAAGAGTGCAGGAGAAAAAGGCAGGAGCAGCACCAGGCATGCCTAAAAATGAAGTGTCCACTTAGTGAAGCTATAAAACAGAACTACTTGCGTGCCAAACAGCATAAGCAGCAAGTGATAGACAGGGCTAAGCGATCCCACAATCAACGGATCAGATCTAAGCTCTGCAGTCTTGCCACATCCAGTCGTGGCAATGGTGGTGACAATCAATTCACTGGAGGAGGAGGAGGCTCCACAGATATCCCTATCCTCAATGATGAGGGAGCCCAGCACAGCAGTGCAAAAGGTAGGGTTGAAGCATTTGCTACAATCTTCAGCCAGAAGTGCCGAGTGGATGATCCATCTCGGCCTCCTCCGGAGGACCCCAGCATCACAGATGCCAGTCTTCAGCCAATTCGATTCACTCCACGTGATATCAAGAAACAGCTGAAGGCACTGGATACTGCAAAGGCCCTGACAATATTCCAGCAATAGTATGGTAGGCTTGTGCTCCAGAACTTGCCACACCCCTAGCCAAGCTGTTCCAGTACAAAACTACAACACTGACATCTGCCCGGCTTTGTGGAAAATTGTCCAGGTATGTCCTTTACACAAAAAGCAGGACAAATATAACCTGGCCAATTACCATCCCATCAGTCTACTCTCGATCATCAATAAAGTAATGGAAAGAGTCATCAACAGTGCTATCAAGTGACAATTGCTTAGCAATAACCTACTCACTGATGCCTGGTTTGGGGTCTGCCAGGCCCACTCAGCTCCAGACCTCATTACAGGCTTGGTTCAAACATGGACAAAAAAGCTGAACTCCCGAGGTGAGGTGAAAGTGACTGTCCTTGACATCAAAGTCTGCATTTGACTGAGTGAGGCATCAAGGAGCCCTAGCAAAACGGGAGTAAATGGGAATCAGGGAGAAAATGCTACATTGGTTGGAGTCATACCTCGCACAAAGGAAGATGGTTGTGGTTGTTGGAGGTCAGTCATCTCAGCTCCAGGACATCACTGCAGGAGTTCCTCAGGGTCGTGTCCTTGGCCCAACCATCTTCAGCTGCTTCATCAATGACCTTCCCTCCGTCATAAGGTCAGAAGTGGGGATGTTCGCTGATGATTGCACAATCCTTAGCGCCATTCGTGACTCCTCAGATACTAAAGCAGTCCATGTCCAAATGCAGCAAGACCTGGACAATATCCAGGCTTGGGCTGACAAGCCCCAAGTAACATTCACACCACATAAGTGCCAGGCAGTGACCATATCCAGCAAAAGAATATCCAACCATCTTCCCTTCACATTCAATAGCATTACCATCACTGAATCCCCCACTATCAACATGCTAGGTGTTACCATTGACCAGAAACTGAACTGGACTAGCCATATAAATACTGTGGCTACAAGATCAGAGGCTAGGAATCGTGCGACGAGTAACTCACCTCCTGACTCCCCAAAGCTTGTCCACCATCTGCAAGGCGCAAGTCAGGAGTGTGATGGAATACTCTCCACTTGCCTAGATGAGATGCAGCTCCAACAACATTCAAGAAGCTTGACACTATCCAGGACAAAGCAGCCCGCTTGATTGGCACCACATCCACAAACATTCACTCCCTCCACCATCGACACACAGTAGCAGCAGCGGGTACCATCTACAAGATGCACTGCAGGAATTCACCAAGGCTCCTTCAACAGCATCTTCCAAACCCAAGAGCACTACCATCTAGAAGGACAAGGACTCAGACGCATGGGAACACCACCACCTGGGAGTTCCCTCCAAATCACTCGCCTTCCTGACATGGAAATATATCACCGTATCTTCACTGTCACTGGGTCAAAATCCTTGAACTCCCTCCCTAACAGCAGTGTGGGTGTACCTATACCACATGGATTGTAGTGGTTCAAGAAGGCAGCCTTCTCAAGGGCAATTTGGAATGGGCAATAAATGCTGGCCCAGCCAGCGAAGCCCACATCCCGTGAATGAATAAAAAAAAAGGTCCCAAGCAGCTATGGCAATTGGAAGTGTCAACGTAATTTTCAAGACCATGTAAGCATGCACTTATTTCTTCTCATTCCTGCAGCCCGGCACTTTCTGATACTAGTCGGAAGTTAGGGCCCTATATCTTGATCTTTGAACAAGGTAATTTCTCACTACTGTACCCATCTCATCCTTTATTAACAGAGCTACCACAACTCGTTTTTATTTTTTTCCTTTCCTTCCAAATTCTCAAATCCCTATATGTCAAATACCCTATCCAGTTCTCAACCATGGTCATTTTGTAACCATGTCTCCAATAGCTGTTAAATTATACTCATTTATTTCTATTTGTGCTATCAATTCATCCATTTTGTCACAAACGCTGCATATGCACTCAGATAAGGAACATTTCATTGTGCCTTTTTACTATTTTTCACCTATTCTGACCTTGCTTTCTCCCTTCCTGTCATACTCTGTTATCATTACCTGTATCGCTGCCCTGCACTATTTGCCTTCTCCTTTCTCTTTAACCTTCTAAATCTCCCTTTAAGTGAACCCTCCCCGGCCCTCCCACCACAACGATTTAGTTTAAAGCCCTCTCTCCAGCCCCAGTTATATGATTCACTGGGTCCCAGCGTGGTTCAGATGAATGTCGTCCCAGTGGTACAGCTCCCACTTTCCCCAGTACTGGTGCCAGTTCCCCATAAATGGAACCTTTCCTCCCACACCAATCTTTGAGCCATACGTTCAACTCTCTGATCTTATTTACCCTGTGTCAATTTGCTTGTGGCTCTGGTAATAATCCAGGGATTATTATCTTTGTGGTTCTGCTTTTTATTTCAATCTGTAGCTGCTCATACTCCCTTAGCAGAACATCTTCCTTCATCCTAACTATGTCATCGGAACCCATGTGAACCACAACAACTGGATCCTTCCCCTCCCACTCCAAGTTCCTCTCCAGCCTTGAGGAGATGTCCTTAACCCTGGCATTGGGCAGGCAAGACAACCTTCTGGACTCACGCTCTGGGCTGCAGAGAACAGCATCGATCTCCTGAACTGCACTGTCCACTACTACATCTACATTCCTTTTCACTGCCCCCATTCCCCCACCCACATTGCTAAGGTCAGTTGGCTCAGCCTCCCTGCTCTCATCCACATAAACTGCAAGAACCTTGAACCTGTTGGACAATTGCAGCTGCTGAAGTTCCTCCATTGCTGCCTTCTGGATACGTGCCTCTCTTACAGTCACACCCCGCTGTTCATGACCATAGACAAAATTCAAAGCACCAAGCCTAAGGGCTGTGACTGCCTCCTAGAATAAAGTGTCCAGGTAACTTTCCCCCTCCCTGATGTGTGGCAGTGTCCAAAGTTCGGCCACAAGCTCATTAACTCTGAGCTGAAGTTCCTCAAGTTGCAGGTGCTTACTGCAGATGTGGCTGTTGTGGATCACACAGGTTTCCGCATGATACAGCTGCAACACATCATCTGTCCAGCCATTTGATTGTGGTTTATTTAACTAATTTGGTTTCAAGTTTTAAAATATCACTCGCTGATCTAGTTATGTAATGGAGCTCAACTAGTTTTTCCATAAATTTAATATAATACTTACATTTCCCCAGTGCCTGTTTAATTTATTTTCCCAGCTTAGAGAAAAAAGAACTTAAAACTCGCCTAATTAATGCCTCCAGGCTTCAGGTTTCAGGTCTCGCTGTCTCTGGCTCCCTCTCTTGAACCACTGCTTTTTGCAAAAGGCCAGAGCAGTTCCTCCTCCCTCACTGCAATGAATTCCCTGACTTACCAAAATCCCAAAATTAAGCACTCGGTCTCGCTGGGCTCAGTCTCGAGCTGCATCTTCATGCGCACTACGATTTAAGAACAGTTCTGCTTTAATAGTTAAACTCAGCAAACAGCTTCTGTATATTTAACTTTAATAAGTCTTATTTGCTTGGTTATTTCTGATATTTCCAACATTTTCTCCTTTTATTTCAGAGTTCCAGCATCTGCAGCATTTTGCTTTTGTTTTATTGTATGCATTGCTCACAGATCAGAGTCTAGAAACAGATGAATCAATTTAGTAGTTTGCATCAGGGTTGGACATTGGATGCAGAATTCAGTCCCAGGCCTCCTCTCTAGCCTTTTTTGTTGCATCAGTCTAAACTAGAATGGAAATGAAAGAGAAGCTGCTGGGTTTAACCCCGAATAGTTTGAAACCAGTAGGGCTCAACAATTTCTGGTGTGAGACTGTCAAGGGATGTAGAATCTAGGGAAGATTAGGTTGGTAAACAGACACTGTTCATGCAATGCAAAAATGTATTCTTTTAGGAAAAAATACTTCTGGAGAGGCTTTTAATCTATTTTACATATGCACATTTATAAAATGCATAAATAGCAAAAAGGCATTGCTAGCATTGGCCATTGAGAAGGTAAGAGTTTGCCTTCTTCTTGAACTGGGGAAGTAGTTGAAAAGACACTCAGATTCCTGAGTTTTATAATTGGAAGATAAGAATGCAAAAACAAGGAAAATATGATGAACCTTTATAAAACATTGGTTTGGCCTCAACCGTATATTGCACCATTCTGTGCACTGCACCATAAGAAGACATTATATAGAGGGTGCGGGAAAAATTTATGAGAATGGCTTCAGGGATGAGGAACTTCAGTTACGTGCATAGGCTGGAGGAACTGATGTTTTTCTCCTTAGAAAAGAGAAGGTTGAGAAGAAGTTCAATGGAGGTATTCAAAATTATGAGTAATCTAGACAGAATAGATACAGAGAAATTGTTCCACAGCACGCGGTTAGGATCTGGAATGTGCAACCTGAGAGTGTGGTGGAGGCAGATTCAGTTGTGGCTTTCAAAAAGGAATTAGATAAGCATCTGAAGAGAAATAAATTGCAGGCCTATGGGGAAAGGGCAGGGGAGTGGAGCTGGAAGTTGCTCTTGCAGACAGCCAGCACAGACATGGCCTCTACAGGTGCTGTAGCCAACCTATGATTCTATGATTATTTAGCTAATAATTTACAATGCATTAACCAGATCTTGGTTGACCATCAGCCTTATTGACACCCGAACACACCACCCCCCCCCCCACCTCTACCACCAGCCCCCCCACACCCAACCTAAAGAACTGTATCATTTCAGTTAAGTTTCAGCACCAAAGGTAGATCTCCCCTCAACCTTTTGTGATAATTTATATTCTTTGGGCTGGAATTAATGCTGGGGCATTAAACACTATGGCAGCTCTCCATTCCCAGCAGCGCCATCAGAAGATCGGAAGTGCTGACCACCAGTGATGATCATCTCTGAAGCTGGATACAAAGGTAAGTGGGGTGGGGGAGTGGTAGTCCTATTGTTGGGGCCAGGTCAGGGAAAGGGCAGGGGAGAACCACGGAAGGCGGGAGGAGGGAAAAAGACCTAGGGGAGGGGCCTCTGTTGGGCACAGGGGGCCTGCAAAGGAAATATCTCCCTCTTGCCGGTCACCAGCCTAAGCAGTGAAAGCTAGCTGGGCTGCCATGCTTCATACTTGGTGCCACTCTGCCCACTGGCAGCAGGAAGATGCTTTTAAGTGGCCTTAAAAGGCCTACAGACGGGCAGGCCTCTCTGCTGCATGTAGCAGACAGACTTGGGAATGGTGCCCAATTAGTAATTAGTTGTCAGACAGATATAAAATGTGGCCAGAGATCCCACAAACAGCCGAGATGAAGTTACCCTGTATTTTGGGCCCATTGTCAGTAACCTTGCCATGCCGATAAAATTCCGATCAAGGCGTGACATTCCAGGTTTCATGTGGTGTGATAAAAGGGACGTGCTTTGGTGGAAATTTATGGTATTATAAATTTCATATGAAACTTCAGAAAGTGCAGAAAATACTACTTTTAATTCTGTGTATTTTATGTCAAATATTTGCAAAGTCACTCTCTGAATTTATGCATCAACTAGTTCCTTACCACAGTTCCTGAGAGGAAATCAAAAGTGACAGTCAATAGAAGGGTGGGAGTTGGCTGAACTGCATACCAATGTTCCCTTTCTAATTGTGGGAAGGCTCATCCTCGATTCTTTGCTATGATCCTATGATGGTATTGCTAAAAGCAGTAACATCGCATTTGGGAACTGTGGCTGTAAACTCAAATTCTAACACTCCATGGAACAGTACATTTGAGTATCAAGTAGTCCTTCGGTCTTCACTATAGAGAACACAAGTAACATTCAGAAAAAGCTGTAAATCAGGAAATGGAAGGGAGGGAGGAACTCAGGAAACTGACAATCACCAGGGAAGTGGTATTGAACAAATTGTTGGGGCTGCGGGCTGACAAATCCCCAGGTCTCGATGGACTTCACCCTGAGGTCTTGAAAGAAGTGGCTAGTGAGATAGTTGATGCACTGGTTTTAATTTTCCAAAATTCCCTAGATTCAGGAAATGTTCCATTAGATTGGAAAATAGCAAATATAACTCCTTTATTCAAAAAGGGAGGGACACAGCCCTTGCCCCTTCCCAAGTCACCTCAACCTCAGGGTAGCCCTTGTCTACCCCACCAAACCAAAGTCACCTCAAACTTGAAGTCCAACAGGCGACCCTCATGAGCACTGCACAACGTTACTGTGCACTCACCTCTGATTTCCATGGCCTGAATTATGATGTGCAGCTCCTGTTCATAGACCTGATGGGTCTTTGTGGCTTCTTGCAGGTGTTGCCCGTCTTTTACCAGGACCCATCAAAGTCCAGAACATGATCGCCTCGTGCCACAGCTCTCCACCTTCAGGAGTAGTGGCTGTCATCAGAGAGCCACTGCACAGGAACCCACACCTCCACCGGTTCAGGTGGCTGGTGGACGGGAGCTCTGTGGCAGTTGGGGTGACCAGGATCGGGGGCGTGCTGGATGGCGTGGGAGTGGACTGGATGCTTCCTCAGGAGTTGGTGCATCGGTGGACGTCCGGCTCGTGTCCAATGCCATCCATGACCTTAGAACAGTTGTGCTCGGCCCCAATGTTATACTGGGTCTTGAGGAGGCGCAGGTGTGTGATCAACACCCGTCTGAGCGAACCCCTGCTCAGACAGACTTCCACATTGGCCCCAAACCCCAAACCCTCCATCAGGAGCTGAAATGTTCTCCTTGACCCTTCACCTCCTTACTCTCGCCCAACGTCCAGACACGCCCTGGCGTGCCTTGTTTCCGTCCAGCGGCCGAGGTCCCCAGTGGAGGGCTCTCTATATGGGGGTCCGCTGCCTTATCATTGGGGACCTGGGGTGGGGCCTGTTACATGCAGCAGTCCCATACAACTGTAGGATGTGTCAGTTCACGGGCTCCCAAGAAGCCTGTGTGTTTTGCGGCCTTGTGGAGACTGTGGATCATGCATATGTTAATTGTTGTAGGCTGCACCCCCTTTCTAGTTACTTGAAGAACCTTTTGCTTTTACTTTTTTGCACTTCAGCCTCACGCTCCTGATCTACCGGCACCCGGTGCGAAGGGGGCCGGGATGGAGGAGGACCTCCTCGTGAACCTGCTCCTGGGCCTGACCAAGTTGGCTATCAATATGTCAGGGAGGGGGCAATCGAGGGAGTTGTCAGGCCCGACTGTCTGCCCCACTTCCGCAGCTATGTTCGCAGCCGGGTGTCCCTGGAGAGGGAGTACATGGTGTCCGCTGACACCATTGAGGCCTTCCATCTCGGTGGGCACCGCAGGGACTGGGGTGTTTTATTGATCCCTTTAATCACATTTTAATTTGATGTTTGTAAGTTTCCTTTGAGATTTTGCTTTCCTTTTTGCGCTATCCCTTTAAGCGGCTGCCTTTTAATTTGACCCTTAATTTGTTAATTTAGTCTATTTGGTTTAATCAAAAAGAGTTCTCCTCAAAGTGCAGCCTGCAAAGTGCATGCCTTATATATGTTCTTGTGAAATACGTTTGCTTGCAATCATGCAGATGTGGGCAGGTGATCCACCGGTGTGGGATGGTGGTCTAGTTCTGGCAGGCTGTCCTTATAATGAAATGATGATGTATTACAATGAGGTTCCCGACATCCGATGGCAGGAAATGCGGCGCACCATTGAAGAGCTGAGCGGACAAGAATAGGGAGGAGCCATGTCTGAACAGTTATGACACATTTCTGCTTCCAGGTAACTTCCTAAGGACAGGTGGGGAAGAAAAGCAGCCTGCTGCATTGAGGTAGGCAGCCAATTACGTCTCCAATTCCCATGGAGACAGGACCTTCCTGTCAGAGCAGACCTCTCCTCCCCCATTGTGTGTAGAGACTGCTGGCTCCCTGGAATTGGCCTTCTTGTGGCAGGCCAAGGAATCATTGACATGTCCTTAAATCCTCCCCCCTCCCAAAACCAGACTGATCATTGGGCTACAGGCACGGCTGCATGTCAACCTGTGGAGGTGTTCCCCCTTCACAATGAAGGCCTGGTAACTGTAGCTATGCTTATTTTTAACAATTTTAGAAGTCTTCAGAGAGTGCCTACACCCTGAGGAACCCTTGCATTATCCCACCTACATCAACAGTGCACGCCTCTTCTCCTGGGCCTGCTGGCCACCCATAGCCTTGGACACTTCAATACAATGTCCCCCTCGTCCCCTGAAAAATGTGTGCAGCCCTCCCTCTGGGCAGAATTTAGCCCTTGGTGGGCGCGTGGGCCCCACCAGCTCGGCGGCAGACGGGCAGCCAAGCCCTGCCATCGAAACAGGGTCCGCCTCCATTTTGAGTGGGTGGGCCAATTAAGGCCCGCCCAGCAGCCTGCCCGACAGGAAGCGCTATGCTCTTCCTGTGCGGGGTAGGGGAGGGAATCTCCACCTGTCAAAGTGCATTCTTTCGTGCACACGATAGATTGCACTGCTCCCTAAGGCAAAGTCCTGTCTCAGGGAGATTAGTGAAAGGTAAGTAAAGTCTAAAAATAGAAAAATATTAAAATTATTAACATGTCCCCCTCATGTGACAATGTCACAGGAGATGGGACATGTTAATAATAAACACTTAAAATTTATTACATTTTTTAAAAACGGACATGAAACTTCATCCCGCCAGTGGATGAAGTTTCATGTATAATCAGGAGCCCGCTGGGGCTCCTGGCCTGCCCGTCAGCCTTAAGCTTGGACGGGCAGGTCTTTAATTATCTTAATGAGGCTGTCAATGGCCTCAATTGGCCATTGACAGGTCAGTGGGCAGACAGCTGACTTCGCTGTCCGCCCGCCTTCCTAAAAATTTAAAGGGACCAGGATGACGTCGGGGATTCCTCCCACGTCATTTTCCCCTCGGCGAGCGGGCCCCGCCCCCAAATTGCCAGGGGGAAAATCCTGGCCTCTGTCTCTAATTGGAGGGTGCTCTCAGAGGCATCTTGTTAATTTGCAGCCTCTGGGAAAATCTCACAGGCTGGCCCGACTTGGACAAAATCTGAGTCAGGACCCCCGTATGGCCCAACACCTATTGCAAAAATCAGCCGTTTATCTCTCAATCAACTGTGCAATTCCTCACTGTCACCTTCTTCCTTTTTGTCTATCTTATCTTCTAATTACTACTCCTACATTCTACATGCTTCCCACTTTCTGCATCCCTATTGCACTCATTTCCTCAATGCGTCGATCTTCTTTTCTATAAATCCCTCATTCCACTTCCTTCTACGTCCTCCTCTCATTTTTCTACGCTTAACGATTTCTACTTATACCTTGGGTTCTATTGGCAATTTGGAGCAAGATTCTGGGTTCTGGCACCAACAGAAAGATAATAAGTCTAGAAATCACCGGCAGCAGTGTCAACAGGTTAATCCTGTGTTTAGATTACATTACTTTTTAGCAGACACACCAGGCGCAGTAGCGGGCGGGAAGAAAGCCGTTCCACCCACTGGCTGCATTGGTGGATTCTTGCGCTGTATTGTCCCATTCCTGACGCATCGTACCTCATTAACAACGCATTCACTGGAAACACTCCGGATTGCTAGTGGGCAAGCTCAGGTTTACTTGCCCCACCGTGACCTCAGCGCCTCCTGGCTCCGGAAACCATGGGCAGGATTTTTAGGTTGGCACACGGGTGCGATTGGCGGGCCAAGGAATGGATTGCTGCCCACGGCAAGCCTCCAACTGCGATTTCACAATTGCTTGCCAGTTAATGGCCAGCCAGCATGGAGCGCGCGCTGAAATGCTCAGCATTGCCGGGGTGGGGGGGGGGGGGCAGGAGGAGGGCGGACGCTTACGTAAATGCAGGCGTGGGTGAGCACTGAATAAAAGCTCCCTTAAGGCAGAGAGCTGCCTCAGAGAGCCGAAGGCTTCAAAACAATGAAATAAAGATTTTAAAATACAGTCACAATCAGTCACCTGAACATATACGTGATGAAATTTCTGTCCATACATTATTTTTTAATTTAAATAACGGAAACCTCATCCCGATCCCTGGATGAGGTTTCATCAGAAATGCAGATTCACTAGTCTGCAAACCGTAAGGTTGGATGGACCACAAAAAATCAGGGACAATTGGAACCTTAATAACTTTAATTGTTGGCGGGCGCGCTTCTGACACTCACATGTGCCCGCCAACTGAAATATTGCACGACTTGGTGTCTGATCAGGTTGGGGGTGCACCTGCACAGCAACCTAAAAAGAAGGGTCATATGGACTCGAAACATTAGCTCTGTTTCTCTCTCCACAGATGCTGTCAGACCTGCTGAGCTCATTCAACATTTTCTGTTTTTATTTCAGATTTCCAGCATCCGCAGTATTTTGCTTTCTTGAAACAATTTTGACAAATGTTCTTGAAAGATTATTTTAAATGACTAACGCTCAGTTTAGAAAAGCTGTATTTATTTCTGGAAGAAAACCTAAGTGTACAACAAGTTAGAGTAGTTCGTTTCATTGCCATCGGAAATTTGATTCTATTTTGCACAAAGTGTGTACAAAGCAGTGGAAGCATCAACAGTGGTAGTAGGACACCTACTGGTAGAGGGAGAAACAACCTAGAACTACCCTAGACATATCTACAGTTATACACAAAAAGTATACACATCCACCATCATTTTAAACATATTGTGTTATGGTGAGGTGAGTCTAAAAGACAAACTCATCACAGAGCATCTGCCTAAAGATATGCATATGCAGACTGAGGACCTATGAAGATTTTCATTCATAAATTGCAACTTTTGTGCAAATGCTTGGTGAGGACACCAAAAGGCACAATTACTCAGCATTTTGGAAGAAGGCTAGGATGGATTTTCCTCTGCTATAGTGGGAGTACAGTGGCAGAAAATGGAGGGAAATGGGTCATGAAGGACTGATTCCAGCCACAGCCTTGGAGGGAGTGCAGTATAGGTTTACTAGAAAGATACCTGGGGCCCTGTTTTAACTATGTGCAAGTGAATTGGTTTTGAGTGAGTTAAAATCTCTCCCCCTGGAGTCCAAGGGTTAAATTACAAGGAGAGATTACAAAAATCATATTTGTATTCCTTGGAATTTAGTAGGTTGAAGAGCGATTTGATCAATGTTTTCAAGGTATCGAGAGTAACTGAAAGGGTAGATATCCTGAAGCTACTGCTTGGGGAATCTAGGACCTGGCAACATAGGCTGAGGGCCTGAATTTGAAAATGGTGGACAGGACCCTGATCTGGCAGGTCCTATTTTCACTGGTAGGGAAGGGGGCAAGGCATGAAGCTCACAGGCGTGAATTATGAATCAGCTGGGCCATTTAAACTCAGTGCACATGGCAAGCAGACCTGATTTTTACTCCAGGAATAGCCTGTGTGTGTTTCATTAATTTATTCTGGAGACATAAATGCTCTTGAAGGGTGGATAAGGTATGTAGAACTGTCAAGCTGTCATGTTATTTAAATCTCCTGTCCTTTAAAAATTGTAAAAAAATTACCTGTCTTTGTCTGTGCCAGTAAAAATAATCTGTTCCAGCAGTTTCAATAGTCGTTTGTTGACATAACCCTAAGTGCTATCATTATAACATTATTACTGCTTGACTGCTTCCCACAACCTCTCACAGTAGGCAGGGGACGGTAAGTTGAAAGTTCGATGGACAGCTCAAAGAGGATATTAAAGGGTTAGCTGTCTTCAATGTGGGGCTATGAATGCACGTGTTTGTTTTTATTAGGGAATAAGCATTTGAAGAGATTTAAATGTTTGGCTATCATGAATGGGATATTTTTAATATAGTGAACATTGGAATAGACATTTGGAACATTGGGTAAAATTTTTAGCTCCCCAGGTGGGCACGCGCCTGACCGGACTGAGCAGTAAATGATACGTTATGACGTTGGGCGTGCATCCCAAGGTCATTGGCAAGCAGACCTGATTTTTACTCCAGGAATAGCCTGTGTGTGTTTCATTAATTTATTCTGGAGACATAAATGCTCTTGAAGGGTGGATAAGGTATGTAGAACTGTCAAGCTGTCATGTTATTTAAATCTCCTGTCCTTTAAAAATTGTAAAAAAATTACCTGTCTTTGTCTGTGCCAGTAAAAATAATCTGTTCCAGCAGTTTCAATAGTCGTTTGTTGACATAACCCTAAGTGCTATCATTATAACATTTCGGTTGGCAGTCACGTGCCAGAGTAGGTAGCGCATCTGCTGACAATTAAAAGGCCTAATAAGGCCATTAAAAGGGTAGTTAATGTAAATCTTTCGCTGTCCATCCAATCTTACGGTTGACGGGCGGGTGAAAAGCCCAAGCAGCCTTTGCACTATTTTGGAAACTTCATCCCATGGGATCCCTCAAGGGTGGGATGAGGTTTCCAAAAGCAAGTAAACATAAAATAAAAACTATATTTTTTTTCATTAATAACATGCCCCTGCTCATGTGAGGGACAAGACTGGGATATGTTTCATTACATTTTTAATTTTCTTATTATATTTTTTCATATATCTCCATCTCCCTGAGGCAGCATTCTCATTCCTCACCCCACCTGCACAGGCAGTGCCCAGCGCTGCCGCTCACGTTTCATGTTTGGCGGTCCTTAATTGGCCTGCCAGCGTGAAATTGCCTTCCGGGCCCAATCGCGGGTGGCGGTCAGCTTCCCAACCGCCCTCATCCACCCCTGCCAAGCCAGCACACCAAGGGCAAAATTCTGCCCATTATTTTGTTTCATCGCAGCTTGACCCCTGTCGTGGATACTGGGTGGTGGTGGGTGGAGGTGGGCATGAGTTGGAAAGAGTTGGAATAAGTTGGCATTGGGGCTATAAGAGGCCAAGGGGGTGGGTGAGGGTCATAAGTTAGCACGGAGGGTGTGAGGGGCCTTTGGGGGTGGGTGGGTGGCATGGGTTGGCATGATTTGGCATGGATTGGGGCATGAAGAGTGGATGGGAGTTTGAGGGGTTTTGAGGAGTGATGATTAGAAGGCTTAATATTTAACAAAACAACTGGGACAAAGTCTCAGAGAACCAAGGTGGGTCTTTTAATCAGCCTGCCTCAGCATTCTGCTGCCCCTGTGTCCGGGGGCGATTGACCAAACTCCATCCGTGGACCTGACTCCATCCCACACCTCAAGTGAAAAATCGCGTAATTTATGGCACTCTTACTGAGGTGAATGCGTTCAGCCGGGAAATCCCCTGACTCGAGCTAACTGCCTCAGCTGTGAAATTACACTCTAAAAGTTAGAGCCAGTTCTTTCAGGACTGAAGTTCGAAAACAACTCTCTACACACAAAGGGCTGCATTTCACGTGCCCCCGCCAAGCATTTTCTTAGCTGGGGGACACATAAACTAGGGCGGATGCCCACCCCACCATCTTCCCACCCACCCCTGAGCTCACCCCCATAACAATGAAGGTGGATGGGCACCGAAATCGGCAGCTGCCCACCATATTCAAATAGATAATCAAGGGTCAATTGTGCTTGATACAAAGCCAATCAACCCCAATAATACACAGCCCATGCCATAAAATATATGGTGTGGGCAGTTGGGTGGGAGTGGGCAGCCTACTTTTTCAAAAATAAATTTCAAAGGGCGGGTTACTATCTTCAGGGGCTACCCTTTGTGGATTGGGGGATGCGCTTTGGAGCTGCCGGCAGCCAATCTGATTGGGCCAGTAGCTCCCAAGGGTGGGACTTCCTCCCCAGTGAAGGGCAGAAGTCCCACACTGCCCCTATCTAGCCTTCTCGCAGTGTGCTGTGGCTGTGGAGTGGGCTGGCATGGAGCGGGTCAGCTCTATGCCAACTTTGCTTCTAGGGTGGCGACCAATCCACGCCACCTGCCCCCCACACCCCCTCATAATATTCTGCCCAAAGAGTGGTAAAAGTCTGGAATTCTCTTTTGGCAGTTGATGCGAGATCAGCTGTTAATTTTCAATCTGAAAACCTCTATTTCTATTTCTATTTCAATCTCTATTTTTGTTAACCAAAATTATTAAGGGATATTGGACAATATGACCTCATTGTATGTCAGAACACGCCTGAGGGGCTAAATGGTCTACACCTGTTCCAATGCTCCTATAAATCCATTTTATGTTTCATTCATTTTGACCTTAATGCTATTGCAAGAATTGTGTTGACACCGTAACGTGGATTTTCACCAAGTCGGGTTGACCCTGGAGCCCTTTAAAAATGGTGGGTGGGTCCCAATTTCTAGTTTCCCGACCCCTGTCCTGGGCTGTCTAAATTTTGAGAGTGCCTTTAAAGGGTGTGGGCTTCTTCCTATCAGAAGCCTGCATCCAGCACTCCCAATCTGGCCTGCTCTATGGCGGAGCTAGGCATGACCTACTCCTCCGTAATTTTCATGTAGTTGGTGCAAGTTTTGGAAGAGCTGTGGTTCACAGCCCCTCAGAGGAGTTGTGAACACCAGTGTGCATGAGGGGACCTTATTAAAGGTAAGTTCAAAAAATCCCCTCATGCACCCTATGCCAAGTTATGGCTCCCCACCCACCCCCTATGGCCGCTCATGCCCCCTATGCCAGGCTCTGCTCTTCCACTCACCTCCTATGCCCCCTCATGCCTCCTATGCCAGCTCTGCCCTTCCACTCACCCTCTAAGTCCCCTCATGCTTCATTATGTATGCTTGGCTGAGAGCACAGACATCTATTTGAATAACAGAACACCTGCTCCCCAGAGGAAATGCTGTTTAATTGGCAGCTTAGGCTCTCTGATCTCTGCTGGCGACCTCATTGTGTTTGTTTACATAACTCAAGTGCTTGCAAGTGTTTGTGGTTTTTGAAACTGCAAAGGGCCTGGATGATTGGTACTTTTAGGAGCTTGTCCAGGCTTTTTTTTCAACCATAGGGGCTTTTTTTTCTTAATCCACTTTACACTGTGGTGTTCATTGGTTCTAGAAAGCATACAGTGGGTCAATGGGCATGGATGTGTAAGAGCTTGGCACAGGGGAAATGAGGGGACATAGTGAGTGGGTGGAAGGGCAGGGTTTGGCATGGGGGCATGAGGGGATATGGATGGGCATATGGATGGGTGCAAGGGCAGAGCCAGGCATTAGGTGATAAATGGGGGGCCATGACGCAGCATGGATGGGGCATGGGGAGTGTTTGGACAGTGACGAGGATGTGAGGGGTGAGGGCTGGAGGGCTTTGTATTCTTTTTCTCACTGGGACGAAATCCCATGGAACCGAGGTGGGCCTTTTAAACAGCCTGCCTCCGCACATGGCAGTTCCTGTGGCTGCCTTTGCACTTCTTCCTGGGTCGACTGGCCTGACTCCAGCTTGCACCTGTCCCGCAGCAATGAAGATCCCACCTTGGTGGGCACTTTCTCCCGAGGCAGGCGGGCCGAGCCGGGAATTTTTCCGCCTCCCCCTATCCGCCCCCAGGATGAAAATTCAGGCCTGTGTGTAAGACTATGAAGTTGGTGGCAAAGTACGTAGCAAGGTTACTACACAGCATCACCAAGCTTCAAGTTAGTTTAAAATTATTCACAAGTTCCACTGGGAACAATAATCTTTTTGGAGATTAGGGTAATTTATTTAGAAAGGGTTGAAATAAGTGATTGATTCTCAGATATACCTCCACTATGGGTAAGGTAAGTGGTTCTTTTTTGAACAGTCTGCATTGAGCAATACAATCTTGAGGTAAATCCACCCCATAATTGAAATAACCAAAGTAGCAGGGGAAGCAGAATAAAGGACACACTGAATAATATAAAATTGACTGTTAACAACAACACTAACAGCAGATTATTAAGCCTTGTGGATTGCATGTGGGGTCGTACGCTATAATTCTGACACCCTGTTGTAAAATCTATCTCTATAACGTTGACTAGCATAGCAAAAAGTCATCTCTGACTCTGAATCTCTGGGAGCCAAAGTAAATGGTTTATTTTGAATGATGAATATTTGCATGATGGAACTTTTTAAAAGTTTTTGACCGTTGTGAATACTTACATTTTTCAAATTCCAGTCATTTTAAATGATAGATTTTTGTGTGCAACAATATATAGTAAAGAATATACCAAAGGTTGGATTTTACACTCAGCAGGTTATAGAAGCATATTCATTGCGAGTTTGGTAAATTCAAGGAATTTTACAGTTGAAATTTTTTTCTCTCTGAACAGGACTGTAACAAACTTCAATAATCAATCAATTTCTAGTCATGAGTCTGTCAGCTAATGATCCTAACTAGATAGTAATTAGTGCCACGACCTTTGAAGTAAAAGTTGTGGTGAAAAATTGCTGTGAAAAATACTGCTGCAAATACAATGCTTCAGGGAGACAGAGATGGAGCTGCTGATTGATGAGTTGTGAAGTGTTGTCGAGCAAATTTTAGCGGTATGAAATATGACCTGCAGCTCAGGATTATCAGTCAGCCTGGACTGAAATAGCTATTAATGCTGTTTCAAAAGTTAAACGTGTTGCCAAGAGCCCATGATAACAGCTGAACAACATTAAATAGTCTACAATAAGTGAACTGTATGGAAATGCTATAATTTTACCTTTGAGGCCTTTAGTTTTGAATCTTATCCAAATTGTAATTGTAATTATAAATAGTTTTTTTTTAATTCATTCATGGGATGTGGGCATTGCTGGCTAGACCAGCCTTTATTGCCCCTCCCTAATTGCCCTTGTCTACAAATCGCCAATCTTACGAGACAATTGGGTCCCCAAAATGTGTATATTATTATTGGGTGGTGAGGAATTAGGGATTGGAATAGTGTCTTATAACAAAATGTAACAGCGAGAGAGCGTGAGAGAGTGCGAGAAGCAGTGGGGCCATTAACAGTGAGAGAGCAAGAGGAGCAGCGAGGTCATTAACAATGAGAGAGTGTGAGAGGGACAAAGTGCCATTAACAGTGAGAAAGTGAGAGGAACAGTGGGACCTTTAACAGTGAGAGAGTGCTAGGGGAGCTGTGGGAGTTTTAACGGCAAGAGAGTGCAAGAGGAGCAGTGGGGTCTTTGACAGCAATAGAGTGCAAGAAGCAGTTAAGCCATTAACAGTAAGAGTGCAAGAGGAGCAGCGGGGCATTTAACAGTGAGAGAGCGAGAGGAGCAGTGGGGCCATTAACAGTGAGAGGGCAAGAGAAGCAATGGGGCCATTAACAGTGAGAGAGCGAGAGGAGCAGTGGGGCCATTAACAGTGAGAGAGAGAGGCGCAGCGTGGCCATTAACAGTGAGAGAGAGTGCAAAAGGAGAAGCGGGGCCATTAACAGCGAGAGAGGTCAAGAAGCAGCAGAGCCATTCACAGTAAGACAGTGCAAGAGGAGCAGCATGGCCATTAACAGCAAGAGGAGCAATGGGATCTTTAACAGTGAGAGAGCAAGAGGAGCAGCAGGGCCATTAACAGTGAGAAAGAGCGAGAGGAGCAGCAGGGCCATTAACAGCGAGCGAGAGAGAGGAGCAGTGGGGCTGTTAATAGTGAAAGAGTGCAAGAAGACAAGTGGGGTCATTAACAGTGAGAGAGTGCAAGAGGAGCAGTTGGGCCATTAACAGTGAGAGAGTGTGAGAGGAGCAGTTGGGCCATAAGTGTGAGAGAGCGAGAGGAGCAGCGGGACCATTAACAGTGAGAGAGTGTAAGAAGGACAGTGGGGCCATTAACAGTGAGAGAGTGAGAGGAGCAGCGGGGCCATTAACAGTGAGAGAGGGCGAGGAGCAGTGGGGCCATTAACAGTGAGAGTGCGAGAGGAGCAGTGGGGCCATTAACAGTGAGAGAGGGCGAGGAGCAGCAGGGCCATTAATAGTGACAGAGTGAGAGGAGCAGCGGGGCCATTAACAGTGAGAGAGAGCGAGGGGAAAAGCGAGGCCATTAGCAGCGAGAGGAGCAGCATGGCCATTAACAATGAGAGAGCGAGAGAGGAATAGCGAGGCCTTTAACAGTGAGAGAGGTCAAGAAGCAGCAGAGCCCTTCACAGTAAGACAGTGCAAGAGGAGCAGCATGGCCATTAACAGGGAGAGGAGCAGTGGGGCCATTAACAGTGGGAGAGTGAGAAGAGCAGTGGGGCCATTAACAGTGGGAGAGCGAGAGGAGCAGCGGGGGCTATTAACAGTGAGAGAGTGCAAGTGGAGCTGCGGTGCCATTAACAGTGAGAAAGTGCAAATAGAGCAGCGGGGCCATTAACAGTGAGAGTGCAAAAGGAGCAGTGGGGCCATTAACAGTGAGAGAGTGTGAGAGGAGCAGTTGGGCCATTAACTGTGAGAGAGTACGAGAGGAGCAGCGGGTCCATTAACAGTGAGAGAGAGCGAGAGGAGCAGCGGAGCCATTACAGTGAGGGAGAGAGAGAGGAGCAGCAGTGCTATTAACAGTGAGACAGCGAGTGGAGCAGTGGGGCTATTAGCAGTGAGAGAGTACAAAAGGAGCAGCAGGGCCATTAAAAGTGAGAGAGTGTGAGAAGAACAGCGGGGCCATTAACAGTGAGAGAGTGTGAGAGGAGCAGTGGGGTCATTAACAATGAGAGAGGGCAAGAGGAGCTGCGGTGCCAATAACAATGAGAGAGGAAGAGAGGAGCAGTGGGGCCATTAACAGTGAGAGAGTGCCAGAGAAGCAGTGGGGTCATTATCAGTGAGAGTGGGCGAGAGGAGTATTGGGGCCATTAACAGTGAGAGAGTGAGAGGAGCAGCGAGGCCATTAACAGTGAGAGAGCGAGTGGAGCGAGGGGGCCATTAGCAGTGAGAGAGTGCGAGAAGAGCAGCGGGGCCATTAACAGTGAGAGAGTGTGAGAAGAGCAGCGGGGCCATTAACAGTGAGAGAGCGAGAGGAGCAGCGGGGGCTATTAACAGTGAGAGAGTGCAAGTGGAGCTGCGGTGCCATTAACAGTGAGAAAGTGCAAATAGAGCAGCGGGGCCATTAACAGTGAGAGTGCAAAAGGAGCAGTGGGGCCATTAACAGTGAGAGAGTGCGAGAGGAGCATTTGGGCCATTAACTGTGAGGGAATGAGAGGAGCAGCAGGGCCATTAACAGTAAGAGAGTGAGAGGAGCAGTGGGGCCGTTAACAGTGAGAGAGTGTGAGAGGAGCAGCGGGTCCATTAACAGTGAATGGAGCAGTGGGGCCATTAACAGTGAGAGAGAAAGGAGCAATGGGACTATTAAGCGCAAGAGAGTGCGAGAAGCAGCAGAGCCATTAACAGTGAGAGACTGCGAGAGGAGCAGTGCTGCATTTAACAGTGAGAGAGTACGAAAAGAGCAGCAGGGCCATTAACAGTAAGGGAATGCGAAAAGAGTGAGAGACCATTAAAGACCGTGGAGAGAGAGGCGAGAAAACAGTGGCAAGCGCGGAAAGCAGCTGTTTGGTGAATAGAATTAGTGAGTGTTTCTAGTCTTTAAAGTTAGAGTAAGGTCTTTAATTTGTGTTTAGGTCTCTATTTTTTTTTCTCTTTTTCTTAAAAATAGCTTGTTAAGTATAAGATTGATACTGATAATAGATTACAATAAATTGCAAAGAGTGGGGAATTCTTCAAGTGTAAAGAGAAGGGATACTAGAGTATTCTAGAGTAGTCCCTTTAATTAATTAAATAAAATACGATAGCAATGGCAGGGCCTGTGATGTATTGCTGCTGCAGCATGTGAGAGCTGCTGGACACCAAGGTGATCCAGAGCGAGCACATTTGTAGTCAGTGTTTGCAGCTCGAGGAACTTCGGATCAGAATTAAGGAGCTGGAATCCAAGCAGCAGACATTGCACTACATCAGGGAGGGGGAAAGTTACCTGGACACTTTACTCCAGGAGGTGATTACGCCCTTCAGATTAGGTAATTCAGATTTGGTCTGTGATCAAGGACAGGAGGGTGTGACTGCAGGTGAAGCAGGTTTGGGGGCCCAGGGGGTAGCGTTTGAGAAGCGTCATCCCCTGGAACAATCCAACAGTTACCAGGTTCTTGGAAGCTTGTGGGTGAGACAGGGGACTGCAGGGAGGATGAGCAAACTGACCACGGCACCATGGTACAGGGAGCCATTCAAGTGGGGGAAGGAAATAGGAATGTAGTAGTGGTAGGGGACAGTATAATTAGGGGGATAGATACTGTTCTCTGCAGCCGTGAGCGTGAGACCCGAAGGCTGTGTTGCCTGCCTGGTGCCAAGGTTAAGGACATCTCCTCAGGGCTGGAGAGGAACTTGGAGTGGGAGGGGAGGGATCTAGTTGTCGTCATCCACATTGTTACCAATGACATCGACAGGACTAGAAAGGAAGCTCTGCTGAAAGAATTTGAACAGTTAGGAGCTAAATTAAAAAGCAGAACCTCCTAGATAATGATCGTGGGATTACTACCTGAGTCACGGGCAAACTGACATAGGGTAAATAAAGTCAAAGAGTTAAACTCGTGGCTCAAAGATTGGGGTGAGGAATGGGTTTCAGTTCATGGGGCACTGGCACCTGTACTAGGGTAGAAGGGAGATGTTCTGGTGAGACAGGCTTCACTTGAACCGTGCTGGGACCAGAGTCCTGGCAAATTGAATAACTAGGCTGTAGAGAGGGCTTTAAACTAAATAGAATGGGGGAGGGCTCTGGAGAGGGGATACGTAGGCTAACGAAGCAACGGGATATGGCAGCATTGCGGGGCAGCTATTTAGGTATTGATATCCAGGGTGTGACAGGAAGGGACAGAGTGTACAAACATAAAAAAAAAGCAGCAAATTGGATCAAAGGGGGAAAAAATGGTTAAAAGGCAAAATTAATGGCTCTTTACTTAAGTGCATGTAGCATTCGGAACAAAATAAATTAATTAACGGCACAAATAGAGATTAATGGATATGATCTTATAGTCATTACGGAGACGGGGTTATAAGGAGATCAAAGCTGGGAACTAAATATTCAGGGGTATGTGACATTTTGAAAGGATAGGAAGGAAGGAAAGGCTGGTGGGCTAGCTATGTTAGTATGAGATTGAATAGGTACGATAGCAAGATCTTGGATCAGAAGATGTAAAATCGATATGGATGGAGGTAAGAAATAACAAGGGGAAGAAGACACTGGTGATAGTAGTCCATAGGCCCCAGAACAGTAGCTATACTGTAGGACAGAGAATAAATCAGGAGATAATGAGGGCAGGTAAAAATAGCAGTACATTAATCAGGGTGATTTTAATCTTCATGTAGATTGGGAAAATCAAATTGATAGGGGTAGCCACAAGGAAGAATTCATAGACTGTATTCAGGACAGTTTCTAAGAACAATATGTTATGGAATCAACCAGGAATCAGGCTATTTTGGATCTGGTAATGTGTAATCAGGCAGGTTTAATAAATGATCTCAGAGTAAAAGATCCCATCGTAAACAGTGATTATAACATGGTAGGATTTAACATTCAGTTTGAGAATGAGAAACTTGGGTCGGAAACAACTGTGCTAGACTTAAATAAGGGTAATTACAAAGGAATGAGGGCAGAGTTGGCTGGAGTGGACTGGGAAAGGAGTTTAGCAGAAAAGACGGTTGATAAACAATGGTAGCCGTTTAAGAAAGTAGTTCATGACTCACAACAAAGATATATCCCAGTGAGAATGAAGGATTCTAGGAAGGGGATAAACCATGGTTAACCAAGGAAGTTAAGGATTGTATCAAATTGAAAGAAAAAACATACAATGTGACAAAGATTAGTGGTAAGTCAGAAAATTGGGAATGTTTTAAAAGCCAACAAAAGATGACCAAAAAATAATAAAGATGCAGATAATAAACTTTGAGGTTAAACTAGCAAGTAATATAAAAACACAGTAAAAGCTTCTTTAAATGTATAAAAAGGAAGAGAGAGGCCAAAATGAACATAGGCTCCTTAGAGAATGAGGCTGGGGAAATAATAATGGGGAACCAGGAAATGTCAGAGGTGTTGAATAAATACCTTGCATCAGTCTTCACGGTAGAAGACGCGAAAAGCATTCCAAAAAATACTAAATAACCAAGGGACAAAAGTGGCAGTAGGAAATAAATACAATAACTATCACTAGAGAAAAAATACTAGGGAAACTAATGGGGCTAAAAGCTGATAAGTCCCCTGGGCCTGATGGGTTGCATCCTAGGATATCAAAGGAAGTAGCTGCAGAGATAGTGGATGCACTGGTCGTAATCTTCCAAGAATCCTTAGATTCTGGAAAAGTCCCGGAAGATTGGAAAACTGCCAATGTAACACCCTTATTCTATAAGGGGGGGGAGACAAAAAACAGGTAACTATAGGCCAGTTAGCTTAACATCGGTCATTGGGAAACTGTTAGAGTCAATCATAAAGGATGTAATAGCAGAGCATTTATAAATGCATAATATAATCAATCAGAGTCAGCATGGCTTCATGAAGGGAAAATCATGAATGTACTATCACCAAGTTTGCCGATGACACAAAAATAGGTGGGAAGGTAAGGGTGAGGATGACACAAAGAGTCTACATAGGGATATGGACAGGTTAAGTGAGTGGCCAAAAACTTGGCAGATGGAATATAATGTTGGAAAATGTGAGGTTATGCATTTTAGCAGGAAGGATAGAGGAGCTCAATATTACATGGAGAAAGACTGCAGAAAGCTACAGCACAGAGGGATTTGGGGGTTCTCATGCATGAATCCCAAAAAGCTAACATACAAGTTCAGCAGCTAATAGGGAAGGCAAATGGAATGTTGACCTTTATTTCAAAGGAAATGGAGTATAAAAATAGGGAAGTCTTGCTAAAATTATACAAGGCACTAGTCAGACCACACCTAGAATACTGTGAACAGTTCTGGTCCCCTTATCTAAGGAAAGATATACTGGCATTGGAGGCAGTCCTGAGAAGGTTCACTAGGTTGATCCCTGGTATGGAGGGATTTTCTTATGAGGAGAGGTTGAGTAGGTTCGGCCTACACTCATTGGAGTGTGGAAGAATGAGAGGCGACCTTATTGAAACATATAAGATTCTTCAGGGGCTTGACAGGGTAGATAGTGAGAGATTGTTTCCCCTTGTGGGAGAGTCTAGGACCTGAAGGTATAATCTCAGAGTAAGGGGGCGCCCACTCAAGACAGAGATGAGGACGGATTTCTTCTCTGAGGGTAGTGAATCTGCGGAACTCTACCACAGAGGGCTGTAGAAGCTAGGTCATTAAGTATATTCAAGGCTCAGATAGACAGGTTTTTAATCAGTAAGGGAATCAAGGGTTATGGGGAAAAGGTAGGAAAGTGGAGTTAAGGATTATCAGATCAGCCATGATCTCATTGAATGGCAGAGCAGACTCAATGGGCCAAATGACCTACTTCTGCTCCCACGTCTTATGGTCTTAATCCACGGTTGTATATGGAAGCTGAAACTTCCCAACATATTTCCCTTCTCCCCAATTCCCCATCCATCTAATCTGGCCTTCATACACCATGGTGAGAGATCAGAGGTAATAAAGAACACTATAGTTGTACTGACACTATCAAACTGGAAGAAACCAGATGCACATGAAGATTTCTTCTCACTAATACAAAAGCAGAATATTGCAGAGTCTGGAAATCTTGAATAAAAACAGAAAAAGCTGGAAATACTCAGCAGGTCAGGCAACATCTGTGGACAGAAAAAAAGCTAATGGGCGGAATTTTCCATTTGGGGTGGCAAGCAGGTTTCATGGAACGCTTCCTGCTAGGCAGCGGGACAGGAACTCGCACCCGATTTCACGCTCGGAAGCTAATTAATTATGCATTCGCGAGTAACTTTCTGAATCAAAGGGCAGGCACTGATTCATCAGTCCCACCATTACCTAATGGGGTCGAAGGTCCGGGTACTATATTCAAATGTCACCCGAATACGCATATTCACTCTCTCCAGCCCAGCTGTGTGAAGGAGACATCTCGATATGGCTGTGTCCAAGAAGAAAGCTGCACCAAGGTTCAGATATGACTCCCTTGAGGTTTTCATCCACGGAGCCAACCAGCTCTATCCGAGGGATGTCTCCAGGAGGCCCACCAGCCTCATCTCACCGGCCTGGGAGGTGGTTGCAAGTGAGGTCAGCTAATCGGGCACCCACCCAAGAAACACAATCCAGTACAGGAAGAGGATGAATGATCTTATCAGCTTCATCGGGGTAAGTCAACCTTCAGCTCCAATGTCACACTCTCATTATGGCATCATGCACTCAAAGGGTTACACTGCTCAGGGATCTCACACAATATTAGCGGGGGCACATCAGCACCGATTGTCTCACAGGCACTTTAACATCACAGGCATCTCATCTATCATGCTGCACAAACACCATCCTCAGCCCTTACTGGAGAGGGCTCAGCACACACTGTACACATGCATGCTTCCCAACCTCTCCTCCATCTCCTCATCACATTCCTTCCATTTGTCTTCATGCGGGCAAAGCTTGCCCACAACAAGAGGGGGAGATCCCAGACTGGAGGAGACAAGACTGACATCCTGGAGCTGTCCAAACTCAAGGAGGATGCTGCAGAGTTGGCGGGTGAGGACAAAGATTGGTCCTGTGGGAAAGTTGAGATCAGCTTCTCCCAGCAAGCCAGTATGGATGAGCCCTCCTGACATTCACAGTGAGTGACATGCAATGTTATATTCAGTCTGTTCATGAACCAAGTCCATCTTCTCTCTCTTAAAGGCACCTGCAGGTCTAGACAGACCACCAGAGCCAACAGAAAGCCCAGCCCCAGGTCTCCTCAGAGGAGGATGCTGAGCAGCCATTTCAAGAAGACCCATTGCTGCATTCACCTGTACCTTCCACCAGCACAGAAACACACACCCTGTGGGTCATAGATCTAGATTAGGCTTGTGGTCATATTCTGGGGAACACCTCACTGACATGTCTCCATAGCAGTCAGAGGTAGTGATAGCCCAGGTCTCTGGCACTTGGAGGACTGCTGGAGATCAGGCACCCGCTGAGTCCGAGACTGTTAATGACCTCTGGAAACAGCCTTTGCAAGCATGCTGGAGGTGCAACTACAATTGGCAGAAAATCAAGTAGAGTTGCAAGAGGCAGTCAACAGACTACAGCTAAGGATGGAAGAGTCCCTCTGCATTCTGTCTGATGTCATGGCTCTGACATGCGAGCACCTCAAGCTCTCCATGGGAAGGATGGTGACTGTCTTAGAGACCTTGGTCCAGCAGATCCTGTCGGATTTGCACTTGGACCTGCATTCCATCGCTCTTGGCATTGGTGGGATCCATCAATGGCTCGGCAAGGGTGGGGGATGGGTGGCAGGGCACCTTGACCTCCCTCCAGGAGACCCTTCTCCTCAAGGAGTCAGGCTGGGGCCCTCAGGCACCCACAGGGAGGAGGACCAGCAGCCGGAGACCGCGGGGCCATTGACCCAGGTGACTCCGACAATGTCCAGCCTTACTTAATCCCCTTTGCCTGTGACTCCATCACCTCCAACTGTACAGGCTGAGGAGGGTGCACCTGCGCCACAGCAGAACACCCAAAGCAGGCTGGGCCCTCCAGCTCTCAGCCACATCTGCCAAAGTCATCAAAGACATCAGGACATAGCAGTAGCAGGCTGCCTCCACCTCTGCTGTAGATGTCGGGGATGCACGTGGACTTAGCGGTAGAGTTAGAAAAATTAAGAAGCTTTGACATTATTTCTGGGTCACAGATGTTCATTCACGGTTTATATCATGCACCTTTGTAAATACATTTTCTGTTCATGAGAATGATCTCGTCATTTGAAAGCATCGTGCATATGTACCTATGTGCCCTCTTATAGAGAGGATGAGCCATATTCCCCCCAATCAGTGTTTACCTCCCTTTGTGAGCCACACGTGCATGTGATGTGCAGCTGACTCATGATAGTTATTCTACCATGTGTTATGTCAGGGAGATATGTCGAACTCTTTACTGGAAGTGTCCCCAAATGCGTTAATAAACAAACTCCTTGCAAGGCAGCATAGAGTTAGGCATGCTCACTGGCCTTGGAGGGGTAGCTGTAGTTGTCTCTCAAAATGAGACGGCTGCCTTCATTGGTAGTGCCAAAGCACAAGACCTGCAGCCATGATGATCTCTCAACCATGCACGCATCCCACTGTCTGCTGTAAGATTCCCATAAAGGTGGCGCTGACTGCACCAAGTCCTTTGACACAGTGTTTACACTGTTGTGCCCTTTTTCACTTCCCAGAGTGCATGGTTACAGGGTTCGCTGCTGACCTTTCCAAATATTAGGGCCTAGTGAATCATGAGGATTGAAGGTGCAAGTTCGAACGCTGAACTTGCTCTCGATGACAGTGGTTGTAAAGGCCTTTCAGTGCACTGGCATGGCACTAAGGGACAGAAGGAATGTACCTGTGTCTCATTGCCTGTACCTTAATCGCCCTGGAATCTTGTGGCTATCAGTGTGGCACGGGCACATCTTCCACATCGTGCTTCTTCAATGGCATCCTCATGTGAAAGCCAACTCTCATCTCCCTCTTCAGGTTTCTGTCCTTCCTGTTCTTTATCGTCTGAGGAGCTCTCAGCTCCTCCACATCTCCCTCCAGCAAGCCATCGACCTTTGAAGTGCCAGGTGTGAAGGATGCAACAGACCACGATTATGCGGGACACCCTCTGTGGGGAGTACTGCAGAACCCCACATGAGCGGCCCAAACATTGGAAGTGCATCTTCAGGATGCCAATGATCTCCTCAATGATGGATGGATGGATGCCTTATGTATCCCATTGTATCTCTCCTTTGAGTGATTCAGAGGACGCACGAATGCCATAAGCCCAGAAATCTAGCAGCCTGGCTAGCTTCATCGAATGTGAAGTTCACATAATGATGACCCTTACTGTAGAGGGCATCTGTCACCTCCTTGATATATTTATGTGCTGAGGACTGTGAGATGCCGCTTAGATCCCATGTGGATCCCTGGAATGATCCCCAGGGAAAAAAAATTGAGCACGGCAGTGATCTTCAGGGCGCCGGCAGGGGATGTCCTTCCAGTCCATGGGGCATTAGATCCTCCCTCAGAATGTGACAGATATGATCCACCACACTTCTTAACAGGTGCCAACGTGTGCGGCATTGTCTTTTACTCATCTCCAAATAGGAAAGTCTTCTTCAGTATATCATGCACCTTTGTAAATACACTTTCTGTTCATGAGAATGATCTCGTCATTTGAGAGCAGCGTGCATATGTACCTATGTGCCCTCTTATAGAGAGGATGAGCCATACTCTCCCCACTCAGTGTTTACCTCCCTTTGTGAGCCACACGTACATGTGATGTGCAGCTAACTCATGATAGTTATTCTACCATGTGTTATGTCAGGGAGATATGTCGAACTCTTTACTGGAAGTGTCTCCAAATGCGTTAATAAACAAACTCCTTGCAAGACAGGATGCCAATGATCTCCTCAATGATGGATGGATGGATGCCTTATGCATCCCATTGTATCTCTGGTCATGGGAGTCGCCTCTGTGAGATGGATCTAACCTCCTCATCCTCTGGGTGTTACTAGGGCTCCCCTGGATTAAGGACCTGAGGCCAGGCCTTTTCTCGAAGACGGGCTAGGCAGCGCTGGGCCCTTCTCCTCCTCTTCAATCAGATCACTGCCATCAAGTTGGCAGCATTGAGCACAGGCTCCATTATTCAATCCTCATTCTCCCTGGGAACTGATAGATGCAAGAGATTAATGAACACTGGGCAAATATAGCAAACTTTCCACTGGTAAATGGAAAGCCACTGCCACGCCCTAGAGCTGTGTCTGCTCTACTAGTTTTTCACTGATATAGCCTTGTAGTTAAGGCGCACTCTCACATATCTAGGTGACCAAGATGCCAACCCTCATATCTCAATCCCACAGAGATTGGGAGAGAATTGTACACATTCATGAAATGCACCACCTTACCAAAGGCACTCCTGCAATCTTTGATCTGGTATACTGATCAAGCTCAACTTGCACTTCAGCCCTTTGGCCCGTTATCCATGCCAATTGGAGAAAGCACATTACAGGCTTTCACTGATGATCTGGCAGGTATGCAGCAGCTGTCCTTCCTTAATGGTTGCCTGCATTTTCCATTCTCACATATCCCTCTGTTAAAGCTCAAATTGAGCGACTGTAGTGTGAAGCCAATGACTCCTGCAGTGGCTCCAATTGCACCTTCTCAAGGGAGTCTTCCTCTTTTCTCTCAGCTCTGACTCTATTTCAATGTTGAGACTCCAAGCAGTTTGAAGGTGGTCCCTGAAAAGGTCCCTGTGTGCAGCCCTGGGCTCCTCTCACAATGACTCAGTCCTGTCCTGTGCTGATTCTTTTCCAGTTTCAATTTCAAACTGCAGAAGAACCTCAGGCTTTCAAGATGGTGGTGATGCATATTTATTCTAAGACCAGCTTCAAGTCTCCCCCTGTCAGTGTTCAGGTCCCTTCAATCTTCCTGGAACCTCACGGTGTGCAGGCAGACCTCCCTCTGGTGATTCTCCAGCCTCCCCCAGTAACCCTGGGCCCCATTGTAGTTGTGGTTGACATTCCAGCTCTCCCCTCTGAACCCATCACTGTTGATGTCACCATGCCCCATGTGGACCTCACCCCTCCCCATCTTGAGGCTGTGCTTTTTTTTCCCTTTATTTGTTCATGGGATGTGGGAGTCACTGGCTAGGCCAACATTTATTGCCCATCCCTAATTGCCTTCATTCAGAGAGCATTTAAGAGTCAACCAAATTGCTATGGGGCTGGAGTCACATTGTAGGCCAGACGATTTCCTTCCCTAAAAGGCATTAGTGAACCAGATGGGTCTTTATGACAATCAGCAATGGTTTTGTGATCATCGTCAGACTTTTAATTCCAGATTTTTTATTGAATTCAAATTTCACCACCTGCTGTGGTGGGATTCGAACCCAGGTCTCTGGAATACTAGTCCAATGACAATAACACTATGCCACTGCCTCCCCCGTCCACAGTCACATACAGAGGAGACTCTCCACCCACCCTCCACCACCCCTCTCAGGAGAGCTTTGAATACTCCCCTCTTTATTACATATTCCCCATTTACAGGCTGCAGGTACCTCCCCTAACCATGATCATCCCATCTGCAGCCCAGTACCGAGACAGGCAAGTCCATGGCCACTAATTGTAAGGCTATGACCATGCCCTGCACACCAAACTGTGCCTTACCCAAATTGAGAACACAGGCCTTGCCTCTCCCAGGAGCAGAAAGATGATGTGCGTGCCATGTGTATGTAGCATGTAGCATGCTCTGTAGCATGCCCTGTAGCATGGCCCACAAAGCCCCAGGACTGCCTTTAATCTCTCACCCTGACCAGGAGGTGCACAAAGCCCCAGTCTTCAAATCTCACCCCAACTTCCTGACCCCAACCAGGAATTATGACTGTTTTTCAATGAGCTCACCCATTCCTTCTTAACTAGTGACAACACAGTCTCCCTCCCCCGCCCCCTCCATGAATCCCTGTGCAACCCATCCCTCATGTGCAAGTCTTTTCCCTACCAGACCTCCGTGCATCTCTGTGCAACCCATCCCTCATGTGCAAGCCTTTTCCCTACCCAACCTCCATGCATCTCCGTGCAACCCATCCCTCTCATGCCACACTAACACAACTGCCCCCCTCGTATTCTGGAATCCATGTGCATCCCCTCCATTCATACAGTTTGATTCCCATCCACCGCCATCTGTGTCTGCATTCTAGTCTTCCATGTCAGGCTCCAGCTTACCCACCTTCAGTCTCCCTTCTGCCTGCCATCATCTCCTGCCCTCTCCAACCCCATCATAGCCCATTATACCCCATGTCTCCGTCTTCCTTTCCCCCTCTCCAACTCCACCATTGCCCATTGTCCCCCATGTCTCCATATTCCTTCCCCCCACTGTCCCCCTGACCCATCCCAGTTGCAATGCTAGTCTCTGTCTCTGTTATGACACAGTAGTTTGTAAAGGCTGAGTTGTTTAAATCCCAGAGGGAAACTTGAACAACTGTCACAACCTATATTTTCAATTGGTATGTTTGAGGTACAGCTCTGAATTTAGGAATAAATCCACCGAGCCTCAAAAGGTTTTTTATATAAAACTAAATTAAACATTTATTAATTTAACAACAAATTAAATGCATACACATGTCTACAAATTACTACCTTAATAACTTTTAAACAAATAGATGAGGGGAGAGGATGCATCTGTTCAGTACAGTATCAATAGGAATGACCACCGCACAGTCATTGTGGAGACAACGTTTCGGCTTTACATTGAGGATACCCTTCATCGTGTTGTGTGGCACAACCACCGTGCTAAATGGGATAGATTTTGAACAGATCCAGCAACTCAATGCTGGGCATCCATGAGGTGCTGTGGGCCATCAGCAGCAGCAGAAATGTACTCGAACACAATCTGTAACCTCATGGACCAGCATATCCCCCACTCTATCATTACCATCAAGCCAGGAGATCAACCCTGGTTCAATGAAGAGTGCAGGAGGGCATGCCAGGAGCAGCACCAGGCATACCTAAAAATGAAAATAAGGTGTCAACCTGGAGAAGCTATAACACAGGACTACTTGCATGCCAAACAGCATAAGCAGCAAGTGGTATACAGGGCTAAGCGATCCCACAACCAACAGATCAGATTTAAGGTCTACAGTCCTGCCACATCCAGCTGTGAATGGTGATGGACAATTAAAGAACTCACTGGAGGAGGAAGCTGCACAAATATCCCCATCCTCAATGATGGAGAAGCCCAGCACATCAATTCAAAAGATAAGGCTGAAGCATTTGCTACAATCTTCAGCCTGAAGTGTCAAGTGGATGATCCATCTCGGCCTCCTCCGGGGGTCTCCATCATCATAGATACCAGTCTTCAGCCTATTCGAATCACTCCATGTGATACCAAGAAATGGCTGAAGACTCTGGATACTGCAAAGGCTAAGGGCCCTGACAATATCCCGGCAATAGTACTGAAGACTTGTGCTCCAGAACTTGCCGTGCCCCTAGCCAGGATGTTCCAGTACAGCTACAACATTGGAAACTGCTTGGCTATGTGGAAAATTGCCCAGGTATGTTCTGTACACAAAAAGCAGGACAAATCAAACCCAGCCAATTACTGGCCCATCAGTCTACGCTCCATCATCAGCAAAGTAATGGAAGAGCTCATCAACAGTGCTATCAAACAGCACTTACTTAGCAATAACCTGCTCACTGACGCCCAGTTTGGCTTCAGCCAGGGCCATTCAGCTCCTGACCTCATTACAGCCTTGGTTCAAACATGGACAAAACAGCTGAACACCTGGGGTGAGGTGAAAGTGACTGCCCTTGACATCAAGACAGCATTTGACAGAATGTGGCATCTAGGGTCCCTGGCAAAACTGGAGTCAATGGGAATCAGGGGGAAAACTCTCCATTGGTTGGAATCATACCTAGCGCAAAGGAAGATGGATGTGGTTGTTGGAGGTCAGTCATCTCAGCTGCAAGACATCACTAGAGGAGTTCCTCAGGGTCATGTCCTCGGCCCAACCATCTTCAGCTGCTTCATCAACGACCTTTCTTCCATCATCAGGGTGAAGTGGGGATGTTGGTTGATGATTGCACATTGTTCAACACCATTCACGACTCCTCAGATATTGAAGCAGCCTATGTCCATATGCAACAAGACCTGGACAATATTCAGGCTTGGGCTGACAAGTGGCAAGTAACATTCGCACCACACAAGTGTCAGTCAATGACCATCTCCAACAAGAGAGAATCCAAACATCGCCCCTTGATATTCAATGGCATTACTGTCACTGAATCCCCAACTATCAACATCCTGGAGGGTGGGGGGGGTGGGGGGGGTGGTGGTGCCATTGACCCAAAACTGAACTGGACCAGCCATATAAATACTATGGCTATAGGAGCAGATCAGAGGCTAGGAATTGTGCGATGAGCAATCCACCTCCAGACTCCCCAAAGCCTGTCTTTCAGGAGTGTGATGGAATACTCCCCACTTGCCTGGATGAGTGCAGCTCCCACAACACTCAAGAAGCTTGACACCATCCAGGACAAAGCAGCCTGCTTGATTGGCACCATATTCACAAATGTTCACTCCCTCCACCACCGATGCACAGTAGCAGCAATTGTACTATCTACAAGATGCACTGCAGGAATTCACCAAGGCTCCTTCAACAGCACCTTCCAAACCCATGACCACTACCACCTAGAAGTTCAAGGGCAACAGATAGATGGGAAAACCACCACCTAGAAGTACCCCTCCAAGTCACTCACCATCCTGACTTGGAAATATATCACCGTTCCTTCACTGTCGCTGGGTCAAAATCCTGGAACTCCCTTCCTAACAGCACTGTGGGTGTACCCACACCACATGGACTGCAGCGGTTCAAGAAGGTAGCTCACCACCACCTTCTCAAGGGCAATTAGGGGTGGGCAATAAATGCTAGCCCAGCCAGCAAAGCCCATATCCCATGAATGAATAAAAAAAATCTCCAAATTAATCACTCCCAGGTAAATCTTCACCAAGGCAACAACAACCGATAGACTTTAAACAGGCACTAGGCAAAGCACATTTGATCTTATGAATTCAAAATGAGACTCCTTTCAATTTGGTTCCTTTTCACAGTTGTAGGTTTACAGGCTGGTTAGATCTTAGATGCCTCTGACTCACACGCACAAACTCTTTTCAGTTCATAGCTAGCTTCCCCTTTGAATGTAAATGCTCCATTGTTTAACTAGGTTCTTTAAAATTTTACCTCTCCTAACAATAATCCTTTTATTCCATCAATTTTATTAGTAATATAAACACATTGCTTGGTGTCTCCCAGCTAGGTGCAAGATTTTACCCATTCCTTTGAATGGTTTATTCAACAAGTGCAAATTGCACTTTACCTTTCACTCCTTATGTTTATCTAATTAACATCTCAAATTACTATACATCAAAGCACCCAGACTAGCTGGTTTTAATCCAATTAAGACATATACAAACATACAGATAGACACACCCACAGACACAGACCCTATTACAATTCCAATTTAAAAATAAGTTCCAATAACATTACAGACATTAATCTCTTACTGACATTCCCTTCCCTATCGATAAATGAACCATCATAATTTTAAAAGACAGCTTCATTTTTTAATAGCCCATCTCACACTACCTCACACTATTACATTACCAGATGCAGGCAATATATACATAACAATATATACACAAGTCCTTGCTATCAAGAGAAATCATTCTAGTTCAGTGTCCAGGTTTTTCAAAAAATGTCCAATCTTCTCTTTAAGCTTCAAACTCTTGATAATGCATCTGTGAACAGATTTTCTCTACCAGCAACATGTATAATTTGTAGATTAAATGGTTGTAATAATAGACTCCACCTAAAAAGTCTCGCACTTCTGTCTCGAAACTTGTCCAAAAACTTCAAAGGATTGTGGTCTCTATAAACAATTGTTTCTGAAGAATTGTTTCCAACATAAATTTCAAAATGCTGCAAAGCTAACACCAAACCCAAGATCTCTTTTTCAATCGTTGAATATCTTCTCTGTTGTACATTCAGTTTCCATGAAAATACCCTGTCGGTTTTTCAAATCCATTGTCATCATCTTGTAACAGTATGGCTCCAATGCCTATATCGCTTGTGTCAATGGCCAACTTAAATTGCTTGGCATAATTGGGTACTGGCAAACCTGGTGCGGTAGTTAATACAGTTTTGAAACTATCAGATGCCTCCTGACACTCCAGTGTCCATTGAAACGTCTTGTTCCTTTTTAATAGTTCAGTTAGTGGAGCAACTACACTGCTAAAATTTGGTACAAATTTCCAGTAAAACCCACTCATGCCCAGAAATCTCAAAACTTCTCATTTTGTTGTAAGCACTGGAAAATCCATGACAGCCTTGACTTTCGCATCTCTCAGAGCCAGCTTACCATATCAAATGTTATGACCTAGATACGTAGCTTGCACTTTTGCAAATTCACTTTTAGCCAAGTTCATCACCTTCTTGTAATTGAGAAAATAATTCTTCCAGATGCTATAAATGCTCCTCCCACATCTGACTGAAAATGATTGAATCATCAATATAAACAGCACCATTGCTTAGATCTGCAATTACTTTGTTTGTCAGTCTTTGAAATGTCACAAGTGCATTCTTTACACCGAATGATACCAAATGACTTTAAACTGATTTGGTCCATTTGGCATCACAAAAGCCGATATCTCCTTTGTACTCTCTGATAACGGTACCTACCAATATCATTTTAGCAGGTCAATCTTTGTGATAAATTTTGATTGTCCCACTTTCTCAAAGCAATCTTCCAACTGACCATGGTATAGGTTATGAATCCTCTTTTGTCACCACATTCACGTTTTGTGTTCCATCCGATTTCGGTACCAGCACAAATAGGCAAACTCCAGTTACTGCAACTAGACTCAATTATATCATTTTGAAGCATGAAATCAATTTCATTCTGCACTTGCGATAACTTTGCCTGATTTAATATATATAAAAAGCTTGTTGCCTTATCGAAGATGAAACCTGTACAGGCACATCATGTACAGTTAAATCCGTCTTCCCCAATTTATTCCCATAAATAGGTCTGTGTGACTGCAATGGCTTTTCCAAATCACTTTGACACTTGCTTGGAAGGTAACTCAATATTTCATTTAAATTTTAAAACACCTCCTCATTATCCAATTTGATTAGAGGAAAATCAATTTCAAAGTCCTGCACTTCTATTTCTTTCTCATCATCCACCATCACTAACACCTCTTTTTGTTCCTCTCCCTTATCAAGGTACTTTTTAAGCATATTTACATGACACACCCTCTGCTTCTTTCATCTGTCTGGGGTATTTATCAAATAATTTACTTCACTCAATTTCTTTTCAATCCTGTAAGGTCCACTAAACCTTGCATTTAATGAATCACCTAGTACTGGTAACTAATCACCTAGAACTAGTACTTTTTTCCCCAGAAACAAAACTGCAAGCCTTCACTTTCCTGTCTACCTTCACTTTCATCATTTGCTATAATATTTTTAAATGTTCCCTAGCCAACTCACAGGCTCTACTCAACCTTTCCCTGAAATTTGATACATAATCCAGGAAAATAGTTTCTGACTTTTGATCCGCCAATTTCTCCTGAATCAATTTCAGTGGTCCCTTACCTCATGACTATAAACTAGTTCAAAAGAGCTAAAACCAATTGATGCATTAGGAGTGTCCCTAATAGCAAATAACCAGAATGGAATTACTCCATCCCAATCCTGTGGATAATCCTGACAGTATGCTCTCATTTTGGTATTAAAGTTGATGCCATCTTTCCAAAGCTCCTTGTGACACCGGATGATATGCTGTTGACTTTAAACTGTTTTATCCCCAAGCTGTTCACTACTTCCTTAAACAGCTGTGACATTAAATTTGACCCCTGATCTGATTGTATTTCCTTAGGTAAACCATATAATGTAAAAAATTTAGTTAACTCTTCCACAATCTTCTTAGTTGTAATATTTCTTAAAGGTATCACTTCAGGAAACCTGGTAGATATATCCATTATTGTCAGTAAGTACCGTTTTCCACTTTTAGTCTTAGGGATGGGTCCTACACAATCAATCATGACCCTAATAAAAAGTTTTTCAAATGCTGGTATTGGGATTTAAAGACGCTGGCTTAATCACTGCTTGTGATTTCCCTATTACCTGACATGAATGACATTTTCTACAGAATTTGACTATATCCCTATGCAATCCTGGCCAAAAAAAGCCTCTGTATCTTTTCCTAATTCCTAAATCCCCCATTGGAATTTCATGAGCAATCCTCAGAATCTAATTTCTATACCCTAATGGGATAATAATCTGATATACCTCCCTCCAGCTTTCATTTGCTGAGACATGACCCGGCCTACATTTTCTCATTAAAATATCTCCCTTAAGGTAATAACATTTTGGTGTACATTTTGCTTCTATTTCCGAGTAAGCTTTCTGATATAACTGTTTTAACTGTAAATCATTTTTCTGAAACTCCACTAACCTCTTTCAGTTAAACACTTCAGCTGAATTGCCCTGTAATCCTTCTTCCTGAACAATGTTATCAAACACAGTGTCAGCTAATTGGATTTTGACACCTTCTTCTTGCCTTTGAACTGCCTGCCCTTCTTGTTTTTCTTGTTTCAACCTATAAACCAGTGACCTCATTACCACATAATCTGGAAACAATCCAGGATGCTCCTTCTGTAACTCCTCTGTTGAAAGCACTTCTACAGGCTGCTCAACTACCATATCTGTGATCCAGCTATATCATTATCCAAAATAAATTGAACCCCTCCAATGGGCAATTTTTCCACTACTCCAAAAATAACTTCACCTGTCTTCCATTTGCTCTTTAAATTTATCTTCCATGTTTCCATGAGCCCCACTTATTATCAACTGCTCCTGCAATACTCCCTCTGAACAACATCCCACAACATTATGGATTGACTAGCCCTTGTGTCTCTTAAAATTTTAACATCCTTACCACTCCACCCTATATACATGGAAAAACTTTCCCTTCACACACAAAGTTTTTAAACATTTCTGCAACCTGGTCCTGAGAATTCTCTTGGGTAAACTGTGAACACATTCCGACTTCTTTACCTATCACTGATTCTTCCTGTTTTACCTGTGCACACACCACTGGTTTCCCCTGTGCCTGAACCTCTCAACTACAGTACTTTTATTTCCAAAACTTTTCTGCATCCCAATAATTCCAACAGATTTTTCCAGTAAATTCCAATACACTGACTTCATGTGCTCCACTTCATTACAATGAAAACACATCAATTTTTGAATGTCACTCCTACCTCAGCACCTTCGTTTTTATTCCGAGAAAAAACTTCCTGGGAATTTCCAGCTACTCCTTCTCTTCCCTGACTACCTACCTTCCTTTCACCTTGCCACTTTCTATCCTTTTCTAATTTGAAAAGGTGACGGAAAGAAGGTTTAGCTCTACGAGCTAACTCATAATCATCAGCTTTCTCTCCTGCTTGTCTTACAGTTTAAACCCTCTGTTCCTCCATGAGTTCTCACTACCGAAGGGATTGAATCTTTAAATTCTTCCAAAAGAATTACGTCCCTAAGAGCTGCATATGTTCTATTTTTAATGCCCATATCCACCGGTCAATATTACTTTGTTTTACCCTCTCAAATTCAAACAAGTTTGCCCAGGCTGTTTTCTCATGTTCCTAAATTTCTGCCTGTATGCTTCAACTCATATCAACTTCACTGACACAACCCTGCAGCAGTCGAAGGCAAGGTCAGGCCCGGTCTCCAACACTCAGAGGGCTGCTGGAGAACAGCCACTCATTCAGCCTGAGTCAGGTGATGAGCCTCTGGAAGCGGCTGCCAACTCATGGTAGATAGTCAGCAAGAGGAGTGGGAACATCAGACAACAGTGTTTGAAGCCCTCAAAGAGGACAACTGCCGAAGTCAACAAAAGGCAAGATGGCAAACAACTCCGCAGGCTGCCTCCATCCCTTGCTGCAGATGTCAGGACAGCACTTAGGAGCGGAAGGCCTAGAAAAATCAAAAAGTTTTGATCACAGCTTGTTGCCTGGGAGAAGACAATAATTGTGTCTAATTGAACATCTGCAAATATATTCACTTTCAATGCCATTGGCTACTGCTTAATTTCAGCATCCTTCTAAAGGCTTTGCAAGGCCCCCCACCCCAAGCAGCTTTCCAGCAGTGCAGCCGGCCCCATGACTGAATATGCAGGGAGAAGGGTCTGTGGCAGTACCTCTCAGAGCCTTGTGCAAGTACTGTCCCACGCACGCAGAGCTTTCATCCATCAAACTCATTTCACTATTCCCTAGCATATTTAATAATGCCTGCTGCAGTTCCCTTTCTTTTGTCCAGCTACGATGGCCTGCATCCCTGGCCACACACTGGACCAACTCCAATGCAGCACCTGTGCCCATCCAACACGAGGCTCCTCTCACTTTCGATGTGAGAACAATGGTTATAGTGAATTTCTTTATGAGCTCCCCCAGCATTTCCCCTTCCCCAGTTCTGCATGTCCTTTCCCCCATCACCATTAAACCCCCTGGCATCACCTTCAATCTCCCCATCATCACCCTCCAGCCTGGACCCTTCTCCTTCCAGGATGGCCAGGTGAACATGCACGTTCCCTTCCTTCCAGAGCATCCCATCCCTGTTCACATTGACCTCCCTGACCTTGTCCTTCATACCCCCCATGTCCATGTCTCTCTCCATGTCCCAACTAACATCGCTTGCCGCCTCTTCAACCAACACTGTTGTACCCTCACCCTCCCACCCTACAGGCTCCCTCCACCCCCTATTACCTTAACAATCCCTTCCTATCACACCCACCCTGAATTCGCACCCCAGGAGTCAGACGTTGACTCCACCAACCTCTCCTTCTGAGGGTGTTCACCTGGACATCCACCCCACCCCCCTTTCAGACCTGGCATTCCCCTTCTATTTACTTTGCCATCCATCAGTACCTCCTGCTGCCTTCCATCCCACGGCTCAAGGCTCCCATCCTCCATGCCGAAGTCCCTGGAAGATGGTCTGAAACTTCAGCGAAGTCCCTGTGCAGCCTCAGCAAAGTCGAAGCTGCAGCGTGGAGACCTCCCACCTTCCAAAAGCTGATTCACGGAGGAGCCATGTGGATGAGGTTCCACCCACTGTGTTATGCACATGTTCCTCCAGGGTCCGGTAGCTGTAGGCCTCCATCATCTTCTTCTCATCAGACGTCCTCAAGCTGAGCAAGGCCCTAAAGATAAATCCTGACTTGTGCATGCCATTCATTTTCAAACGGGTTTGAGGCCAACGTAACCTCCCACTGGCGTGATGCAAGATTGGAAGACATGAGGAGATTTCAGCGAACAGCTATTTTAATGAGCATTCATGGGATGTTAATGAATGTTAATGGCATTCTCGCCACTAGTTAGCAGTAGTTTATAGGCCTCTGACAATAGTTATCCTGTTGGTCGGAGTATTAAACAAAAAAATATTGGAGCTTGTAACAAAGGAAATGCAATAATTGTGAGGAACTTTCACCTTTACATAGACTGGGACAATCAAATAGGCAAGAATGGTCTTGAAGATGAGTTTGTAGAATGTTTTTGTGACAGTTTCTTGGAGCAGTATGTCATAGAACCAACTAAGGATAATGCTATCCTAGATCTAGTATTGTGTAATGAAGCAAGGTTAATTAATAATGTCATGGTAAAAGATACATAGGGAAATAGTGACCATAATACCACTGAATTCCAAGTTTAATTTGAAAGTGACATGCTCCAATCACAAATAAGAATCTTAAACTTAAACAAAGCCAATTACATAGGTATGAGGGGAGAACTCTCTAAGGTTAATTGGGTAAATAGACTAAAAGGTTTGGAGGTAAATGAACAGTGGGAAACATTTTTTAAAAATTCAAAATCTTCAACAAAAAGACATTTCATTGAAAAACCAAAGCTCAGTGAGAAAGACCCATCCATGGCTCACTCAGGAAGTTAAGAAATTATTAGATTAAAAGAAGAAGCTTACAGCGTTGCAAAAAACAGTAGCAAGTCAGCAAGTCTGCCAGTTGGGAGTGTTTTAGAAACCAGCAAAGGGCCACCAAAAATTTGAGAAAAAGGGAAAAAAATAGAATATGAGAGTAAATAGCCAGAAATATAAAAACAGACCGTAAGAGTTTTTTTAAGTATATAAAGAGGAAGAGAGTAGCTAAAATAAACATTAAAACCTTGGAAGTAGACACGGAGAAATTATCATGGGGAATGAGGAAATGATGGAGACATTGAACAAATATTTTGTGTCGGTCTTCACAGTAGAAGACACAAGTTTCATACCAGAAAAAGACGGTAACCTAGGTGCTAAAAAGAGTGAGGAAATTAAGGAAATTAATATCAGCAGAGAAAAAGTTTTGGCAAAACTTAAGGGACTAAAATCTGACAAATCTGCGGAACCTGATGGCCTACACCCTAGGGTTCTAAAAGAGATAGCTGCAGAGAGAGTGGATGTTATTGGTATGATTTTCTAAAATTCCTTAGATTTGGGAACAGTCCCTTGAGATTGGAAATTGACAAATATTACACAACTTTTCAAGAAAGGAGGGAGAGAGAAAACGGTGAAGTACAGGCCAGTAAGCCTAACATCAATTGATGGGAAAATGCTGGAATCTATTACTAAGAAAATCCTAACAATGCATTTAGAAAAGCATTGTACGGTTCAAACAAGTCCACATGGTTTTACTAAAGGGAAATCCTGTTTGACAAACTTATTAGAGATTTTTGAGGATGTAACTTGTAGGATAGATAAAGGGGAATCAGTAGATGTAGTTTACCTGGTCTTCTGAAAGGTAATCAATAAGTTTCCACACAAAAGGTTAATAGGCAAGATAAGGGCTCATGGAGTTGGAAGAAACATTTTAGCATGGATAGGGGATTGGTTAGTGGATAGAAAGCAGAGAGTGAGCATAAACAAAGCTTTTTCAAGTTGGCAGGCTGTGACTAGCGGAATGCCACAAGGATCAGTACTGGGACCTCAGCTAGTTACAATCGATATTAATGACTTAGATGAAGAGGCGGAGAGCAATGCATCAAAGTTTGCTGATAATACCAAGCTAGGTGGGAAGGTAAGCTCTGGGGAGGACACAGAGATGCTGTAAAGAGACATAGACAGGTTAGGTGAGTACACAATATGGCAGATGGAGTATAATATAGGTAATTGTGAAGTTATTCACTTTGGTCGTAAAAATAGAAAAGCAGAATACTTTTTAAAAGGTGCGAAAGTTGTAAGTACTGATGTTCAAAGATACTTGGGTATGCTTACTTGTACAAGTAAGGCAGAAAGTTAGCATGCAGATGCAGCAAGCAATTAGGAAGGCAAATGGCCTTTATTGCAAGAGGATTAGAATACAAGAATAATGAAGTGTTGCTGCAATTGTACAAGGTTTTAATGAGATCACATCTGGAATACTTTGTGCAGTTTTGGTCTTTACATTTAAGAAAAGATGTATTGGAGGCGGTACAGCAAAGGTTCACTAAATTGGTCCCTGGGATGAAGGGGTTGTTCTCTGATGAGAGACTGAGTAAATTGGGTTTACATTCTCTTAGAGTTTAGAACAATGAGAGGTGATCTCACTGAAACCTACAAAATTCAGAAGGGGCTTGATGGAGTGGATACTGAGAGATTGTTTCCACTGGTTGGGGAGATTAAAACGCAGGGGCACAGTCTCAGGTTAAGCGGCCAATTATATAGGACTGAGATGAGGAGACATTACTTCACTCAGAGGGTTGTGAATTTTTGGAATTATCAACCCCAGAGGGTTGTAGATGCTATGTCATTGAATACATTTAAGGCTAGGGTAGGCAGATTTTTGGTCTCTCAGGGAATTAAAGGATATGGGGAGCGGACGGGCAAATGGAGTTGAAACCCAAGATCAGCCATAATCATATCAAATGGCAGAGCAGGCTCAGCAAGCCATATGGTCTACTCCTGCTACTATTTCTTGTGTTCTTGTATTTTCTAAGCGAAAAAATTCTCCTCATCTCCATATTAAATAGGAGACTCCTTATTTTTAAATCCCAATTCTAGTCTCTCTGACAAGGGGAAACAAGCTTTCAGCTTCCACCCTGTCAAGCTGCTCAGGGTCTTATATGTTTCAATAAGATCACTTCTCATTCTTCTAAAATTCAATGGGACAGGCCCAATCTGCTCCATCTTTCCTCATAAGACAGCCCCTACATCCCAGGAATCAGTTGAGTGAACCTTCTCTGCGCTGCTTCTAATCCAATTATGTCCGTTCTTAAATAAGGAGATCAAAATTGTATGCAGTACTCTAATTATGGTATTGCCAAAGTGCTATACAACTGTAGCAAAATTTCCCTTTATTCCATTCCCCTTGCAACAAATGATAATATTCCATTTGCCTTCCTAATCACTTGCTGCACCTGCTTTTTGTGGTTCAGGTACCAGGATACCCAGATCCCTCTGTACTGCAGGGTTCTGCCATTTCTCGCCATTTGAGTAACATGCTGCTTTTCTGTTCATGCCGAAGTGGACAAGTTTACATTTTCTCACATTATACTCCATATGCCAAATTTTTGTCCAGTCACTTAGCCTATCTCTATCCCTAGACTCCTTATGGCCTCTTCACAACTTTCTCTCCTACCTATCTTTGTATCATCAGTAAATTTAGTAATCATACATTCGGTCCCTTCATGAGTATTTGATATCCCAGCACTGATCCCTGTGGTACTCCACTCGTTACATCTTGCCAATGTAAAAATGACCCATTTATGCCTACTCTCTGCTTTCTGTTGGCTAACCAATCCTCTATCCATCCGAAATGTTGCCCCCTCACCCCCTACCCACACACCTTGAGCTCTTATCTTCTGTAGTAACCTTTGATCTGGCACTTTGTTGAATGCCCTTTGGAAATCCAAGTACACTACATTTATAGGTTCCCCTTTATCCACGTTATTTATTACTTTCTCAAGGAACTCTAATAAATTAGTTAAACATGATTTCCCTTTCACAAAACCAATCTGAGTCTGCCTGATTGCATTGGGATTTTCTAATTTTATAATCTCCTTAATAGATTCCAGCAATTTCCCTATCACAGATGTTAGGCCAACTGGCCTGTAGTTTCCTGCTTTCTGCCTCCCTGCCTTCCTAAATACAGGAGTTACATTCGCTATTTTCCAATTGGCTGGGACATCCAGTATCTAGGGAATTTTGGAAAATTAAAACCAATGCATCTATCGCAGCAGCCACTTCTTTTAAGATCCTAGGATGAAGTCCACCAGGACCTAGGGCAGGATCTTGAGGTCGTCGGGCAGGTGCGGTGGGCGGGCCGAGAAACAGTCCGCCACCTGCGATTGGCCCCCAACAGTGATTTCACACTAGTCGGCCAATTAAGGCCCGCCCAGCGTGAAACGCAGCTTGCATTGGCCGGGAAGGGGCGGGCTGGGGAGAAGGCCTGTCGGTTTGAAAATGGCCCAGGCAGTCCCTGGAAGGCTGCCATGGAAGGACATGTATTCAGTGTTCCTAATGGAGTCAAGTGTGGCTGGACACAGCAGGTAGGAGGGCAGGTCGGGTGGGAAATGGGCCGCCGCTTTTCCAACGAGTGCCTCGCCATTCTCCTGGAGGAGGTGGTTGCCTGCAGGGACACCCTTGTCCCCAGAGGTGGGAGGAGAAGGCCACCAAACCTCACCAAGAGGGCATGGGTGGAGGTGGCAGTGCTGATGATCAGCCATGAGGCGGTACGGCACACATGGGTACAGCGCCGGAAGCGCCTCAATGACCTGCTGTGCTCAGGAAGAGCGAGTACCATGTTGGCATGGGTCAGTGTGCAGAAGTGTTAAGGTGTGGCCGTCCCCCCATGGACCTTAGGGGCGCTAGAGTCTGAGTCCCAACTGTCAATGTAGCCGGAGCTGGCCAAGGGGGTGAGCCCTGGCTACTTGGATGTGCCTTAGGAAGTGTTCCTCCACTGCGGTTGGCCAAGATGCAATAGCGCTGCAGGTAGAGGGTGGACTAACCAATGCTGCTCTGTTGTTTCAGGAGAAGACAAGCCATAACCAGGCAGGGAGGGCACATACAGGCAGAGGGCAGCCCAACCTCCTGCTGCTCAGCAGGTTCGAGCAAGGCACCATAGAACTTGAGAGCCAGGACACACCCCGTGCAACCGACCATGGAGAGGCAGGGGTGCCAGACGAAGTTAAGAGTGCAGTGCACAGAGGTGAGACCTTCGACTTGTGCAACCATTCTAGTGTAGTTTCTTCATTGATGTGAGCCTCATACCTGGAGTCCCCATTGATCATTGAAAGACGATGGCACGCTGATGCAGATCTCCATTGTCTCACCAGGGTACCTGGCATGCACAGTGACAGTTTGTTGACTTTAACTAATGACATGTTCTCCCTCTTAGGTTCAATAGCAGGCGTTCACTCTGTGGATGCCGGAGGACCACGGAGCTTCCGTTGCACCTGCTTCATGCCCACTCTCTGAAGCAGGCACCAGTGCAGTTACCAACACTCGGTGGGTTTAAGATCAGTGACTAATATCTCGGTGCACATTAGTGAAGGCACTTCACACTCACTTGAGGTGCAGGTGGAGGGCTGCCGGGGACCAGGACGATGCTCAGTTGAAAGCTGATAATGAGCCTCTGGAGTCGTCCATTAGATGACAGATCCTGGATGCCCAGTCAAATGTGCAGGAGGATCTAGCGGAGATCCATGAGGGTATGCATGCCATGATCTCCATTATGGAGGAGTCCATGCGGAGCATGAGCACTGCGTTGACCCTTATGGCCGAGTAGGCTGCCTCCTCCATTGAGAGAGTAGCAACCTCATGGAGAGGCAGCTCCGGCAACAGAATCAAGGATTCCTCGCCCCTGCAAGCCCACCCACAGGCAATGAATACAGGTGGTCAGTGTCAGTGTGGGAGATGGATGAGGCACCCAGTATCCCAGCTAGGTGCCCGTCCATCAATGGTGAGCAGGGAGGTCGAGCGACCTCACATTGATGCACGAGCTGCTTGTCTTCTCTGGGGGCTCCTCTCAAGGCATTCTGGATGACGGCAGCAGCCTCTCTGCCCCTCGGCCAGCGACCATCGCATCTGATGAGGCTGAGATGACTGGGGAGATGACAGCCATGGGCCGCCACAGGCTCCACTGGCCAGAGTACGATTGCCAAGGTCATCAAAGCCAACAAGACAGCAGAATCAGCAGGCTGCCTCTAATGCCGGTACCAGTGAGGGGGAGGCACCAAGACGTAGCACGCGCAAACGTCAGTTAAAGGCACCATGAGCACAAGAAGGACAGATCACTGGTGATTTTATGTTCATTTATGTTTACTGTATCTATATTGGTCTGGGAATTAAGACCAGAGAAGTTTATGTAAATAGTTTGGAATTGTCAAAATGAGATAAATATTGTTATTGTTGTCATGGCCTGAGTATGCTTTGCCTTTTGATTTTATTGGTGCAGGGCACGCCAGTATATAATGCTGGACGTAAGTAGCTCTGAACTTTATTTCGTAGGCACCGAGGGCAGAATTTCCAGCCTGTCAGGCGGGCGGGCCCGACCCAATCTCCGGGGGGCAGGGAGCTGATCCCTGCCGGAGAAGCGGACCCCACCGCCATTTTATGTGGGCGGGCCAATTAAGGCGCAGCCAGTGTGACATCTGGCGAGAAGCGCTATGCGCTTCCTGTGCCCGGGGGGGGGGCGCGGATTACCCAAAATGCTGTCTCAGGGAGCTCGCTGACATTTTTAAAAAGATTAAAAATAGAAATAAAAAAAAAATCCTTAACATGTCCCCCTCATGTGACAATGTCACATGAGATGGGACATGTTCATAAATTACAGTAAAACTTTATCAAACTGTTTACATCCCAACATGACACCTCATCCCGCTGGTGGATGAGGTTTCATGTTTTTTCTATTCCCCACCGGGGCTCCTGGCCTGCCCACCAACCTTAAGGTTGGATGGGCAGGTCCTTTAATTGTTTAAATGATCCTGTCAATGGCCTCAATTGGCCATTGACAGATCGACAGGTGCACAGATGATTTTGCCTTGCCCCCACCTTCCTGAAGATTTAAATGGGACGGGATGACATCAGGGGTTCCCCCCGACCCCTGCTCACTGATGGCAAAATTCTGCCCCAAGTGTTCTTTGTGTTCAAATGAAAGAGTCCTTTCAGACATCCAGGATGGGAGGCGGCAGCCCTCACATGTGTTTGAAGCTGATCGTTGGTAGCCTAGCTGAAGGAGTCTTGTATCAAGACGTAAAGCAAAATACTGCAGATGCAGAAAATTAAAAACAAAAACAGAAAACGCTGGAAAAACTCAGCAGGTCTAACAGCATCTGTGGAGAGAAAAACAGAGTTAACGATTCAAGTCCTTGTCTGAGGATGTGAGCATCATTGGAGCTGCCTGGGTACATTGCACAGACTTGCAGAATCTGCATCCTGTGGTCACACAGTATCTGCATGTTCATGGAGTGGAATCCCTTCCTGTTGATGAAGGCACTCGGCTGACCCACTGGCGCCTTGATGGCCGCATGTGTGCAGTCAATAGCATCCTGGACGCGGGGCAACTCAGCAATCACTGCAAAACCTCTGGCTTGCTCAGCCTCATCTGTACAGTAAAGAATAAAGATCAATACCTGTCTGAACAGAGCTTCTGTCACCAGCTTGATGCAACTGTGGACAGCTGATTGGGACACTCCAAACAGACCCCTCCACTGACCCCTGGAAAGATCTGGAGGCATAGGAGTTGAGGGCCACTGTGATATTCCGAACCACTGCCATGGGGTGTCCACCCACACAGTCGGAGCTGACTTCAGGCCCAATCATCTGACAAATGGAGGTCACGGTCTCCCTTGAGAGGCGGAGCCTCATTTGGCATTCTCCCTCAGACACATTGAGGTAGCTGTATCGCTGCCTGTAAACCCTGGCAGCAGGATAGTGGTGCCTTCTGCAGCCCCCTCCACCTTGGACTTCCTGCTGGCCCTGGGCCCCTTGTGTCTGCACCACTCCTCCCACAGTTCCCTCCCCTGGAAGCTGCATTGGGACACCTGGCCTTCTCTCCCTCCTGCCCCTCTCTTCCTCCTCAGAGAAGGTGCCACAAGTGAAGACCACAATCCCCATTACCAGGGTAACGGAAGACTGTCTGATACCTGGATGGGTCAGAATCCTCCAGGGGCCTTGCGGGTACCAAGGAGTCCTGAAATGAAGCCTGGAAATGCTAAGAATGAAGTGCAGAACAGAGATGAAGCTGCCAAGTACCAAAAAGCAACCAGCAGCAAACAATCTCCAAAACTCCTCACACTGACAATGCTGCTGACCCTTTTTAACCCGCCTTGGATAAAGGTTTTGAAAGTGTCGGCTGGCTGCTTGCCCGTTTTGCCCTTGTGACGAGCGGGAAATCACACGGGCAATGAAAAATTGCTGTCACTTGGACTGTTAATGGCCTTAAGTGGTCTGTTAATTAATGGCAGGCGCGGTCCCGGTACACGCTCACGCTCACAGAGCACAAATGCATGATGACATCAGGATGCTCACCAGACATCATCGCGTGATATTTTACGCCCAGTTGGGTCTGCCCGCGGGATGTAAAATTCTGTTCCTGGGGACTTGTCAGCCTTTAGTTCTAATAATTTCCTCAGTACCCTTTCCCTGATGATTGTAATTATTTTAAGCGCCTCCCTCTCTTTCATCTTTTGATTTACAGTATCTGGGATGTTATTTGCATCTTCTACAGTGAAGACAGACACAAAGTATCTGTTCAATTCATCTTTATTTTCCATTATTAATTTCCTAAACTCACTTGCTAAAGGACCAACGTTCAGTTTAGTTACTCTTTCTTTTTAAATACCTGTAGAAACTTTTATTATTTTTATATTTCTAGCTAGCTTTCTCTCTAATTTCTCCCTTTTTTTTAAGTCATTCTTTGATTTTTTTAAATATTCTGTCCAGTCTTCTGACCTGCCACTAATCTTCGCAGAATTGTATGCTTTTTCTTTCAATTTCATACTACCTTTAACTTCCTTAGTTAGCTATGGATAGTCTGTCCTTCCCTTAAGAGTCTTTTTCTTGCTGAAATGTATCTCTGCTGAGTGTTATGAAATATTTCCTTAAACGTCTGCCACTGCATCTCTACTGACCTACCCCTTAATCTAATTTCCCAGTTCATTTTAACTAGCTCTGTCTTCCTAACTTTATAATTGCCTTTATTTAAGTTTAAAACATTAGGCTTAGACCCACTCTTCTCTCCCTCAAACTGAATATGAAATTCAAACACGTTATGATCACTGCTACCTAAGGGTGCCTTTACTCTGAGATGATTAATTAATCCTGTCTCATTGCACATTACTAGGTCTAGAATAGCATGCTCTTTATTAGGTCCTAGAATCTGTTGCTCTAATAAACTGTCCCAAAAACAGTATGAGCTCATCATTCAGGCTACCTTTGCCAATTTGATTTGTCTAATCTATATGTATATTAAAATCACCCATGATTACCTTTCTCACAAGTTCTGATTATTTCTTCCTGTATAACCTCCTAAAGTATAGTTACTGTTAGGGCGCCTATCAATTAATTCCACAAGTGACTTCTTAGCTTTGTTATTTCTTATCTCTACTCAAACTAATTCTACATCTTGATCTTTAAAACTAAGGTCATCTCTCACTATTGTACTAATGTCATCTTAATTAACAGAGCTACCCCTTCATCTTTTCCTAGCTTCCCATTCATGCTGAAATGCCATGCACCCTTGAATATTCAGGTTCCAGCCTTCATCATCTTGCAGCCATGTCTCTGTAATGGCTATCATATCATATATATTTATTTCTATTTGAACTAACAATTTATCTATTTTGTCACAAATGCTACATACATTCAGATATAGAGCCTTCCGTTATATCTTTTTTACTATTTTGCAACTTTCTCTGTTGGCGTATGCTCTGTTCCTTCCTGCCACTCTCTGATTATCATTACCCTTATTGCTACCTTGCTGCTGTCAAGGCAAAGAAACATTCTGCTTACCACACAAATGAGTAATATGGTGGATGAATTTCAGTGCTGGGCAATGCCAGGTATGCAGATCGTATCAAACAGCAAGTCCTTTTTTCTGTTCACAATAGATAGAGTGCTGACCATACTCAACCAATCAGTGCTTGCAAAACTCAGAACATGATGTCTAACATTAGTTGTAATTCCGCGAATGGGCAGCACTTACTGAACAGTCCTGAGTGTGCTAACAATTACACTAACAACCAATTTAATATTATCAGTCAGGCTCACAATGCAGCTCACTTGTGCTTGCTAGAAGCTGCATATGTATATTCATATACAGGCCAAAGGAATATGTCCAGACCCTGCACATTTTCTGAATAAACAAAAGTATGTCTCTAGTGCATGGCAACATCTCAACCAAACAGAGCCAGCTTACCAATTAATCAGCACCCCTTTCTCATACAGTATAAATTGTTGCTCCCTTTGAAATTTGGCATTCTTGTGTCCGTCCTGAATAGTGCAAGATGGAAAGCTTCAACACCATGTCTCTTTTAAAAGCATGTTATGACATGGCAGATGATGTGTGCCAGGTGGATCAAATCCGTGAGGGAAACTTGACCACGCGGTCACAACTTTTTTGCAATTTGTATTTTGTTTTGCGATGCCTGCCCTGAATTCAGAAATAATAAGACTACCATGACTTCAGAGCTTTTTTTTTAGAAAACTAAATTAAACATTTATTAACAAAAGAAAAGATTTCAAGCACATGCATAGATCTATAAATTACTATTATAATAACTCCTAAAACCCCTAGTTAATCTGGCTTCAGTTACACCCGCATTAAGGCAACAGCAAAAAAAAAATTTAAACAAACCCAGGCAAAGCAACACAATACCATGGTCAGTGAGTTTCAAAGTGAGTATTCTCAGTTCCGGTTCCTGTAGACAGCAATTTGATGCACAGAGGCTTTAAGCTTTTCACACATGTGTTAGATCTGAGAATGCCTTCTCCTCTTACACATAACTTAATCTTCTTTGTACAGGTTTCTCCCTTTTTAATGCAAATTCCATTGTTCCAACATGTCTTTGGAACTTTACCTTTTTCATAATATAAATCTTTTCATCATGCTGATTTTATCAGTAATATTTGGAAAAAATAAACACGGTTTGGCTTAGCTTCTTCTGGCTAGGTGTAACATCTTACCATCTCTTTGCAATTTAGACTAACCTAATTTATCTATAAATGCAAATTTTCCTCACACCTCACATGCTAAAACTTCAGCCATGTATTTAGCATTTCAAACCTAGCTTCTTATCTGATGACTCAAAAGCTCCAGATCAGCTGTCTCCAATTCAATTAAGTCCTGCGATTAACCCACTCATAAAATAAATCACAATAATATTATGAGAATTATTATATTTTCATGACAAAGCAATACTCAAGTTCTGTATTACCAAGCGAATAGGCCATTAGGCCCTTCGGCCTGCTCAGCACTTCAATAAGATCATGGCTGATCTTCTACCTCAACTCAACATTCTCGCACTATTGCCATTTTTCTTAATTTCTCTAGTACTCAAAAATCTATTTATTTCTGTCTTGAATATACACAATGACTGAGAATCCACAGCTCTCTGAGGTAGAGAATTCCTCTAAGAAATTTTCCTTCATCTCAGTTGTAAATGGCTGACCTTCTTATTCTGATACTATGGCACTATGTGCCCTGTGTTCTAACCCCAGCCAGGGGAAACATCCTCCCAGTATTTGCAAGCATCTTCAGGATTTTGCAGGTTTCCATGCGGTCACCTCTAAATTCTAGGAAACATAGGCACAACCTACTCAATCTCTCCTTGTGGGACAAACCCCTCATTCCAGGAACCAGTCCAGTGAATTTTTGTTACACTCCCTCTATAAGGCAAGTTTTTCCTTTCTTAGGTAAGAAGACCAAAACTGTGCACAGCACTTTATCCGCCAACCTGTCTTTTTCTCAGCCCCGGCCGTGTATTCACTATACCCCCTGACTTTCCCCTCTCCGACGCTGAACGTTCAGTGCTCAGCAAAGGACTTAGTTTCATATCCTTATGCCCTCATCTCTATGAATTTTGGGCTTGGCACGATGCTGAACTCTTCTTCCGCCGCCTTCATCTCCGTGCTCACTTCTTTGGGCAGGAGTCCTCTCCCCGTTCCACGGATCCTTTTATCCATCTCCAATATTCTCCCTCCACCTGGACCCCTCCCTCTGGTTTCTTACCTTCTCTTGATCTTTTCATTGAGAACTGTCGGCGTGACATTAGTCGTCTCAATTTCTCTGCTTCTCTCACCCATTCTAATCTGTCTCTCTCTGAACTTACTGCACTCCGTTCTCTCAGGTCCAACCCCAACATTGTCATCAAACCCACTGACAAGGGTGGTGCTGATGTTGTCTGGCGCACTGACCTCTACCTTGCGGAGGCTGAGCGTCAACTCGCAGACACTTCCTCCTACCTCTCCCTGGACCATGACCCCACCACTGAACATCAAGCCATTGTTTCCAGGACTGTCATTGACCTCATCTCCTCTGGAGATCTTCTTCCCACAGCTTCCAACCCGATAGTCGCCCAACCTCAGAGGGCCCACTTCTACCTCATACCCAAAATCCACAAACAGAACTGTCCCAGTAGACCGATCATGTCAGCCTGTTCCTGCCCCACGGAACTCATTTCTCGTTATCTTGACTCCCTTCTCTCTCCCCTTGTCCACTCCCTTCCCACCTACATCCGTGATTCCTCTGACACCTTATGTCACATCAATAATTTCCAGTTCCCTGGCCCCAAACGCCTCCTCTTCACCATGGACCTCCATCCCCCACCAGGATGATCTGAGGGCCCTTAGCTTCTTCCTCGAACAGAGGCCCAAACAATCCCCAGCCACCACTACTCTCCTCCGTCTGGCTGAACTTGTTCTCAAATTGAACAATTTCTCCTTTAATTCCTCTCACTTCCTCCAAATAAAAGGTGCGGCTATGGGTACCCGCATGGGCCTCAGCTATGCCTGTCTCTTTATGGGGTATGTGGAACATTCCTTGTTCCAGTCCTACTCCGGCCCCCTCTGTGACACCCTGGTCCACTCCTCCATCACCCCCTGCTCCTCAACCCCCACCTACGGCACCTCCCCATGCATACGCAAAATATGCATCACCTGCCCCTTCACTTCCTCTCTCCTCACCATCCAAGGGCCCAAACATTCCTTTCAAGTGAAAGAGCATTTCACTTGCATTTCCCCCAACTTAGTCTACTGCATTCGTTGCTCCCAATGCGGTCTTCTCTACATTGAAGAGACCAAACGCAGACTGGGCGACTGCTTTGCAGAACACCTTCGGTCTGTCCACAAGAATGACCCAGACCTCCCTGTCGCTTGCCATTTTAACACTCCACCCTGCTCTCTTACCCACATGTCTGTTCTTGACTTGCTGCATTGTTCCAGTGAAGCCCAACGCAAACTGGAGGAACAGCACCTCATCTTCCAACTAGGCACTTTACAGCCTTCCGGACTGAATATTGAATTCAACGACTTTAGATCTTGAACTCTCTCCTCCATCCCCACCCCCTTTCCATTTCTTCCTCCTTCCTTTTGTTTTTTCCAATAATTTATATAGATTTTTTTCCCACCTATTTCCATTATTTTTAAATCTTTTATGCCCTGTTAGCCTTTCCACCCCACCCCCACTGTGGCTGCTTGAGTGACCTGCCATCCATTCTTAATTAGTACATTCGTTTAGATAATATCTCCACCTTCTTTGTTCTTCTGTCTGTGACATCCTTTGATTATCTGCTCCTATCACTGCTTGCTTGTCCCTACAACCACACCCCCACACCTTTAAACCAGCTTATATTTCACCCCCCCCCCCCCCCCAATATTCACTCAGTTCTGTGGAAGGGTCATGAGGACTCGAAACGTCAACTCTTTTCTTCTCCGCCGATGCTGCCAGACCTGCTGAGTTTTTCCAGGTAATTCTGTCTTTGTTTTGGATTTCCGGCGTCCGCAGTTTTTTGTTTTTATGTCTTTTTCTCTTTGCAGGTGCTAAATAAGTAACCCTGTGTTTCCCTTCCCAGCATCTTCTCCTTCTCATTTTTCCGAAAATGTCTGTTAAAAACTCTCCCAAGTGCCTCGGACCTAATCCCCCCCAACGGCGTAAAAGGTACACCCAAGTCCTGCGCGCGAGGTGGGGGGGGGGTGGGGGGGGGTGCGCATTACTGCCAACGTGAGCGCGCGCCCGCCCTCGTGACGTGCGTTGGACGTTACGCCTAGCGATGACGTGACCTCGTTGAGGGACAGCGGCGACTAGATACTAAGATGGCGGGTGGTGTTGAGCTTGCGAAGTACAGCAGCTTTGCAGCAATTGTTTTTGAGTTTGACGGAACGCGAAATAAATTTTGCTGTGAGAAGGATGTAGTGGGTGCTGGGCAGTAATGTGATTTATTTGCTTTTTTAGGTCTGTCATGTGAGGCCAGGGTCAAATCTTGAGCTTGAGGCGCGGAGACTGTGAGCTGGGCCTGTTATCGTTGATTTTCATGGTAAGCCAGAGGGAAGGGAAAGTGCCCGGGCTCCGGCCCTGGCTCCTCCCTTATAATGTGCATTGTAGAGGGAAGGAGGAAGGGGAACCTGGGACTGAAGGCGCAGCCTTTTCCCCCGCAGCGGTAACCCTAGGAGACAGGGCAATGTTCCGGGTGTAAAGGCCTCGGTTAGAATTGAGCGAGCTTTAAAACTGAGTTCAGATCGAGTGTTTCTACCTTAAACGTTCGCCTTCCTTTCTCCCTATGGATGCTGTGTATTTCTAGTATTTTCTGTCTTTATTTCCAGTTTTGCGGGTGGTGATCTCCCTGTCTTTTTCTTTCTCTCTCTCTCTCTCTCTCGTGCATTTCTAGTTTTCCCGGTTCTGGGTATATATCTTACATACTGTGTGGAATACGAGGGCCTTTTAAAAAGAATGGATCAAAGTGTGTGTTTAGGGGAGTTGGGATTTTTTTTGTGCTTAGAATCTTGCAACACCAAAAGCCTTTTTGGCCGCCCCTTTGATAACTAACCAATTCATAGGCAGTCTGTCGGATCTAGGATGTCTTGTTTGCATAAAAGCAAAATACTGCGGATGCTGGAAATCTGAAACAAAAACAAAAATTGTTGCAAAAACTCAGCAGGTCTGACAGCATCTGTGGAGAGGAAGACAGAGTTAACGTTTCGACTCCATAGGATTTTTCATCAGAACTAAAGAGGAACAGAAATGTGAGATATAAGCTGTTTAGGGAGGGTGGGACAGGTGGAGCTAGATAGAGGACCAGTGATAGGTGGAGGCCAAGAAGAGATTGGCAAACATGTGATAGACAAGAGGACAAAGGGGTGTTGATGGTAATGTTATTAGCTAAAGGATGTGCTAATGGTGACATTAAGGGTAGAAAGTGGGAGGAACAAGTGACAGATGGTCCTAGTGGGGGTGGGGTGAGGACAAGGGATCGAAATAGGCTAAAAGGTGGCGATAAAACAATGGATGGAAATAAATTTTAAAAATCATAATAGAATTAGGTGGGAAGAGAAAATATATATATGTATGTGTGTGTGTGTATATATATATATATATATGTATAATTAGAAAAAAGGGGGTGAGGATGGAGGAGAGAGTTCAAGATCTGAAGTCGTTGAACTCATTGTTGAGTCTGGAAGGCTGTAAAGTGCCTAATTGGGAAATGAGGTGCTGTTCCTCAAGTTTGTGTTGAGCTTCACTGGAACGTTGCAGCAAGCCAAGGACGGGTATGTGGGCATGAGAGCAGGGTGGTTTGTTGAAATGGTGAGCAACAGGAAGTTCTGGGTAGTGCTTGTGGACACACTGAAGGTGTTCCAGAAAGTGGTCACCCAGTCTGCATTTGCTCTCTCCAGTGTAGAGGAGACTGTCTCTGTCTTCCTCTCCTCATCAGATCTGCTGAGTTTTTCCAGCAATTTTTGTCTTGCTTGCACTCCGGTTCGATTTGATTAGTTCTGAGATGGCTGATAAAGCCAACTTAGTCCCCTGCTCTTTACTCAAGCAAGAAGTCTGAATGAGATGGTGTCAAGAGAGGTAAATTTAACTCGTCCAATCCTTGGGACTTAAACAGAAGTTGTGACCATGAAATGTTTTCTAATAGACAAAGCGAGAGTGAAAAAAGTGTTTTGCACAGCTTGAAATCAGTATTTTGAAATCGAAGGAAAGGAGGAAATAGCTAATTAATGTTCATGACCCCAGGAAGTGCCGAAGTGCTTCATGGTCAACAAAATACTTTTGATGTATTATCACTGTTCTAATGTAGGGATACATGGAAACCAACTAGTGAACAGTAGGATCCCACGATCTGTTATGCGATAAATGACTAAAACTGTTTTTGTATGTTAAGGTTAGGGTTAAATATTGACCGGGACAATGAGAGAGCTCTGCTCTTCCATGGCAAAGAGCCAGCTAATAGCACAATTTGGGCCTCAGGTTAACCTCTCCTCTGAGAGATGGCACCTCCTGTAATGCAACATCTGCTCAGTACTGCACTGAATTGTCGCCTTGGAACTGTACATGAGTCTCTGAATTGTGGTTTGCTGTCATGGCGTTTTGACTCAAGGCACGTTATAACTGAGCTAAATCTGCCACCTAACAGTAAAGGAAACCATCACGCTCCATACCTCAAAATCAAAATTGAATTGTTTCCAGATGAAAATAAAGCTCATACTTCATATATATGGCCTTTTTAAAAAGATTGATATCAATTTTCAGCAACGGTCACCAGACCTTGCAAGGTCACCCATCTGATAAATTCTCATGTTTGATATAAAAATCTTTTCACTCCTATTTGGGGGAAAAAATCCAAAATGGCATGATATGGATTTATGGGCCTCTATGATAGGATCTATTTGAATGTCTTTAGCGTTATTAAGGTTTCTATGGAAAATTTGTATCAAAAGTAGCAAGTTTGGTATGAAAATTCTGGTAAAGAGTAGTTTCAAATTCTGTTATATTGATTGCTACTTTTTATGGTGATATTTTGTCTCCATTACAGAATCTCAAAATCTTTACAGTGCAGAAGGAAGCCATTCAGCCTATTGAGTCTGCACTGGCTCCCTGAAAGAGCATTCTACCTAGTCCCACTCCCCTGCCTTATCCCCACAACCTTGGACATTCTTTTCAGATAGCAATCAATTTCATTTTGAACACCTCAATCGAACCTGCCTCCACCACCCTTTCAGGAAGTTTGTTCCAGATGCCAACCACCCTCTGGGTGAAAAAGATTTTCCCCACATCACTCTGCCCTGTCAATTCTTTTGAGTATTTATTTATTTATTCTTTCATGAGATGTGGGCATCACTGGCTAGGCCAGCATATATTATCAATTACTTATTGTCATTGGGATTATCTTTTGAATGTTTCTATTGAATCTGCTTCCACCACTCTTTCAAGCATTGCATTCCAGGTCACAACAACTCGCTATATTTTTTAAAAAAAACTCATGCTAACTTTAGTTCTTTTGCTAATTACTTTAAATTTGCATCTCTTCTGCCAGTCAAAACTGTTTATGATTTTGAACACCTATCAAGTCTCTTAACTTTTGTTGCTCTAAGCAGAACACCCCAACTTCTCCAGTCTTTCCTTGTAACTGATGTCCTTCACCCCGGTGCTATTCTAGCAAATCTCTTCGGCATCCTCTCCAAGACTTAAATATCCTTCCTAAAGTGCTGTGCCCCGAATTTGAATACTGCTCCAGCTGAGGGCCACCAGTTTTTATAAAGTATAACTTTTTTTTTGTACTCCGTGCTTTTATTAATAAAATCAAGGATCCCATTTACTTTTTTTAATAGGTGCATGAACTTGTCCTGCCACCTTCGATGATTTTTGTACATAGGGTCTCTCTTGTTCCTGCACCCTGTTAAAATTGTATCATTTAGTTCATATAGCCTATGTTCTTCCTTCCTATCGAAATGAATCCCTTCATGCTCCTATGCATTAAATTTCATCTGCTAGTCAGTCTAGGTCCTCCTGAAGTTTGTTACTATGCTTTTTGTTGTTTGCTATATTTCTGATTTTTGTGTCATTGGTGAACTTGAAATTGTGCATTATACACCTAAGTCCAGGTCATTAATATAGATATCATAAAGAGCTGACTCCTGGGAACACCACTGTATGCTCTGTCCAGTCCTCAAAACAACCATTCATCACTACTTTTTGTCCCTTAGCCAGTTTTGTACCCAGCTGTCACAGCCCCAAAGGCAATGGACATACATACATCAACCAGACTACCATTATTAACCCTGTTTGTTACTTCATCAAGGAACATGATCAAGTTAGTCAAAGTGTTTGCTTTTAAAAATCCATGCCATATAACTGTGTAAGGTCACCTCTCAACTACCTCCTTTCAACACTTGAGAAGTTGGAAGAGATAACCTAATATACTGGAGAAAAATGGACACGTTTGGGTTGGGTACCCATTTTAAGTTGACTTCAGCCAAGTTGTTAATCCATTTAGTGACATGCTTATTTATTTTGTACTTGATGGTTCTGACTCTTTATTCTGCAAGCTAAGCTCCTTTTTTAATTCATTCATGGGATATGTGGGCGTCCTTGGCCAGCATTTGTTGCCTATCCATCACATGTAGGCCAGACCAAACCAGGACAGCAGATTTCCTTCCCTCAAGGGCATTAATGAACCACATGGGTTTTTACAACAATCGACAATGGTTTCATGGTCATCATTAGACTTCTAATTCCAGATTTTTATTGAATTCAAATTCCACCATTTGCCATGGCGGGATTCGAATCTGGGTCCTGAGAACATTACCCTGGGTCTCTAGATTACTAGTCCAATACCACTATGCCATTGCCTACCCTAAAGCTCTGCATTATGCCTTTCAAGTGATCCACTTCTACTCAAAGTATTGTTGAATAACCTCCCCGAGTCAATTTCCTTTAGAATTCTTTATTTCTTATTCAAAATAACTCCTTTTTACTGTTGTATATGTGGCTCATGATTATTTCTGAATATAAAGTCATAGTGAACTTGCACATTGTGTTTGCCAACAAGTAGGCAAATCATTCCTTCACATTGTGCCATTTATGATACCAGATCAACATGAGCAATTGTGGCTTCTCTGATAAAGTAGCTCATGAAGCAGTCGTGCTTTACAATTGCCAACTCTCATCATAAACCAGTTGAATTTTATTAATTTATAAAAAAGTGTTATGCCAGGTAGCATGACCACAAGTGTTCCCACTAAGCAGCAACTGGCAAGTGTGTCTATGTAAAAAAACATTAAAGGGGCCATGTCCTTAAATATATCGCCAAGGCATTCCAAAAGTAAAAGTGATATTGACTTATTACTATTGGCGGTACAGTGTTTCGAAGAGGACCTGGGACAGGATGTCAAAGGTGGAGCAATAGTTTGAGGAGAGGCCACTATGTCTGGGAGCATTGTGGAATGGGACTACTGGAATTCCAAGAACACTGGAGGGGTAGGCTTTAGGAACACTGATCTGAGACTGTAGGCAAGATCTGAGATCAATGGAACAACTCTGGGGCAACACAAAGTTGAGAAAGCTGGAGCCTATTCTGTTCAATGAAATTATGGCTGACCTGTGACTTAACTCCATATCCCTTGATAACTTTGGTTAACAATCAAAATTTCAATTTTAAAATTAATCAATTTAAAATTAACAATTGATCTAGTAGCTATTTTATTCATTCTTGAATTGACATTGGCAGGCGAGATTTCCACACTTCTACCACCCTTTGTGTGTAGAAATGTTTCATAATTCACTCCTGAAAAGTTTCACTAAAATTAAATGACTATGCTCCCTAGTCCTAACTTCCATAACCAGCAGAAATAGTCTCTACTCATGGTTCACCTTCATATCTTAAACTTTGGACAAATCACCCACAACTGTCTACATTTCTCCTGTAATCTCTGTTCATAATTTAAGCCTTGGAGCCCAGGTATTATTGTAGTAAATCTACTCTGCAATCCCACAGTAGAGATTCTCTGTGTCTACTATTTGAGCCATATCTTCAAATAATGCAGCCAGATTCATCAGGCGTGACCTACCCTTTACAAATCTGCTGATTCATGTTGATCAGCTGAACATTTTCAAGCTGTTCAGTCACCCTATCCTTATAGCCTCTAGCAATTTCCCAATTGCAAATATTAGGTTAACTGGTCTATAATTGACAGGTCCTTCACTCCTCTTTCCTCCCCCCAGCACCCCCCCCCCCCCCCCCCCCCCCCACACACACACACACACACACACACACACACTCACACACACACACACAGCCTCCACATTTTTTGCAATTTTCGTATCCTTTTTCTTGAACACTTGAGCTTGATCATATTACGATCATTATTAAGTAAATGTTCACGCACTTAAATGTGGCTCATACTTGATTATGATCTGATGATAAGCTCTGAGAGTGGAGGTTTATGAACAATCACTGGATCTGAAAGTAAGCTAGAGGAGGTCCTGCAGTGCAACTGAACTGAAGAAACATTTTGGCACATTGAGGTTTTAGTTTCTGGAATTCTTTATGGGTGTGGGGATTAGGGTCGAATGGTGTGAGAGGGGTTGTAAGCTGCAGTGGGGCCCCTTTTAAGTCATCAGGTTCCAACTCCCCTGCTGCCACCATGTTCTGACCCCTCTGTATACCTTTAGTACCTTTAGGTGCTCCATAAGTTTCCGCAATGCCACGTTTCTGCTCGAAAACCTTCAAACATAAATTTTCGGCTAAATTGTTGGGTTGGGTGCAAACTTTCCTAATCATTCCTCATCTGCAGCAGAATCAATATAATGCAGTGAGTTTGTCATTTGTACGGTCTTCATTAAACAAATTTCTAAGAACACTAAAAAAAAAAATCACCTTTTAAAACTCTAAATTTAATCCATAATTTAACAGTCCTTTGGGTAAATCAACGAGACTCTTAAATACCTAGAACATGCGGAAAGGTACCCTTCAACTTTTTATTGATACACATTGCATATTGACAAATTCAGCAAACCGTATGTGCTCAGAATGCATAGATGTGGCTTAAAGCTCTCCCAAATTACACAAGGTAAAAATGAACAATTGAATGCCAAGTTTTCCTGAGAGGCCATGGCCATGAAGTAAAAAAACTGATAAGGTATTAAAGTGAGCAAATCTAATCGTGTTACTATGAAATGTGCATTTTCATTTTTGTTTAAAGGCTTCCTATGAACATTATAAATTTCCATTCACTGAGATAAAAAGGATGCAATTTATAAAGGATTTTTAGTGATTTTAATTGCTTCATGGAAAGTGGCAGACCATAAAGAATTTCACTGTTAGTTGACACAAATTGTAATAACAGAAGGTGAGGTTTGTTGTTAGGAAATATGTGTAAATTTATTTAAGATCAAAGCAAAATACTGCGGATGCTGGAACTCGAGAACAGAATTTGCTGGAAAAACTCACCCAGGTCTGACAGTATCTGTGGAGTGAGAAACAGAGTTAACGTTTTGTGCCTGCATGACCCTTCAGAAAGAAAGGTCACATAAACTTGAAACGTTGACTCTGTTTCTCTCTGCACAGATGCTGTCAGACCTGCTGAGTTTTCCCAGCGTTTTCTGTATTTATTACAAACTTATTTAAACTGTTAGTGGTATAGCTTCCTGTGCAAGCACAGGAGACAATAAGACATAGGAGCAGAAATTAGGCCATTCGGCCCATCGAGTCTGCTCCGCCATTCAATAATGGCTGATAAGTTTCTCAACCCCATTCTCCCTGTAACCTTTGATTCCCTTACCAATCAAGAACCTATCTATCTCGGTCTTAAATACACTCAATGACCTGGCCTCCACAGCCTTCTATGACAATGAATTCCATAGATGCACCACTCTCTGGCTAAAGAAGTTTCTCCTCATCTCTGTTCTAAAAGGTCTTCCCTTTACTCTGAGGTTGTGCTTTCGGGTCATAGTCTCTCCTAATGGAAACATCTTCCCCATGTCCACTCTATCCAGGCCTTTCAGTATTCTGTAAGTTTCAATCAGATCCGCCCTCATCCTTCTAAATTCCATCGAGTATAGACTCAGAGTCCTCAAACGTTCCTCATATGTTAAGCCTTTCATTCCTGGGATCATTCTCGTGAACCTCCTCTGGACCCTCTCCAGGGCCAGAACATTCTTCCTGAGATACGGGACCCAAAATTGCTCACAATATTCTAAATGTGGTCTGACCAGAGCCTTATAAAGCCTCAGCAGCCCATCCCTGCTTTTATATTCTAGTCCTCTCGAAATAAATGCCAATGTTGCATTTGCCTTCCAAACTACCGCTTCAACCTGCAAGTTAACCTTAAGAGAATCCTGCACTAGGACTCCCAAGTTCCTTTGCACTCCAGATTTCTGAATTCTCTCCCCGTTTAGAAAATAGTCCACGCCTCTATTCTTCCTACCAAAGTGCATGACCTCACACTTCCTCACATTACATTCCATCTGCCACTTCTTTGCCCATTCTCCTAACCTGTCCAAATCCTTCTGCAGCCTCCCCGCCTCCTCAATACTACCTGTCCCTCCACCTATCTTTGTATCATCTGCAAACTTAGCCAGGATGCCCTCAGTTCCTTCATCTAGATCATTAATGTATAAAGTGAAAAGTTGTGGTCCCAACACTGACCCCTGCGGAACTCCACTAGTCACTGGCCGCCATCCTGAGAAGGACCCCCTTATCCCCACTCTCTGCCTCCTGCCAGACAACCAATCTTCTATCCATGCTAGTACCTTGCCTCTCACACCATGGGCTCTTATCTTACTGAGCAGCCTCCTGTGCGGCACCTTGTCAAAGGCCTTCTGGAAGTCCAAATAGGTAACATCCATTGGCTCTCCTTTGTCTAACCTACTCATTACCTCCTCAGAGAATTCTAACAGATTTGTCAGGCAAGACCCCCTTGATGAAACCATGCTGATTTTACCATGCACTTCCAAGTATTCTGAAATCTCATCCTTAATAATGGACCCTAAAATCTTATCAACAACCGAGGTCAGGCTAATTGGCCTGTAATTTCCCATCTTTTGCCTCACTCCCTTCTTAAACAGGGGGGTTACATTAGCGATTTTCCAGTTCTTTGGGACCCTCCCTGACTCCAGGGATGTGACATCTACTCTTTACCTCCACCCTTCCTGTTGTACAGGGTTCCAGACACTTGCAGGTGAAACAGCAATTTACTTGTACCTCTTTTTCAAGCTAGTATTAGGCATTCGCTGCTTACAAGACAGTACCCTCTACATTTTGAAGATAAACATGGATTGGGCGATTGCTTTGCAGAACTTCTCCATTCAATCCGCAAGTGTGTCCCTGAGCTTTTGGTCACCTGTCATTTTAATTCCCTGGCCCATTTCTATTCTGATCTTTGTCCTTGGCCTCCTACACTGTTCCATTGAAGCTCAGTGGAAACATAAGGAACTAATCTCAACTTTTAGTCTTCTGTTCACTCATTCCACTTTAGCCTGTTAGAGGTCTCAGCCTTTTTTTCCTCTCCATGTGTTTCTCTCAAAGAGGCAATTTAGAGACTTAAAAAGACCTACAAAGGTTAGCCCAGAGTGCTTTCCAAATGGTAAAAAGCCAGAAACATTTGAGGTCGAAAGAAAATTTGGGACCCATGTACATTGATCATTGAAATCAAAGAAGTTGATGGAATGCTGGCTGTTGCATACAGAAGAGTCGAATATAAAGGGTTAGAAGTTATGCTGCAACAATTACAAGCTCTAGTTAAACCACATCCAGAGCTCTTTGTTCAGTTCTGGGCACCACACCTTTGTAGGCAGTGCAGCATATATTTATCATAATGATACCTGGACTCCAAGTGTTAAATTACAAGGAAAAAGTAAACAAGCTAGATTGTATTCCCTGGAATTTAGACGTTGATGGGTGATTTGAGTAGATAGAAGCTACTTATGCTGTTTGGGGCATCTAGGATGAGAACATAGCCTAAAAATTAGAGCCAAGTCTTTCAGGAGTGTGGTTAGGAAACACTCCTACATGCAAAAGGTGATAGAAGTTTAGAACCATCTTGTGCAAATGGCTGTCTATGCTTGGTCAGTTAATTTTGAAACTGAGCTCGATAGGTTTCTGTTTACCAACGGTATTAAGGGATATGGGACAAAGGCAGGTACATGGAGATCAATCATGACTTCATTGAATGGCAGAACAGGCTCAAGGGGCTAAATGGCTACCTCCTGTGTTCCTGTGTTCTACTGGCCTCGGTTTTGCTCTGTGTTGCAGGAATGGCACTCACCATTCACAGACTTTCCATGGAAATGGCAGCAAAGATTTCCTCTTAATTCAGCACTTGTTTCTACACAGCGCTAACCACAAAATGAACTGTGGTGCGTGAGAGCAGGGTAGCCTCATCAACCAAACAGATTGAAGAATCTTCACTGAGACATGCAATCTAAACTAGGAAGTATAAAGCAAAATGTATAAATTAGATTCTGGAGGAGCACAAATCTTTGACAGTAACCTCAGGATTTCTGCATTTATTTGTGTATTCCAGAAGTTGAGATTTTCTCTAATAGTGAGTACTGTTGGTCTTTTTTTTTTTGCAAATTCTGTGCTTTTACATAGAATATACAGCAAAGAATACATAGGAGCACCACCGCCTGGAAGTTCCCCTCCAAGCCACTCGCCATCCTGACTTGGAAATATATCGCCGTTCCTTCACTGTCGCTGGGTCAAACACCTGGAACTCCCTCCCTAACAGCACTGTGGATGTACCTACACCACATGGACTGCAACAGTTCAAGAAGACAGCTCACCACCACCTTCTCAAAGGCAATTAGGGATGGGTAATAAATGCTGGCCTAGCCAGTGAAGCCCACATCCTGTAAATAAATCAAAAAGAACAGCAAAGAAACAGGCCTTTCATTTTGATAGAATAGACATATTTATTTTTAAAATTCTTCTTTTAACAAAAACCAAGTTAGAATAAGGACGAGCAAAATTCTTCAATTTCCTCCCAAACAAGGTGGTTGGCAGTGCAGATTTTAACCATTCGAGTGGAGCAGGCAATTTGCAATGGCCAAAAAGGAACTCCATTGCAGTTTGAGAGTTGTGGGAGGACAGGAAAATGCCTGATTCCTACACTCAGCTGTCCAGCAGCCTGGGCTTGCAAGGGCACGAAGCTAGTTCTGGAATTGGGCCAAGCACTTCTGTTCCTTCTGAGCCCACTAGCTGTATGCTTGGCTCAGCTGGTATCACTCTTGCCTTTGAGTCAAAAAGTTTTATGTTCAAGGCCACCTCCAGAGTTTGAACATGGAATCTAGACAGATATTTCAGTGCATTACTGAAGAAGAGCTCCATGCTTTGTTCTTTTGAATAGAGCACTAACCGAGGCCCCAGTTGACCCCTCTCCTTGGATTCACCCAGTTCTGTTGAAGGGTCATGAGGACTCGAAACGTCAACTCTTCTTCTCCACCGACGCTGCCAGACCTGCTGAGTTTTTCCAGGTAATTCTGTTTTTGTTTTGGATTTCCAGCATCCGCAGTTTTTTGTTTTTATCCCCCAGTTGCCTGTTCACATGGGCATGAAAGATCACATTACATTATTTAAAGAAGAGCAGGAAGCTCTGGTTTCCTTGGTCAACATTATTCTTTCAACCAATACCACTAAAAGCAGATTTCCTGGGTGTTAGCTCACTTGTTTGTGTGACTTGGCCATGCGTAAATACCACTTTTGCCTGCAACAGAAGTGCCTGCACTTCAAGACCGTAATTAACCGTAGAGCACTTAGGATGTCCTGATTTGTGCTAAGACATTATGTAAGTGCGGGTTTGTTTGTTTTGTGCTATTCACAACGACTTAACATTTATGTAGCAGTCCCTTGTAAAAAGCAATAGCTACTTTACAGAGAAAGTGAATACAGAGCAAGAGATGCAAAGATGGAAGGAAAATAAGTTGGCACAGGGAGACAGGAGCAATCACGGAGAAGGGCCTGGGAGGCTTTTGAACACCAAGAGGGAGGGGAAGAATTGCACACATTTTGAGACTGAATTCCAAAGGACAGGATGAAAGAACAACTGTCAGTGGTCAAGCAGAGAGATATCAGTTAACTGGCATCCCAAGCTTTTTATGCAAGATGTATGTGGCTGGAGGAGATTGCAGATAAAATGGGATTAATCCATGGATGGGTTTGAACATGCAGCTAAAATACAACAGTGACTACAGTTCAAAAGCACCTCACTGACTGTAAAGCACTTTGAAACGTCCTGAGGTTGTGAAAAGTGCTGTATTAAGTTTGTTGTATATAGCTGATCCATCTGGTATAGGAAGCAAACATAGCTTGCAAGGAGAGAATGTGGATTTTTGAGACCAAGATCGGAAATAAGATGTAGTTTTGTAACTTGCAAAGAAAAGGTCAAATATTTTGATACTTACAGCAGTATGGTTTGTAATTGATATTTTCTTTGTCAACATGTAAAAGATTAATACATGCATCTGTTAACAGATCAGAAGAAGAATTGATATTATCTGCTCTACTATGGGTAGAATTCAGCATCTCCAGTAGCCCAGTCAAGTTGCATTTTCCTCCTTTGCCTTGGCTACTGTCTGACATGGCTACTAGTGTTGACCCAGCAATTTAAACCGGAAACTTGTCTCTGCTTTTCAACCCAGAGAACAAGGAAGCTGTGCATACCGCTTGCCTCGTAGAAAGTCAATCACCTTTGTAACACATTTACCCCTCCTTAAAAAGTATAGCTGGTTTCTCTATTCCACTGTTAATGACTATCCTATTTGTTTCACTACTGATGAAGTTAACTGTTGCTTCCTTCCTTGCCTTTCAAAGGAATGTGAGACCATAAGAAATAGGAGCAGGAGTAGCCCATTCGGCCCCTCAAGCCTGCGCTGCCATTCAATAAAATAATTTCTGATTGTGGCCTTAACCACTTTTCTGCTTGCTCACCATAACTTTTGACTCCCTTGCAGACCAAAAATATGTCTAACTCAGCCTCCACTGCTCTCTGGTGAAGAGAACGCCAAAAACTAATGACCCTCTGAGAGAAGAAATTCCTCATCTCCATCTTATCTGGCAGCCTCTTTGTTTTTAAACTGTGCCCTCTAGTTCTAGATTCCCCCACGAGGGGAAACATCCTCTCAGCATCCACCCTGTCTAGTCCCCTCAGAATCTTATATGTTTCGATGAGAATAATGAAATGAAGCCCAACTCAGATGGTTAATGTAATATTGTTGCTAGTTTATGTACCAGCCTCTGCTCCTCCATTGTTCTGGCAGTCTGATAATGCCTCACATGGAATATCGTCCTCACGATTTGGGATCCATCTGCTTGTTTCTGCATTCTTCTTGTCCTGACTAATTTCCAAAATTAACATATCCTAACCAGGCAATAATCCCATGATGTGAATTTCTGGCTTGCGCAGCAGTCTAGTTTCAAAGAGTAGCATTTTGATTTGCCATGCAATACAGACAAGCAAGAGATGTCTATTTCTATGCCCAATATTCTCTTGCTGTTTTAGAATGGAGACATTGAGGACTTGTTTTTGAGAAGGAGAGAAGTAAAGAAACAGGTTAATACTAATTTAGAAATTGCTGGACTTAAAAAAAATCCATCTTGTTTACCTTCTACCATTCCGGTCCTAGCATGATATAATAATGAAGTTGTTAACTAATCATTGTAATAAATGTATTTCAGTTTGTCCACAACAAACCCGGACATGATGTGAGGTAAACCCCTGTAATGGAGAGCTTTGAGAACTATAGGTCCAAAGCCATTTTCTCCCAAGCATACTATACCCCAGATGTTGTGTTTGAAATTAATCAGTCATGTTGGAATACATGAGGTAAAGTGAGTTGGGTGAGCAGGAGATGGAATGGGAGGGGATCAGAAATTTGGTGGTGTTTCATGATTTGCGTAAATTTGTGCCTGTGAGAGAGAAACAGTAGAGTATGTGGGGAGGCCTATATTTGATAGAAGTAAGGGGTCAAAAGAGGCGGGTGCCTTTTATTTTGTTTGATGTTCTTAAGTTCATTGAAACGGTCCCTGATTTTAACTCCCCTTGCCTGGTGGAAACTGCTCAGGAGGAATTAACTTTAAGGAGTGAATTATCTCCCCTGATTCTGTTGCTTTCCCACTGTGTTCTGATAACCTGCACTTTTAAGGTGATTGTGGCACCTGCAGGAATGCAACAAGGTCCATTCTTAAATATACAAATCTGCAATTTTAGCTGAATGGGTGGAGCAGTGATGCTATCAGACCAAGATATAGGGAGGTGGAGCATAAGTCAAAAGAGGCCCCAGCAGGTAAATCTTAATATTTTTAGCTGTCTACCTGAGCTAAGGGGAGCTGGAGGGTTCAACAAAGCTTGGGCCTCCCTCATCACAAGCTTTCTCCTCTCCCAAATGGGTCCAGATCCACCCCTCACCTACTTTGAACTGTTAAACACCCATCTTGTGGATCCCTCGCCGTGGCCTCTATTTGCTGTATCCCTGCTTCTGCCTGTGGTCAGGAAGTAGATCTTGGTCATCTTTGTAGGGGTCAAATGAGACCTAGCTGTTGAGATCAACCGGGCCCTGATGCTGTGGGGTGTTCCACCTACTTTGAGGAATGTGTGCACTATTCAAATGAAGATGTGCACTTTACAAAATAAACGCCATTAAATATTTGCCTTTCAAATAAAAAACCTGCCCTCAATTAATGTCTGAAGGATGTGGAAGAGTAACTTGTTTCAAACCTCACGTACCATTGGATAAATGTTATCAACCATTTGTTTCATAATAAAGGCATTCATTCTGGATACCTTGTTAGTGTGCAAATTAGTGAACTTCCTTATATTCTGGTGATGGAATTCCCCCAGAGAATTCAACCAGTACTGCTCTGCAGTCACCACAGACAAAATTGGCAATTAATGGCTAATTAGATATCATGAAAGATATCTGTTTGGAGGTTAGATTTGTACTTCATGTGCTTTTGGAATTGCCTCTTTAGTTTTTAATGTGGTGCCAAATGATTTTTTTGCTGGGAAATGGTTACTTTCCAGTGCAGGACTAAGGGAGCACTGCACTGTCTAAGGTACTATCTCGAGACATTAAACTGAGGATCCATTCGTCTGCTCGGGTGGATGTAAAAGATTCTAAGGCACTATTTCAAAGAGCAACAGGGAATTTACTCAGGTATCCTAGCCAATATTTATCCCTCAATCAACTTCTCCAAAAAAAAAAATTATCTGGTAATTATCACACATTTGGCTGCCACGTTTCCTTACATTACAGCAGTGACTACACTTCAAAAAGTAATTAATTTGATGTAGAATGCTTTGAGATATCCGGTGGTTGTGCAAAACATTATATAAATGCAAGCCTTTATTTTAAAAGGATGCTTTGCTCTGATTTGGTGCAGGTTAGCGCTTTAAGATGCCAACCACAGATGGGGATCTGCACTCAGATCCTGTCTCTGAGCTTCATTATCTAAGGCAGAAGGTCAGAAATCTGCAAGAAGAATTAACATCTTGTAAAAGTCAGATTCACGCTTTACAGAAAGAACTAAATCATGCAGAGATCCTTCACAAAAGCACAGAGAGTTACAATGAAGACCTACGCAAGCAGGTAAGCTTAATATGTCAGAAAATATACAATGACATATGTTAGAGATTAAAATAGATGATGTAACATTAAAAGTTTGAAGAAAACATGTCAAATGATAACTTTTATAACTGGAGCTGATACCATAGAATTGTTACAGCACAGGAAAAGGTAATTTGGCCTGTCATGTCTATGTTAGCCCTCTGATAGAACAATTCATCTCCGGCCACCCCCCTGCCTTTCCTCTGTAACCTTGCAAATCTTTCCTTTTCAGATAATGATCCATTTCCCTTTTGAAAGCCTCAATTGACCCTGCTTCCACCACATTCACAAGCAGTGCATTCCAGATCCTGACCAGTCGCTGCATGAATTAGTTTTTCTTCATGTTGCCATTGCTTCTTTTGCCAGTTATCTTAAATTTGGGCCCTCTGTTTCTTAATCTTTTCACCTCATCAAGGGGACAGTTTCTCCTTATCTACTCTGTCCAAACGCCTTGTGATTTTGAATACCTGTATCAAATCCAAATTTCTTCTCGACCTTCTGTTCTCCAAGGAGAACAATCCCAACTTCTCCAGTCTTTCCAAGTAACTGAAGTTCCTCCTCCCTGGAACTATTCTTGTGAATCTTTACTGCACCCTTTCTAATGCCTTCACATCCTTCATAAAGTGCGATGCCCAGAACTGGACACACTGCTTTTATACAAGTTTAACATAACTTGCTTGCTTTTGTACTCTTGTCCCTCTTGATAAAACCTAGGATGCCGTATGCTTTATTAGCTGCTGTCTCACCGTGTCCTGTCGCTACAATGATCCTGCATTCCCTTTAGAATTGTACCCTTTATTTTATATTGTGTCGCTGCATTCTTCCTACCAAAATGAATCACAACACACTTCTCTGCATTAAATTTCATCTGCCACTGGTCTGCGCATTCCATCAACTTATGTCCTTTTGAAATTCTTCACTATCCTCCTCATGGTCCACATTTTTGAAATTGTGCCCTGGACACCAAGGTCTAGGTCATTAATATATATCAAGAGCAGGGGTCCTAACACTGATTGCTGGGGAGCTCTAAGTTTGCTCACAAGCCTATTGTGCGGTGCCATATCAAATACATTTTGGAAGTCCATGTACACCACATCAATAGCATTACCCTCACCAACCTTCTCTGTTGAGGGTTTAACTAACTTGCAAGTTAGTTAAACATGATTTTCCCTTAACAAATCCATTCTGGTTGTCCTTAATTAACCTGCACTTGCCCAAGTGATTATTAATATTGTCCAAAATTATTGTTTCTAAAGCTTCCCCACCATCAAGATTAAACTGACAGGCCTGTAGTTGTTGGGATGATCTTTACATCTGTTTTTGAATAGACGTGTAACATTTGCAATCCTCCATTCCTCTGGCAGCACCCCTGAGTCCAAGGAAGATTGGAAAATTATGGCCAGTTCCTCTGCCATTTCCACTCTCACTCCCTTCAGTACCCTTGGATGCATCTCATCCAATCCTGGAGCTTAACAATTTTAGGTATCCACTACCTATCCACTACCACCACCTTATCAACTCTGTTAATTAGATAACAGTGACATGTCATACTCTAATTGTCATCAATTTTGAATCTGATTCAACTCACACTAAATTCTCAATTTGCTGAGTTAATTACATTATTTAATTCAAAAATTGGAATATTTAGTACAAAAAATGACTAAATTATGACCAAACCATATATTTTTTTAGAAGATCTATGGTTTTGTTCACTGAATCAACTACTTTATGCTATGTAATCGTCAGATTTAGTGACTGAATAAGAGAAATTGAAAAATTTATGTGAATGATAGTGGTATTTTGGAGCTTAAATTTTGTGATTATGTTTACATTTTAACTCTAATAGCATTGCTTTGACAAAATATTTGTTTATCTATGTACTCTGTTTTACATCTCGCCTTTTAAAAATTTAGATGGTAGGAATGATGTTCCGAGCGAGTAGAGGCGGTCAGGTTTTAGATGGCTCGGTAGCATTGAAGTGGAATCTAGAAAGTGAGGAGGTGGTGCTGTATGCGATTTTTGGGTTGAACAACTTTGGGATGATATGCTGGCAAGTCATTGGAGTTTTGGGGAGGAGAGTTGCTGGGTGTCAGTATTGGAATGGGGATTCCAGAGGATAGGAGCAGTGGGTTTATAGTCTTTGAGGTATTTCAGTTTGACATTATTGGTGGAGGGAGTTGCAGGATGCAGCAGCAATAGGGTTAGTTACATGTGTATAGGTACTGGGAGGAGGTTACAAGGATTTGGGACAATTGGAGGGAGAGATCTCAGAGCCCACAAGGACTGAGGGGGTTAGGATGCAGTGCTGTTGGGGAAGGTTGGAATAATGAAGTTTAAGGAGCTGATTGTATTTTTCAGGAGCAGGAAAATGAATTCACTATGATATAGGTTTTATTTTAAAATCTTCACTTGTTTGGTGGGCTAGTTAAGCAAAAAACAGCAGCCAAAACAATTTTTGAAGCAGGCTTCTGTGGTTTGATTAATTGAATTTTGCTTTTCTGTATTGGTAAATTTTTCTCACTACTTACAGTTGTTGGGTTGAGATTAGTGGCTGTTTGGCAATATGAAATCTGGAATGATCAAGGAGAGTGATGCTAGAACATGCGCTCAGATCTTTATACAGAAAACGATGCAAGCGTGTGATATCTGATGAGCTACAAACAGGAACTGCATACTATTGTTCCCTCTTTTAGTAGATAGATATGTTATGAAATAGTAGATTAGTGATGCGTTTTCTCATGCGTTAATGACCATTGTTCTTGACTGGTTGTGGAATGTTGCTGCATAAAGTAATTGATTAATAACAAAGCTATGTTTAAGGGAAGCTAGCTAACCACACAAGGGTGAAAGGGATAGAAGGATGCACTGAGAATTAGTGGGAGGAGGCTTGTGTAAAACATAAACACCCGCAGAGACCAATTAAGCCGAATAAACTGTCTTTGTGCTATAAATTCTATGTAATACATTTAATTGCTATTTTATTGAGTATTACCAACTGGTAATTTTGATTATAAGTAATTAAAAAGTTGTTTTGTGATCAGTATGCAAAGAAATGAAACTTTGTCTTATGTTTACAGGTTAAAGATCTCACTGAAAAAATCCATGGAAGTGAAAAGGAAGAAAATGACACAGTTGATAAAGGAGTTCAGACATACCTTTGCACTCCCCATCATTATAAAGGTAGATGTTGAGATTTGTCTTCGGAACATAAAACTTGACTACTAACAGAGTGATGGGAGACAGTTTTCTATCTGCAACCTTCCTGATTGTTTTAATATGAGAAAAATTTGAAGCTTATTCATCAATTGACAACAATTTTATCAACTTATAAAAGTATTGGAGGTAATTCCCAGAATTAGTTAACAGTTGCTTCTAGCAACTCCAGATATGTTTGCAATATTACACTTTTCTAAAGAAACTTATATAATAAAATCCCTTTAGGGAAAGATGCTAAAATGGCTTAAATAAACTAAATATTGTAGAAATTATAAGTGCCTAAATCTCATTACAGTACTTTGTCTTTCTGTTTCCTAGGTTATTGTAGCAATGAAGCTCAGGGTTGTCACTACCAGTTGAACAGCGATCAGAATGGCAGGAGCGATGTGTCAGGGCTTGAAATTCATGGAGCCTGTGGAAAAAACCAGGATGTAATTCAGGCCTCTACTCTGTTTCAAACACAGGCACAGACAGCCAACTACACAGAACAGGCTCAAACAGACGACCATCAGTACATGGAACAGGCTCAAACAGATGGCCATCAGTACACAGAACAGGCTCAAACAGACGGCCATCAGTACACAGAACAGGCTCAAACAGATGGCCATCAGTACACAGAACAGGCTCAAACAGACGGCCATCAGTACACAGAACAGGCTCAAACAGATGGCCATCAGTACACAGAACAGGCTCAAACAGACGGCCATCAGTACACAGAACAGGCTCAAACAGACAGCCATCAGTACACAGAACAGGCTCAAACAGACGGCCATCAGTACACAGAACAGGCTCAGATGAACAGCTATCAATACAGAGAAGAGGCCCAGACAGATGGCTATCAGTACATAGGGTATCCTGAGAAACCAATACTCCCAGATGGATCCGGAGACCATAACACTGAAAATGCAGAGGTAGGTATCATTTGTTACAGTTGAAACCAGAGTTAAGGTGAAAATATTGCTCCTAATTAATGTTTCCTGACCATTTTAGTTACAATGTCTTACTGAAGTATTGATACTTGAATAAAATAATACATAATCAGCAATACAAGTGAAGTTTTATGCCTTATGTTGTATCTGTGCAGATCAGGCTGCATAATTCTGTCACAGCTTCCTTCATGAAGATGTGACTTAAATAGGTCTGCCAGTGTCCAAAGCTAGTCGTTTCTGGGCTGGTTCTGAGGAGCAGTAAATACCTGTGTAAGCACACCTGTCTGCCTTCCTTCTGTATGAACTTTTCTTTCTCCTCCAAAACCCTGACAGCAATTGGCAGAACCAAGAAAATTTCAATTCTAATCAATGTAGTTAGAGCTAAATTTGGCAGCTAGTGGCAGGAACAATGCTGTGGCTGGAGATCTGCAAAAATTCAGTAGTAAACAACAGAGTGATAAAACTATCACAAAAGCAATAACTCAGTTAAAACTGCATGATGCATCAATAAACCAATACAACCCAACTTTCTAAAAAAGCCAGGTCCAGCTTCAAGAGTGAATGCACTTTATTAAACAATAAGTAAGCTGTTTTAAATGAGCAAACAGTTTATTTGGAGCTCAAAGGCCATAGCAGATGTGAAGTTCATAGTGAGATCTATTCAAGTTAATTGCCATCAGTTCTGCGTTTTAATGAGTGTTGTAACACAGCAGTCGGTAAAGGCTGTTATTTAAAATTCCAGAGGAAAACTTTAAACAACTATCATAACCTATAATTTCAATTGGTATGTTTGAGATGCAGTTCTAAATTCAGGAATAAAACCACCAGTTCTCTAGAGGTTTTTATATCGAATTACATGAGACATTTATGAATTTACACAAGTTAAACATATACACACGGCTACAAATTACTACTATAATAGCTTTTCAACAAATTCCCAAACTAATGTCTACTAAGGCAACAACAACCCATAGACTTTAAGCAGACACCAGGCAAAGCATTTTCACCTTACCAATTCAAAATGAGGTTCCTTTCACTTTAACTGTCATGCAGTTCTGACGAAGAGTCATACAGACGCGAAACGTTAACTGTATTCCTCTCTACAGATGCTGTCAGACCTGCTGAGTTTTTCCAGCTATTTTTGTTTTTGTTCCTTTCACTTTGGTTCCTGTGCAGACAGCTATAAGCTTACAGCTATTTTGATGTTACATGCCTCTGTCTTGCACACACAAAACTGCTTTCTGTTAAACCCAGCACTTCTCTTTGAATATAAATTCTTATTGTATCACCAGCACTTCTCTTTGAATATAAATTCTCATTGTATCATTAGGCCCTTTGAACTCCACCTTTTCATAGTACCAGTTTTATTAGTAATATAAACACATTGCTTGGTCTCTCCTATCTAGGTGCAAGATTTCACTCCCGCTCTTGAATGCTCTATTCAACAAAATGCAAATATACCTTTACCTTTCTGTTTACATCTCAAAACTACTGTATATCAAAGCACCCAGACTAGCTGTCTTTAATTCAATTAAAACACCCCTAGACTAAACTTTTATTTTTTTTTAAATAATTTCCAATAACATATACATTAATAGCTTTATGACAAGAGGCTTGCTTATACTGTCATTCTTGGGCCTACCTGCCCCATCTTTTGCTACACATAAGGGTTGCTCCCTGAGTGAAGTGCCAGAATTTCTAGAATACCCCTGCACTAAAGACAATATTCGAACTGCATGCATTTTGCAATAGGAAAGCTTCTTGTAATGATGGCGCAATGATAATTGAACCATCTAGACAGTTTTTAAGCAAATGCTTCCTCATCTGCACCCTTTATCACAACTGGCACTATGTACAGTAACAGTTATTGGTAGTGTAAATGGCTTCTTCCCCTCGCATATGATCACTATCCCTTTCAAAAGGCCATCATTCCTTTTCAAAATTCTGCAACCCATATCCCACAAAGATCCCACTCACCCATCACTCTTACATTGACATCTAGTTCCCCTCACGTCCCTATTTTTTCTTTATTCTTTCATGGGATGCGGCCTTCGCTGACACAGTCAACATTTGTTGCCCATCCATAATTGCCCTTGAACTGAGTGGCTTGCTAGGCCATTTCAGAGGACAATTAAATAGCAAGCACATTTCTGTGGGCCTGGAGTCACATATAGGCTACACTAAGGACAGCAGATTAATGGACATTAGTGAACCAGATGAGTTTTTACAACATGGTCACTATTACTGAGACTAGCTTTATATTCTAGATTTGCTAATCAAAATAATCTAATTTCACCATCTGCCATGCTGGGATTTGAACCCATGTCCCCAGACTATTAGCCTGAGTTTCTGGATTACTCGCACAGTGCGATTACCACCAAGCCACTACCTACTTAGCTTAAATCCTTTCATGGCCTTGTTTCTCCCTATCTTTTGAAGCCTAACACACTGCTTCCTGAACTCTCCACTCTTCGTCCCACCATTGACAGCTATGCTGTTTAGCTGCCTGGGCTTCACACTTTGGAATTCTCTCCCTAAAACCCCTGTGCTTCTCCACTTCCCCCTCCTCGTCAGAAACCACCTCCTTTGCCCACAGTTTGTGTCATTCCTCCTAATGTTTCCTCCTTTGCAGCTGACTATTGTAGTAGTGATGCAACTGTACTTTGTCCAAAATAAAATCCTGATCCATCACTGCAGCTAAAATAAAATGCAGAAGTTCAATAAGCTTGGAGATGCAAAAGGTGAAGAGCTTCAGTACATTTATTTGATATAAACCAATGTTATCTTGCCTTTCAAGGACTTGGAGAATACATCATTGGCAGACAGTTTGCGTGCTACTGCAGAAGCTGCTATGTCACAGACAGGCTTCACCTATGATGAAAGCAGTGGGATGTATTATGATTACAGTACTGGCTTCTACTATGATTCGGTAATATACATTGTTTCATTATTGAGTTCACTTTAATAAACCAGTATTTTTAAAAATAACTGAATTATTAATCGGCTGTGTTTTACAATAAAGATGTGGAAATTAAAAAGGGAAGGAATGTTGATAAATCCATACAAGATATTAGGTAGACGTAGTTGAGTAATGTGGGCAACTTTAGGCACCTTTTATAAAAAAGATATTGGAACCATAATGGAGATGCAACTTAGATTTGTAGGATGATATGGGGAAGAGAATTTCAGTTATAATGAAGTACTGAATAGATTAATGTTGCATTCACTGCAACAAAGGAAGTTAAAGGCAGGATTGATGAGAACTGTTAAACATTGAGAGGCTTTGAAAAGGTTAATAGTGATTATTTCCACTGTGGTGAATTTAGGAAATTAGAAGCAAAATGGGGCGGGGGGGTGGGGGGGGCGTTGGTGATTGTGAGATTACAAGATTTTTTACACAGGGGTCAGTCACAACAGCTAAGCTAGAATTAGAGAAACTTTTCAACAACAAAAATATTGAAAGATATGGGGAAAGAGCAGGAAATGAGGTTACCATACAATGAACAGCTCTATTATGCTGCTGACGCAACTATCCGCTTCTGTGCTGAACTTTCTATGATCTTAATTCTATGAAAAGGCATGTACTTATTTTTGAGTTAAATATTGTTTAATTTCTGTGACAATATTATTTTATACCTGCATGTTTTTATATTTGTTCTTATAAGTTGTGTATCAGTTCTTGAATCCAGCCAATCTCTGAGTCAACTTAATTTTTGCAAAATTAATGTTCAGGTCTTCCATAAAGCTGTGTTATAGAATCATGCAACACATCTTGCCTGTTCTCTGAATTAGTCCAACTCCCTTGCATTCTAGATCATAATTTGCTAAGTGAAAATATTTCTCCATATCTCCTGTGGCTTTTCTTGATATTTATTTTAAATCTGTGTCCTTGGGTTACCAGCCTTCCTGCCAGTGAATGTTTACTACCTATCTACTCTGTTAAGATCCCTCATAATTTTGAGCACCATTATTAAATGTAGCAGATTGCTGTAAATTTACAATACCATTTGTAATTTCAAATTAAGACGCATTGGCCATTTTTAAAAAAGGCACAATGGTAATACTGAAAATTGTTTAGCAATGCATTGCTACACTTCTCTGATAAGCCAGTGCCTTTCCATTGTGGATAAAAGCAAAATACTGCAAAGGCTGGAAATCTGAAATAAAAACAAAAAATACTGGAGAAACTCAGCAGGCCTGGCACATCTGTAGAGAGATAATCAGACGTTTCGGGTCCATATGAATCATCTTCAGAGCTAAAGCTAGAGCATCTAATGTGGTTCCGCTATTTAAGAAGGGTTGTAGAGATAAGCCAGGGAACTACAGGCCAGTGAGTCTACGTCAGTGGTAGGGAAACTATTGGAGAAAATCCTGAAGGAGAGAATCTATCTCCACTTGTAGAGGCAAGGTTTGATCAGGGATAGTCAGCATGGCTTTGTCAGACGGAGGTCATGCCTAACAAATTTGATTGAATTTTTTGAGGAGTTGACCAGGTGTGTAGATGAGGATAGTACAGTTGATGTAGTTCATATGGATTTCAGCAAAGCCTTTGACAAGGTCCCACATGAGAGACTTATAAAGAAGGCAAATACACATGGAATACAGGGTAACTTGATAAGCTGGATTCAAAATTGGTTTAGTTGTAGGAGACAGAGGGTGATGACAGAAGGATGCTTTAGTGACTGGAAGCCAGTCAGTGGCATACCACAGGGATCTGTGCTGGGTCCCCTATTATTTGTAATTTATATAAGCGACATAGTTGACTATGTGGGGGGTAGGATTAGTAAGTTTGTGGATGACACAAAGATTGGCCAGGTGGTTAACAGTGAGGTTGAATGTCTTGGGCTACAGGAAGATAAGTGGCAGATGGAATTTAACCCTGAAAAGTGTGAGGTGATATACTTTGGAAGGAGTAATTTGACAAGGAAGTATTCAATGAACGGCATGACACTAGGAAGTTCTGAGGAACAAAGGGACCTTGGCACGTGTGTCCATAGATCTTTGAAGGCAGAGGGGCATGTTAGTGGGTGGTGAAAAAGGCATATGGGACACTTGCTTTTATTAATCGAAGCATAGATTATAAAATTTGGGAGGTCATGTTGGAGTTGTATGGAACCTTGGTGAGGCCACAGCTGGAGTACTGTGTGCAGTTCTGGTCACCACATTATAGGAAGGATGTGATTGCACTGGAGGGAGTGCAGAGGAGATTACCAGGATGTTGTCTGGGATGAAACATTTAAGTTTTGAAGAGAGGTTGGATAGACTTGGATTGTTTTCATTGGAACAGAGAAGACTGAGGGGTGACCTGATCAGGTGTACAAGATTATGAGGGGCATGCACAGGTTGGATGGGGAGCAGCTGTTCCCCTTAGTTGAAGGGTCAGTCACAAGGGGATATAAGTATCAAGGTGAGGGGCAGGAGGTTTAGGGGGATGTGAGGAAAAACTCTTTTACCCAGAGGGTGGTGATGGTCTGGAATGCACTGCCTGGGATGGTGATGGAGGAGAGCTGCCTCACATCCTTTAAAAAGTACCTGGATGAGCACTTGGCACAACATAACATTCAAGGCTATGGGCCAAGTGCTGGTAAATGGGATTAGGTAGGTAGGTCAGGTGTTTCTCATGTGTTGGCAAACTCGATGGGCACTCTGTGATTCTGAGATGTGTAGGTATGCCTGTAGTTTACACACACATTGTTCTCCATCCATGAGAAATATCTTGTCCCTTCCTGATCATTTTTCTCCCCACTCTTACCAGAATTTCCCATTAGGATCACAAGCTTCTATGTATGTGCACTTCTGTTATCACTCTGTGGTGAAGCATGTTAACTCACCAGTATGTTACCAGAATTTGTAACCAACCATTTGTTTTTATCAAGACAAATCAGCTTTACTATGACCCAAGCACTGGAATTTACTATTATTATGATGCTGAGAGTGGCCTATATCAGTTTCATTCTCGAGTGGATCTACTAGCATACTGCCCAACAAATGCACCGAAAAAGGTTAAGAAAAAACGCAAAGGAGTGGAAAAGCTTGCATCAAAGGAAGAGAAAAAGGTATGTCACATTTCATTGTCCTTACTGCAGCTGAGATCAAAATTAGCGTAATTCAGCCTGCAAATACTGTACTGCACATTAAAGAGACTCAAGCTTGGCCTAAATAGCCAGGTGGTTATGGTACTGGGTTTGTAACCCCAAGATCAAGAGTTCAAATCTCACAATGGCAAACAATGTAACTTCATCTGAATAGGAACAGATGGAAATGTGTTTGTGCTCAAAAGAGTTACAAAGATTTTAAAGAGACTCAAACATTGTCCTTTTAAGAGTTCAAACTCATTAGTCTCTTAAGATTCAGGTGGTCTCCTTTCCATTATGCCGTATGTGACCACATGACTTTTCAGTAGTCTCATTCTGGCATTCTGCCTTCAATGTCAATCCCCTTCATCAGTGGTTATGTCTCACTGTTAGCTTTGCACAAAAAATGTAATAGTTTTTCACACTTTCTGAAAATAGTTTGGTAGTAAAGAACTTGATTATTGCTGAAAAAAATGTCAAAGATTTTTGTCTTGTACTCATCAGGACACTTTGCAAGAATAGCAATATAAGGGGAAAACAATTTATATTGTCTGAGAAGAGAGTGCTACTTGGATAGCAAGTGGACTCTGATTGGTAAAGGCATTGTCATGGAGAATGCACCAATTGAGTGTACAGTAGCAACAAAAGTACTTTTTGCCACTAACAGGATGCTGTTGTCAAGCCAACAAGATGTTCTGCCCATCACACAAATGCGTAATGTGGTATATGAATTTCAGTGCCAGTCTGATGCTAGGTATGTAAGCCATACGTCTCAAAGACTGGCAGATCGTACCAAACAGCATGTCCCAACCGCTGTTCGCAGCGGGAGAGGTACAGACCATAACCAACTAGCTGTGTTTGCAAAACTCAGTGTCCAACATTAGATGTGATTCCGCGATTGGACAATGTTTGCTAAATAATCTTTAGTGTGCTAAGAATTACCCTGACAATCAATTTATGATTGTCATTCAGGCTCGCATTTGCATGTACTGGAAGCTACATACATGGGGCCCTGTTCTTTGCAGAGATAAAGAACATGTACACACGTTGCGCCTGTTTCAGCTAAACAAACTAAATGACAGCGATACACTGACTCATTCCTCAGGGCAATGCCTTGACCAATCAGGGTCAAACTGCCTGGTTTAAATTTCAGACAGTACTTGGCAATTAACTGTCAGTCACCATCAATTTGTGCATTCTCCATGGCAATGCCTTTACCAATCAGAGCCCAATTGCCAACCAACCAGCATTCTTCTTATACAGTATAAATTGTTGCTTTCCCCTTAAATTGGTATTCCTGAGAAGTGTTCTGATGAGCACAAAGAGCTTCAACATGTGTCTGTCTTCAGCAATTTTCGGAAAAGCATAACAAAGCTATATTAGCATGATTTTGTGAAATTTTGTCATTTTTCACACTTCAGAATCCACTTAGTTTAGAAGAATTGGAATTTGTCATAAGATTCCATTTGAATCCCAGTTTTGCTGAAGTATTTCCAGAGACTTGTCATAAGCATTCAGGTGGCCTAGCTATGGGAACATCTTGTTGTAGGATTATAGACTGCTTACCTTAACCAAGGAACAATGTCACTTTTGGTCATTAGATAAATAATAAACATGCGCTAGACAGACTGCAGATATCTGCAGAACTCCTTACAAGCAGCATGGTGAACAGTATGGTTCATGATAAAATGCATAAGTGCCAATATCCCCTGAACACAGCATGATTGCACACCACACTCCCCTGAATGGCTGCACCAATCTTTCCTCTCTGCAACCTAATCATGGTATGCGTCAAACCATGAATAAAAGAACCATGTTCTCGTATATGGGCTTCAGCTGGTGCCTTCTAGCAGCAGTTGTTCCAACTTTCAGTGTTTCCTTGTCAGTTGTATGACAGATGTGCTTCTGGTGTGATGCAAGGACCTATAAAGGACAACTTAAAACCTGCCAGCCACCATGAAAGCTAAATCTTCAAGTACAATTCCTTGTATCAGGTTTATTCAACATGAACTGGTTTATTCTAGCCTTCATATGAAGTTTTTGGCATAGAGACATGCCTGCTGTGAGGCTGACTACTCTTACATCATACTGAGTGGCAGGATAATGTGAACAGGAGACCTCGCGTTCTGTTGCCATCCTCTGTTTTTGCAACAAATTTCAACTCTCACCTTGGTCCTAGATCTCACACATGGACTGAAAAAAGCCCCTACATTACGTGCCTAGTAATTCTGAACAGTGAAAGATGTTGAGGCACACACTTTCTATGGCACATGCTTATAGTTTTCTATCTGAAGAAAAAAAACCAAAGCAGCCAGTGTCAGTATGAATCAACAGCTTGCATTCATGATCTTTGAGACCCCCTTTTGAAGCCATGTAAGGCCATATTACCACACAATACCTAACATTGAATAGAAAGCATTTTTTTTAAAAAAGGAAACCTCGGTCTATATATTTCCCTTGAGCTTTATGATTCTCTGGTATCATGCATAAAAATATAACATGCCTCACACATTCCTAATGCAAGAGAAAGCCAGCCTGTTCCTTTTTGATTGTGCTGCAAGTCTCCAAAGCACTTAAAGTATCTACTGTAACTATCTGAAGAACCATGTTAAGAGCCAATATCAACAAGATTCTTTGGCAGTTTTCCTTTCCAATAGATCCTCCATTGTATCTAGAAACAACAACAGTGCTCCCATCTACCTCTTCATTCTCTGTCTACCCCTTATCCAATTTGGAGCAACTTTTAGGAGACGAGCATGAATATGGTCCAGGTCTATCACTCGGGTGTTTCGTAAATGGCACAATGTGTACTCCAATTTCTTTGATCGACATGATTCCTTGAAGCTGCCTATCTGTGCAACATTTTCTACTGGCTTTACCAAGTTCCTTCTGGATGTCAGATGACAACTCATCATAATCCTATTTCCAGACCTGAGGATGTGGTGCAGAGTTACAGCACTGTTGTATTCCAAGTGAGAACATAATTAGTTGAGCCAGAGCAGTGTCTCCTGTCACACAATTAACTGTAATCGTTAAGTATTATCACCCTTCAATCCTCTATTTGAACAATGTTGCAGTTTCATTTTGCAGAATGATTATTGGAACATGACAACATTACGGCCAGCAGAAACTTGTTAAAATATACTTCAGTTCTTCACATATCAGTCTTCAGATGCACCTTTATGGGGCAACAACTTGGGTAAAAGAGCAGCCAATGGCTTATATACATGATTTGTGTATGCCACATAAAATCATTAATACTAAACAGACTTGAATGACAATGACTTTTCATTTTTGTTTTCAAGTATGCATTTCAATTTTTTCCATAACTTATCCAATTTTCTTGTTTTGCCTGATATGGCATTTTTATAAGCTCGTAAGAAAATAGGGGCAGGAGTAGGCCATTCATCCATTGAGCCTGATCCCCCATTCAATAAGATCATGGCTGATCTGATTCTGGCCTTAACTCCACTTTCTTGCCCCCATTATCCTTGACTCACATTGTTGATCAAAGCATCTTTTTGCAAGTAAGGACAGGTGTACAACTTCCTTCAGGGCCATCACCAGTTCTTCCTGTAGCTAAGGGACAGAAGATGTCCAGATCCTGCTCAGATGTGACTTGTCCTTTCAATTTTTTTCAATTAAGCTGGACTAGGACCCGTGTTGCACTGTCTATGGCAATGAGCATTAACACACTGATGCTTTGCCAGGGCCTTTGGTTTTTTTAATGTCCAACTGCTCATTAGATTCTGTTCCTCCTGTCTCCAGGTGCTGCAAATGACAGAATCAATGGCTAAATTGAAGATTTCTTCTTTGGGATGGTCAGAATCAGCAACAGGTAGATTAATGACAAAAAAAATAGATTTCTGCTGTACTGTCCTACAGTGGGTAATGTTGGAACTAAGCCATAAATTATATATATCAAACAGAATCCAAATATAGAGAACCCTTAATATTAAAATACTTAATCGACAGATGTCTTGCCGAGGAATATAATACTACCTCCCTCTGCATTCTTTTTCCATTGTTCATTAGTTGTTTGCTGTCCATTATCTTGGAATCAGCATTGAAATCTTGATGTGGTACAAAAAAACCTAAAAGTTTCATTCATGCAAATAGCATGGTCTCATGAAATGAAAATTTGTGACAGGGGTACAGAATTAATAAAAGCCTCCCTAGACCAAAATTTTGTCACTGAGGTTATTTGAAAAAAAACTGTAAATTATATGAAGTTCAATAGACCTTAAAAATTAGTATTGTTCAGAACTCACTTTACAGAAGAGGGGCATGTCACCTTGCACAGTGGAGTCTCAATTGAGCAGAGTGGGGTGGATAATATTTATTTGACAACAGATCTTCCAGAGAAGACAGCTGCAAAGGAGGGGAGCCACCCTGACCTCAAACTTAATGTAGAGGATAGGACCTGCTGCGTGTTTCCAGCATTTTTCCTTTTATTTCAGGATTTCTAACTTCTGCAGTATTTTTGTTTCAGCATATTGTCTGGTAAATTATTTACATGATGCTACTTAATCATCATTGAAGTAGCTGGAGAAATTATGTTATCGAGGGAGGAAAGAATTTTTCAAGTCAGACCAGACTAGTACCGTCCTCTGCATCTTTTCATTCTCACAACAACCTCATTCTTTACATCATATGTCCTAGACTGTATACTATTATTAAGTTGTTTGGCCATGTTACCATTGTTTAAGATTGTATATCAGTAGGTTACCAACATTTAAAAAGGCCAACTTTAAAATAAAAATCTGCTCAACTTACATATTTATATTTATTAAAGCTGTCAGTCACCTTATATTGCTATTGCATTATGATCTGGAGCTAGTAGTAATATTGTTGTGGTCAACACTAGCCTTGATCCCTCCAACTGCATGTCCTTAGCAGAACTGTACTACAAATCAAGTTGCCCTTGTTATGACCTGGCAAATGATGTGTGCTAGGCGGATCAAATCCATGAGGGAAACTTGATCACGTGGTCACAACTGTTTTGCAATTTGTATTTTATTTCGAGATGTGTGCCTTGACTTAAGACGTAATAAAACTACCGCGACTTCAGAAGTTTTAGAAAACTAAATTAAACACTTATCAACATAAGAAAAGATTTCAAGCACATACATAAGTCTACAAAATACTATTATAATAACTCCTAAAACCCCTATTTACTCTGGCTCCCAGTTACACCTCCATTAAAGCAACAGTAAAAACAAATAGACTTAAACAGACCCAGGCAAAGCAACACACTACTCTGGACAGTTGCATTCGAAATGGGTTTTCTCAGCTTTGGTTCCTGTAGACAGCAATTTGATGCACAATGGCTAGAGGCTTTTCACACTTCTGTTAGATCTTAGAATTCCTTCTCCTCTTACAATAGCCTCATCTCCTTTATACAGGTTTCTCCCTTTGTAATGCAAATTCCATTGTTCCAATATGTCATTGTAACTTTCCTTTTCTCATAATATAAACCTTCCATAGTACTAATTATATCAGTAACCTTTGGGAAAATAAACACACTGTTTGGCTTAGCTTCTTCTGGCTAGGTGTAACATCTTACCATCTCTTTGAAATTCAGACTAACCTAATTTATCTAAAAATCCAAATTTTCCTTACACCTCACATTCTAAAACTACAGCCATGTTTACGTATTTAGCATCTCAAACCTAATTTCTTGTTGATAACTCAAAACCTCCAGACCAGCTGTCTCCAATCCAGTTAAATCCCCCCCACCTCTCTCCCCCTCTCACACACACACACGCATACACACACTCTCTAATCCAAACCCCACTATTAACCTCCCTTTACAATAAATCACAATATTATGAAAATTATTATATTTTTATGACACCTTTAACTTAAAATAAATCAGAATGAAAGTGAGACCTACACATAACATGCATCTAGAACATGCCTAAATACAGAGAATGCTGGAAGTGCACAGCAAGTCAGGCAGTGTCATCAATATAGGCGGATGAATATTTCATCAGGACAAATCTGTGCATTATGGTTTGTCTGTGTATATTAACAGAAAATGCTCGAATTTACCAGGCTTCATTGTGAAATGTAACCATCCACTTTTCTTTCCACAGACAAAACAAATGTCTGCTGTTCTTGGAATACTTCTAAAATAGTCGAGCAAACAGATAGGGACATCTATGAATTAATTTGTTGTACCATACTTAACACTTGAAATTACAGCCCAAATGTTATGACTAATAAGGCAACAGCAACACCTCTTATTAAAGACACTAGTTAATCCAAAAAAATTGCAGTAAAGCCCTTTGAATAACACTAATCTATATTTTTTTTGAAGTGGCTTTTACTCTGAAAATTTCTTCTGTATTCTCTGTTTCACAGTCAGTCATGTGGTAGCCAATTTACTTTTTTGTTCATGGATTGTAAACATTGCTGGCAAGATCAGCTTCTATTGCCCAAATCTATTTGCCCTTGAGGCGGTGGCAAGCTGCTTTCTTAAACCATTGCAGTCCATGTGGTATAAGTACACCCACAGTGCTGTTAGGGAGGGAGTTCCAAAATTTTGAACCAGCAACTTTGAAGGAATGGTGATATGTTTCCAAGTCGGAATGGTGTGTGAATTGGAAGGAAATCCTGTAATGTTCCAGTGTGCCTACTGCTCTTATCCTTCTTGGTAGTAGAGGCTGAGGAAGGTGCTGTTGAAGGAGCCTTGGCGAGTTATTGCAGTGCATCTTGTAATGGTACACACTGCTTCCACTGTGCACAGGAGGTGGTGGAAGTGAATGTGGTTTCTGAGGTTCCAATATTATTTGGTGTGCATCATCCTTTATTGATGAAATCTTATCACATATAGCCTCTTACTCCAAATAGCAGCAGTTGAAGGTATACAATGATTGGACTGCTGATACAGACCTAAGACATTTTCTTTACACCACACACAAACCACGTTACGTTGCTTTCCTGAAATTTTCACTGCCGCATGTATATGTATCCAAAGATCAGAGACTTTTGAAAGTTTTAACATTCCATTTGTCATTGACAAGTACCGAAAAACACTTTCGAAACAGGCCCTTGAAATTTGATATTTCTATTATTTCCTCTAAGGATTCTGTAGCTGATATGCCGAAAGCTTCAAGTAATTGCAGGTCCTGTGACCCAGAAGGGAGTGAGGTATTGTCAGAAGGACCAGCAAACAAACGAAAAAAAACAAAAATGGAGAATATTGATCAGGATTCATCCAATGAACTTAGTCTAAATGTAGAATGTATCCATGATGAAGATGATGTTGAAGTGAAATTGGAAGAGAAGGAAGAGGCTGAATTTGGAAGCGAACTAGAAGAAGGAGAAATTACAGACTCGGACAAAGAAGAACACTATACAGATGAAACGAGTGAAGAATCAAGCGAAGCTGAAAGCGATGAAAGTGAGAAAGAAGAAGGTGAGTGATGGTTTACTGTGTGATCATATTCAGTAATACTTTTTGGATTTATATAAAATCAGTTGCAAAAGTCAAATAATTTTACAGATTTAGATTCCAGATGTGGCCGTGTGGGTTCTTTTAATCACATTGTATGAAAATTTCATTTTTTCATTACTATGACATTCCACCTACTTAGCAGATGCAACTCTATGCTAGTCTGCTCCTTAATCTCTATTGACTGGATCTTCTAAATTAGCATGAATTATTAGGGCAGTTTTGTCATTTAAATAACATGCCATTTGCCTTTCTTTATCGGAAACAATATTTAAACACAGCTATGGTGTTTTTTAATTTGTTTCCAGCATTCCAAAATTCATAATATTATTAAACATATTATTAAGGTTGCTAGTTCTTTACCCATATTCTTTCATATTCACTAAATATGCATTGGTGTACATACCTTTCAACCTCTTACACATAAGGTGACTGCGTTCTAGTAATCTCAGTTGATCTCCCCACCCCTTTGCAAGGAGTGACGGCTTCTAATAGTTTCAGATCCTGGCACAAGCACAAAACATTATTCTGTTTCGTTGAACCATTGTGTCTCAACAGCTAATAATAGCAAGTCTTGTACATCACTGCACTTCTGCATGCTGTCACATTTGATGTTACTTTTTGCTCTAATGAAATAAAGACATGTCTTTCATGCTTTCTCTCTTTCTCTGAAACTTGCTTGATATGACCATGTCGGGTTGAGATTTTTTGAAAGCACTGGTGGAGTAATTCTTAACAGCATTCCCATTAACTGTTCTACAGGGCTACATCTGTTTACCAGTTTGACAGGTATGGTATGTTTAAAAAAAAAACAAAATTTGCGTTGATTTTCCAAGAAGGTTCTTTGTAGTTTGCACTGCTCTCTCTACCTTCCTGTTACATGCCATGTGAGCAAATCAATATTGCTTTGGAAACGTAGCAAAATTCAAACCAGAAAATTGTGGTCTGATATTCCATAATATGCAAGTATTGATTTTTAAGTGTTCCACAATTAGGGTTGTCATCTCTCCAGAAATTGCTCTGGAGCCCCCAGAAATTAAAGGTTAATCTCCTGGACACTTCTGAGTAACAGAGGAGAAAAATCATAGGGGCGCCAAATAAAAGCTTTATTTTTATTCTCTTTGAGCATCTTTGTCAGTTATAAAAATGTTGGAGATGGAGAAAAAGGTGGAGCTGCAGGAGGTGGGAGGCCATGTGATGAAACCTTCAGTATTAGGTCTTACTTGAGTCAGCAACCCTATCTAGAAAGTCATGCGGCGTGGTCAACTGTGAGTCAACTATGCTTATTTATGAAATGCAAGAAGTATTCTATAATGAAATAAAATTGTGCCTTTCCATTTAGTAGACTATTCCCAGCTTTATGCTTAACAAAGCAGATGGTATCATGAGCTCAACCAAGTGTATATTTCCCTCAAAGGATTTAAAACAGTTCTGAACAAATTTGAGATGTATTCAAGGCAAATCACTACTGCTTATCACACATTTTTTCTATTTCTCAATGCTTCAATGCACAATGTGTTCTCCAAGCACCTGGGCCGTGTTGATGTAGGAATCACTGGGTGCTCCATTTCTAGACCAATCCATCTTGCAGTGACACTCTGCTTTCACAGTCTAGTTCATTCTTAGTTCATGATTTTCTGGCAGCCTTCCATGAAGTAACCCATAATGAGAATCAGGCTGCATGCTTCATTTACCTTTACTTGAATCTTCACTTGTTCTGGGTGATCTTCATTTTCTGATAGCTTCTGGGACAGTAGTGTTCACATAAGCATCCTGATCGTCAAAAGAATTGAGTTGTCTTAGTCAGTTCTCATACTGGAGCTTGTAATAGACTTTCAACTGTTGTATGGGCTTTTCCTAGAATTATACAGGAGAGCTGAAGCTTAAGCAGAAGCTCTATTTCACAGTGGTAGTGCTTGTGATCATTCTAAGGTTAAGAAACTTTACTTTGTTAAATGATTGTTGAATCTTTCACATATTATGGCTAAACCTTCTATAAACTTGGATATATCCTTTGTCCTCTGGTAATTGTGATTTCAGCAACAGTTTATCACCAAAATCATGTTATGAAACTGGAATAGCCGCATAAATACTGTGCCTTCAGGAACAGGTCAGAGGCTGGGTATTCTATAGCAAAAGACTCATCTCCTGATTCATCGATGCCTTTCCAAGGCCTAAGTCAAAAATGTGATAGAGTACTCTCCAATTGCTTAAATGAGTGCAGCTCAAATGACACTCGAGAAGCTTGACACCATCCAGGACAAAGCAACTCACTTGATTGGCACCCATTCACCATCTTATATATTCACTATTTCCACCACTGAAGCACCATGGCTGCAGTGTGTACCTTTAAAACGATGGCACTACAGCAACCAGCCCAGGTTTCAACAGCATCTCCCAAATCACAACCTCTTCCACCTAGAACAGGTCGGCACCCTGCTGATCGGGAGTCAAATGCAGCTCATTAAAGACTCAAGGTCCCCACCCTTGATTGATCAAACCGATTTTGCAATTAAATGGTTTGTTCTGTTTTTTGACTTTTAATAGCATTATACTTGTGAGAAAGTGTTATTCAATTAATAACTTTTTTGTAAAAACCTTTAAAGTTTTGTTGAAATGTGCTCTGTCCTGTTTTTGATTATTATTGGCTTTTGAGTAACAACATTGTAGCTCTTAAGATATTGCATTTTTTACTAAGTTCAAAAATGGCTCATGTTGCTAAGTTTGCAGACCCTTGACCTAGAAGGACAAGGACAGCAGGTACAAAGGGCCACCATCAACTGCAAACTCCTCCAAATCACACACCGTCCTAACATGGAAATATATCCCCCTTCTTGTTGCTGGGTTACAATCCTGGAGCTCCCTCCCTAACTGCATTGTGGGCGTACCTATACCACATGGATTGTAGTGGTTCAATAAGGTGGCTCACCACCACCCTTTCTAAGAGCAACTAGTGATACCTAGTAAATGTTGGCCTTGCCAGCAATGTTCACATCCTATGAATGATTTATTTTTTAAAAATCTTTCAGTACACAAATTCATCTTCCAAGCTCACAAAATTTCATTGGTGATGAACTGGCTTTTGTTTTTAATTGCTCAGTAGTTTGCTATTAGAGCTACTCTAACTTTAGAACGTTTTTACATGACAGATGCCTGGGTGGTTTTGTTTTCCCTGTTAGATATAGTTGCATTTCCCTAGCAGGTCCATGCATAACATTTGTTGATCATCAGAGATATTTATTAATTCAGACATTGTAGTGATTGCCTATATTTTTTCAGGGCCTTCTTTAAGTCCTGATGAGTTTATCTGAAAGTTCACCTCAATTCAGTGTAACACTTTCATCTTGGAGGGTCCTAAGGTCTGTCTTGTTCTCTTTAGATCCCCATACACATTGGGATGACACATTTTTTACAATTCCTCCAACAACTCATCATCCCTCAGGCCAGGGTGGTGCAGAGTTTTCTATTTATTGTGTAGTGTGCTATGTTCTTCATGCTATACTTAGTGGCAGACAGCAGTGAAGAAATTCTACATTTCTGTGTGACATGAAATTCCCCTCAAATGCTTCTGCACTGCCTTTTTATTTTACTGTTGCTGCAAACAGTTTTGTCTTAATGAATTGAAATCTGTCTTTTATTCTCCACCCCCCCCCCACCTTGACCTCAAGTCAAGCAACTAAATTTCAATCATGGCAGATATAGTTGCGTGCAATTCATAAGTTTGAAATTATTCCCTATGTTAGGCCACTTCGTTGAGGATCAACTACTGTCCAGATTTACTTCATCTGCAAATGATTCACAGAAGCAAAATTTTAAACCCCGAACACCATGGGCTCTTACCTCCTGCAGTAACCTTTTATGTGACACCTTATTCAATGCCTTTTGGAAATCCAAATGATACCCCTTTATTCATGTCAATGCCAAATATGATGCAATACTGCTAATCTTGGACTGACCCCCAGCATTGTCGTTACTTTGACCAGTTACAGTATAACATATGGATTTTAGTTTCTTGAAAGCTTAAATATTCTTCTACACTGACTAATAGTCAACCTTTAAATCAGAAGAAAATAAGGCTGTATTGTAAGGAGTCTGTAACTTGCAGTTCAGCATGCACTTTATTTGGTGCTTGTGGTGAATACAGTAGTGGTGCAAATGGTCAGGATAACTAGTTGTGCTCACACCACTACAGGCTATTCGATTCTATGATAAGAGGGTACAATAGACTTGTTTTGGTATTGCACAAGAGTTGAAATTCCACCATGTAAGTTGTGAAAATTAATGTAATAAATTTGATGATTTGTGCACCAGCACCTCAAAAGAGTGACCATGAACACTGTTAGACTGATGTAAAATCCTGACTGGTTCACTAACATCTCATTCTGGCCTGCAAGTGACTCCAATTCCTCACTACGTGCTTGAATCTTCATGCCTCAGGCCAAGTACAAGTGAAAAACACTGCCTCGTCACAGACCAAAAACAAATATATGTTTTTAAATGTGTTATATCACTACATAACACCTAAGATCATAGATCAGAGCAAGGCATTTGTAGCCTTTTTATAGGCACAGTAAAGTCCAAATTTCAAATCTTGCAATTACTTTAAAAATCTCTTATACTTCAGTCATAAAACTATAAAAGTTTTCAATTAAATGTAACACTTATCCAGTGTTACATTTGATGATGTTAGCTCCAATAACCCAAATATTCATTCAAATTTCTAATACTGTAGCTTTCCCAAGTGTCCCAAGGAGAGTGAAACCGTCCCTCTTGAGGGAATAATAAAGGACCCCCATCACAAATTATATTAGATCTCACTGGAGCAAGAAATATATATATGAATTCTACCTTTTGCTTATAGGTTGAATAAATTGAATACCTGGTAAAGAGCTGTGGAATGCTGTATTTATCCCATGAATAATGTACTTGAGGTTTGCCTGTTGGATGATATTTCCCTTCTCAACCATGGGCCTTTATTACCACCTCGATGGCTGGGAGAGGGTCAGAGTGATGGGTATTAAAGAACAAAATCCATCCCGAATACGCTGCACATGTGCTCTTGCCACAGATGCTACCTGATCTGCGTGTTTCTCACATTTTCTGTTTTTATTTCCAATTTTCAGTATTTGCAATATTTTGTTGTGGTTTCATGTTCAACCAGCCTGTTCTTGCTGGGCATGTGAGACCTTCATATGATTAGCAAGACAAAAATTGCAAACTATCTTAAAGCAAATATGTATGTGTTGCACTTTGATAAAGCTTATCTTGAAGGTTTTAATTTTGATTGCCATGACCATACAATTAAGATAAATAATTTCTGTCCTTTTCTATATTACTTCCTAACGTATAGGTCAGCCGTGGCCTCCGTGTATTCGTGTGATAGTGGTACGATCACCAGTTCTGGAACCTGGTACACTCTTCATCATCACTGCAGTGAAGTCAGCGACAATTGGAAGGTATCGGACATGCTGTGCCAGTTAAGCAGGGATAATCAATAGCAGATCAGTTGTTAGGTTAGGCGCTAAAGGATTTTACCTGACGCTGTGCTGTATTGTTCATGCAGTTTTTTTGTTGGAGTTGCGAATGTTCTCTTCAGTTTAATTAGTATCCTGTTCTTCTATCTTGTGAGAAAATAGAAAAACACATTTTGGTTTTTTTTCTTGAAAAGATAAGCACTGTCAAAATTGTGAGCACTTCCCAAAATTGTTACAGTGCACCCTGTTGTGTCTGCCCCAGAAGATATTGATATCTTGAAAAAAATGGTGTATTTTAAAGAAAAAGAAGATATTGTTCCAGTTTTCTAAACTTGTAAGCTTTTTGGACTCTCCACTTGTGGAACATTTGCTTCAGAACAGGTTGTATCTGATAGGTCCATGTCGTACCACAAATATTCTGATGCTAGTGAATTTGCCTGTTTTCCACATGCAACAGAAAGACTTGCATTTATAAAGCACCTCAGGATGTCCCAAAGCACTTTCCAGCTAAATGAGCACTTTTGAAGTGTTGTCATCGTTGTAATGCAGCCATATCTGGAACTCCTAATGGCATAATAATTAGCATTGATTTTATTTGTATCTTTTTAAGATGCAGCTTGTTTTTATCCAGCACTGTGAATAAAGCTGACTCAACCACTTTTTGAAATATGTTATGATTGAGAGCACATCATTATATCTGCAAAGCTTCCTACCTTTGCTATTATAGTATGCTGGTATAATATGAACAAATGAGGAAGAACCTCATATTCTTTGTTCATTATTTTATTTCTCATAAGTTCACCTGCCATGGACGAAGCGGCGCCTCTCCTGTTCTTCAGTCTTCCCTAATTTTGAGCACCTCATCAATTTTTGTGTGTGTCTACTTAGTTTTTACCACTCAGCTCCCATCAAGAGAATTGAATTGCAACTTCAGGATAAGATCTTAAATGCACAATGAATAGATTAGATCTTGTGGCTTAGATGCCCAACATAAGGACTTAAAAGTAACAAACTCAGCTTTCTTTTTTTTCAAGCATATGGGATTTTAGTTTGTCCATTTTGATCAGGTCTCTGGTGTTTTCATAAGGTTGCCTGTGTCCTTTCTGTGGAGCTTACCAACGATAAATTCACCAAGAAAATACCTTGAAACAATTGGAGACTTTTACAAACGCCACTTAATGTTTAATGATCGTAATTGGATGAAGTAAAGTGAATGCCTGCAACACATCTTCCTTACATAATCTGTTCAGCCTCAAAAGGAAGTCTTAGGACGCTTTGCCACTGTTGGACCAAAGTACCCCGCCCTGTAGTTGGATAAGGAAGGGAAGTGTTGTGATGATGTATCTCTAGCAATTGTACATGAGTGTATTCTTTTAGGGTGCCCTGATTAAGGCAGGCATTGTATAATTCTTAAATTTCACTACCCCGACCAAAGAACAGGATTTTACTGTTCAGATCTTCCTTGGTCTCCCATTCCTTGGCATAATATATCAAGTGACTCATCCACTGACTGAGCAATTTAAAGTATTTGCAAGAGCCCACAGAATTTTGAATGCTCCAATTTAGCCAAAAATAGTAGCTATTTTTCTATATATTTGGTTGTCTTTTTGCCAAAAAAGAATAGAATTAGGAACTTCTCAATTTAATTTTTGGGTTTTTGATATAAAGTTCCAAAGGTACCTGCATCATAACTGCAATGTACTGCATACAAGAGTAGTCAGTGAATAATGAGTCACGTATAGTCCAGACCAGGTTAGAACGACAGATTTCCTTCCCTAAGGGGCATTAGTGAACCAGATGAGTTTTTACAACAATCGACATTGGTCATCACTAGACTTTTTACTCCAGAGTTTTTAATTGAATTCAAATTCCACCATCTGCCATGGCAGAATTCGAACCCGGGTCCCCAGAGTATTACCCTGGGTCTCTGGATTACTAGTCCAGAGACAATACCACTGCGCCATCGCCCTCGCTGCCCCCTCCCCAACCAATGGATCAGATCTAAGCTCTGCTGTTCTGCCACATCTAGTCATGAACGGTGGTGGACAATTAAACAACTCACTGGAGGAGGAGGCTCCACAAATAGCCCCATCCTCAGTGTTGGAGGAGCCCAGCACATCAGTGCAAAAGACAAGGCTGAAGCATTTGCTACAATCTTCAGCCTGAAGTGCTGAGTGGATGATCCATCTCGGCCTCCTCCGGAGGTCTCCAGCATCACAGATGTTAGTCTTCAGCCAATTCGATTCACTCCATGTGATATCAAGAAAACAGCTGAAGGCACTGGATACTGCAAAGGCTATGGGCCCTGACAATATTCCGACAATAGTACTGAGGATTTGTTCTCCAGAACTTGCCGCACCCCTAGCCAAGCTGTTCCAGTACAGCTACAACACTGGCATCTAACCAGCTATGTGGAAAATTGCCCAGGTATGTCCTATACACACAAAACAGGGCAAATCCAACCTGGCCAATTACCACCCCATCAGTCTACTCGCGATCATCAGTAAAGTAATGGAAAGGGTCATCAACAGTGCTATTAAGTGGCACTTGCTTAGCAATAACCTGCTCACTGACACTCAGTTTGGGTTCCGCCAGGCCATTCAGCTCCTGACCTCATTACAGCTTTGGTTCAAACATGGAGAAAAGAGCTGAACTCCCGAGGTGAAGTGAGAGCGACTGCCTTTGACATCAAAATGCATTTGACCAAGTGTGGCATCAAGGTGCCCTAGCAAAGCTATAGTCAATGGGCATCAGGAGGAAAACTCTCTGCTGATTGGAGTCATACCTAGCGCAAAGGAAGATGGTTGTGGTTGTTGGAGGTCAGTCAAATCAGCTCCTGACATAACGCAGGAGTTCCTCAGGGTTGTTTCCTCAGCCCAACCATCTTCAGCTGCTTCATCAGTGACCTTCCTTCCATCATAAGGTCAGAAATGGGGATGTTCACTGCTGATTGCACGATGTTCACTATTTGTGACTCCTCAAGTACTGAAGCAGTCAATGTCCAAATGCAGCAAGACCTGGACAACATCCAGGCTTGGGCTGAACAGTGGCAAGTAACATTCGTGCCACACAAGTGCCAGGCAATGACCATCTCCAACAAGAGAGAATCCAACCATTGCCCCTTGATGTTCAATGGCATTACCATCACTGTCAACATTCTGGGGGTTACCACTGACCAGAAACTGAACTGGACTAGCCATATAAATACTGTGGCTACAAGAGCAGGTCAGAGGCTAGGAATCGTGTGATGAGTAACTCACCTCCTGATCCCCAAAGCCTGTCCACCATCTACAAGGCCCAAGTCAGGAGTGTGATGGAATACTCCCCACTTGCCTGGATGAGTACAGCTCCCACAATGTTCAAGAAGCTTGACACTGTGCAGGACAAAGCAGCCTGCTTGATTGGCACCACATCCACAAGCGTTCACTCCCTCTACCACCGATGCACAGTAGCAGCAGTGTGTGCCATCTATAAGATGAGTTGCAGGAATTCACCAAGGCTCCTTTGACAGCAGCTTCCAAACCCATGACCACTACCATCTAGAAGGACAAGGACAGCAGATAGATGGGAACACCACCACCTGGAGGTTCCCCCCAAGTCACTCACCATCCTGACTTAGAAATATATCACTGTTCCATTACTGTCGCTAGGTCAAATCCTGGCACTCCCTCCCTAACAGCACTGTGGGTGTACCTCCACCACATGGACTGCAGCGGTTCAAGAAGGCAGCTCACCACCACCTTCTCAAAAGCAACTATGGATGGGCAATAAATGCTGGCCCAGCCAGCGAAGCCCACATCTCGTGGATGAATAAAAAAAAAAGATCTCTGTACTTAAACCTACTTTATTCAGGCCAGTATTAGAAGGCATAATTCTATCTCCTAATTTAATGTTACATAATATTGATTATTTGTTTATCATTTTTGAACAAATTCAGCAAACTTGTGTTTAGCAGTTAAAATTCCAGTTTGCAAAACAACAATATTAAACATGCAACTTATTGGGAGTGGCGACATTTGGATTAATGACTTAATACTGCAGAAAATATTAGCATTCTGTTATAAAATGGCATAAGGTTGCTAAATGTCCTCTGGATATTTACTGGTTAAACAGCATTCTCTTTCAGATTGGCCCAATTTTAACTTTCCCAGGCTTCAGGCTCTTACTGTGGATGGGACATGAAAGCTGATTGTCACAATGCGATGTAGTGTTTCTGAGAGCAAGCTAGGAATGTGTTCCCTTAAATGATTTTGTCAACATTATGTGAAACTATCTTTGAACTATATTAATGGAACGCCAGAAAATGAAAATAAATGTAGCATGGTATATGCAATTAAGTTTTCAAATCACTGGCAAAAGTAAAGAAGGTGTAATGTGCATTGTTTTATTTTGTTAAATGTGATTCTTTTTATTTAACAGAGAGAAAGATATGGGCCATGCAATCAGAATAGCTGAAATTGGAGTTAGTAAGGTTAGTTATGTAATCACATTAAACTGTAAAAAGTGTAAATAGAATGGCATTAAAAAGATTGAGACTGTGACAATTTTAACTAGTTTCATTGTAAAAGCAAATACTTAGTAATGTTCTCGTAACAAAATATAATATTTCCAGAACTTCCTGTTCAGTGCGATACTAAATTACCTACCATTTGGTATCTTGAATAGCATCCATCTTTGGTAAATATGTATATATGGTATAAGTTTCAGATTTTTTCAGCCCCAAAACAAGAGAATGTTTATATCCCAATCTCCTAATTCCTTGCCCCCACCCGATCTATTTCTTCCTCCCTAACAGCACTGTGGGTGTGCCTACGCCACATGGACTGCAGCAGTTCAAGGCAGTGGCTCACCACCATCTTCTCAAGAGCAATCAGGTTTGGACAATAAATGCTGGCCTGGCTAGTGACGCCCAGATCCCTTGAAACATTTTTTTTAAAAAATCTACAAATGGTTCTCTTGATCTGAGTGATTAATGTAGGCATATATAAGGGAGCCTTGGGAACCTCACCCGTAAGTTTGGAGAGACCAAACGCAGACTGGGTGACCGCTTTGCGGAACACCTTCGGTCTGTCCGCTTGCCTGTCGCTTGCCATTTCAACACACCACCCTGCTCTCATGCCCACATGTCCGTCCTTGGCCTGCTGCAATGTTCCAGTGAAGATCAACGTAAACTGGAAGAACGGCACCTCATCTTCCGATTAGGCACTTTACAGCCTTCCGGACTTAATACTGAGTTCAACAACTTTAGATCATGAACTCTTTCCTCCATCCCCACCCCCTTTCCGATCCCCCTTTTCCCAATAATTTATAATTTTTTATATATATATATATATATTTTTTTTTTTCTTTCCCACCTATTTCCATTATTTTTAAATGTATTTCCATCCATTGTTTTATCTCTACCTTTTAGCCTATTTCGATCCCTTCCCCCCACCCCACCCCCACTAGGGCCATCTGTCACTTGCTCATCCTGCTTTCTATCCTTAATGTCATCATTAGCACATTCCTCAGCTAATATCACCACTGTCAACACCCCTTTGTCCTTTTGTCTATGACATCTTTGGCAATCTCTTCTTTGCCCCCACCAGTGATGCCCCTCTATCCAGTTCTACCTGTCCCACCCCCTTTCAACCAGCTTATATTCCACCTCATTTCTATATTTAGTCCTGATGAAGAGTCATACAGACCCAAAACGTTAACTGTATTCTTCTCCGCAGATGCTGTCAGAACTGCTGAGTTTTTCCAGGTATTTTTGTTTTTGTTTCAGATTTCCAGCATCTGCAGTATTTTGCTTTTATCTCGCCCGTAAGTTCTTGTTTTGTCCCAATGGGGAAATGTTTTGCCCCCATGTGCCCCCTGTTCCTTCACTGTCACTCGGTCAAAATCCTGGAAATCCTTTTCTAACAGCTTTGTGGGTGAATCTACACCACAAGGACTGCAGTGGTTCAAAAAGGCAGCTCACCACTTCTCAAGGGCAATTAGGGATGGACGATAAATCCTGGCCCAGCCAGTGATGCCCACATCCTGTGAACAATTAAATTGGAAAAAAAAAGATATTCTTTCCACCACATTGGGCGATAAAGCCTAACAGTACTGGGAATTGCAGATGTAACTTTGCATCCTACCATTCTGTGCCATTACTAGGTAATTCTTTATACTTTTAGATATTGACAATATTGGTCTTTGGTCTGTTTTCTTTTTCTCACATCCTGATTTCCATTTTGTTTAGTTCCATGCTGAAGTGTACTTTGACCAAGATCTACAGGAATACATGCTGGTAGACCAGGGGAGCCAGAATGGGACTGTGGTCAATGGGAACAGAATCCTCATGGTATGATTGTTACTGTAATCAATTAGTAAGATCTTTTCCTGGCCTTTCTCAACATCTAGGTGTGGGAGTGCGAACACTTTTCATGCTAACAGAAAACAAGAATGAAGTTAGTTTTGTTCTGAGAAAACTGTTCTGTGCAGAAGTCTAATATTGTTTTGAGTTCAGAGAGCTCCAACTCTTCACCCACACAATATGCTCTGCTTGTACTCTTCATTTTTTTTTGTTCATTTTGGCACTCCCATGTAAGTTGTCACAGAAGTAGAATTCTCAACCCAGTGCCTCAACCCCCCACCCAATGCTCAGAAGAGCCCTTCTTATTGTATAGATCTCTGGTCTAGTGACAATGACAGTAGCTGGATTCAACTTTGTTTTGTGAATAGAACACTTCAGGAGACATTCTGCAGAAAATGATCTGCTTCTAAGATTCTAATTCAACAATCAGAGACAAAAATGCATTGATTTTCAGAAGTAAGCAGAAGCTGAAGTTCTGACTTATGGGTTTGACCTGCGCATTCTTAACTTCCTTGAAACTGCACAGCCACAGCTTCCTATATTACTGTGTATCGTCAGTCATGTGTTATGGTGTTCTTGATAAAGCTGGTGCGTTATCAAGTTAAACTTACTATCATTTCATTGTTTGTTAACCTGAGTATTCAGAATGGCATCAGTAGGTAAGTAGGTCAGAGGCTAGGAATCCTGCGGCAAGTAACTCACTTCCTGACTCCCCAAAACCTGTACACCAACTACAAGGCCCGAGTCAGGAGTTTGATGGCATACTCTCCACTTTCCTGGATGATTGCAGCTCCAATAACACTCAGAAAGCTCGACACCATTCAGGTCAAAGCAGCCACTTGATTGGCACCCTTTCCACAAACATTCACTCCCTCCACCACTGACGCACAGTGGCAGTAGTGTGCACCATTTACAGATGCACTGCAGGAACTCACCAAGCCTCTTTCCACAGCACCTTCCAAATCCAGGACCACTCTCATCTGGAAGGACAAGGGTGCAGACGCATGGGAACACCACCACCTGGAAGTTCCCCTCCAAGCTATTCACCATCCTGACTTGGAAATATATCACTGTCCCTTCACTGTCGTTGGATCAAAATCCTGGAACTCTCTCCCTAATAGCAGTGTGGCTGTACCTATATCACATAGACTGCAGCAGTTCAATGAGACAGTTCACTACCACCTTCTCGAGGGCTTTTGGGTTTGGGCAACAAATGCTGGCCTAGCCAGCAATGCCCACATGCCATGAATGAATTTTAAAAATGTTAAAATCAGATGCAGTAGACTCGGACATGGTTCACTCGGGTGGGGGCGTATGTTACACTGGGGCCAGTACAATGCAAAACCCTTCATTTAACTAGCATTTATTTAGATTTTTGGAAATATTTGATTTTAGCCTGTAAATTAACACTATGATTGCAGGAGAATGAGTCTTTGCTGAGTGACTTGTTTGATCGTACGAAAGTGAAAACATCATCTCTTGGTTTATTCCTGGTCTGTGGAAATTATTCAAAAGTACACCATTTTCAATTAAATCTGTGTTTCGTATTCATTTAATTAAAGTACTCAATCTCCACTATTATGTATTTTTTAATTGCAAAAGAAATACAAAATGTAATTAATATCTTCTTGTTAGCCATCAACTTAATGTTTGTAATTTTTTCAGCCAAAAAATAAATGTGATCCTCATAGATTGGAGCACGGTGATGAAGTGAAATTTGGGGAGACGGTACTATCTTTCCATATCCATCCAGGAACTGATACATGCAATGGCTGTGAGCCAGGCCAGGTTAAAGCACACATGCGCCTCAATAAAAAAGAATTCACAGGTATTTGAATATGGTAAATTTATTATGCTTCTGTTATTGCAATATATATCCACTCTTGTTCTGAAACTAATGAATCATAAATAATAATATATGTTGAAGCCCTGATTACACACTAATATTATCCACATTTGCCTGTCAACTGAACTGGCAGAAATTAATGTTTCAAGTTGGATGAACCCTTTGAGTCAGATTTATTTTAAGCTGTCTCTTGCTCTATATTTAAAAAAATAAAATTTACATTTGGACAGTAAGAGGAGGAGCTGAACAACTATTCATGTCCTGTACTGGTATGCTGTGATCAGCTGTAGCTGGAGGATGCATGCTGAGTGTCCAACTACAGATAGTGACACGTCGCAGGTTTGAAGTGACATGTACATACTGCTGAGGCTAATGGTCTATAATGTCATCTCAGTACTTCTGTGTTATTCCCTGTTGTGCAACATTAATTATAAACTTGTCAGTATTACCCGTAATACCTCTTGTACTTGTAAGTGGTACTTCAGTTGGAATTTTTTATTGTTAAAAAAACTTATCGCACAACAGCTGCAGAACTCTCCTGGCACTGTGTTTTAATCTTGAGAGTTAACATGTAAGCATGCAGTTGCATAACAAATCCAGTAGGTGGTAGTCCAAGATAAGGAGGAAAGGCAAGTGCCAAGGAAATTATAAATACTCTTTAAGCTATTGGCACAGGCCCATACCTCAAATATCCCCTGCCACCTTTCTGAAGAATTTCTAAAGCTACCCTTCCTGTTGGAGCACTTGCCCCAACAGACAAGCAGCAAATATTCAAGGCGAACAGTTGAGAAACCCCTGTGGTATACTTGATAGCTCCTGCAGTGTCTCCTCCCTAGTTATGAAAATGTAAATCCTGCTGTTGAACTGAAGACATCCCTCCCCACTGGAAAATTTGCCATACTGCCTCAAAATATCACGGTTTGGACAGAATTATCCTGGCTTTTGATTTTGACCCTTGTGCACAAACTTCCTTTTTCCTGAGGTATACTGCATTAGGGAAATTGCCTGAAGCATGTGGAGGAAAATGAAAAAGTAGATTGCAGCCTTTTGATGTTTCTTATGGTATTTCTCATTCTTTTTTAAGTTATCTTCCAAATACCAGGGTTTCTCTAGCTACAGATCAGGTCATGGTTAATGTACCTTCCTAGTTGCAAGTATTGCATGATGCTACTTGTGATGTTGTACATGATTATCTGATGCGCATAATTTAGTTGAGATGTCTTGCCTTGTTTGTAATTTTAAGATTATTAGTTAAAAACAAGGAGGGAGGAAGACACAGTGCAATTTTGTCTGATTTTCCTATTCCATCCAAACTGGTATAAGGTGAAATTACTGATGATGCAAAGCAAAATTATTTATGGTACTGGTTAAAATGACCATGCCCTGTAGTTGAAGGGTCAAGATCAAGGGGACATGGATACAAAACCATATGTATGAGATTTTGAACAAAGCATAGGAGAAGCTTCTTTGCAGATTATGTACAATTCACTTCCATGATTGAGCTAACAATCATCAACATTTAAGTGTAGTTTGGTAAATGTATTTGCAGTACAGAAATAGGCCATTCAGCTCAACTGTCTATATGCTCTATGCGAACCTCCTCACCCACTTCTTCACCTAATCCCATCAACATTATCTATTCCTCCCTTCCTCATGCTCATCTAGTTTCCATTTAAATGCAATTCACCTCAACTATGCCTTGTATGTCAGTGTCTACCCTCTGCCATTTGCTAAAGCGGTTATGGAAAATGGCCTGTTTTTATGTTGTAATTTTCAAGTTTATTTCTGCCACTGAAGGTGGCCGGAAGTAATGTTTTCACCCCATTTGTTTGTTTGTATGTCTCAAAAACTAATGGACAGATTTCAATGAAACTTGGCACACAGAGTATGGCGCAAGGTTTTGGCAAAGGTGTGGATCAGGATCCTGGAATTTTTTTAAAGGATCCCTTAACATTGGGGGACGGGCAAATGGACTTTTTCTTTTAGAATGATATACATTGTTATATTTAGAATGTTGTTGATTGTTTTAGAATGTTGTGGATTGTCTCAGTGACTGAGGTGGAATTTGTTACAGCTGTCAAAATTTGAGCAGTGTTTTCAAAGTAGGTTGTTGAATATGGATTGACCTGAAGCCACCTCAGTGAAATGGAAGCTCTTAATGAAAAGATTTATTTTTTCACCTTTGTACTTACAGCGCAGCAGTCGGGGGGAGGGAGGGGGAGGGGTGGGGGTGGTTGGAAAACCTCGAGGAAAATTTATGCAATTGTAATAAGGTTGGGTTAAAAAAGTATGGCAAAGATATGTGCTCTGCTGAGTGCCCTCTTCATTTGTTTTTGATTATAACAGCCCTGGTGCAGAATCTATTGCTCTTGCCGTCTTGTAGTGTCCAAATCAGTTGTATTGATTATTAAATTGCTATATTTTTTTGTTTTTTATCAGCAGTTCCGGTGCTGAGTAAACAGGACAAAGATAAGTTACGACGTCAAGAGTTAAAACAGATTCAGGTCAAGTATGGATTGCAGGTGTGTTTTTGCTGATTTTTCATCAGCTGATTGTAAAACTTTGCAGTTACATAATTAAAAGTCTTACTGCCAAACATTTGAAAAGATAATGTACCGGTCAATTTTTTTAATAAGTACCTTTAGATGTGAGTGATCTCGATTTTCTTTTTATCTATCCATTCACAGGATGTGGGCATCGCTGGCTAGGTCAGCATTTATTGCCCATCCCCAATTGCCCTAGAGAAGGTGGTGGTGAGCCGCCTTCTTGAACAGCTGCAGTCCATGTGGTGTAGGTACATTCACAATGCTGTTAGGGAGGAAGTTTGAAGATTTTGACTCAGCAGTGGTAAAGGAATGGTAATATATTTCCAAATCAGGATGGTGTATGGTTTAGAGGGGAACTTGCAGATGGTGGTGTCCACCTGCCCTTGTCTTTCTAGGTGATAGAGGTCGCAGGTTTGGAAGGTGCTGTCGAAGGATCCTTTCCAAGTTGCTGCAGTGCATCTTGTAGATGGTACCCATTGCTGCCAATGTGTGTCGATGGTGGAGAGAGTGTATATTTAAGGTGGTGGATGAGGTGCAAGTCAATGGGGCTGCCTTGACCTGGATGGTGTTGAGCTTCTTGAGTGTTGGAGCTGCACTCATCTCAGGGAAGTGGAGAGTATTTCATCACACTCCTGACATGTGCCTTGTAGATGGTGGACAGGCTTTGGGGAGTCAGGTGATGGGTTATACTCTGCAGAATTTCTAGTCCCTGACCTGCTCTTGCAGCCACAGTATTTATATGCTGGTCCAGTTCAGTTTCTAGTTAATGGTAACCTTCAGGATAAAGATTGCAAAAATAACGCTCCTGTATGTTGTACTTTTTAAATATAATGTTATGTCACTAATTGACTGCAACAGACAGTACACTAATTTACACAATAGCTCCACAGTACTTGAAAACTACCTTGTGAAGTTAGAGATTACAAAGTTGTGAACCTACCTGATTTGTTTTTGGCTGCAGGCATGTTGACACTAGCCTGTCCATCCTTTCCCACCCATGTGCATCTGTTCTCCACCAGCCCAAAGTGCCAGGTGGTGGTGTTTCTCTCATGTTTCACTCTCTTCCAGCCCAGCTTCTCCAAGTTGTACCCCTCAGGTTATATCCTACCTGAAGTGCAGTGCCCAGAACTGAGCACAGTATTCCAGATGCGGTAGGGACAAGGCTTTTTACAATTGAAGCATAACTTCTTCTTTGTATTCCAGCCCCGCCTTGAGATATAGGCCAAAATGTCATTAGCCTTTTCAATTACCTTTTGCGTACTAGCTTTTAGTGATTTGTGTATATTTTACATCTTCACAACTCCTTAGAAAGTATTTTGATTTGTCTTTCTTGAATCCTAAGTGGATGACCTTACATTTACCCCACACCTAAGTCCAGCTGCCAGTTTTGCCCACTCATTTAATCTGTCTTTGTCCTTTTGTAAATTCCAGCTCCCATTTGCATCTTCCTTCTTGCTCCCCATCTTCCTTCTTGCCCTTCTTTCTCTCCTTATCCTTGCCACCTTCTTGTTAATATCTTATCAATTACATTAAGGTTTGTTAATGTCATGTTAACGTTAAGAGAATCAGGTAGTAATTGTCTTTCAGCACATAAACAGGAGATCCTGAGTTTGAATCTCAGTGGTGCTCTTGGCTGTTCGTTCAATACAATGCCTTTAAATTAGGGGAGATGGTGGCGTAGTGGTAATGTCACTAGACTATTAATCCAGAGACCCCAGCTAATGCTTTGGGTACATGGGTTCAAATCCCTCCATGGCAGCTGATGGTATTTAAATTAATAAAGGAGGTCTTGTGGCATAGTGGGCTTCATACCTGTATCTGAGCCAGAAGCTCCAGGTTTGAATCCCACTCCAGGAATTGATGGTCAAGGAGGGGATGTTCATAATGTGGCCAGACAGGTTAAGTATTAAACTGCAAATCCTTCCAACACACACCAGTAGCAGGCAGTAAGAGCAGGAGAGATTCCTGGTCAGCCATGTGATTGCTGACATGATGGAAAAAAAGTTGGAGCTCTACCATCACAATCCATAGCTCTGGTCTACAACATGCATATAAAAAGTGTGTTGCCACAACAACTCAGACTCCCTGAGTGATTTTAACACATCACCACCACAATATATATATAAATAGGGGATAGCTGGGATACTGGGTTGTGTGGGAGGACAGCTGCAAGAAGTCAGTAAAGGAAAGTTCTGTGTCTTGGTTTCAGCTTCACCAATTAGCTTGGCTCCTACTAACACCTCTGCCCTCACTCTCTACCATCCTCTCTGCCTATCTTCTCCTCTTGTTCATCCATCTTCCCTTCTCAACTCCTCTTGCATGCTTTGACCTCTTCCATTGATTCAGTTATCTCCATAGCCACTAATACTGCTAAATCAGATTAGTGCCCTTGGTTTGGACTCCCTGAGACAATAAGAATTTTTATAAAATAAACCCTATGAAGTACATCAAAACTGACCCAACAGTTTATAATTGAAATTAGTGTAATGATTATCTCAGCTTACTTCTCTAAAATATACTGGGTGTTTACAGGTAACTACACACAATAGAGATTCTTTGATACTCTTTCTAAAATGTTATATTAATGTTAATTTTCAATCAGTTAGTAAAACTGCCATTTTATATTTAGAATAGCGCGTATGAAGGAGAAGAAGTATTAAAAAACTCAGTGTACAAGGATCGAGCTGCAAAACGCAGACAAGTGGTTGGAAGTGATGGCAGCTACAGAAGAGATGATGCTCCAGCTTCAATCAATACGTAAGTACGTAAATGAACCTAGGGTTGTGAATCTACACTGAAAATAGGTGGAAATTTCAGAAATTACCAAGTAAGTACTCATTTGTTTGCAGCAGAGAATGTAACTTGCCTACCAAGAATGATCTTTGACATTTCTTAGAAAGACCAGACTTCAAATAGAATATTGTCATAACCCCATAGGATAAAAAGTCATTAAGGGTATTATCCATTTAAGAAATTCACACTCTATTCGGTCTCGTGGTCTTTCATCATTGTTCTAGATTGTACGTTAAGCTTTTTGTTTGCAAGTGGCAGCATTGAGAACCCAAAAAACAAGAGCACAGTAAAAGCTATTAAATAAACAATTCAGCAGTTTTACAGCATGAAATGCCTGAAACAGAAGTGAGTTGATTAGAAGGCAGTTTTACGTTTAGATTTCATAGCAATATAGAATGGTTACAGCACAAGAGATCATTCGGCCCATCATGTCCATGCCAGGTCTCTGCAAGAGCAACTCAGCTAGTTCCATTTCCTCACCCTTTCCCCAAAGCCCTGCAATTTTTTTTTCTTTTCAGCTGCTTATCTGATTCCCTTTTGAAAGCCAGGATTGAATCTGCCTCCACCACATTTTTAGGCAGTGCATTCCAGATCCTACCACTTGCTGTATTAAAACTGTTATGAAGTCATACTTTATATAAAAAAAAAAAGTCTTTATGAATCTACTGACTGGAAACCACAAATTGAATTTTTGAACAAGCCTAAAACTACGTTCTAATGATTTGAAATCACAGTCAAAAGTGGTTGAACTTTCCAAAACCAAGAAATGGAGACCACCTATTTGTATAGCCTCACCAGGAACAATTGCCTTGAAGGAGTATGAGTGGGGGCCATTTGCTACCCCGTTAGCAAAGCATCCAGACAATCAACTCGGTGGAGTCAAATCATTGGGCGTAATCATTTGGACAATGTGACCTTGGCTGTAAATTTGCCCAGACATAATCACGTAAACCAGGCAATTGCAATCCACTCGCCGTTATCATATTTGGGTCACTGGATCATGTGACAAACCAGCTAACCCTTTCTGTTTAAGCACCTGTTTTCTCTGCAGACCAGCACAAGCAAATGAGATGCTGAAGAAGCCAGACCCGGAGTGGGTTCCCCCCTTTCTCTCTCTCCATCCAACTTGCAAATTTTGAACCCTCTCCTGTTTTTTGACTCTCCATGTGCTGCAGACAGAGATTTTAAAAAGAACTCAACCCTGCAGCTGCTATCTTCATAAGAACAGATAAATCGTCTGTCTACATCTTTAAACCACGTAATCAAACCTAGAAGGACTAGAGTTCAGTCTGAAGCTAGCCATGTCACCAAACTTCAAGAACCGTATACCCTTTAACTTTGCTGGCCTTTAAATTGCTTAATTTATCATCCCACTCTGTAATCTATTTGTGTGCGAAAGAACTTTGATTATGTGTGCTTGTGAAAGTTGGAGCTTTTTAATATTATTTTTCTTCGACTGGGTTAAGTACAATAAGTACTATTCCCTTTTCCTTTTTAAAAAAGAAAATCTGTCTGTGTTTTTATGGTCACAGAACATAAACAGTTAAGCTTTCACTGAATTGCAAGCATATCCTTTCTAAAAACCCTCAGAAAGGAGAACATCCTAGGCTTCTCTAATCTATCCGCAATACTAAAGTCCCTCATTCCTGGAATCATTCTGTTCCCATTGGTGGGAGCATCGAGAACCAGAAGACACCGATTTAATGTGATTGACAAAAGAACCAACTGTGACATGAGGAATAGCTTTTAAATGCACTGAGTGGTTAGGATCTGGAATGCATTCCTTGAGAGTGAATGGAGGTAGATTCAATTATGCTTCAAAATGGTATTGGGTAAGCAGCTGAAAAAGTCTTGCCTGCAACCTCTGTAAAGCCTTCACATCCTTCCTTAACTGTGGTTTCCAGAATTGGACACAATACTTAAGGCTAATCCAGGGCTTTACGAAAGGTTCATCACAACTTCTCTGTGCCTTTATTTATCAAGCCCAGAATTCTATTTGCCTTTATCTTCAATGATTTGTGCACATATATCCTCAGATTTCTCTGTTCCTGTCACTCCTCTAGGATTGTATCATTTCCTTCATATCGCCTGTCCTTATTCTTTTTACCAAAATGTGTCATTTCACACTTCTCTGGATTAATTTTCATCTGCCACATATCTGCCCATTCCATCACCCTGTTTTGAAGTCAATCACTTTCTTCTTCACAGTTAACAATACTTCCAACTTTTTCCATCTGCAGGTTTTGAAAACTACCCATTGCACCCAAGTCTAAGTCATTCATCTATATCAAGAAAAGTAGTAGTACTGACTCTTGAGGAACCCCACTTTATCTTTTGACATTCTGGAAAACAGCTATTCATCACTACTTTGTTTCCTGTTAGTCAACCAATTTTGTATCCATGCTGGCACTGCCCCTTTTATTCCATGGGCTTCAACTTTGCTGACAAGCCTATGATGTCGCACTTCACGAAATGCCTTTTGGAGGTCCATGTACACCACATTAACTACATTCCCCTCGTCAACCACCTCTGTTAAAAACTCAATCAAGTTAGTTAAATGCTATTTGCCTTTCACAGATTTGTGCTGGCTTTCCTTAACTGATCTAAGCTCGTTCAAGTGACTTAATTGTATCCCAAATTATTGTTTCTAAAAGCTTTCTCACCAAGTTAACGTGACTGGCCTATAAATAGTTTATACTCACATCTTTTTTGAACAAGGGAGGAGAAATTGTAATTCTCCAGTTCTCTAACACTGCCCCCATAACTAAGGATTAAAATTTATGACCTCTGCAGTTTCCACCCTTTTTTGTCTCAGCATCCTCAGATGCATCCCATCCTGGTAACTTATCAACTTTTAAGTACAGCTAGCCTTTCTGATATCTCTTTTATCAATTTTTAGCCCATCTAGTATTTCAGCCACTTCCTCTTTCACAATGACTTTGCCAGCATCTTCCTCTTCAGTGAAGACATCCAAAGTACTCATTTAGTACCTTAGCCATGCCCTCCCCTCTGTGCATAGATCCTCTTTTTGGCCCCTTATTGATCCCACCCCTTCTCTTACTAATGTTTTACTATTTCATCTGCCTATAGAAAACTTTTGGATTCCCTCTTTTGTTAGCTTCCCTGTTTGCCTCACATTTTTACTTTTCATTTTCCTTCTGAACTTCCTATATTCAGCTTGGTTCTCACTTGAATTATCAACCTGACATGTTATACCGATTCTTTCTGTGCTTCATAATTTCTTTCTTTTTAATCATTCAGGAAGCTCTGGCTTTGATAGCCCCATGTGGGGCTCCTCTTAAAAGACAGTCCATTGTTCCTTTGGTTTGCCAAAAACTTGGGACAGATCTATTCTGATTCTAGTGAAATTGGCACTCCTCTAATTATGCATTTTAACTGTAGATTGTTTCCTTGCCTGTTTCCATAGCTAGCCTAAACATTATGCTACTAAGATCACTGTTACCTAAATGTTCCCCTATTGAGACTTAATCCCCACTCCCCAGAAGCAGATCAAGCAATGCCTCCAGCCTCATTGGGCTGGAAACATATTCATCAAGGAAGTTCTCCTGAACACACTTCAGAAACTCTATCCCTCCTCTCTGCCCTTTACACTGTTGCTATCTTAGTCTATTATTAGGATAATTAAAGTTCCCCATTAAAGCGGGTCTGTCCTTTTAGCCCTACACTGTAATTTTCCTGCGACTTTGCTCCTCTACATCTCTTCTGCTGCTTGGCCTGTAGAATACACCCAGTAGTATAATGTTATGTCTGTTGTTTCTTAAGTCTAACCAAATAGATTGTCATTGATCTCTCTAGGATATCCTCTCTCTTCAGCGATATAGTATTCTCACACATTAATACTGCCACCACTCCTTCTTTCTTTCCTTCCTTATCTTTCCCAAATACCTTTTATCCAGGAATAATTGGTACCTAGTCATGCCCTTTTTGAACCAGGTTCCATTATCGCCATGACAGTATATTCCCACGTGTCTGCAGCTCACCAACCTTATCTACTTCGCTTCGTTTGTTTACATACTGATATATACTGACCTAATTTAGATTGCATTGCATTACCTCTTAAAAATTTGACCATACGTAATGTCTTACTATTTCTTGCTCTAGTGTTCTGTCTCTCCCAGTCCTTAATGAACCTTTCTAATGTTCCATTATGACTCACACCCTCTCACCCCATCAAGTTAGTTTAAATCCTACCCAACAACACTAGCACATCACCCTGCAAGGACATTGGTCTGGTCTTGTTGAGGTACAGCCCATTGGGCTTTGTACAGGTCCCACCTCTCCCAGAAGTCACAGAAATCTAAAGCCCTCCCTCCTGCACCAGCTCTCCAGCCCCACACACATTTATATACTTATTTGCACATAGCACTAGGAGTAACCTAGAGATTATTACCTTGGAGGTCCTGCTTGTTAGTGTTGTTTGTAGCTCCCTAAAATCTGCCTGTAGAACCTCATCTTTTTCTACCTATGTTGTTGGTCTCGATGGACCAAGACCTCTGGCTGTTCACCCTCCCCTTCACAGTACTCTGCAGCAGCTGTGATATCCTTGATCCTGGCATGAGTGAGCCAATATACTATTCTAGAGTCACATCTGTGGCAGAAGTGCTTGTTTGTTCCCCTGACCATAGATTCCCTATCACTCTTGCTTTCCCAAATTTCTGGCTGCACTCCTCAAAGGAACCATCACCCTCACCAGTATTTGGAACTGAAACCAATTATAGGGCAAAACGCACTCTGGATTCCTGCACTAGTTGCTTAGTGCTCCTTGACTGTCTGGTGGTCACGCATGGCCTCTCTGCCCCCACACCCTAAAGCTGCAATGTAAGAACATCTGGGGCATGCTATCCACTGTATTGCTGTGACTCGAGCTGCTGCTCAAGTTCCAAAACCCAGAGCTTGAGCTCCTACAGCTGATGACGTTTCCTGCACAGTGGTTGTCCAGGACATGAGAGAATGAAGTTGACCACCAAAGGCAGATCTCTTCATTTGTTCAGGGTGAAAGAGATTTAGACAAATCTAGCTGATGGTTCAATAGGAACTTAAACCATCTCATCATAGTAAGAACTTGCATTTATCCAGAAGCTTTCACTCTTAGGTTATGTTACAGGCAATGAGGTTAGTTTTGAAGTGTAGTCAGTTGTAATATAGAGAAACATGCAAGCAAGTGTCCAACAAACAGCAATGAAATACTGAACAGAGAATCTGTTTTAGCAATGTTGTTTAAAGGATAACTGGTTGAGAGATTGGAAATTATTTTTTCAAATAGTGCGTAAGCATTTTTATGTCTATCCATAATATCCATTATGTCTGCCATTTTTCTCCTTGGTATTAAGAAGTCATGGGGTTGCAAAATACAAGTAAGCTTTGTGAATTGGTGGAATGCATCCTGTAGATTATACTGATTACACCAGTGTCGCAGCGATAGCAAGACACCAAACAAGCAGAATACTTTCTCCTGGATAATGTTGAGCTTTGTGGCTGCTTTGTACTCAGAGGCAAGGGCTGCATAGTCCATCACACTTCTGCTTTGAATCTTGGAAATGGTGGAGAGGCTTTGAGGGATCCGGAAGTAAGACATTTATCGCAGAGCACCCAGCCTCTGCCCTGCTCTTGTAACTTCAGTGATCCAATTAAGTGTAACAACTAGCCAGAAGTTTATTAAGATTTTGAAGGTGGGGGAACTAGCCATGGTAGCGCTGTTCAGGGCCAAAGGAATTAGTTCTTTACTATTTGTCAGCCTTGATGTCCAGGCCCTTCATTATCTGGAGCCATATGCCATGGAATTGTCAGTTAATATGTTGGAGAACAAGTAGTTTAAAGCAGTTTGAAATGAATGGGCTGAGGATGCTGCCTTGAGGAGCTTAATATTCTGTCAGCATGATCAGCCTTGGCAACTTCAAAACACCTTCTGTCACTAGAGACTTTGCTGGGGCTCTTAAGTGCTAGACATGCTTGATGTGGAATTCCTGAATTAGGAAGTTATGTAGCTGAATATTGCTAGCAGCTCCATACATCTATGTCTGTTCTTGTATTGTGTACATATCTTTGAAGCTATATATGTTTTGACATGTTCAAATTTGTACATAAGGTGTTGACTAAAGACAAAAGCAGTAAATATTGCATTTAACATATCAAGATTTGTTGATTTTAGGGAAATCTGTGACAGCAACAAAGGGCGAAAGATGTTGGAAAAGATGGGCTGGAAAAAAGGAGAAGGACTTGGCAAAGGGAGTTGTGGAATTAAAGAGCCAGTAAGTTGTCCTTGCCTTTCTATATAGAAAACTGTTAAAATACCTTTTGTGGATCAAAAGATAGAAAGCAAACAAAAATAAAAGAAATAATTAATCTGTTTAGTTTTAAGTGATGGATCCATTCTTTAATAGACAACTCGATTGGAAAGGCTGTTGTTTTTAAAAATTACTCCCATGCAAATTGAATACTTTTTAAAATTGCCAAATACACTTTCAAATCAACTTGCATCAATACCCAAATACTGTAAATTTTGTGTCTAACACCTTCTGCCAACATGATTTAAGCAGAGTATAACAGTCCATATACCAAACCAGAAGCTATTGAGACTCCCTCTGATGGTTTAGCAGGAAAAGTGTACTTGTTCATGTGATACTCAGCAATACAAACTAGGAAAATTCCATGTTCTGCACTTTTAGAAGACCATGGTGTGGCTGGCACTAGTGCCCCTTGAATAGAGGTGGGAGAGAGAAAATAGATCAGTCACGTTTCTCTTTTACTGATCACTATTGAGTAACCATGCTCAACCACTACTGAGGTTTGCTAATGAAATTGGCCACTTGGCTATAGATACCAGGGGCTGCGAGCACTTTTGCAACAAAGGGGAAAAGTTGCAGTGGGGGTAAGAGAAAGGTAAAAATTACATATGTTTTTCTAAAATATTTGATCAGGTGAAAGCATTTTGGATATTTTTAAAAATTACTGAACCATTTAAATAATGTGGGCTAATACAAAACTTTTTTGAAGGCACGGTCAACATGTAACTTCTGTAAAGGAGGTCAATCTCTTCAGTAAACATTTAACCTTTAATTGACTGAATTTCAAAATGCATTTAGGTTTTATTTAACAGCTTTCCAAATTGGGAAAAAATGTATCTAATATTGCACCCATAGTAGGCCAATTGTTTGTTAAATCCCAAACATCACTTTTATTTTCTACCTTATATCCATTTTTCAGATTAAAATTCAACTTAATCAGTCACAAGCTGGTTTGGGAGCTACTGCACCACTTTCCATTGAAGATGTTCAGATGTGCAGATCCAAAAATCAGAAGAATTGGGCCAAAGCTAGAGAGAGATTTTCTGAAACTTTTCAGCAAACCACAAGTCAAAAGGCAGCAGAAGCGAAAACATCATGGGTCAAAGGTGAATATGTAAAGGAGCAGACTGAAGATTCTGCCACAAGCTGACTTGTAAATAGATGTTCTATCACCTGGTGTTTCTTTTTTAATGTATTAATGATATTCTGAAGGATTAAAAGTCTTTTTATATTGTAAAATAAAAAGCAAATATGTATATTCAGTTTTAGTTTTTAAGCTGGATCCTTAGCTTCTATGCTATACTTAAGCTTTTAACTCTTCCCGTGAGGGAGAAATTTAATTTCTTCTGTGAAGAATTCTACTGGACGACGAATTCTCCTCAAAAGGCCCTGTCATTTGATACATTTTTGTGCATCTCTAAATAATCCAGTTCCAGCTGGAAAATATTAATTTAATTTAAAGGTTTCCAGCTCCAAAATGAACAGAGAAGCTAGGAGGTAACTTATCTTTAAGTTTCTCCTATTACATGTGCAACATAATAGCAATGGAGTGGATAAAGTCCTAAAATATTGCTAAAGCTACTTTAACAGTTAGACCAAGGATTAATTTCAAGTGACTACAAATTGACCAAAATAATTGGTAAAGTTTATATACTTTGTCCAGTAGCTAAGGAAGCCAGTGAATTGGCTGAAAGTATATGAGGTCGATAATTGCTTTTATTGGACCCAACTATGAATTGCTAGATCCAATCATCAACAAAACTTGTCACCATAGCCATCAGTAACAAAATAGATTTTGCTTTCACATTCACAATGTTTGAAAGCCAGATTTGAGAGGATTTCTTTCAACACTTTTATACATATCTTTTGTTTCACATACTTTTATTTTACAGCTGTGTTTAATACACTAAATTCTTGCCAATTACAACATAAAAGATTGGTGCATGAATCATGCTTCTGCAAAGTACCAGTGGGGGGAAAAGCTGGAGTTTTCACTATGTCCTTAATTCTGGAATTGTATGTTGAAGATAATCTGTGACTTTACTCTTCCCATTACTGCAGCTTCTGTAAAAATGCCAATAGGATGGTTCTTCATGTTTCTGCACCTTACATAAAAGTCCATCTTCCAATATTGCAGTCAGCCGTTTGATTATGATGGCCCATTAAAGTTAATTCCAGGAGTCCTGGCATATTGGGTAATAGTACTGCACACTCAGGCTCATTTGTACAATTGAAGTTTAGCTGCACATGGTGAAGAGAACATTGACAAAAATACATTTACAACATTTGCAATATTAGTTGGGTGCCATCCAGAAGGGCATGGAATTTTGGGACCTTGGTAAACCATGTTGCTGCTGGTGATGATGATGAGGATGATGATGTTGGTGTTGGATAGAATGCTGAAAGTAGGGATGGTACATATTGCGCGATGCATTTCCAGAAGGTCGGTATCTCCCACCTCGCTTATGCCGGTCATCTTCCTCATCTGAAGAATCCTCCCCATACTGGGCCAGGGCACCTAGGCTATCACTAGTCTTGTGTCGCTTATGGCTTGGAGAAGACATATGACCTACATTTTAAAATAAGAATCCCCGAACACCAAACACACCCAGAAAGCCAAGAAATATTCAATATAAAAAAGAAAATTTAGTTGTGGGAAAGAGAACACATAGTTAATATTTAAAAATGTTTACAGACAGTTAATGTTAAAATAAATCATTTGTACAGTACACAAATGAAGATGTCATAAAACCATGTCAAGTTGACAGCAGCAGGTGATGTCCCATCAGAAACATGTAAGAGAACACAAGACACAAAAGGGAAAATTAAATTCAGATCAATTGCTACATATTAATTATGCTCAAATTGTAGCACAATTAGAAATTTTTACAGCATGTTAATCATATTAAGTCCTATTAAACAATGCCTCATCTATTGAACAATGTATATATGTTAGGTTTCATATTTTTATCTGCCTTAATTATAATGTAAGACTTTCACCAGACTGACAATGCATAAAAATAAACAAATTAGGCAAACCTCCTACTTTTTCTCTCCAAAGACTAATGTTAAATTTTATGGCTTACTAGTTCTTTAGCAAATTGGACTCACAAAAGTAGGTTCATTTATGCAAATGTGTAAATTATGTAGGTGTTTACACCAAAGCCTTTTAAGATACCAGCATTTCTGGGGATATTAAAGAAAATAAGGTCATTTATAAAATTGAGTGAAGTCTTTTTTAACCAAGCGATCTTGCATTGGAACTTGATGTGACAGCAGTAAATCCCTTGACTGTTAGACATCTACATAAGGCATCAGATACTTTATTTGAATGGGGTTTATTGTAAATGCTATTATTTCACCAAAGTACATGGTGCAGTTCATGCTTGGAATTCTCACACCACATCCTGAATTTCAACTCCTCAGGAGATAGAGGGGTGGGGTAGTGAAGAGACCAACTATAAACACACAGGGAAATTCAACCAGAGTCATGCTGAACCAACAGCTAGATGTCCACAAACTATGACAGCCAATCCTCACCGATATTGGTAAGAGGTTTATTAGATATGTTTGCCTCACTGCTGAAGCAGTGTTTCTTTATTTCAAAGCTTTTTGATATGTATTACACAAGGTATTTTAAAGAAACTTTTAAAAAAATAAGGGGTCTTCAGATATTCCATTAAAAATGTACCCAGATTTTTTTGTACACAATCAATTGTGCAAGTCTATTAATGAGTTTGTAAGTAGAGAAGTTAAGACATATGTATCTCTTAACACCCACTAAAAATCCATATACATTCCTCCTTCAACCAGGTAATGGTGATAATCTGAATGACCATTACGCAAAAGGCATGCTTCTATAGGTATAGTATGATACAGTAAATGTTTTCTTACTCTATGCTAAAATTGAGAACTGGCCAATGTACTAACTGAAAATTCACTACAATTACAGCAACTAAACTAGAATCTGAACTTAATCATCATTCCCATCAGATCAGAAACTAATGGATTCCTAACTTTTAAAGTTTTTTTTAAACTATATTGGAATTAGCAAAATCAGTCTGCATGTAGCTTAACCTACCTCATTGCCTTGATTGGAAAATTATATTTCAAACTCAAATCTCAGTTCCATTTCATGGTTCAAAAGTCAATGTACTTGTTGTCATACTGTATTCGACTTTTTCTCCTGTTCCCTAAATCTACTACTTTCTGTAGAAGCATCACAGTTGCAAATCAATGTTTTATTGCAAAAACATCTGCTTATTTTCAAACATTAGTGCACCATGTCAGTGATAGACATCAATTTGCCTCTTATTTAAATTTCAATCAATTTAAAGCTTTCTGAAATCTCACATTTTGAAGGAAGTTTTCATTAAGAACTAGTAAAAATAAAACCAGGCTCTTCAGACATTCAGCTGAAAAGTGCAGCCAGTAGTTTACTTGTTATCGTATTGAAAGTTTCTCCTCCAGCTGACACTGCAATGTTTTCTCGAGGCCAAAATTGTGATGCACTTGCTTTCCCATTAACTATTTACACCATCACTGACAGAAATAAGAAAATCAGAACTACTGGTTAAAAACCCACATGAACCAATCATACCACAGACTTCATTAGTAAAAGAAAGCTAGTAAAGTACTTGCCATAGAAAAACAATTCTCGCTAATGCATGCAAGATTTTGAGACACTAGATGGTGAGAGGCTGTTTCCCCTTTCTGGAGAATCTAGAACTTAAGAGGCAGAGTAGAGTCTCAGCATAAAGGTTTGGCCATTTTGGACTGAGATGAGCAATTTCTTCAGTCAGAGCATTCTGGATCTTTGGAATTTACTACCCCAGAGGGCTGTGCATGCTCAATCATTGAGTTATTCAAGGGTGAGATAAGTTTTCAGATACTCAGGAAATCAAGGAATATGGAGACTAGGCAAGAAAGTTGAGTTGAGGTCATGTCAGTCATGATCTTATTAAATAACTGAGCATGCTCAAGGGGTGGTATGGCCTACACCCACTAATGCAGTTTGTAATCCACCATATGCAATCACTTTCTTCCATGAGGACCTGTCATTTTATGCCTGCTTGTATTAAAGATACTCCAATAATAAGAGGGAGCTCACTGACATCCATGGCTGGTTCCACATACTTGAAGCTAACCCAGCTATGTATCTTAACATTAGCCAATGAGCCAGTCTACAGCTGCAACTGCCATATAAACAGAATGCATGTATCATACATTACTGGGACAGTACTACAAGACAGGAAAGTACATGAAAATAATTCCTTACATATACTAATGAAGGGAGTACTTTGTATAGAAGGCACCCTTCATCCCTTTAACGTCTGCTGCACATTAAGGGATCTACTATAGGGAGAGTAGTGCCAATTGTGCTTTTGTATTTTGCCAGTTTTTCTTGTGAGGTCACACCATACATTGAATGCTTACACACTGGCTGAACAGCAAACACAAACATTCACTCCTCACCACCGACACACCAACAGTGCATACCACCTACAAGATGCACTGCAGGAACTCACTAAGGCTCCTTAGATAGCACCTTTCAAATCTGCAACTGCTATCATTTAGAAGGACAAGGGCAGCAGATGCATGGAAAGACCACAACCTGCAAGCTCCCCTCCAAGCCACACATCATCCTGACTTGGAAATATATTGCCGTTCCTTCACTGTCACTGGGTCAAAATCCTGGAACTTCCTCCCTAACAGCACTGTGGACTGCACCACATGGACTGTAGCAGTTTAAGAAGGCAGCTCACCACCACATTCTCAAGGGAAATTAGGGATGCCGGCCTAGCCAGCCAACACCCCATGAATGGTTAAAAAAAAAGTTGAACTTACCTTGAAGGTGTATATATTTAATCACGCAAAGTTAAAATCTAATATCACCCATTTATAGCTCAACAAATAAAGTTCCAGGTGTGGTTGTTGATCTCAACTAGGGCAACAAGGTAAGGTGACCTCAGCATCACCAGATGATGGACAGGAAGGGAGGTGAAGGGTTTGCTAAGAGAAACTTCCGATATGCTTTGCATCTACTATGTGTTGACAACTCTGTCAATGCAAATGCATGTGGGTGCCTTGACAACAGGATCTAAAAGCCTGCCAGCAATTACAATCTAAACTTACAGATGGAGAAGCCACTTGTACACCCAAGATAGTATACTTTAGCAAAAGTTACTCCCTTCACAAGAAAAGTGGCAAGAGGAAAAAATTAAAAAGGTAAAAATTATTCAATGTATTGAGCACTAATGTTGCAAAATCCAGAAAATATTACAACATAGATCGTGTGACCCTGAATTAGTAGAACAGGGGACTTTTTAAGTGTGGAGGGTCCTCACCTTGCATGTTTAAAGAATGCAACATATGCATCGAGGTCTTTGGCATTTCAGAATGATCTCCATGGTTGGACAGCAGGGGCATCAGCTGCCTGCAAGGTACAAAATAAGAACCATCTGACTCAAATATTTGATCACAGCAGACAGTGCACAGTATCAATTGTTACAATCTTACAATTTTTCAATCAATGCAGAAGGATGATTATTGTGAACCCGTCATACTTTGTATTTCATTAGCATTTTAAATTTCATGTAAAACAAAGATAATTGTATGTTAACGTAATTTCACACGTTTTGAAGGAAAACCTTTACAAAGTAAAACGTAAACCTTTAAGGTATACTGTACTTAGAGTATGTGGCATGCGCTATATCAAAATTAACTGCAGTCACTACCCAAATATTAGGATCTTTAGATCTTTCCTAAAGACTTTAAGTTGCCCATTATTTTCAACTGGAATATAACCATTTTTATTGTAGTATCTCACATTAATTTCTATATCAAGCATCTAAGAACGTGTTATACCATTCCAAACAAAGACAGGTGTATTGTCTGTATTTAAAATACAGCACAGTGGTGACTTTAAATGTTAGATTTATTTTCATATGCATGGCATAATATGTCAATACCTCTGCAGGAGGTTCTTATACAAGAACTACTTCATCTGACAAAAATGAAAGTACAGACAAGGAACTAAATGGTAATGAAAATATATGAAATAAAAAAAGTTGTGACTTTTTATTTTCTGAAAATATTTTGGAACAGTGACATTTTCGATGGGTGTAAGCTAAGCCACAACAGTCAGAGGCTGAGAAACTAACAATATTTGCTAAGTACGCACTATAAAAATTAATTGGGGAGAAAGTGAAGTGGAAAAACAAAATAGGAAGAAGGTAGAGAATTAAAAATGCTTGTTCATTGTGGAATCAAACAAATTTATATGGTTCAAAGTATAAAGGGTATGTTTCCTTATCTTAGGTAGGGGTAGCCCACCAAAACTGCATACCTGGCTCAGAGGACCAGGACTTCTTATCCTGAGCCATGTGCAGGTTCAGCACAGGGCCAACCCATAGCAGGGTCTAAAGCCAGTGGAGGGTGATGTTGAAGATCTTTTCTGGTTTATGCCTGCAAATCAGCAGGGAGATCAGCCACAGGTACAGGTTACATCCGAATATCCTTAGTGAGTTCAATGTTTTAAACTTTATTTAAAAATTCCTTGCCTCGTTGATTGGTTGAATTTTAAGGCTTTAGTTCACATACTATGTGTCAGCATTATTGTGTGACATAAATTGTCTGGGCCCATAAATCCTATGGTCAGCAAGAGTTCAAGGAAAGGTCACAACGTGTTGTTTCTCTAGGCAGCTGCAAACCTTCATTCAAGAGGGGAGATGCTGCAAACATTCCCTAATTATGGCATTTGGTTTTAATGGTCCTGATCTTAAAGCAGATTCGAGCTTAACTCCACCCACCCAGGAAACACTGGAGGTCTCTGAGCAATGTTAAATTTGGTTCACCTGGTCTTGTCCCTTTTCCTCAACTTCATGGCCAGGAAATTTGGGCATTATGAATCGTTAAAGATCTCACAAACAAACAACATCTTGCAATTGATACAGAAAACTGCTTACCTCTCTCTTCCCCTTCCAAAGAGGACAGAATCAGCAGCTATCTTCATCCCAGATCCCATATCATGACTGCTCCTAGTACCTAGATTAGTCAAGTGAAATGGTCCGTGCTATGAGTAGAAAAAAGGCCACAGAAATCAACAGGCGTGATTGCATATAAAGCATAAAATACAAATTCGATTATGACTAACGTACACCAATATTAAATTAGTTTTTCTATTGCAAACAGGATCTTAGAGCTGTTTAGAATTAGAAGGGGACTTGCACGGACCTCTAGTACTGGCCTTAGACGGTCATTGTTCACTGAATGAATGAACAAACAAAACAGCTAATAGCATACTTTTAAAATTCTAACCAGTTTTTCCATTTATCAGGAAGTTAAAAATTCTGAATATACATCAGTTTGGCCTCAACTGCAGTATTGTGTCCAATTCTGAGCACCACACTTAATCAAGGCACAAGAAAAAGCGTGGCAAAGATTTACAAGAAAAGTTCCAAGGATAAAGGACTTCAGTTACATGGACAGACTGGAGAAGTTGGGGCTATTCTTCTTAGAGGAGGGAAAATTAAGAGGAGATTTTATAGAGGTCTTCAAAATCATGAGAGTTTCAACAGAGTAGATGGGGAAAAACTACTCATGCTGGCAGAAAGACCAAGAACCAAAGGACACCGATTTAAGGCAAAGAATCAAAGGCAACATGAGGAAATGATTTCTTACTTATTTGGAATGCACTGCTTGAGTGTGGTACAGGCAGATTCAATTTAGACTTTCTAAAGGAAATTGGATAATTATCTGAAAAGAAAAAAATTGCAGGGCTACGAGGAAAGGGCAAGGGAGTGGGGCTAGATGGGTTGCTTGCAGAGAGCCGGCACAGACAGAACATCGCCCCCTGTATTGTACCCATTCTATAATAGGTTTTCTCCTTAAGTAGCTAATGCCACGTCGGTTAATTTTAAGATGAACGAGTAAATATTTAATTAGGAACACTAAGGGAATGACTGAATGTCCTGTGAAAGTGACTTGTAAATTGCTAAGACCATGCAAATTTCATGCTGATGGAGGCAATAGTGAATATGAAGATTGAAAACCAGATGGGTATTCCAATATTCACTCAATTTATGTGAGAAACAGACCTTCTTCTCAAATTAAATGTGGAATCCAAAAGTGTTTGTGCATGATCTTTAAAAAGAATAGGTTTGATGGGGTGTGACTGACCTTTTTGATCTGTGCTTAATGTTCTTACAAAAGTGTATGCAGCAGTGATGTGCTTTAGCAACAATGATGTGCTGTAGCTTAGAAAACACTGCTGGCATTATTGTAATATGGGAGGTTTCTACCAGTAAGTGCAGCACAGTTAAAAAGCTACCTCACCTTCTCAATCCTCCAATGCATTCACAAGTATGGATAAATCAGTTATTTATATTGTATAATGAAATAATGTACAAAAAAGTTTTTGTTAAAACAGCAAAAGCCAGCATGTTATAAAAGCTCTGATTATGTGTAGATAGCATCCCACAAAATAATCATACTTACATGATGACTGAGAAATGAAAATGTATGATTGAATAGATCTAATTATACAATAAGGATTTGTTTAATGAAAAATGAGATTTGGAGAAAGATGACAGTTTTGATATTGAGTGATTTTCTAATACCTCTCAACATATGGTCGCTGGGCACTGAAATGAAAAACTATAAAAATGCTCTCAGATGGAGGAAGGGTTATGGTCTGTCTGTCTAAATTACTGACAGCAGAGGAACTAGGTGTTCCTTTTTAAACATTTGACATTTAGAAAAGCAGATCCTAACCATAATTGCTTAACCATACCATAATTGCTAAGTTCATATTTATACAAGGCCTTTAACAAGGGGCTTCACAGGAGCATTCACACAGCCACATAAGGAGACATCAGATAAAAACAAAAAACTGTGGATGCTGGAAATCCAAAACAAAAACAGAATTACCTGGAAAAACTCAGCAGGTCTGGCAGCATCGGCGGAGAAGAAAAGAGTTGACGTTTCGAGTCCTCATTACCCTTCGACAGAATCTGTCGAAGGGTCATGAGGACTCGAAACGTCAACTCCTTTCTTCTCCGCCGATGCTGCCAGACCTGCTGAGTTTTTCCAGGTAATTCTGTTTTTGTTAAGGAGACATGAGGTTTGGTCTTAAAGGAGGAAAGAGGTGGAGAAGTTTAGGGAGGGAATTCCAAAGCAGAGGGCCTTGGTAGCTAAAGGCATGGCTGACAGTGTAGAACAATTAACATCAGAGATGCTGACGAGGCCAGAATTGGAGGAGCACAGATATGTTCTATGGCTGGAGGGAGGGACAAGGTCATTTCACAGATAACATAAAAAATAGGAACAGGCGTAGGCCATTCGGCTTTTCAAGCCAACTCGGCCATTCACTAAAATCATAGATGATTTTCTACCTCAACTCCACCTTCTTGTACTATCCCCATGTCCCTTATTTCCTTAGTATAACCTGTCAGTCTTTGTCCTGAATTATTCAAAGACTGAACGTCCACAGATATGTGGCATAGGGAATTCCAAAGATTCGCAAACCTTTAAGTGAACAAATTTCTCCCCATCTGTACACAGTATTCCAGATGTGGTCTCACCAAGGCCCTATATAATAGTAGTAAGGCTTCTTTATTTTTACATTCCAAAACCTTTACAATAAAGGCTAGCATACCATTGCTTTCTTCGTGTACCTGTATGCTCACTTTCTGATTCATGTCCAACGAATCAGGTTCTTCAGAATACCAACATTTCCCAACCTTCCAACATTTAAAAGATTTCTACTTTTCTATTTTTTTTAATCAGCAAAGTGAATAACTTCACACTTCTCTACACTATATTCCATTTGCCATTTTCTTGCCCACTCATTTAACTATGTCCCTTTGCAGCCTTTTAACATCCATCTTACAGCTTACTTTCCCTCCTAACGTTGCATCAGCAGCAAACGTGCTTACATTACACTCAGTCCCCTGATCCAAGTCATTGAATTGAATTTGAAAACAAGGATGAGAAATTTAAAATTGAGTCATTGCTTAACCAGGAGTGCGTTGGAATAATCAAGTCTATAGATAACAAATGGGTATAAGGCAGAAAATTAGACTATTCTTTTAGATTCATTGTTTAATGAAGTAACAGATTTAAATATATTTAGTATATTATTCTATTAACTGTATATCGCCATGCCATTATCCTAGCAGTCAAACAACCATTACAAAAGTTGCACAACATGCAGCAGCGTCATTTGTTCACCAGAATTTAACATTATACCATTTTCTTTTTAAAAGTATGCAATTAACTGTTTTATTGTTAACCTTGCATATTCTTTTGATATCTTATTCGTGTGGAAGTTTCATTACTGACGTAAAACAGGATTTTCTTTACTATGTGTGCCATGTTCTTACCACCTCCAATAAAAGGGAATTGTCCAGCTGGATCATGCATTGACCATCATGTCAGTCAGTATGCTCTCTCCTTTGAACATCACCTACCAGATCCTAAATGTAATTAATTATTTGGTGCAATATATCAGTGGATTTTTCCAAACACACACATTATGAGTATACCTACCCGGTATCCAAGAAGTCCTTCTGGTGAATTTGCGCCTCTTTCTTCAGTAAAACGTCTCTTTTGTGGCTGAGAAGGAGGTGGCATTGGGTTACTACTACCTGTGGCCTGGAACTGAAACTCTGAGCTGGACATAGACACTGGCATTGGGGTGGAGTTTACAGTTTGGACCTATGAACAATCAACAAAACACAATAATACTACCATAATAGACTCATGGGGTGGTCAATCAACCCCAAAAAATTGACAAACACCAAGGTTTTCTTTTATATGAATGATTCTCTGAAATAACATGGAATAAAACTATTCATGCAGATCCAGACACATTACTGATGTTCAAAGAGCAGTAGTTAGGATTTTGAACAACCCAGAAGATTTGAGCTCTGATCCCACCATGACAAGCTGGCAAGTTGAAATCTTGTTAATTTATGGATTGGCACTAGGAAAAAAAATGACCACAAAAATTGTGCTCTTGTAAACTCACAAATGGTTCAGGAAAGGAATCTACCATCCTACCCATTACGAGCTACATGTAACCCCAAGTCCCAAATGATATGGCTAAACTTTAAACACTCTGAAATGCCCTAGGAATAATCCCCTAGCAAGCCATTCAGTTGGAAGGAAATTGCTCACATTTCATCACCTTGACAGCAACTCAATAAGTACAGTCCAATCAGCAATGCCCACATCCCATCACAAAAACAAATCTGAAAATCTCAAAACTCAAAATTATTACTTGTAATCAGTGGAAAATCTCCAACTTAAAAATTGTACTTCTGACAACAATTCTGCCCAACTGTTTTCTTGCTTAGGTTATTTATTGGGTTCCAGTCCTTGATTCATTATTAATTTTCCTAGGAAGTCAGATATATTATCATCTTCCTCTATTGTGAAGACTGACAAAATGTAATTATTCAATAAGTCTGCCATTTCTTTATGTCCATTTGCAATATTATCCTCATCTGTTGTAAAGGATCCAATATTCTTTTACATATTAATCAGGATATCCCTCAAGTTTCAGAAAAACTATTGTAATATTTTAATATGAAACAAGTTTATAAATGTAGTACAATAATATAAACTAAATAACCACCACAGGTAGCTACAAAAAGGTATGTTTGATGAGAATACCATAGATGCTGTGTATATTTTACACCTATATGAAAGCCATTACCTTCCTGCTGAAAAAATGCAGTTTTCCTTTTCTCAAAAATCATTATTAGTTAAAACATTAAAAGAAAAATCCTACCAGTTTCTTCAATAAAAAATATTCTATGTGAACACAGAAATACAAGGAAGCCATCTCTACACTAGCTGCAAACTACTGAATTAATACACTTTTCTATTATTTACATCAGCATGTCTGTCTTATGATATACAGTATTCCCCAAGTCATGCAAGAATGGAATTATTGTTTTTTTATTTATTCGTTGGATGTGGGTGTCACTGGCTAAGCCAACATTTATTGCCCAACTCTAATTGCCCTTGAGGAGGTGGTGATCCGTCTTCTTGAACAGCTGCAGTCCACGTGGTGTAAGTGCACCTACAGTGCTCTCAGGGAGGGAGTTCCAGGATTTTGATCCAGCAAGTGAAGGAACGGCAATAAAGTTCCAAGTCAGGATGGGGGTGTGTGGCTGGGAGAGGAACTTGCAGGCGGTGTGGTCCCATGCATCTGCTGTCCTTGTTCTTCTAGGTGGTAGAGGTCGCTGATTTGGAAGGTGTTGTCGTCGGAGCCTTGGGAACTTATTGCAATGCATCTTGTAAACGGTACACACTGCTGCCACTGATGGAGGGACTGAATGCTTAAGGTGGTGGGTGGGTACCAGTCAAGCGGACTGTTTTGTCCTAGATGGTGTCAAACTTAGAGTGTTGCTGCACTCATCCAGGCAAGTGGAGGCTTTTCCAGCACACTCCTGACTTGTGCTTTATAGAAGATCGACAAGCTTTGGGGAGTCAGGTGGTGTTATTTGCTGCAGAATTTCCAACCTCTGACCTGCTCTTGTAGTCACAGTATTTATATATATTTTTTCCCTTTATTCTTTCATGTGATGCGGGTGTTGCTGGCAAGGCCAGCATTTATTGCCCATCCCTAATTGTTCTTGAACTGAGTGACTTGTTAGGCCATTCCAGAGGGCTAAGAGTCAACCACATTGCTGTGGGTCTGGAGTCACATGTAGGCCAGACCAGGTAATGATAGCTGATTTCCTTCTCTGAAGGACATTAGTGAACCAGATGGGTATTCATAGTCATGTTTCATGGTCAACATTACTGAGACTAGCTTTATATTCCAGATTTATTTACTGAATTCAAATTCCACCAGATTTGAACCAGTGTCCCCAGAGCATTAGCCTGGGCCTCTGGATCAAAAGTCCAGTGACATTAGCACTATGCCACCATCTCTTGGGTAATCCAATTCAGTTTCTGGTCAATGGTAACTCTGAGGAGTTCAAAATGGTGATGAAATTGTGCAATGATCACCGCATATCCCCACTTTTGACCTTATGATGGAGGGAAAGTCATTAATGAAGTATCAGAAGATTGTTGTGCCGAGGCCGCCACCCTGAGGAACTCCTGTAGCAATGTCCTGGAACTGAGATGATTGATCTTCAACAACCACAACCATCCTCCTTTGTGCTAGATACAACTCCAATCGGTCGAGAGCTTCCCCCCCCGCCCCAACTCCCCAATTCCCATTGACTTCAGTTTTGCTAGGGCTCCTTTATGCCACACTCGGTCAAATACTGCCTTGATGTCGCGAGCAGTCACTCTCACCTTGCCTCGAGTTCAGTTCTTTTGTCCATTTTTGGACCAAGGCTGTGATGAGATCAGGAGCTGAGTGGCCCTGGTGGAACCCTAACTGAATGTCAGTGAACAGCTTTATTGCTGAGCAAGTGCTGCTTGATAGCACTGTCAATGACTCATTCCACTTTACTGATGAGTAGACTGATGGGGTGGAAACTGGCTGGATTGGACTGGTCCTGCTTTTTGTGTACTGGACATAGCTGATCAATTTTCTACATTGTTGGGTGGATGATAGTGTTGTAGCTGTAGTGGAATAGCTTAGGCTCAGGGCACAGCCTGTTCTGGAGCACGTCTTCAGTACTATTGCTGGAATGTTGTCACAGCCCATAGCCTTTGCAGTATTCAGTGGAGTGAATTGAGTTGACTGATGACTGGCATCTGTGATGCTGGGGACCTCGGCAGCAGGTTAAGTTGTAATGTCCTCAGGGCAAGAAGGGATGAGCAATTAATGCTGTCTTACCCATATTCCAAGAACAAATGAAAAAAACAAAACTAACTTACGCCGTTGAAGTTATTTTTAATTTTACCTTACACTTCTGAAGAATGTTGGGGTACAATTCTACACTATAACAACCTGCTTGGTCCTCAAAAAACAGAGGGTTGAATTTTCCCAGGCCCGCTAAGGTGAGATAAGAAACTGGGCCGGAAGCAAAGTTGGAAAATAGTGTGCCAGGTCCATTACCCTACGCCTTCCCATCTCTATGTGATCTTGTCAGAGGCGGGGTCAATACAGCAGAGGCTACCTGCCCAACAGTGGCAGGTAGCTAATACGGGCAATTAATTGGCCTATTAGGCGAAAGCTGATGGTGCCAGCGGACGGGCTGGCACTGAAGCTGAAGCTTCACGGGTAACTGGAGGGGGCTTCCTGGTAGCAGACAGGGGCCAACAACTTATATTTATATAACATCTTTAAAGTAATGAAACATCGCAAGGCCCTTCAGAGGAGGATTATAAAACAAAGTATGACACCGAGTCGCATAAGGAGATACTAGGTAAGATGACCCAAAGCTTGGTCAAAGAGGTAGGTTTTAAGGGATGTCTTAAAGTAAGAAAGAGAGGTAGAAAGGTATAGAGAGGGAATACCAGAGCTTGGGGCCTAGACAGCTGAAGAAAATGGTGGAGCAAATATAATTAGGAATGCACAAGAGGCCACAATTTGAGGAGCATACCTGAGGGTTGTGGGGCTGGAGGAGATTACATAGATAGGCAGGGGCAAGGCCATGGTGGGTTTTGAAAATGAGAATGAGAATTTTAAAGTCAATACATTGCTCGACTGATAGCAAACGTAAGTCAGCCAAGCATGGGGCAACAGGCGAACGTGTGAGTTAAGAAATGGGCAGCAGAAATTTGGATGACCTCAATGTTTCCTCTCAATCAATTACCCCAGCATGGACCCACATTTTGATGCACCCTTGCAGTTTCCCACCTGCCCCAGCAGCAGCCACCTCTCCTGGTGGGGCTGCCAGCTAGATATTGCTGTGGGCCCTCCTATTGGGCCTCCCGCTTCCCTGCCAAATTTGCTGCTCTTAATTTTTTGTGACCAACGTCCCACTGTGGCCGCTACCAGATTTGCGACCCAGAATTGAGGTTGATGTCAGGATTACGACCTAATTGGAAAAAGTGCAATTCAACTGCAGTGTTATCAAGGTGAAGCCTATCCATGTACTTGGCCAATATCTCACAAGCAACTTTAACCAAGGGTCACTGGATGATCAAGGCAAGGACTCTGATGTACTTTGTCTCCTTAGCACCCAAGTGACTGTGAATGGAATGGCTGCTAACATTATGGTTAAGAATTGAATCGGAGTCCTTCGTGGCCCATACTACTTTGGTGCTACCCATACACACAGTCAGAATTAGTCACTGAATTGTTTTAACTAAAGCTTATTTCCAGTCTATGCCCCAGATATATATCAGTCAGTGACTCAGTTAGTGGGATTTTGAAGCTTTTCCCCTCTTGTTCATAAAACTATTCATTTATCACAAAGTAGTTTTACAAACAAGACAGAAATAACCATTTTAGAGCTTATTCATAGGTAGGCACTTGAAATCCTCGAATGAAAAAGACAAGTCGGCAAGCAAGAAGCCTTCTGGAAGACATGTTACTTTGATGCTACAATATTGTCTGCTAACTCCAATTATGGGAACTTGGGATCTAAAAATTGTGTTAATACATGCCCAATGTAATCCATTCAAAACTCTTTAAACTACTGAACTGAAAACCAAAATGGGAGAATAGCCATTTTGAATCTCACTGAATACTGATTTTTTTTTAAAAAGTGATTCCATTATTAATGACATGAAAGACTTAAGTGATAAATAGCACACTATTTTATTATTTTTAAAGAGAACCAAGAATAGATGTAAGAGACAGTACGTCCTAGTTTGTTTAACAAATGTTTATCTTCAGTAATTCAGAAAAATAAATACAAAGTTTTAATTAGAACAGTGACTGACATTATACAAACAGTTCATTTCCTTTATGCTCTTACCTGCTGCAAATTTGTTCCAGTTTGTTGCAAAGGCTGTGGTGTATAACAAGGTCCTGGCATTGGCTGTGGCATTTGAAAGTTGTTCTGAGATCCAGGATTCATGATCCCTGACACTACTTGGTTCTGAGAGATCTCTGTAGGTAATCCAGCAGTGTATGGTGTTGGAAGAGGCTGCCTGAATTGCTGTGTAGTATACTGTGCATTTGTGTTGGCAAATGTGTATGGGACAGATGTCTGAGGCTGAATGGGATATGGCTGTGACGTCATCACTGGAGGTAAAACAGAGACAGGATTCTGGGCAGGGCCCATAGCCGGAGACGGTGTCACCATGGAGTAAACTGTAAAATGTTGAAGATTTCGAAGTAAACTTAAGGTTAAAAGTTGCCACATGATATCAAATACTTTGGTTTTTTTTAAATTAAATCTTCTTAAGATTATATATCTACCAACATAACAGACTTGCCGTTTATTCAAAGTAATTCAAATGAATGAATAGATTAGCAAAGGTTTACCAGTTTCATTCAAGGACCTGCATTAAAAATTAATTTTACCACTGCAGCATATAAAGTGGAAAATATTAAAAAATTGTGTGCACGAGTAAAAAGCAGTCACGAAATAGATTAAACTTGAGAATACTAGCTGTTTTTCCAAACAAATTTCTCTCATTATATTTTAATATTTAATTCCTTGCATACAATTGAAACACCAGTAATGTGGCTGAGTCAAGTTTGCAATGCAAGGAAGATTTAGTAATCAATCACAAACAATGTGTATGTTAATGTCTACTGCCCTTTATCTACCCTGTTACTTAGAATTCCCCAAGGTTGGCCAAGCATGACCTTTTGAATTCTATGATGGCTCTATAATATTTTCATTTTCTAGATGTTCCTCTGCTACTTGAATAAAGACTCCATTATCTTTCCCATGAAGTTAAGCTAATTGGTCTATTGACTTGTTCTGTCTTGCTGTTTAAATGTAGGAATCACATTAAATCTCCCTCAGTTCTCTGGCAGCATTCCCTTTATTAATACCTGCACATATATAACAGTCCCCCTACTAACTCTTCCCTAACTTCTACAGTATGCACGGATACAATCTATCCAAAACAGGGAATTTATCTCCCCCCACTACCCTTAATGTCTTCCCAAGGGTTACTTTTTGATTTTCATTCAGTCATGAAGTAACATTGCCATCTTTATTTGTGTTGAATATTTTTTAGATATCTTTAGATAGATAAGATAGCACAAATACCAAAGTCTGTGTACATGTATATATAAATCTTTTAACTTGGAATCTATAAATCAAATGTTTTTGTTAATTACAAATAAATATCTTAAACAGTTATCAAAATGAAAGTTCTAACTACTTGGTAACTTATTAGGAACAAGTCTCAATTCTGCAGCCCGTTTTAAAAAAAAAATGCAAGCAATTAGCACTCTCCAGCATTCTTTGGTTTTCATCTGCTAATTTCAAGTTTCTTTCCTCTCAATGCTTCTGTTTTAAGTGAGTGCTGATGAGCAGGATACTGACTTCCAAAAGTCCAACTGTGCAACAAGAGGAACGCACACAAATTAATGCTGCAGCACCAAGCTAACCATCAGATAACAAATAATTTAATTCACATATTTTTAGTGATTTTTCCAAGATAAGGCACCTTCTTGCATAATTATCCATACTTCAATGAGACACAGATCGGATGAACCAAAGGAGCATTAATTGTGGTTCTCGGTACCATAATAAAAATAAAGGATAGGTATTTTATTCTCAAATGGAGCTGGTTAGGGAGAATCGATCTTTAATAAAATCGAAAACAAAATGAACTCAATAGAACATAACTCCAAGAGATCAAAACGCTACCATTTGGATATCAGCATGTCAATACCAACTTTTTCCCTTTCTACAAAAGCTTTACTGTTCATATTTCATGGGGTTGTTTCGTGGGATTAGCTTCAGAAAGCATAAGGAAGCCTTTGCACCTCTGCTTAGTCATTGAGAGAACATTCACATGCCACTTGGAACACCAGGGCGAATGCAAGCCAGTGGCCATCTGAGTTTCTCAGAGATGTGAACAATGTGCCAGTGCATTAAAGAACATTGACATTCATTCTGGTTTCATTCAGATTACAGGTGACCAGAAAACAGTACAATTTTCCAGACCAGCCTTACCAGAGCAGCCACCCTCAGCTCTTTCATGCTGACTGAAGCCGAAGCCCCTTGCATTAATCAGCGGCTCCTTCATGGGCATCAGTCCCAGACCTCAACCCTCCCATTAACCAGCACTTCTGCAAATTTTCTCCAGTTCTCACCTCTCCTCAAGTGATTGGTGATGGTGCAGCCAAAGTCTCCTGCATGGCAGCAGCAGGACCAGCCAAAATAAGCTCCAGCTCCTCCAATCACAGGTTCTCTCTCTCCTGCCCTTGCTGTTCCTCCAATCATAGATTCTCTCTCTGTTGGAACAGCAAGAGTGGGAGGGGGAAGAGCTGGAGCAGCGAACATGGGAGGATCAGATTGTGTGATTGGAGGAATAGCTCTTCACAGATTCCGTGCCTCCCACGTACGGGGGTGACTTGTCTCTCATTTTCCGCCTATCTTTGATCTTGAGAGCTTTTTTGGGGATTTCAAGGGCAAATCTGCCCACCGTCCCCTCTATTTTGAACCGTGACAAAGGCATTTAAGGGGAATATGGTAAGTCTGAAGGAGAAAGGAATAGAAGGTTATGCTGTTAGACTAAGATGAAGTGAAGTTGGAGAAGACTCATGTGGAGCATAAACACCAGTATAAGCCTGTCCGTATGACGGACCTGTTTCTATGTTGTAAAAGTATATGTTAGTCCCCTAGTAAACATTCAGGCAAAGTGATTATTTGTAGTCTTGCCAGTTCCCAGTAAGTTTATGATGTGTATCTCTATGTGTAAATTAGCCTATCCTAATTTTACCTTGGCTGTTTCTGTATCTGTAGAATACTTCAATATTTCTTTCTATGTACCTTGATAAAGCCTTCCGAATTGTTGTTTTTACTTTCTTAACCTTTACATATTCCTTTTTGTTATCCTCTCCTATGTTGTCTGTGTACTTAGTGAATGCCTTTATGTTTAGTTTCAATTTCAGCCTCGTTTCTTTATTCATCCATGGTATGTAATTACTGGCTAGATTGTTCTTGCTTCTTAGTGGGATTTATTTTTTCAAGGACTCTACTAATCACCCTTTTAAATGTTTCCCACCACAGTGCTATTTCTCGGTTTGTCAGTAAAATGTTCCAGTTTCTTTTCCCTAGATCCATTCACATCCTCTTAAAATCACATTTTTTCAAATTAATTACTCTGGCCTCAGTCTTTTGTCCATCTCAATCTTTATTTTCGTTTTCATTAAGATTGCGACCACCCTATCAGCAACCACTGCCGCATCACTCCCTTCCACTAGCCCACCGGGCCAAATTTCTTTCAAAGTGCCCCCTGCCCTAGCCCTGAATTTACATCTTTCTCCACTTCCTCTCCCATCTCCCTTCATGCCCTCTCCAAGCTCATCTTTGTCCATGAGACCCACCTCCTGCTCTCTCAACCATATTCAGTTGAATCAGAGCTTCAGAGGAGTTCAGAAGACCATGCAAGGAGCAGCACCCGGCAAACCTAAAAGAGGTGCCAACCTGAAGCTGCTCAGGACTACATGCATCCCAAAAGGAGGAAGCAGCACGCAACAGACAGAGCTAAGTGATCCCACAACCAATGGATCAGATCAAATCTCTACAATCTTGTCACATCTAGTTATGAATAGTGGTGGACAATTAAACAACTAACAGAGAAGGAGCTTCCAAAAATATCCCCCAGCTTCAACAATGGGAAAGCCAAGCACATCACTGAAAAAGGCAAGGCTAAAGCATTTGCAACCATCTTCAGCAAGAAGCGCCAAGCGCACGATCCATCTTGGCCTCCTCCTGAGGTCCCAAGCATCACAAAGACCGGCTTTCAGCCAATTTGATACACGCTACATGATATCAAGAAATGGTTGAAGGAACTAGATATTTCAAAAGCTATGGGCCCTAACAACATTCTGGCAGCAGTACTGAATAATTATGCTCTAGAACTAGCCACACCCGAGCCAAACTGTTCCTGTAAGCTACAACAGTGGCATCTACCTGACATGTGAAAAATTGCCCAGCCATGTTCAGTCCACAAAAGCACAACAACTCCAATCTGGCTAATTACCGCCCCACCAGTTTACTCTCAACCATCAGCAAGGTGTCGATGTCAATGCTATCAAGTGACATATACACAGCAATAACCTGCTCACTGGTGTTCAGTTTGGGCTCCATCAGATCCACTTGGTTCCTGACCTTATTACAGCCTTGGTCCAAACATGGACAAAAGAGCTGAATTTCAGAGGTGGGGTGAGAGTGGGCTCCCCTTGACACCAAGGCAGCATTTGACTGAGTGTGGTATCAAAGAGCCAAGCAAAATTGAAGTCAACAAGAATCAGGGGGAAAACTCTCCACTGTTTAGAGTCATACCTAGCACAAAGTAAGGTGGTTATGGTTATAGGAGGTTTCACCCCAGGTTCTACAGTTCTAGAACATCACTGCAGGAATTTCTCAGGGTAGTGTCCTAAGCCCAACCAATGTCAGCTGCTTCATCAATGACCTTCCCCCATCATTAGGTCAGAAATAGGAATGTTCGCTAATGGTTGCACAATGTTCAATATCATTTGAGACTCAGATACCGAAGCAGTCCATCCATAAGCAGCAAGGCCTGGACAAGATTCAGGCATGGGCTGATAAGTGGTAACCAACATTCCAAACCACACAAGTGACATGCATCTCCAACAAGAGAAAATCTAACCATCTCCCTGTGACATTCAATGGCATTACCCTTGCTGAATCACGCACCATCAGCAGAAATTTGGCTTGACCAGCCATACAAATACCATGCCTACAAAAGCAGGTCAGAAACTGGAACTCTACAGCTACTAATTCAACTCCTGGCTCACCAAAGCCTCTTTATCATTTACAAGGCACAGGTCAGGAGTGTGATGCAATACTTTGCATTTGTCTGATGAGTGCAGCTCCAACACCACCAAGAAAATCGACACCATCCAGGGCAAGAAGCCCATTTGATTGATACCCCATCCACCACCTAATATCCACTCCGTCCATCACTGACACACAGCGGCAACAATGTGTAGCATATACAAGATGCACTGCAGCAACTCACCCAGGTTCCTTCAGCAGCAACTTCCAAACCCACGACCTTTATTATCTAGAAGGACCAGACTGCACAGACATGGGAACCCCACCACCCAAGTTACCTTCCAAGCCACACACCAGCCTGACTTTGAACTATCACTGTCATTGGGTCAAAATCTTGGAACTGCCTTCCTAACAGCATTATTGGTGTACCTACAACAGATGGACTGCAGTAATTCAAAGCGGAGGCTCACCACCACATTCTCAAGGCATTTAGGGATGGGCAACAAATGTTGGCCTTGCCAGCTGTGCTCACATCCCATGAAAGAATAAAAAAATACATTACCCATTGCTGTAGGCCTAGCAAACTTGCAGTTCCTAATAAACTGCTGACCACCCAATTCCCCCTCCTGCTCCCCATGTCAACTGATATTATCTCCCTCCCTTTTAAACCTGTTGTCATTACTCCTCTCATCAAAAAGCCAACCCTTGGCCTGACTGTCCTTGCAAGGACCACCCCAACTCCAACCTCCCTTTCCTCTCCAATATCCTCAAATATGTTGTTGCCTCCCAAAACCGTTCCCATCTTTCCTGGAACTCTATGTTTGAATCCCTGCAATCACCCCCTGAAACGTTACTGAAATGGCTCTAACCAAAGTCACAAATGACATCCTACTTGTCTATAACAAAGGGATCCCTCCTTGTCCTTCTTAATCTGTCTGCAGTCTTTGACACAGCTGAGCACACCATCCTTCTCCAATGCCTCTCCAAAGTCATCCAGCTGGATGGAACTGCTCTCAGCTGGTTCGATTCTTATCTAATCGAGGTCAGAGCATCACTTACAAAAGCTTTTCTTCCTTCTCCTGCACCGTTACCTCTGCTGCCCCCCCCCCCCCCCCCCCCCCCACCCCCCCCCCCCCCCCCATACACACACAAAGGATCTTTCAATGCCCCCCTTGTATTTCTGATCTGCTTTCTGTCCCTTGGCAAAAAGGTGAAAAAACAGTAGCTTTCATACACATGCTGACCTCACCCAGCTCTATCTCACCATCATCTCTCTCGAATTCTCCACTGTTGCAAAATTATCAGACTGCTTATCCGATATCCAATAGAGTAGGAATTTCCTCCAGTTAAATATTGGGAAAACAGGAGCCATTGTTCGCAGTCCCAACTCCAAACTCCATTCCCTTGCGAATGACTCCATCCCTCTCCCTGGCAACTCTGCAGCTAAACCAGACAGCTCACAACCCTGGTGTCATATCTGATCTTAAGATGAGCTGCTGACCACACATCTGCACTATCACTAGTACAACATCTTTCCTCCTCCATAATGTCGCCCGACTTTGTTCCTTTCTCAGCTCATCTACTGCTGAAACTCTCATTTGTACCTTTGTTACCTCTGGACTTGACAACTCCAAAGCTCTCCTGGATGGTCTCCCATATTATCCCTCCATGAACTTGAGATCATTCAAATCTCTGCTGCCCAAGTCCTAACTCGCACCAAGTCCTGATCACCTAGTACCCGTGCTCGGTCTCCTAAATGGGTTTTCGGTCAAGCAACTTGCAATTTTAAAATTCTCATCCTTGTTTTCAAATCCCTCCATGGCCTCACCCTTTCCTACCTCTGCAAACCCCTCCAGTCCCACAAACCTCCAAGTAAAACATATGGCGTTAACATTGTGTTTCTCAAAGTTCACATCACTCCAGAAGGATACCTGATGGTGGACCCATTCCTGATGTAATCTGGCTTTGGTATCTAGAATATTCTGCATATACCTTATAAAAAAAAAGAGACAGTATTCAAAAATGAGCATTAAATAATTATTTCAGTTTGTAAACTAATATCTGCACTTAATATCAGAACATACATCTTATCCTCTGACATTGCGCATTCATCATTAATTGTGATCACTGCCAGCTGGAGTATGAGCTATTTATAATGCAAGGTTATACTAACATCTCTGCACAATTCCCTAACAATAAAGAGTGGCTTCCTTAACCTCTTCCAACTCAAGTACAGTCAACCCAGTCGCCCTATAGAGAGGCTCATAACAGAGGTGATTGCAGTATGCTTATGGAAGTGTCTGAATAGGCAATCATATTTCATTGGAAAGTCAATTATTAATACAACTCTGCTTTATTGAAATACACAAAAAGATAATTCATTTTATGGCAATTTATATAATTTAAAAGGGAATCAAATGAAATTTTGCCCATTGTCCCTCTAACGTTTAGAGTCCATATGACTTCTAAAAGAAGCTCTCTTTTTCTCAGATGCTGCCAGACTTGCTGAGTTTTTCCAGCAATTTTCATTTTATTTCCTTCGTCTGCAGTATTTTGCTTTCATTAAAAAGCAATCTCTGATCTCTCACTGCTGACCTTACTCGCTACATCAGGCTGTCAGTTTGTGACTACCTGCTTGTCATAATTTTCAGAAAGAAAATCCTGGCATGTGCAAACCTGGTCAAAGAGCTGGGTTTTAAGGAGGATCTTAAATGAGAGGGAAGTAGTAAGATGACAGGTTTAGAGAAAGAATTCCAGAGCACAAGGCCTAAGTGGCCAAAAGCACTGTTACAAATGGTCAGGGCAAAGGGTGCACAAAGGATCATAGTCAGAGGGGCAGGGCTAGGAAGAGGGGAAGATTTGTAGAACAGGAGAAGATCAGAGAGATAGGAACAGATGAGACCATGGGACAATTTAAATGCAAGGATACGAATTTCAAATTTGAGACTTTGGGGGAAAACCGGAGCTGATGGAGGTCTCATTGGCTACACTACAAAAAAATGTCATTGGCTGTAAAGCACTTTGTAATATCCTGAGGTCATGAAGGACATTATATAAATGCAAGATTTTTTTGCATATTATTTTCCATGCAAGATTGTTGAATACATCAATTTATGATCAAATCCAACACCATTCCCAATCACTTCAAAATAAGTTATAAAATCTCATTTAAAACTAATTTGGGTGATTTCAGTTAGGTATTCTTTTTCAAGTTTCTTTTATTGTTTTGCCAACTTTCCCTAACTGGTTGGACTCAGCTCATTAGCATGGCTAGAGTCTGACGCTGTTAGCTTGCTCCAGATCTTGACAATCCAAGCTGGTAAGTGATCAATACTCTATGGCCTCCTACTATATCTCACCTTTTGATAAGGTCCCACAGAGGGGGCTAGTAAATAAAATTGGAGCACATGGGATGGGGGCGGGGGGGGGGGGGTTGCGGAATATACAAATATGGATCAAGAATTAGTTAGCAGACAGAAAGCGGAGAGCAGGAATAAACAAATCATTCTCAGGATGGCAGGCTGTTACTAGTGGGGTACCGCAAGGATCAGTGCTGGGTCCACGGCTGTTCACAATCGATAATGATTTGGGGATCAATTGTAATATTTCCAAATTTATCGATGGTACCAAACTGGGTGGGAACGTAAGTTTTGAGGAGGATGCAAAGAAGCTCCAAGAAGATCTGGGCAGGCTAAGTGAATGGGCTAGAACATAGCAGATGGAATATAATGTGAATAAGTCTGAAGTTATTCAGTTTGGCACAAAGGCAGAATATTTCTTAAATGGTGAGGGGTTGGTAAGTGCAGGTGTCCAAAGGGACTTGGGTGTCCTTGTCATGGGTCACTAAAAGCTAGCCTGCAGGTGCAGCAAGCAATTAGGAAGGCAAATGGTATGTTGGCCTGAATCGCAAATGGATTTGAGTACAGAAGTAAAGATATCTTGCTGCGGTTGTATACAGCCTTGATGAGACCTCACCTGGAGTATTGTGCGCAGTTCAGATTTCCTTATCTAAGGAAGGATATAACTGCCATGGAGGGAGTGCAACTGAGGCTCACTAGATTAATCCTTGGGACGGCGAGATTGTTGTATGAGGAGATTGAGGAGATTGGGTCTGTATATTCACTAGAATTTCGAAGAATGAGGGGTGATCTCATTGAAACTTACTAAGTTTTACAGGGTATGACGGGGTCGGTGTAGATAAGATGTTTCCCCTGGCTGGTGAATCTAAAACCAGTAGACATAATCACAGGATAACGGGCAGGCCATTTAAGACTGAAATGAGGAGAAATTTCTTCACTCAGACGGTAATGAATCTTTGGAATTCTCCATCCCAAAGGGCTGTGTGAGCTCAATTATTGAGCATGTTCAAGACAAAAATTGATATATTTCTGGAGACTAATGAAATCAAGGGATATGAAGATAGTGCGGGAAAGTGGCATTGAGGTAGATGATCAATCACGATCTAATCGAATGGTGGAGTAGGCTTGATGAGCCAAATGACCTCCTCCTGTTCCTATGCTCTTTCTCCTATGCCTTAACACCATTCAGCTAGCACAAGTCCTGAAACTGTATTGCACAAAGTACTTAGGAACACTTTGATTTTCAATTTCTTTCTCAGTTTTCTCTAAAGAAATGACATACAATGTCAAAGCTCCACAGATTGCAGTAGCCTTCCAATAAGTCACACAGATAGTCATTCTTAATTTGGGAGCTTCAAAAGTGAGCACTGAGTTATTTGATTGTGGGGCTTTCACAGCCATGACCAAACCTGTCCTCATCCATCATACATGCAGCTACATAAAGGTTTACTGATTGCTATTAGATTTGCCTCTTCCTTAGTTGATGCACGTTGAAGCCAACTCAACATTCCCGTCGCTGTCTCAGTTAAGATTGGCTGTCATCTTTACTAAGGACTGAATATGGAATCTATCTGCTCTGTATGGCTCTATACCATTATGAAATTGCACTATACACCAACCCATTGTAGGGATTTAGATGTTACTTTCTACTGGGAGATGAAAGCACCTCTGGAACAGTACTGCAGTATGGATCTGACACAATGCAGCAGTAAAGCACCCATACTTATATGGACAATTCCTGTACTTTTCTTAAGTGGCAATTTGTCATTTCACGTGCTAGGGAATAAACAGTATTGCACAAAGCTATCTTGTACTTCAATCAGAGAAGGGTTAGCCTGTTAAGAGAAGAGCCACTAATACTTAGAAAAATGGCCATATTGCCACTTTAAAGTATTGTAATACTTCAACTTATCAAGGTGGTTACCAACCTTGGCATAAAATGCAACCAATAAATTTACTATTTCTCTTGCAATAAGATTAAATTTCAGCATATCTCAGTCAATTTGACTGGATCAAGTCTACTCACTGTCTGAAGCAAGTTTTCACAAAGTGTTTTTGCTGACGCCAAACCTTCTGGTTTAGGATGACTGTGAAAACAAAAAATATAGCTATGTAAAGGGTAACACATCCAGGATACTGAATATTAATTTTCCTTAAGTGTGAGCTTACAATTTCAATAGAGGAAACAGGCAGCCAAATGACTGATTTAAGAGGTTACAGTGACATTACATACATGTGCAGAGTAGTAAATAAAGTTCTCTAATGGTTGTTGACATGGAAATATTTTGCATTTATGTATTACATATCCTCAGAATGGTGCAAAGCACTTCACAGCTAATTCATTACAGTTGAAGTGTGCCCAATGCTATTTTGCAGATGAATGCAGTAGTCAATTTTATGCACAAGACCCCAGAAACAGTAATTAGATAAATGACCAGATAATTGTTTTGGTGGCATTCAATGTGGGATGAAGATTAACCATGCCACCAAGACTCCTTGCTTTTATTTGAAAAGGTGCAGTGATCTTTTACATCTACCTAAACGAACAAATAAAACCTTAGTTTAACCTCTCACCCAAAAGGCAGCAAATTGTGTGAAGTTGTATTGAGGTAATTAATCAGGAAGCTTCCAGATTCAATACACAGTTTTAGGAGTAACACAAGGTCACTACAATCTACCCTAGTAATGTCTAGCTCTGGAAGGGGTGTAGAAGAGGGGGTGGGACAAGTGATTCAGGCCAATTTCCTAGAAATTCCACTAGTCTTCCACCAGTTTTTCAGCAAGAGGCCTTGAGAAGTTCGCAACTAATCTTCACCTCAGTGACAAATGTATTACTGGAAATAACACTCTTTCTACATTCTGTAATATTTAAGCCCTACTATACTGATAAAATTAAGCTGTAGTAGAATAGCAATGATAAACTGCACTTTCCCTCAGAAGTTGCTATCATTAGTAATTTTTCTATTTTATAATTTTCAGTTAAAAAAGTTAGACTTACGTGATATAAATATACATAGGTTCAAATGCCTCCCTTCCAGATGTTGGCTCAATGAACCCTGACCCTTTACCTCGGAGGTGAACTTTGGCTCCTGTTTCATTTTGTATATGGTGCAAGAAAGATCCTCCGGGGCCCTCCACTTTTTCTTTTGCATTGAAATTTGGAGGAGCATGCTCTAGACCCACAAATATTTTGTCCTGAACAAAATGCATCTGTAAAGAGAAACAAAAACGCATTTCAGCACACAGTATTAGACTGATCAAATACACTTAACTCCTTCTATCCTATTAATACATGGAGAAAGTATCTAAATTTAACTTAAATTTAACTAAGTTTAAGAACAAACCAAGCTGAAACCATTAAACAGCCTTAATATTTTAAAGTGTTCATTTTTGGGGCAAAATCTTCAGGTTTATAGTTTAATGGAGGGAGGGGAACGTCTATAAAGGTTACAATGCTCTATAACGTGCCACATAATACTGTCCTCCAAGAAGTCAAGCAGCCATCAACAGAAGAGTGGTCACTCCTCCTGTTAGCCAATCACAGGGCAGTGCTAACAGTCACAGAAATGCTCACATTTCATTTTACTGTACTCCCTTGGCTGGATTGTATTGGAATTACACTAGCTTTCAAGAGCAACAAATTAAGGAAAAGTTAAAGCAATAAAGAAACACCAACTTGGACAAAACGTTAAAGGATTTGCTGACATCTCACTCCAAGTATATAATCAAATAGGTTTAAAACAGGGTACCCAATATATTACTCAGTCTGAATCTGACCCATAAAATTGGTTTACCATTCTAAAAAAGAGTTATTTCATTTGAATACATATACCAAATTTCTTATACCATAATAGTAACTAGATACTCAAGTTTATTCTCTGTCCCACTCTGACCACTACATTGTTGAAATAAAGTTCAGCAGAATTTAGAGAAACAACACCTTGTTTCTCATTAAGGCAATTTACAACCTCGGGGACTCCATTCTGATTTCAAAAGCTTTAGATCATAACCACTGCTCCCATTTTTCCAGAAAGCAGATACTGGGAAAAGTTCTCCTATTGCCATTTGTTCCTCCGCTAGACCTACCTTTTTTTATTCATCCTACTGTCACCCTTTTTTTGCTTTAGTTACACCCCCATCCCTTTTGTCATTTGAGTAATCACCCAGCCTGTCACAGATGTTCTTGTTCTTTCCTCCACCACTCTTCTCCCTGCCCCTTTTCTCTTCCTAACTCTGTACTTGCTTATAAACTGTTAAATCTCTAGCTTCTTCTAGTGCTGCCATCAACATGAAACATTAATTGTTCCTCATTCTACCGATGCTCCCTGACCTGCAAAGTATTCCCAGCATCTTATGGGTTTTTTCTATTATTTAAGTTTACAGTCCATGGGGTGAATTTTTAGGTCAATGAGTGGGGGCAAGGCCTGCTTGCTGGCACGTAAAATGAGGTGTGCATCCCGACCTGCCAACGGCCACTTAAGGCCCTTAAAGAAGTAACTGAAGCAATCGATGGAGCTGCCCATCCAAACTTAAGGTTCGCAAGCAGGCTGGGAGCCCAGGCGGGCTTCCGAAAAAACATGAAATCTCATTCAAAGGCAGGATGAGGTTTCATGAGCGATTTAAAGTGTTCCAGAAAATTTTAAATAAAAGTAATGGACATGTCCCAGCTCATGTGACAGTGTCACATGAGCTGGGACATGTCAATAATTTTTTTTCTCATCTTTATTCAATGTTTTAAACCTGAGCCGATCTCCGAGGTAGCACTTTGCCTCAGGGAGATCTTTGTACGCTCTTTCGCGCATGTGCATGAAAGAGCACACTCCCAGCTCAGGGAATCCCCCCCTTCCGTCCGCAAAGGGAGCGAATAGTGCTTCTTGGCACACGTCACACTCAACAGGCCTTAATTGGCATGCCCACGTAAAATGGCGGCCAATCGGGAACCCGCCCGCTCGCACCCGCTCTCTCTCTCACACACACACACACCACACACACACACACACACACACACACACACACACACACACACCCGCCCCCCCCCCCACCCCCACACAACGGGGGGAAGATTCTGCCCATGATTTCAATGTTTCACTTTGTAGCTCGCAGTGTCCATAGGCAGTTGAGTGGCACACAAGGAAGGAAAGAGTTGGACACCCCTGCTCCAAAACGTCTGATCAGGTGAAAAGGGACTCACACTAAAGCAAGTTGCTCATTCGTAAAGGCACAATTAAAAACAGGATTAAAATTGAAAACTTGGCTGTCTTCAATTTTAATTTGAAGTCGGATTGCTTTTAAAATTTGATCAAATTATTTCATTGCTGAATTAATTCCAATTGTGCATCTACCATATTTCAGTTTTTTAAGACTGTGGATAATCTACAAAAACACAAGTTTCAAATATAAGTTGTAACTTACATCAGCACTTATCAGACATCCTTAAAACCTACCTCTTTGACCATGCTTTTTGTCATCTGGCCCGATATCTCCTAATGCAGCTCAGTGTCATATCTCGTTTTATAATTTGCCTGCAAACTGTCTTAGGAAGCTTTTATAACATTAAAGGTGCTATATAAATATAAGTTGTCGTTATGATCTAGCACTAATCTCAACAATGTTTCAGCAAGATAGAGGAAGCACTACTTTGTATCTGATTGTGTTGAGCTTGATTTGAGATTGTTTGCAACCAACTTGTATCCACATGGAAGATATTTCACTGCCCACCACCAACAGCCTTCACTTTTAGTAATTTTTAAAATGCATCAAAAACACAAACTTAACTCAGTGTAAAACTGTTTTCATTTCACAGAGACGAACCTTGCCATGTCCTGAGTTAAGACCTGAACTGACTTTGCAGCAACAAAGGCTAAGAATCCTCTGAGAGGGAGTATGTGGACATAGAGTCGAAGTTCAGTGTCATGTCAAACCTGGAAATTCTCAGGAATTATTTTAGACCTCCTGCACATGTTTTAAACCTACCTGAACTTAATTTAGATGTTTAAAGTGCAGAAATTCTCCCTTCAATGGTCTTTAAATATTTGAAGATTGAACCTGAAGGATAGAGCTCCATGCTTGCAAACACACAAATGTGCCAAGGTATCCTGGACAGAATGATTAGAGCTTCAGCCAAGGCAGGAACACACTAAGCAAATAGGTCTATTTGGCATCCTACAATATCCAATTTTAAATTCCCTATCAAAGCAGGCTTAACCATTTTTTCTCCAATTCAATTTGAACAAGGGTATAAACTACTTAGCAAAAATGTATTTTAAATAAAGTATCTAAATTCTAAAACACCTTGTCTTTTGGTAAATCTGGCATTGGCCTAATATTGCAGAATTATTCTACAGCACAGCCATAAGATAAAGCCATTAAAATTAAATTACTAGACTGTAATTCTATGATTTGATCCAAGTATTTGTTAATCTGAGTCTATCGATGCATAACTTCATTTATAAATAATTCTGTAACTAATATTAACCAATACAGCAAGCGCATACTAATATTCTGTTTAGCCTAAACCATACATACCCCTGGCTGTAACTGGGGCAAAGAGTTGTATGGAGAGTTGTGTGCAGTCATAGGACTGCTCCTTGCAGTAGATGTCACTACAGGTGGAAGTGGTTGTTTGATGGCTTCTTTTGCTAATGCTTCACCAATAATCTCTTTGATCCTGTTTACAGCCCCTGAGATGAAAACAAATCAGCTGTACTTGATGCACATCGTTTTCTTGGAATGGAAATTAAATGTAAAGTAACTGCAAGTAAAAATCCTATAAATACTTTCAAAAAGTATTTCCAATGTAAAGTATTCCCTGAAAAAGTTACTGTACAATCTACTTTATCAATAGCACCAATGTAATAAACTATGACTCCAACTAAACAGTGACCTAAGCTCCATATACCAGTACAGAAATTGCATGAGGTTTACAAGATAAAAACCTGCACGAAGGTGCAACTCCTGCAACAAATCTATAACACTGGTATTTTTATATTAATTCTGACGTGAACAATTTACACATTATCTTCAAAACCAGCAGTTTCCTGGCCAAAATGAATACCTCCGCTATATATGACATCCTCCAACATCTGGAAAACACCCAAGAAGACAAGTTCATATAATTAAAATATCTACTGTGTTTCCCCAAATGTTAATGTCTCATAAGTTGTGTGTCAAAATAATGAAGTATACAGTTTTGCATGAAAGTGCTTATTTAAATACCAGTATTTTGTTACACATTAGTCCAAGCTTTAATTTAATTCAAATGAAATTGAACTAAGGTGAGGTGTTAAAGATAGTTACAGTCGTTCTACAGCAGATTTATAGAATAAGTAGGTGAGCCAGACAGATTTGATTCTTTCCTATATTAAGTGAGCCAAGTTCATTCTGCAACAAAGGAAGAGAAGGTGGAGTTGGAGGTAAGGGGGGGGGAATGCTGCTCCAGAGCGTGCAGAAGGCCTAGCTGTGACGGCCTCACAAAAATAGCCCACTGATACTCATGGCCAGGATCATATATAAACAATGGCCATTTTGGCAAGATATAAACAATGGCCATTTTGGAAAGGTACATGGAAGTGACCGACCTCATGGAACCATACCCCACTTCACACCTTCACAAGAGGGCAAAAAAAATTAGAGGGGAAAAATAAGCAGTTAAAACTCAACTTAGAATCTACATTTATCAAAGTCAACAGAAACAAACCTATTATTATAAACTAAAAATAGTCTATTATTTGTCACATAGCATCTAATGTTCTGAGGCTCTAATGATTATGACAAGAGTATATAGACTGTAACTATCATCCAGGTAACACAAAAATGACTGAATTTTTAATCAAGTGAAAATTAGACACTTAGCAATTTCAACAAGTCTTACTGTCCACACTCTTCTGCGTCTGTGCCTGTATGCAAAGGTAGAGGGGTCGATCCCTAAAGAAAGAATAATTATTGACTTAAAGCGCTTTAACTTCAACGTTACTAATGCATTACAACGGAACCAAAGATAAAACAGACTTTATGCTTTAAAACAAAATGCACAAACTGTACCTATAGGTTACTGTATTAATCAATTATCTACTGATAACTAACGAGTTAGGCAAAGAAAACTGTTTTGTAACTAAAAGACTTGCATTTATATAGCACCTTTTGCAACATCAGGATGTCACAAATTGCTTTACAGCCAATTAAGTATTTTTGAAGTGTCGTTATTGTTGTAATGTAGGAAACACAGCAGCCAATTTGCACAGAGCAAGGTTTCACAAACAGCACAATAATGGCGACAGATAATCTGTTTTAGCAATGTTTACTAAGGGATAAGTATTACCAGGACAATATCCTAATTGGACTAACAATTATCAAATTTCACCTAATGTGCATTCAAATAAAATTTTTTAAAAATGGCTTGCATTTATACAATTCTGTCCACAACCTCAAGACATCGCGAAGGGCTTTATAGCCAATGAAATACTTTTGAAGTATAGTCACCATTGTATTGTAGGAAACATAACAGCCAATTTGAATACAGTAAGGTCCTATAAACAACATGGTAATAATCAGATAATATGTTTTAGCGATATTGGTTGAGGGATAAACATTGGACTGAACATCAGGGAGAATCTCCCTGCTCTTCTCTGAAATAAAGCCTAGTATCTTTAAGTCCATCTGAGAGGGCAGACCAGGTTTCAGCTCAAGGTTTAATGGAAGACATCATTTCCAACAGTGCAGCAGTCCCCCAAGTTCTACATTAGAACGTCAAATTGGATTTTGTGCTCATGTCCCTGGATGGGGATTCAAACACAAGTATGACCACTGAGCCACAGCTGACATTTTAATAGCACAACTCTGTGTATGGTCAGTTGTATTAAAAGTTTTTATTGTACACACAAATGGCATCTCAGAAAAGTGCATTTTGAGTTACAGCATTCTTCTTTGTAAGACATCCTAGTACATAAGGCCTTCTGGGTCTATTATGTATTTTATTAAATACGATATCACTGATAGCCATAATGAAACAGCCCTCTTTTATGATTACTTATTTACAAATATACATTCTATGCTGTTCCCTTACATTGCACGTAGGAATACGGAATGCAATTTCAAGCAAGAATACTCCTCAATTGGTCAGTGGATAGCCAAATAAGTATCAATCCTACCAGAAATGATGCTCTACTCAAAAGAAAGACTAATCTCAGAGGTGTAGAAGATACAAAGCAGATTAGAACAACTGGGATTAACATCTGCAAATGTCCCACTGCAGTTGCATAGTAATACAGATTTAAGATTTTTCAGGGCAAATTTAGGATAGACCACGGAAATTCTGTTTTTACACAGGTGGTGATCACAATCCAAATGAATCAGCGACAGGGGTAGGGTGGACACTGGACTCATTTAAGAACCCAGAGGTTGTAATGCGAAGATGGTAGTTTTCCAGAAGGAAGAGCTGAAATGAATTTGAGTGGAGGGCATTTTTCATCCGAACCTACCTTGTGATCTTGTGAAAATATTAAGTCTCTCATTAAGAAATTACAGAATTCTTTATGTCGCTTGGTGGCACAGAACTTGAATATTGCTAAAAGAGAGACATGTTGTCAAAGGTTTTCATCTTGCGCTCATGAGGACAAACGCAATACCACCAAAGTTTGGCATGAGTTTTAAAGAAAGCTTTATGTGTAATAAGTAAAAGAAATGAGCCAACTTTAAAAATCTTCTTTGTCTGAAACTTGAAAACACTTTCTTAAAGGAAAAATAATAAGTAGCTCTGCTTTCATTCCCCTAAAAGCCATAGAAGTTTTTCAGTTTCCATGTTGGAGCCTTCAAGGGAAAGGGGTGTTGCTGTATTGGGAGGCTGAATTTTATTAAAGGTAGTAAAATACTAAGTTGAAAATGGTAAAGGTTACTGCAGCATGATTCAAAGAATTGAAGTGTCCTGACTAAATCCTCTGAGGCACATGGGGATTATAAAACTGAGGGACAAGCTCCTAGATTAGTACAATATTCTACTTTATAGGCAAAACAAGTGGAAAAAGACACAAAAGGGAAACTTTTTAATTCCACTTTTTCAGTTTCGTAGAAATAAAAAGTATGAAATAACTGTACACCACATACAAGATGCACTGCAGTAACTTACCAAGCTTCCTTCAACAGCACCTTCCAAACCTGCAACCTCTACTACCTCGAACGACTAGAACAGCAGATGAATGGGAACACCACCACCTCCCCTTTAAGCCACACATCATTTTAACTTGCAACTACATCGCCGCCCTTCACCATCACTAGGACTCCCTTCCTATCAGCTCTGTGGGAGTACCTACACCACATGGATTGCAGTGGTTCAAGAAAGCAGCTCACCAACATCTTCTCAAGGGTAATTAGGGATGGATAACAATTGTTAGCCTAGCCAGCAACACCCATATCCCATGAAAGAATAAATTAAAAAGAAAACAAAATCAGGAACTACACAGAAAATTGATCAGCATGAGAGAAAAAGGTCATATCTCAAATAGTAATCTTTTACTTTCAGGTGTTGAACGGTCTATTAAAACATTTCCAGAATTTCCATTATTTTACTGTATAACAATGAAGGGCAGCTTCTTCAAAAACGTCTCTGGTCTCCAGCCTTTTCAGAATCTTAACACGAGTAATTTTCTAAATAAGGTGTATAATTTAGTGGGCCCTTTCTCCTGTGGAAGTTCCTGTAACATTTAGCCACTAACTTCCACATAAAATGGGAGACAGAAATGAAATAAAATGAGCACTTCCAACTTTCTGCAACAAAACAGATTTCTTAACCCAAAAAAATGAACTATTTATTTTGCTTTAGCATATACATGGTAGGCAATAACTACTTAATCACAAATTTATTTGCTTTTAATTAAAGCACACTGCTCAGCCTAACATGGAAAATATGTTTTGTCCTGGAGCACTAGAATGACACATTTCTGGAATAAATTGCGAAATGCAAACGATCCTTACCCTTGTGCTGCCATTTGCTTCTCATCTGCATTCATGTATCGCCCTCTGGTGGAAACAGCAGCACCACTGATTTTGTTTATCTGAAAAAAAAATGAATTGCTTTGTATATATCAGATAGTAATAAATACTATCAGTACATGAGAACACACAAGTACTTATTCAGAGTGGCATAAGGTGAAAAGTGGTGTTCCGCAAGGATCAGTGCTGGAACCACTGCTGATCACAATTTAGATTTAACAATTTGGATCTTGAAATTAAAAACACAATTTCTAAATTTGCACATCACCCTCAATTGGGGCAGGATAGTAAATACTGAGGATGGCTGCAATAAATTACAAGAGTACATTAATAAACTTGCAGATTGAACAAATAATTAGCAAATGAACTTCAACGCCTATATAAGGTAGTACATTTTGGTGGGAGGTCATTTATTACTCGGAAGGTGCAAGTCTTGATGAGGTAGAGGAACAAAGGAAGCCTGAAATACAAATACACGAATCAATAAAAGTTGTGCCACAGGTTAGCAAGGTGATTTCTAGAGGGGTTGAATTGGAAAGTAGGGAAGTTATGCTAAACATGTATTGAACATTGATTAGACCACCCTTAAGGGTGCTGCATGCTGTAGACGTCGCCATATTATAAAAAGGATATACAGGCAGTGGAGAGGGTGCAGAGAAGATCTACAAGGATGATACCAAAAATGCGCAGGAATACATATCAGGAAACGATTGACAGGCTGGGTCTCTCTTGAAAAATGGCTGAGGGGTGACCTAATAGAGATATTTAAAATTATGAAAGGTTTTGATAGAAAGGACAGAGGATGGTTCCTTTTGTAAGGAACAGCATAAGTGGAGGTCATCAACATAAGATAGTCACCAAGAAACTTCTTTACCCAAAGAGTGGTAAGAGTGTGGAAGTCACTACCACAAGGAGTGGTTGAAACAAACAGTATAAATGCAATTAAGGGGCAGCTAGATAAGCATATGTGGGAGAAGGGAATAGAATTTCAATGATAGATTTAGATAAGGAAAGATGGGAGAAGGCTAGAGCAAAGCATAAACACTAGCATGGAATGGTTGCACCTGTCGTATTTTCATTGTAATCCATATTGCTATTCAATATTGAATGTTACAACTGACTGATGAAATAACATATTGAGAACAGGTACACAGGTGACTGACAAAGTGTTTTTCTAAAAATTGCCAAGGATGTCAAGTCCTTGGGGAGAGTTCAGAGATTTACTAGGATTATATCAGGGATGAGACACATCAGTTATGTGGAGAAACTAGAAGCTGGGATTGTCTTCTTTACAGCAGAAAGAGGTGTTTTCAAAGCGATAAGGAAAAAAGGTTGATAGATTGAGGCACGGATTTAATATAATTAACAAGATTTGGGGAAATTATTTTACACTGCCAGTTAGATGGCTTGGAATGCACTTACTGAAAGAATGGTGGGAGCAGCTTCAATAACTTTCAACTGGGAATTGGACAAATATTTAAAAGGAAAAATGTGAAGGGTTATGAGCAACGTTCCTTCACACAGGAACCCAGAGGTACCTGCGCAGGCCAAGCACAAGTCAGCACCTTTAAGTTACAGTGCGTGCACAGCCATGTAAGAAGTTTCAAAGAGTCCATGCACAAATGAATCAGCTGCACACTACAAAAAAAAGAGGGTACTTTTGTAATGTGGAAAGAGCAGGGCTTTGGGACCAATTGGATAGCTCTTTCAAAGCGCGAACATAGGCACAATGGATTGAATGTCCTCATCCTGTGCTGCATGATTCTATTCTATGGCTCTAATTGTCTCTCAGGAATTGATTACAGACAACTTTTCAAAAAAAAAACACACAATGTTGACAATTATTTGAATTGTCAAGCATGAGACTCTGTCACAGCTCATCTGCTGCTACAACTTTCACCCCTGCCTTTGTCACCTCTAGATTTGACTTTTGCAACACACCCTGGCGAGCCTCCTACTTTATACCATGTAAACTTGCAGTCATCAAAAATTCTGTTGCTAATTCCTAACTCTTCCTTCCCCTTGGCCCTCCCCCCACCGGTTTGGGTGGGTCCTTGCTACCCCTCAGCATGATGGGTTCCTGGGGCTTTCTGACTGGTAAATAACCTGGGCCATTTAATTAGCTATCTGCCCAGCATATGGCTTTGGTATGCAGAGAATGAAATAAATACAAACATACGAAATAGGAGCAGAAGTAGGCCGTTCAGCTCCTTAAGCATGCTCCGCCATTCAACAAGATAATGGCTGATCTGTTTGTGTTGAGTTCAGCATTCCCATCTACCCCCGATTAACCTTTGATTCCCTTGCCTAACAAGAATCTATCTACTTCTGCCTTAAAAATATTCAGTGACCTCATCTCCACCACCACCTGAGGCAGAGTTCCAAAGTCACACGACTCTCTTAAGAGAAAAAAATTTTCCTCAACTCTATCCTAGAAGGATGACCCCTAATTTTAAAACAGTGCCCCTTAGTTCTGGGCTCACCCACAAAAGGAAAAATCCTTTCCACTTCCACCTTGTCAAGACCATTCAGGACTTTATATACGTCAATCAAGTCACCCATCCCCCCTCACTCTTCTAAACTCAAGTCCAACCTAGCCTCATAAGATGCTCACCCACTCATTCCAGGTATCAATTTAGTAAATCTTCTATAAACCATCTCCAACACACTTATATCCTTCCTTAAATAAGGAGACCAAAACTGCACACAGTATTCGAGATGCAATCTTACCAATGGCCTGTATAACTGAAGCATAACATCCTTACTTTTATGTTCAAAGGAATGAAGGATAGCATTCCATTAGCCTTCTTGATTACATGTTGTACCTGCATGCTAACATTTTGTGACTCTTGCATGAGAACACCTAGATCCCTCTGCACCTCGGAATTCTGCAGTTGTTCTCCGTTTAAGTAATACTCTTCTTTTATTCTTCTTGCCAAAGTAAACAACTTCACATTTTCCTACATTATACTCCATATGCCAGATTTTTGCCCACTCACTCAATTTATCTATATCCGTCTACAAAAACTATATGTCTTCTTCACAACATACTTTTCTACCTATCTTTGTGTCATCTGCAAATTTAGCTACCATGCCTTTGCTCCCCTCATCTGAGTCATTGATGTAAATTGTAAAAAGTTGAGGCTCCAGCACAGAACCCTGAGGGACTCCACTCATCACATCCTGCCAATCAGACAAAAATCCATTTATGCACATTCTGTTTTCTGCCAGCCAGTCTTCTACCTATGTTACCCTCTACACTATGAACTCTAATTTTCCACAACAACCTTTGACGTAGCATTTTATCAAATGCTTTCTGGAAGTCCAAGTACAGTATGTCTACAGACTTCCCTCTATCCACCGCACATGTTACCCCTTCAAAGAACCCCAATTGGTTAAACATGATTTTCCTTTCATAAAACCATGCTGAGTCTTCCCAATTATCTTGAACTTTTCTAAGTGCCCAGCTATTACCTCTTTAATGATCGACTCTAATGCCTTCCCCACAACAGACATCAAGCTAACTGGCCTATGATTTTCTGTTTTCTGTCTCCCTCCCTTCTTGAATACAAGGGTTATATTTGCTACTTTCCAATCTGATGGAACCTTTGCAGAACCTAGGGAATTTTGGAAAATTAACACCAACGCATCTACTATCTCATTAGTCACCTCTTTTAAGACCCTAGGATGAAGTCCATCTGGACCTGGAGACTTGTCAGCCTGAAGCTCTATCAGTTTGCTCAGTACTGTTTCCCTAGTGATTGTAATTTCACCAAAATCCTCTCTCTCCTCCTATTACTGGAATGTTTTCTGTATCCTTCACAGTGAAGACAGAAGCAAAATATTTCAGTTCATCCACCATTTCCTTATTTTCTACTATTAACTACCCATTCTCATGTGCTAGAAGGAGAACACTCACTTTACCTACTCTTTTCCTGTTTAAATACCCGTAAAACTCTTGCTATCCATTTTTACATGTCTAGCTAGTTTCCTCTCATAATCTAGTTTCTTTCACCATTAACCTTTTAGTCATTCTCTGCCGTTCTTTATATCCTGACCAATCATCTGATCTGCCACTCATCTTAGGAAACTGATTGGAAAAAATCACCCTCAAAAGAGTGATTAATTATAAAAGACTCTTTACAACTAACTCTCACATCCAGGCCATGCTATTCTACAAACAGAAGGTGTCTCAAGCATATTCCATTTCAATCGGTCCACCAATAGCAGCTATGCCTTCAGGTGCCAAGGCACTAAGCTCTGGAATTCCTTCCTTAAACCTCTTCACCTCTCTATCCCTCTTTTCTTAAAACCACCCTCTTTGACCAAGTTTCAGGGCAATTGCCCAAATATCTCTTATATGGCTTGATCTTTTGTTTCACAATGCTGCTCTGAAGCACCTTGGGACATTTTACTACATTAAAGATCCTATATAAATAGAAGTTGTACTTACATATTCTATAAACATTTGTATTAAAAAAGGTTTACTTTTCTCACTTGCAATTATTTGCAAATTCTTTCATAATCTCCACTCTTTCATAATCTGGATACAAAATATCCAAGAAGTTAATTTAAGATACCTGTTAATTACTTACTTCATCTTGAGTGTGACCTCTTGTGAGTAGATTTCTACAGACAATAGGAACATCATTAATTTCAATTTCAGCAACCACCATATCATCTTTGTTCTTTAGATGGGACATCGATTTTGAAGACTTTGACTGGAAGGAGAATTTATCAAATGAATGGAATTATTTAGGAATTTTTGACATAAGCATTTCCCTCTTTAATAAACTAAAGAAGTTAATATCTTCATACTTATTCAAGTTATAATCTTCCGTCCAGTAGAGCAAATGACACAGCAAGAAAACTTTAAACGTAATTCATCAAAAAACATAGGTATGCAGTAAGAAAACATGCAAAGTGGCTAAACAGAGTCTTGAGATAGTTGGTTGAATGCCCTTTACTCATTTCTATCATATTTTGTTTCTAGAAAGTCAAATGTTCAATATTCATGACTTAAGTCAACCTGACTGTATTTCAAAATCAAACAACTGCTTCTGCTTTCCATAGCAACAGTTTCACCAGCTTTCCTTCTCCCCTTGGGACATAGTAGTTGATGAGGATGATACCTAACAGAAAGGGGTGAGATTGTAAGGGTATCAAGGGATACAGAGCTAAGGTGGGTAAATGCAGTTGAGGTACAGAATGGCTTATTTGCTGTTCCTATATTCATTTTCATGACAATCCCCAAGGCTAGCCTGGGATTCAGGAGCCAGTGACAAAAGACAACACAAAAATCCAATTTTTATATGACCGGCAATTTATATATTGCTACATAGTCCTCAATTCCAGTTCTTCAATCTACAATTAGAGGATATGGTGAAATATTGGATTAATGAGCAAATTTATCAAATTGTGAGCACGTTCCACTAAACTGATGGTGCAACAAAAGATCAAGTTTGCATTTCAACAGAAAATCAAAGAGATAAAATATCTGGGGTAACTTAAGAGGTCAGAGTAGACTAAGACAGGGTATCTGCTGGCCAAGATTCTTTTGAAAATTCTCAAACAAGTTCTGAGAATGCTTAAAAGGAGAGTTTCTAAATTTCATTTGGGACAAGACCAGAATTCCCTTTTCTTCAAACAATGCCAGAGAATCATATGAGAAAATAATCATGGTGGGGGTAACATAATAGTATGGATAGAAGATTGGCTAGCTAACAGGAAGCAGAGTGTTGGCATAAATGGGTCTTTTTCTGGTTGGCAAGATGTGACAAATGGTGTGCCACAGGGACCAGTGCTGCAGCCTCAATGTTTTACAATTTATGTAAATTACTTGGGTGAAGGGACCGAAGGAATGGTTGCTAAATTTGCTGACAACACAAAGATAGGTAGGAAAGTAAATTGTGAAGAGGACATAAGGAAGCTATAAAGTGACATAGATAGGTTAAGCGAGCGGGCAAAGATTTGGCAAATGGAGGATAATGTGGGCAAATGTGAAATTGTTAATTTTGGCAGGAAGAATTAAAAAAAAAAGTTTATTATCTAAATGGTCAGAGCTCTGAGATTCAGAGGGATCTGCGTGTCCTAGGGCATGAATCACAAAAGGTTAGTATGAAGGTACAGCAAGTAATCAGGAAAGCTAATAGAATGTTATCATTTATTGTGAGAGCAATTGAATGCAAAAGTGGAGAGGTTATGCTTCACTGTACAGAGCATTAGTGAGACCACATCTGGAGTATTTTTGTGTACTGTACTGGTCTCCTTATTTAAAGAAAGATGCAAATGCTTTCGAAGCAGTTCAGAGAAGGTTTACTAGTACAAGGAATGGGCGAGTTGTCCTATAAGGAAAGGCTGGACAAGTTAGGCTTGTATCCATCGCAATTTAGAAGAGTAAGGGGTGACTTTATTGAAATCTTTAAGATGCTGGGGGGTCTTAACAGGGTGGATGTGGAGAAGATGTTTCCTCTTGTGGGAGAATCTAGAATTAGGGATCACTGTTTAAAAATAAGGGATCGCTCATTCAAGACAGGGATGAGGAGAAATTTTTTGTTTCAGAGGGTAGTGGGTCTTTTGAACTCTTCCTCAAAACGTGGTGGAAGCAGAGTCTTTGAATATTTTTAAGGCAGAGCTAGATAGGTTCTTGATTAACAAGGAGATAAAAGGTTATTGGGGGTAGGCAGGAATGTGGGGTTGAGTATACATTCAGAGAATGGAAGAGCAGGCTCGAGAGGCTGAGTGGCATACTCCTGCTCCTAATTCATATGTATGTTCAAGTGAGCACAAAGGTTTAATGTCTCATCTGAAACACGACACCTTGGATAACATTCAGTATTGCATGCTAGTGTCAGCCTAGATTACATTTGCGCATATGTATTTGGACTTGAACCCATACTGACTCATCCAAAGTTTTGCGTCCTATGCAACTTGGGAGGTAGAGAATTGGCAAAAACACAGAACTTTATGAATCACTTTATATAGTCCTTAACTTTTGAACAGATGTTTTGCCACCCACAAGAATGAATTGCCTTCCCTGACTGGTCAAGAAGAAAAGCTAACTAATGATTTATTGATGCACTAAACAAATAGATATAACCATTGACAGAAATTAAACAGAAAAATATGAGCAATTATGCGAATATGGAACTGAAACTAAAAATGCGTATAGATCTTGCCAATAAAATATGCAGAATACTTATAAAATTTGCAGTATTGTGAAATGGTATTAAACCGTCCAGTGTTAAAATGACAGTTGAAGTGCAGCAACCTGCATTCTTGTTCAATAAAATGTTAAAAATAATGCATCACTTACTCTGTTACTTGGCGTCTGTGGTAACTTCAGTTTCCCTTTTGCCATCAACATGGCATTAATCCTAGCTGCGGCAGCAGCGGCTGCATCTAATGCTTCTGATGAAGACTGAGGAGATTGACTGACCGATGGAGGACCAGAGAGACCTCCACCATGAATTGCAACTTGTGGCATTGTGACAGGAAAACTATTCATCTGAGACTCTATCGACACTGCCATCGATACAGGAATTGATTCTGGACAATCCCATTTACTACGGCGCCTAGAGTAACAAAAACATGTTGTTTGTTAATATTGTTTGCGAGAAAATAGTTATCTTAGTTTAGGTGTTAAAAGAGATGATCCAGTCCATCAGTTGTAGTTCCAACACATTTCATGATATTTCTCCTCCCTTGGCAAAGTATTCAATCCAAATCATGGACTGATCTGCATCTAAATACACCATGACATGTTTTTACTTGACATTGACTGAATAAGGAAGATCACTTGTCTGCACCGATTTAACTAATTTCAGCCAAGGTGACGGCTGCTACAAATAACCGCAACATCTTAGGTTAGGAAAAGGACAAATTACCACGATTCCTACAAATTACTTCATTCCTTGAGCCGCTGCTAAAATGTACACATGGAGGACAAGGACAAGATCTGTCTCTGAAGTGCTATCCCTCGCAATCATATAGTCTGCCAACATCCACCAACGTTCACAGGAATAAAGGTAACATGGACAAGGAATGTTGGAGCCCACCAGCTCCCACTGTACTGTGTTGTAAGGCAGCAAAGAGCCTTCAACAATTGGGGAGGGAAGTTAACTGACAAGATTAAAAAGAGTATAAAAATACCAATACCAGATTTCAAAATTTCAACCTTTCAAAAACATCCTTCCAAGCACTATGTATAAAAAATGCTGGCTAAACGTGCTAGTCTACACCAGCATTACTTTCCCAATGGCAAGCTTTTCAATCGCAAAAAACGGTCTACTCTCACATTCATATCTTAACAGACAATCCAGTGCTAAGTTTTGGGCAGTGCTGTCCTACAGATCCACTCTGGCCCAGATTCAGTTCAACACCCACCCCACACAGAACCATAATAATTCAGAGGCTTTCTTATTTCAATCTCATCAATTTCCTTCCCTACTTCTTGGGTGTTTAAAACTTCCAGTGCCTCATGCAAGTGTCCAATACTTATGAGGCTTTCACTCAATTCACCTACTGGGGAGCAGGAATAGAAGAGGAAGGGCTTACAGTTGAATGTACACTTCTATTGTACAGGTTTGGTGGCCAAATTATTTGTAGCCAACCAGCAGTAACTGGAGACGCTAATGTGCTTATTCATTTAAAATACAACTTACTGATGAACTGAAACAGTAAAGCCAACAGATATGAAGAGCTGGCTACAGCATATATATGCATATAATTTTAACATTAGTTCATAACATTATAATGCCCAAAATTGGGAAAAATATTTTGGAAATTAAGTATATAGTCATCACAGCTAATCTTGCTGTAGAATCAAAAAGTAAGCAACACAAGCATAGCATTATCAGCTGGTCATACGCAGGAGAATATTCAAGGCTCCATTCCTAACATCAGGATCAGTTTCAGTCAGGCTAGTTGATATTTTTACAAACTATTTTTATCAAAGGCTTAAGATAGCTTTTAGTCCAGCTAAACAGAAGAGTGTATTCTATTTCCTCTAAAATTATTAGGACAGTAAATTATAATGGCAAAAATTGTTTAAATTTTGTTCAAAATTCCTAATTTCATACACCAGTTTTTTTTAAAAAGAGTGATGCAAAGCTCCAGCACAATGAGTTCTGAATGAGCAAAACTTGAACAATGTTTAGACTAATCACAACCCTAATATTGTTACAGCCTATAAAGTGCAAACTTTTAAATAATTAAGACTGACCAGATTATTGCTCCATGTCCTGTTCCAATTACATCACACTTGTGCATCTTTCAGTAGGCATAGCATGTACTAAATACACTGACAATGTCTCCCACTGTATTACTTGCAAAAGAACTTTAAAAAATATCACAAAAAAATCACGATGCAATCAAAAAAAATCAGTGCATTGGGGATAGAGTCAACACAGGCCAATGAGGATTGGTGAGAAGTGCAATAAAATGGAGTTGAAGAAAAGCTGATGAAAAATATTTTTAAAGTTCCACATAAATATGCTAATATCCATTTTAGGGTGACAGCCAGTTGTCTAGTGTATTTAACTTAGGCAAAAAAATGATGAAACAATTTTAATACTGCTGAATTGAATTACCGGTAGTGCTTCATAATCCAACATCAGCCAAATATCACTTTCGTATACTAATTGCTGTGTAATTTTGAGTTTTTTTTCTAGTTGTATAAATACTACAAAATTTCAGTACAGCTTTGCATTACGGATCAAGGTTTACTAGAAAATAAATTATTTAACCATGTAAGCTTTACCAAAAGTGTTTTTTTTCCTGAGCATAGGTAACTATCTAGTACAATTGTTACCACTGTCAGCAAGATAGAGAACTCGAAAGACAAAATTCAAGCAGCAAATAATGACAAGAAACCAATATTGAATTACTACCTTAAATATAGTACCATCTTTATTTCAACATACACAAGAGTAAATATATTTCGGAAGATAAGTCCATTTTAGGATTTTCATTTCTAAAGGGCAGATGTGACCATAATGACCAAGAAATACCAACAACATCATTTGAACAGATCAGTAGACAGGCTGACCAGTAACTATCAAGTTATTATGAGGGAACACAAAAAAAGTGGGGGGGCACCTTTCACATTTTGGAGCCCAGAAAAGATTTATTTTGAATATTTATTAGAAGTCAACCCTACAAATGAGGAGACACTGAAACTTGGCAGAGTTTTATTATTGTCAAGTTTTTAAATACATCCCATTATCCCCTCACCCTCTGACCAGTCGCTGGACTGAAGCGGTGAAGAAAATGAGGAGCTAAAGGATAAAGGCAATTTATTGCAGATGCTGGAAATCTGAAACGAAAACAAAAAATGCTGGATAAACTCAGCAGGTCTAACAGCATCTGTGGAGAGAAAAAAAGTTAATGTTTGTTTGGAGTCCGAATGACTCTTCTTCAGAGCTATGTTAAATACACTAGATTACTCTCTGAAGAAGTCATACGGACTCGAAACGTTAACTCTGTCTTTCTCTCCACAGATGCTGTTAAACCTGCTGGGGAGCTACAGGAGGCGGATCGCACGGTGAAGGAAGCCGAAAGCTCAGTCACTGCTCCCAGCTGCGGTGGGGGGGCTGGTGGGGGGGTGGGGGGGAGTGACACAACCAATCCCAGGGGTTAGGCTCAGGGGGCCCCCCTCCCTCACATAAAAAAGGCCGAAGGGCGAAGTGTACCTGCGATAACAAGAGGGAGGATGAACAGGTTTAAAGGTTCGCTTTCCCGCACGGTGGTAAACGGATCGAGAGCTGTCCATACACATACCGACTAACCGGCTCTGCTTCCCCTCCCACGGCCTCACATTTTACCAACTGTCCCGGCTCGATCCTGGCTCGGCCAGGTTTACCCCGGCTCGGCCTGGTTTGGCCCGTTTTATCCCGGCTCGGTCCGGTTTGGCCCGTTTTATCCCGGCTCGGTCTGGTTTACCCCGGTTGGGTCCGGTTTACCCCGGCTCGGACTGGTTTTACCCCGGTTGGGTCCGGTCTACCCCGGCACGGACTGGTTTGGTCCGTTTTACCCCGGCTCGGTCCGGGATGGCGCCATCAACGCAGCAGCTTATTTTTCAAAAACAAACCACGCCAACTCGCGCCAGCAGCCGCACGGCGGCCCCACACCGTCCGCCACCTTGCAGGCGGCCCCCCATCACCCTGCCTGATTCTCAATATGCGATCGCGATGAGCTCGGCCTGTCGCGCACCACCGCGCGCTCTCACCCCGTCGATTGTGGCGATCCTGCCGACATGGTGAAACCCAGCCGAGCGGAGACTGCGCAAAACGCACTGTGCGTGACGGCTGCGCGTCACCACGTGGCCCTGGCGGCGACGCACAGCGGCCTGGAGTCCTCCTCACCGCTGGGTGGAGCAGGAGATGCCCAAAGCCTCCCCCTCCCCCTCCGGGTGTGACGCCGGAGCTCAACGGAGTCCTCCCCACAGCTGGGTGGGGCTGCTAGGAGTTCCCACGGTTACGAGTGAAGCTGGAGCTGTTGGTAGTCCTCCACCAGTGAGTGGTGCTATCGCCAGTGGGAGTAACCGGGTTCAAATAGGGCGCAGAGTTTGGAATTGGAAAGGATTTGTATTTATATAGCACCTTTCACAACCAGAGGACGTCAGAAAACGCTTCACAACCAATGAAGTAATTTGAAAATTAGTCATTGCTGTATTGTAGGAAGTGTAATACCCAATTTGTGCACACAGCAAGCTCCCACAAACAGCAATGTGACAGACCAGATAATCTGTTTGTCTGATGATGATTGAGGGATAATTATTGGCCAGGGCATCAGGCATAACTCTTCTTTGAAATAGTGCTGTGTAGTCTTTTACATCCACCTGTGTGGGTAAATGGATAAAAGCAAAATACTGCGGGTGCTGGAAATCTGAAGCAAAGACAAAAATAGCTGGAAAAACACCGTAGGTCTGATGGCATCTACGGAGAGGAATACAGTTAACGTTTGGAGTCTGTATGACTCTTCATCAGAACTAAGAAATATAGAAATGAGATGAAATATAAGCTGGTTGAGGGGGGTGGGACAGGTAGAGCTGGATAGAAAGCCAGTGATAGGTGGAGGCAAAGAAGAGATTGCCAAAGATGTCATAGACAAAAGGACAAAGAGATGTTGACGGTGGTGATATTAGCTAAGGAATGTGCTAATGATGACATTAAGGGTAGAAAGCAGGATGAGCAAGAGACAGATGGCCCTAGTGGGGGTGGGGTGGGGTGGGGGAAAGGGATCGAAATAGGCTAAAAGATAGAGATAAAACATGGAAGTACATTTAAAAATAATGGAAATAGGTGGGAAAAGAAAAATATATTAAGAAATGATAAATTATTGGAGAAAGGGGGTGGGGATGGAGGAGAGAGTTCATGATGTAAAGTTATTGAACTCAATGTTAAGTCTGGAAATTTGCAAAGTGCCTAGTCGGAAGATGAGGTGCTGTTCCTCCAGTTTGCGTTGAGCTTCACTGGAACATTGTAGCAGGCCAAGGACAGATATTTGGACATGAGAGCAGGGTGGAGTGTTGCAGTGGCAAGCAACAGGGAATCTGGGTCATATTTGCGGACAGACCAAAGGTGTCATCCAATTTCCATTTGGTCTCGCCAAAGTAGAGGAAACCGCATTGGGAGCAGCGAATGCAGTAGACTAAATTGAGGGAAGTGCAAGTGAAGTGCTTGGGCCCTTGGACGGTGAGGAGGGGGGAAGTAAAGGGGCAGGTGCACCTTCGGCGGTTGCATGGGAAGCTGCCGAGAGAGGGGGTTGAGGTGTAGGAGGTGATGGAGGAGTGGACCAGGGTGTCCCAGAGGGAATGATCTCTGCTGAATGCTGCCGGGAGGGTCTGGTGAAGGGAAGATGTGTTCGGTGGTGGCATCATGCTGGAGTTGGCGGAAATGGTGGAGGATGATCCTTTGAATGCGGAGGCTGGTGGGGTGATAAGTGAGGACAAGGGGGGCCCTTTCATGGTTCTGGGAGGGAGAGGAAGGTGTGAGGGCAGATGAGCAGGAGATGAGCCGGACACAGCTGAGGGCCCTGTCGACCATTGTGGATGGAAAACCTCGGTTAAGGAAGAAGGAAGACATGTCAGAGGAACTGATTTGGAAAGTGGCATCATCAGAACAGATGCGACAGAGGTGAAAGAACTGAGAGAATGGGATAGAATCCTTACAGGAAGCGGGGTATGAGGAGCTGTATTCGAGGTAGCTGTGGGAGTCGGTAGGCTTGTAATGAATATTGGAGGACAATCTATCACCAGAAATTGAGACAGAGAGGTCAAGGAAGAGAAGGAAAGTGTCATTGATGAACCATGTGAAAATGATGGAGGGGTGGAAAATGGAAGCAAAATTAATAAATTTTTCCAGGTCCAGACGAGAGCATGAAGCAGCACCAAAAGAGTCATCGATGTACCAGAGAAAGAGTTGTGGGAGGGGACCTGCGTAGGACTGGAATAAGGAATGTTCCACATACCCCATAAAGAGACAGGTATAACTGGGGCCCACGTGGGTACCCATAGCCACACCTTTTATTTGGAGGAAGTGGTACGAGTTTAAGGAGAAATTGTTCAGTGAGAGAACAAGTGCAGCTTGACGGAGGAGAGTAGTGGTGGATGGGGATTGTTCGGGCCTCTGTTCGAGGAAGAAGCAGAGAGCCCTCAGACCATCCCGATGGGGGATAAAGGTGTAGAGGGACTGGACTCCCATGGTGAAGAGGAGGTGGTTGGGGCCAGGGAACTGAAAATTGTTGATATGATGTAGAGCGTCAGAGGAATCGCAGTTGTAGGTGGGAAGAGACTGGACAAGGGGGAGAGGGAATGGAGTCAAGATAGTAAGTAATGAATTCCATGGGGCAGGAACAGGTGACACGATCGGTTTGCCGGAACAGTCCTGTTTGTGGATTTTGGGTAGGAGGTAGAATCGGGCAGATGAGGTCAGTGACAGTCCTGGAAACAATGGCTCATTGTTCAGCGGTGGGGGCATGGTCCAGGGGGAGGTAGGAGGAAGTGTCTGCGAGTTGACGCTCAGCCTGTGCAAGGTAGAGGTCAGTGCACCAGACCACTACAGCACCACCCTTGTCAGCAGGTGTGATGACAAAGTCAGGGTTGGACCTGAGAGAACAGAGTGCGGCAAGTTCAGAAAGAGACAGGTTAGAGTGGGTGAGAGGAGCAGAGAAGTTGAGACGACTGATGTCACGCCGACGGTTCTCAATGAAAAGATCAGGAGCAAGTAAGAATCAAGAGGGAGGGGTCCAGGTGGAGGGATAATATTGGAGGCAGATAAAAGGATCCATTGAACGGGGAGAGGACTCCTGCTCAAAGAAGTGAGCACGGAGATGAAGGCGGCGGAAGAAGAGTTCAGCATCGTGCTGAGCCCAAAATTCATTGAGATGAGGGCGTAAGGGTATGAAACTGAGTCCTTTGCTCAGCACTGAATGTTCAGCAGCAGAGAGGGGAAGGTAAATGGGCAGATGGAGACATGGTTTGACAATCATCCAAAGGACAGCACCTCCATCAGTGCAATTGCACTGCTCCCTCAGTACTGCACATTGGAGTGTCTGGCTTGATTTTTGCACTCAAGTCTGTTAATTTGGACTAGTTTGAGCCTTCAAACTTCTGACACAGGCAGAATGCTACCAACTGAACTCTGGCTGAGAATAGATTCATGTCATGGCATCACAAGTAAACAAAATAATTATAAATGACTAAAGCCATTTGACCCATCTTAAGTCATAGAATCTTGTAGTCTTCCCAAGCAGCATCCAAGTTGTTTCTTAAATGCTTCCAGATTTAGCTTCCAAGATTCCATCTGGGAGTTTGTTCAATGTGTGCAGCTGAGGTAGTTTATATGGATTTAACCAAAGCCTTTGACAAGGTCCCATATGGGGTACTTATAAAGAAGGCGAATGCACATGGGATACAGGATATTTTGATAAGGTGGATACAAAATTGGCTTAGTTGTAGGAGACAGAGGGTGATGACAGAAGGATTCTTTAGTGACTGGAAGCCCGTGTCCAATGGCGTACCACAGGGAACTGTGTTCGGTCCCCTATTATTCGTCATTTATATAAACGACATAGATGACTATGTTAGGGGGTAGGGTTAGTAAGTTTGCGGATGACACAATGATTGGCTGGGTGGTTAACAATGAGGTTGACTGTCTTGGGCTACAGGAAGATATAGAAGGGATGGTCAAATGGGCAGATAAGTGGCAGATGGAATTTAACCTGAAAAGTGTAAGGTGATACACTTTGGAAGGAGTAATTTGACAAGAAAGTTTTCAATGAGTGGCATGACAGTAGGAAGTTCTGAGGAACAAAGGGACCTTGGTGTGTGTGTCCATAGATCTCTGAAGGCGGAGGGACATGTTAGTGGGGTGGTGAAAAAGGCATTTGTGACATTTGCCTTTATCAGTCGTGGCATAGATTACAAAAGTAGGGAGGTCATGTTGGAGTTGTGTAGAACCTTGGTGAGGCCACAGCTGGAGTATTGTGTGCAGTTCTGGTCGCCACATTATAGGAAGGATGTGATTGCACTGGAGGGGTTGCAGAGGAAATTCACCAGGATGTTGCCTGGGATGAAACATTTAAGTTATGAAGAGAGGTTGGATAGGCTTGGGTTGTTTTAGAGAAGACTGAGGGGCGACCTGATCGAGGTGTACAAGATTATGAGGGGCATGGATAGGGTGAATAGGGAGCAGCTGTTCCCCTTAGTTGAAAGGTCAGTCACGAGGGGACATAAGTTCAAGGTGAGGGGCAGGAGATTTAGGGGAGATGTGAGGAAAAACCTTTTTACCCAGAAGGTGGTGACGGTCTGGAATGTGCTGCCTGGGAGGGTGGTGGAGGCGGGTTGCTGTAAAAAGTACCTGGATGAGCACTTGGTATGTCATAACATTCAAGGCTATGGGCCAAATGCTGGTAAATGGGATTAGGTAGGTAGGTCAGGTGTTTCTCATGTGTCATGTGTCTCAGACTCGATGGGCCGAAGGGCCTCTTCTGCACTGTGTGATTCTGTGATTCTGTGTTGATCAATCCCCATGTGAAGAAAAACTTTGTTATATCGGTCCTAAAAATGCCCTTTTATAGCTTGAACTTGTGTTCCCTTATCATACTCTCACCAGAAGGTAAGTTTACATTTAGTTTTGAGGTTGAGAGGAGCAGGAGTTAGAATTTGCCAACTCTGAGAATGTAAGCCTGGAAATTTGATCATGTAACATTTGCCCACTTGTTGCAGAATCTTTTTGTGTTTACTTTATAATACTTCACTGTAATTGAGTAACTTTATTTGTACAAATAAATATTTTTTGTATTTTTTAAATTCATTTACGGGATGTGGGCATCTCTGGCTAGGCCAGCATCTATTACCCATCCCTAGTTGCCCTTGAGAAGGTGGTAGTGAGCTGCCTTCTTGAACCACTGCAGTCCATGTGGTGTTGGTACATCTGCAGTGCTGTTAGGGAGGGAGTTCCAGGATTTTGACCCAGCAACAGTGAAGGAACAGTGATATATTTCCAGGCAAAATGGTGTATAGCTTGGAGGGGAACTTCCAGGTAGTGGTGTTCCTATGTATCCGCTGCCCTTGTCCTTCTAGATGGTAGTAGTCATAGGTTTGGAAGGTGCTGTCTAAGGAGTCAAGGTGAGTTTCTGCAGTGCATCTTATAGATGGTACACACTGCTGTTACTGTTCGTTGGTGGTGGAGGGAGTGAATGTTTGTGAATGTGGTGCCAATCAAGTGGGCTGCTTTGTCCTGGATGGTGTCAAGTTTCTTGGGTATTGTTGGAGATGCATTCATCCAGGCAAGTATGAAGAAGTATTTCACTCCTGAATGGCCTGGTGCTGAATTTAAGGTTATATCTTCTTGTGCTAGACCCTCCCACCAGCTGAAAAAAGTTTATCTCTATCTACCCTAACAGTTCCTTTCAAATCCTAAAAATCTGAAATAAATCATGTCTTAACCTCAATCAAATCACCGCTTAATCTTCTTCATTCCAGAGATTACAAGGCATTTATGTAATCTGTTCTCATAAGCTAACTCTTGGAGCCCTGGTATCATTCTGGTGAATCTGCACTGCACTCCCTTCAAGGACAATATTTCATTTCAAAGGTACAGTGCTAAGAGCTGTGCACAGTCCTCCAGTTCTGTCGAAGGGTCATGAGGACTCGAAACGTCAACTCTTTTCTTCTCCGCCGATGCTGCCAGACCTGCTGAGTTTTTCCAGGTAATTCTGTTTTTGTTTTGGATTTCCAGCATCCGCAGTTTTTTTGTTTTTACCTCCAGATGTAGTCTGTCCAGTCTTTGTATAGCTGTGACAGAACTTCCTCTACCCCTCTCGCTGTAAAGGCTAACATTTCATTTATGGAGCATTTGGCTCAACTTCCAGCTGTACCTCCAGCTAGATACATGAAGAGCCATTTTATTTTTTTGAAAATAAGTTCTAAAGGAAGAATTTCTTCAAAGTGATTTAAAAAAAAGCCAGGAAGCTTAAAAAGAGTTTGAAATTTACATGGCAATTTTGACTCTTCCCTGATCGTCGGGAAAGGAGTGGGAAAGCAGTTAATTTGTAATGACTGTTTTTCCTAACAGTAACCTTTAAAATTGCCAGAAGTCTCAAATCAATAAATGCAAATCAGGCCCCAGGACATGTTTTTCTAACACAGGAAAGAAGAAAGTAAGGGAGGACATTGATGGCAAGGAAATGAGTAGCATTATATGAGTGAGTCTAAATGGAAGATTAAACATAAACTGAGAGGAACTCCTATTAAAAATAATTTAACATTTCTGTATAGCAATGCACACAGAATCCATAATAAAACAGGGGAGCTGGAGGCAATCATGTGTAGGACAAAACCAGACATACATGGCTACAGGAAAATCAGAACTGGGAATTAAACATTACAGGATATAACATATTTAGAGAAGATAGAATGGGGAAGTGGAGTAGCTTTACTCATTCAGGATAACATAATGGCAATAGAAAAAAGAGATTCAGCTATGAACAAGACAAAAGTAGAATCCATATTGATAAAGATTAAAAATAATAAAGGATCTATCACGCTGATCAGTGTCATCTACAGACCACCTAATAGTGGAAGGGAGGCGAAGAAAGAAATAGGCAGACAAATTAGGGAATTGATTAAAAACTTAAAATAATAAACATTGGGGATTTGAAGTACTCAAATAGGTAGGTAAAGGGGAGAAAGGAATTCAGTTCTTAGAATGAGCGCAGGACTCCATTCTTACCCAATATGTGAAAACCTATTACAAATCTGAGGTTTGTAAGATTGTTATTTTTTAGGACTGTGTCTTTAATTTAGGGTAAAATGAAAGGGGGGGGGGGACATGTGACCTGTTCTGAGGTCTGTCTAACAACAGACCTGGATGACGTGACTGTTAAATATTAAAGGGAGGCCCAGGTTGTTTTGCTGGAAAGTAGGTGTAAGGTGTTCACACTTGGAGACAATAACAGCAGCATCTCTGTTTACAGTGGTCAGGCTGTTAGTCTCCAAAGTCCCAGGAAGGTGTTGAGGATGTCTGGTTGTAAATAGTTATGCTTTATACTATCTATTTACTTCCAAGATAAAAGATAGTTGGGGTCTCAAGTATAGCCATGAAGATGGTCTTTGAGAGGGCAATGATTTCTAAGATACAGTTTAGTTTACAAAATTATGAGTGGCATGGACAGAGTAGATAGTCAGAAGCTTTTTCCCAGGGTGGAAGAGTCAATTACTAGGGGACATAGATTTAAGGTGAGTGGAGAAAACTATAGAGGAGATGTGCGGGGCAAGTTTTTTATGCAGAGGGTAGTGAGTGTCTGGAATTCGCTGCCAGAGGAGGGGTGGAAGCAGGTACGATAGTGGTGTTTAAGAGGCAGCTTGACAAATACATGACTAGGATGGGAATAGAGGGATACGGATCCCGGAAGTGCAAAATGTTTTAGTTGACGGGCAATATGATCGGCGCAGGCTTGGAGGGCCAAAGGACCTGTTCCTGTGCTGTACTTTTCTTTGTTATATTCCTGAAACTCAGAGCTACAGGCAGTCTGCCAGAATTCAGGAGAGAGAGCATCTCAATGCTGAAAGTCTCTATGTTTCACTATGCAGGGATGCAAGTGGGGGATCATGCTCAGATTGAGAAGACCAAATTAGTTTGAAACCAGGCTGGAATATACCCCTAGCTTAGGCTAGAGGGAGAGTCAGCAGGAAAAACCCTCACCATGCAAGACAGTTCTAGGGTTAAAAGTTACCAGGCTTGGAAAGGAAAGGAATGGAAGTAACCACTCGGAAGTTAAGAATAATTTTGGACTGGGACCAGGAAATGGAGTGGCCAATTAAGAATGTAATGTATAACTGAAGTGAGTTTGTTGATTGTGCTAAAAGTAAAAGAGGAAAGTTCTGTTCTGTAGCTTAAAGTATAAGTTGCCTACAAAAATAGTGTTAGTTAATAGTGCTTTCAGTCTGTTTGTTACAGTAAAAGTCTTGAAATGTGAAATCTTATTGTGTCATCCTTTCAGCGATCAACTGGAAGTTCAAATTTCTTCTTTTAAAGTTATCAGCCTCTACAGGGATTGTAACAAGCCCAATAAGGGAAGATTCACTAATGGATCTAATAATAGGGGATAAACCAGAGCTGATAAGTGAAGTAAAAGTAGTGGAACACCCGGCAATAGTGACCATAATATAATATACTTTAAAGTGATGATAGAGAAGGATATAAGTATGGTAAAAACTACATTAATAGATTGGAGAAAAGCTAATTTTGAGGGGCTAAGAATAGAACTTGGAAAAATAAAATAGGCAACAATATTGGCAAACAACCATGTAAAACATTTAAAATGACGGTCAACAGAGTAGATGAAAAATATACTCTGCTAAAGGAAAGACCAAAATAAGCACTAGTGGGATTCTGTGGATGAATAAGGACATGAGGGAACAACTGATGTTTAGGAAAGAGGCATATATTAAGTACATAGACAACAGAGGAATGCACAATAAGAGAGAATGCAAAAAGATTAGAAGAGAAGTAAAGCAATTAGGAAGACAAAGAGGAACTACGAATTCAAATTATCAAGGAACATGAAACAATAGTAAAACATTTTACAGGCACATAAAGAATAAAGGAAGGCAGTGATGGGAAAAAAACCATTAAGGAATAAACAAGATAATACCACAGGTAATGATAGAAATATGTCAGAAATATTAAATAATTATTTAATTTCATTATTTGCCACAAAGATAGAACAAGTAGACATGACATTGAATGATAAGATGAGTAATGAGCTAAGTGCACTTAAAATTAAAAAGGGATGTATTGAATAAACTAAACAAACACAAAGAGGATAAAACACCTGGTTCAAATGGATTGTGTCCACATATTTTGAAAGAATCTAGGGAAAGGTTAGCAGGTGCATTACTACTCATATTTGATAATTTATTAGAAAAGGTGTGGTGCCAGAGGTTTGGCAGATATCTAATATAATTCCTATATTTATGAGGGGGGCAGAACATGTCCAGGGAATTATAGGCCAGTCAGCTGAACAGTGGTAGGGAAAATAATGGAAATCTTACTAAAGGAGAGAATCCAGAAGAATCTAGAAATGAGAAATATAGTCAACATGGATAAAACACCTGGTTCAGATGGATTGTGTCTATGTATTTTGTTTGAGCAACGTTATTGATTTTTTTTGAGGAGATACAGAGAGTGTAGACAGTGGTAATATAGTAAATGCAATTTATCTGGATTTTCAAAAGGCCTTTGATAAGGTGCTCCATAAAAGACTAATGTAAAAGGTCAGAGTATGTGGAATAAGGGAACAAGTGGCAGAATGGATTGCTAGCTGGCTTTAGGACAGAAAACAGGGATTGGGAACAAAGGGTTGTTATTCAGAGTGGCAGAAGGTGGGGAGTGGTGTTCTATGAGGATCTGTGCTGGGAACACAGTTGTTCATATTAGCAATTTGGGCTTTGGAATCAAAAACACAATTTCTAAATTTACAGATAATACCAAATAGGGGGAGGGTTGTGAATACTGCAACAAATTACAGGAGGGCATTAATAAACTTGCAGAGTGGACAATAATTGGCAAACGAAGTTCAACACAGATAAATGTAAGGTCATACATTTTGGTAGGAAGAAAAATTAGGTCACATTACTTGGACGTATTACGATTTAACCCCTTACCAGCACAGGATCGGACAGGACAATGAAAGTTCAGTTATGGAGCAGCTTCATTAAGGGAAAGGCAGGAGAAACTTATATATATATATATATATATATATAAAGCTCAGGCAGCGATTTACAGAACAATGTGTGCTGTATACTTCCTGTGTCGAAACTAGATGAAGGAGCACACTTCTTCTCTGGTAGTTTTCAGACTTCTTGTGTAGTTTTCAGGTTTCTTTCTTTCTTCCTTGTCCTTTTACCTTCCTTCCTCTGTTTCTTCTCCAACCACACCAAACCTGATCAGAGGGTCTCTGCTTAACAGATTCTCCTGAGGCTGCCAATTAGACCTGACTCTGTACATTCTACTACCCAAGTATGCAGTTCTTGTTTAATCACAGAGCGCTGATGTGAACTGCACTCACTCTATACATGAGCACATGCACAGAGCAGGACTTTTTGGATGGCGGAGTTTCCCGCCACCACCCCCCCCATCCCCCCTCCACCTGAAGAGTTAGCGGGGAATGCATCCCCGCCAACCATGGCAGCCTCGCAGGCATTTAACACTCTGAGGAGCAGTAATTGGCTGGAGGCAGGACTTCTACCTCTCACTCGGCCTCAGATTGACCAGCAGCTCCGTAGTCCCAGCAGCAGTGGCCAGGACTGGCACTACAAACAGTCCCCAGATTCTAAGTCCCAAAGTCCAAGGTGTGGTGGGGGAGGTTGGGGGTGTTTCACACAATGAGCGAAGAGGCCAGGTGAGGCCTGGTGAGGTTAGGGGTCTTGACTGAGATGCTGGGGGAGGGGAGCAGCAACCGGGAGTAGACCTTGAGGGAGGACACGATGTGAAAAGGGAGGTGTCTATCCCTCCTGAGGCCTGAGCGGGGTGACCTGTCAGGCTTCCCCCTGGCCCTGAACATCTCCCACCAGCCTCAAAATTAAGGCTGTGCAGGAAGTGATCCTTAAGTGGCCAACAATTCGTCCCTCAAGGGCCTCAACTGGGGCACGGGCAGCTGCCCTAGGCCTCACCCACTATCCCTAAAATTGCCAACAAGTCAGGGTCAGGTGGGTAGGTGGCAGGACGGAATTTTACAGGCCGCCCCCCCCCCCCCCCCCCCCCCCCCACCTGCAAATCCACTGGCTGGGGACCATAAAAATCTCACATTCCTCAGCGATAACATGCAGCTTCAGGAATTCCATTGTCTCACACTTTAATCTAGTACAAGCAGTTTTAAAGCATGGAAATTTCTTCTGAGTCCTTTACTTTGCAAATCAATACCCACACAAAAATACATAGGGCAGAATTTCACAGTTGGCGTGCGGGGGCAGGCCGACACGCATGCGCGTAAGATGACACGCGATGACGTTAGACGTGCGCCCTGATGTCACCACGCGCCATCGTGATATTTCGGAAGGCAGGCACTATGAATTCAGAGGCGTGCCCGCCATTAATTAATGGGCCAGTTAAGGCCCCTGAGGCAGCAATTGACATCGATTTTTGCGCAGCCTGCGCGATTTTCAGGGCGTCGCACGGGCACAACGGGCAGGCGGGTAGGCCACATTTTTAAAAACCTCGTCCACGGGCAGGATAAGGGGGGTGAGTGGGCTCGCGAATGCGAGAACTTTAGTTTATTACTTACTGCTACTTGCTCGTGTGAACAGGACAACTTCATTTCACTTCAGAGCTACTTTGACTGAAATAACAGGTTTCACTTCAGGACTCCGGAGGAATCATAACACTTGGAGCCTTCCAGGTATCAGACCATACCCTGGGAATGGCGATTGTGGTCTCCACTGGAGGCACCTCCTCTGAGGAGGAAGAGAGGGCCAGAAGGGGGAGGAGGCCAAGAGTCCATATTTAACCTCCAGGGGAGCCATCTCTGGGAGGACATGCGCAGGCACAAGGGGCACAGGGCCAACAGGAAGTGCAAGGCAGAAGGGGCCTCAGAAGACGCCACTATCTTGCTGCCAAGGTTTACAGTCGGTGAAGCATCTATCTCAATATGTCTGAGGTGCATTGCCGAAGGAGGCTCCATCTCTCAAGGGAGACAGTAACCTCCATCTGTCAGATGATCAGCCCTGAGATCAGCTCCAACTGTGTGGGTGGACACCCCATACCAGCAGCACTGAAGGTCGCAGTGACCCTCAACTTCTATGCCTCCGGCTCTTTCTGTTTGGGTGATCTGTGTGGAGTCTCCCAATCAGCTGTCCACAGTTGTATCAAGCTGGTGACAGATGTTCTGTTCAGGCATGCATTGACTTCATTCACTATCGCACGGACGAGGCCAGCCAGGCAGAGCAAGCCAAAGGCTTTGCAGCCAATGCTGGGTTCCCCCACATCCAGGGTGCAATCGACTGCACACATGTGGCCATCAAGGCAGGTGAGCCGGATGTTTTCATCAACAGGAAGGGCTTCCACTCCAAGAACGTGCAGATAGTGTGTGACAATAGGATGCAACTTCTGCAAGTCTGTGCAAGATACCCAGGCAGCTCCCATGATGCATACATCCTGAGACACTCCCAGGTGCTGAGCTCTTCAGTGCTCCAGCTCGGCTGGATGGATGGCTGGTGGGTGACAAGGGTTATCCCCTCAAAAGGTGGCTCATGACGCCCTTCTGCCACCCAAGAACAGAGGCCGAGCAGCAGTACAGTAGGAGCCATGCCTCCACAAAAGCAGTGGTAGAGAGAACCATCAGTTTTCTCAAGGTGCTTCCAATTCCTGGATTGTTCAGGGGCACACTCCAATACCACCCAGATCGTGTGTCACTGATAGTGGTTGCATGGTGCACTCTCCACAATCCAGCGTTGGAAACGGGGAATGCAGTGGAGGAAGAAGATGTTGACACAGGTGCTCTGGCAGCAAACAATGAGTCCAGCAGTGAGTCTGAGGATGAGCACGCTCAGGGGAACACTGAGGGGATAAACGCCAACCTGGGCAACCTGGGAGGTTTTGATCCAATAATCCTTCAGCTAGCCTACCAAAGATGAACCACCACCACCACATGCCAGGGCTGCAGTCTCCATACTCAATACCTGAGAGCAACATTTGCTTGGTCAACAACATGCACTATGTGCCATTTCAATAAAGCTCAATGACAAACAAGTCACTCATAACATCATGGGTTCCCCTTCACCTGCAGAACTAATGAAGCACCCTGAGCCTTGTTGAGAACCAACACATTTAATGATTTGCAGCTTGGCATACAGAAATCAAAATAAATGAAAAGGTGTTGAACATCACACCAACTTAACAGTAATTTAAAAGTGGGGCAAAAGAAAAGCACCAGTGGTAAGCCTGTGTTGTGCCTAAAGTGCTTTATGTTTATGCTTGTGGGTGCTACATCTAGGTGCTCCCCCATCGCTGGCACCGGCATTAGAGACAGCCTGCTCACTCTGCTGTGTTATTGGCCTTGATGACCTTGCTGGGCGTCCCCTGGCCTGTGGAGCTTGTGCTGGCCCTGCCTGGGAGGGAGCGACCTGTGGCACGGCTGGCATTTCCCCAGTCGCCGCAACCTCATCAGATGCCATGGTCACTGGCAGAGGGGCAGAGGAGCTGCTGCCATCATCTGGCGCGCCCTGAGAGGAGCCCGCAGAGACAACAAGTAGTTTGTGCACCAACATGAGGTCGCTTTGGACCTCCCTGCTCATCATTGATGGATGGGCACCTAACTGAGATACAGGGTGCCCAATCCATCTCCCACACTGACAGTAACCACCTGAGGGTCATTGCTGCTGTGAGGGCTTGCAGATCTGAGCGCATCCCCAGGAAACCCTGATTATTCTCCTGCAGGAGCCTTTCCATGAGAGTCACCGCTCTTTCCATGGAGGAGGCAGTGACCTCGGCCATGAGGGTCATTGCATTGCTCATGCTCCGCATGGACTCCTCCATCACGGAAATCACAGTACACATTCCCTCATGTATCTCCACCAGATCCTCCCACACACCCTGCTGGACTTCCAGCACCTGCTGCTTCAGGGCCGACTCCAGAGGCCCATCATCAGCCACTGACTGAGCATGTTCCTGATCCCCAGCATTCATCCGGCTGCTGGCGTCCTGGGCACTCTCTGCCTCCGCCTCAAGCAAGTGTGAAGTGCCCTCGCTGCTGTGCACCGAGATACTAGCCAATGATCTTATTCCCACCGAGATGCTGGTATCTGCACTGGTGCCTGCCTGGCTTAGAGGATGTGACGCTGGTGTGTCCATGTCTTCTGTGCCCCCAGGGGTTAGCAGCAGTCCCTTATACTCCTGAGTCCAGCTCTAACGAGGCTGAAACAAAGAACAAGGACATTTGATTAGTTGAAGTTGTTACACTGTTAATGTGCATGCCTGGCACCCGGATCAGGATGTGCTCGACTTCCCATTATCAATGGGGATCCCATCCATGTTGGAGGCTGAAATCAATATACTGTCAACAGTGGAATGTTTGAACTGACAAACATTGTGACCTCAGTGCACGGCACTCTTACCTCCCAGTGGCACCCCAACCTCACCGCGGCCGGTTGATCTAGGTGAGGGGGTACAACTGCAACATAAATGGTGACAAGATAGTCAATGTCGTTTCCATTTCAATGGCTGATGAAACTACAAGACACAAAAATATCTTCATCTTCTCAGCAAGTGCCCTTCTCCAGCTCCAATGCCTCCTGCTCGTATCTGGTGATGATGAGAAGGTGGGCCTGCCCTCCGCCAGTTCACAGCAGCTCTGCATTATTGTGCGCGCTGTTCTCCTGAAAGGAGAGAGGAGCATTGATTAGTCCACCCTGTACCTGCATTGCCATTGCAGCCCTGCCACCCCCACCTGAGGAAAATCTCGCTCATCTGATTTGTGACCCTGGAGCCACAATACACTCATTCCAAGCTGCCACGGCTCATTCCCTTGCCCAGATGTTGCCTCCATGACGTTTGCCACCCACACTCTAAGAACTTCCAAACCTATGACCACTACCGCCTAGAAGGACAAGGGCAACAGATAGATGGGAACACCGCCGCCTGGAAGTTCCCCTCCAAGTCACTCAGCATCCAGATTTTGAAATGTTTTGCCGTTCCTTCACTGTTGCTGAGTCCAAATCCAGAACTCGCCTCCTAACAGCATTGTGGGTATACCTGCACCACATGGACTGCGGTGATTCAAGAAGGCAGCTCACCACCACCTTCTCAAGGGCAATTAGGGATGGGCGATAAATGCTGGCCCAGCCAGTGAAGCCCACATCCCATAAGTGAAGTTTTAAAAATGAAGGGATTAGATGGCTATGATGGTAGGTTTAGTTTGGAAAACATGGGAGGAGGCTTGAGTGGAGCATAAACACTGACATGGACCAGTTGGACAAAATGGCCTGTGCCTGTGCCATATATCCTATGTGAACATTTATCACTCTAAAGAAGTTAGAGTAGATTTTGTTTGGGTTTTACATTAAACTTAGGTTTGGGTGAGAGCAGAAAATAAGATGGGAGCCATTTCAGCTCCTAACAATTTACCAGGATTTTTCACCAGAAGTGACAGTGCATGAACATGTCCCCCTATTCCAATTGGCCTCCAGTACGTCAGCTGCACCTAGTTGGGAACACACTCCACTATTTAAATCACAATTAAGTTGAGGTTACACAATGGCCCGAATCTTCCAAGAAGTGTCAATCACAGTCAGTTTTCCACTCTGCTTCTACTTTTCCCCAGACATCCGTATTTCTGACTGGGACTTACAATTCCGGCTTCTCCAGAAATGCAGAGCATAGAGTCCCTCGAAAAGCTTAATTGCAGCACTGGAGCTTTGGGGGAAGACAAGCCATGCCCCCTTTTTAAGGAATTAGCTGGCATATCCTAGTAAGTGAGTTTAAATATCCTAAAGCTTTTTTGAAAAGCTACGGAGTGTGTAAGGGGTAGGGTGGATAAGGGGCTAAGGACTTAGGTAGCTAGGATGACAGCGTGGCAGCTGGGTAGCTGAAGGGTGGGTGAGGTGGAAGGTGAGGGGGTGGGGCCAATGTGAGTGACTGGGGGTTAGTTCTGTAGTTAGTCAGGTGTTAGTCTAGGTATTTTCAGGTCAAACATTTCCTAAGTAATTATCCAAGGTTCATAAGTTAGAACTACCCGAAGTCTCCAACCCAAACTCAGAGTTGGAGACTTTTTCGGAGAGTCCTGGGCAACAGGGCAATTTCCCATCAGACGTTCAAATCTCCGCACAGAGTCAGTGCATTGGGACTTCCGAGGGTTTCCGTAATGCGTCTTCCGGGTACACCTGGTCTCCAATTATCCAAAGACTGGAAGATCTGTGCCAATGTCATTAAAGCCTGCACCAAGTTTTCTTCTATTTGCACTGGCTGCGGGTGTATAATTTATTTTAAGGAAGAGTCTGGGAATATATCTGCCCATTCCCCCTACCCACTCTCCAAGGTATTACATTCTGATTGCCTTTAAACTGTTTTTTATTTCACCATTGATAGATTTTTAATTTTAGAAAAAAAATAAACATTCAGTTTGTCAAAATATACGATTCAATATTATGATTAAGTACTCCAGCAGGTTTTGAAACTGGCAGTGGTTCAATCCTCTTGCTTGAACTAAGTTAGCCTCCTTGATGGCCACGCCCATGACTCTGTAAGTTAAGGTCACTCTGCCCACCAAAGTTCTTCAATATGTAACTGTGCTGGGTGGTGAGGGGGTACAACTGCAACATAAATGGTGACATTTCAATGGCTGATGACACTACAGGACACAAAAATATCTTCATCTTCTCAGCAAGTGCCCTGACTCCAATCAGCTGATTTTCCAATGTGTGCACCTGACCCACTTCTGAAACTATCGGTGTGGGTTCGCCCGTGTCAGCTCACGCAGTTTTGCCTGTCTTACAAAATTAATGCTTATGAATGAGAGGGCTTCTGGAGTCTTGTATCAATAATAATGAATAGTGGTACAACACTATTACTACTAGATCTGTAGGGGGAGCTCCTACAGTATAGATCAGGCGCTATAATTACTGCAGCTTTGAGTGAGTAAGCAAAGAACAATTGAGTCACAGAATCTTGGAATTGTTCCGCCACAGAAGGAAGCCATTTGGCCAATCATATCTGCCCTGGCTGTCTGAATGAGCAACTCATCTTGTGCCATTCTCCCGCCTTCTCCCCATGACCCTGCACATTCTTCCTTTTCAGACAACAGTCTGATTCCCTAACAAGAACAGAATTACCTGGAAAAACTCAGCAGGTCTGGCAGCATTGGCGGAGAAGAGTTGACGTTTCGAGTCCTCCTGACCCTTCAACAGAACTGAGTGAATATTAGGAGAGGGGTGAAATATAAACTTATATTTCACCCCTCTCCTAATATTCACTCAGTTCTGTTGAAGGGTCATGAGGACTCGAAACGTCAACTCTTTTCTTCTCTGCCGATGCTGCCACACCTGCTGAGTTTTTCCAGGTAATATATTTCACCCCTCTCCTAATATTCACAGTTCTGTTGAAGGGTCATGAGGACCCGAAACGTCAACTCTTTACTTCTCCGCAGATGCTGCCAGACCTGCTGAGTTTTTCCAGGTAATTCTGCTTTTGTTTTGGATTTCCAGCATCCGCAGTTTTTTGTTTTTAGTCTAATTCCCTTTTGAATGCTTCAATTGGACCTGCTTCCACCACACTCTGAGGCGGAGCATTCCAAACCCTAACCACTCACTGCGTAAAAGGGTTTCTCCTCATATCACATTTGCTTCTTTTACTAATTACTTTAAATCTGTGTTCTCTTGTTCTCAATCCTTTCACGAATGGGAACAGTTTCTCCTTATCTCCTCTGTCCCTAACAGCACTGTGGGTGAACCTACACCACATGGACTACAGCGGTTCAAGAAGACAGCTCACCACCATCTTCTCAAGGGCAACTAGAGATGGGCAATAAATGCTGGCCTGTGAATAAACTTTTTAAAAATATATCAGGAAAAGCAAGGATCTCAACACTGACTCCTTAGGAACTTCACTGCAAATGTTCATCCAGCTTGAAAAACATCCATTAACCATTACTCTCTGTTTTCTGTCGCTCAGCCAGTACCATATCCAGGGACAGAATTTTCAGCTCGGCGCGTGGGCGGGCATGAGCGTGAAACAGTGCGCAAGGATGTTGGGCAAGCACCCCTACATCATCACACACCCGCGCAATATTTCAGTCAGCAGGCGCGCACGAGAGTCTGCAGCGCGACCGCCAACAATTAACAGGGCTATTAAGCCTCTTAATCAAATCATTAAATTGAATTTTTTGCTGCCCATCCAACCTTACGATTGGCAGATGGGCGAATAGGGCAGGCAATTTCTGTGAAACCTCATTCACGGGCCGGATGGGGTTTCGAACAGTAACTAAAAAAAAAAATTTTAAAACTCATATTTCACATGTCCCTGTTCATGTGACAGAGTCACATGTGGGGACATGTTTTCCTTATTTTTAAAATCTTTATTTCTCGTGTTAAAAATTCTCAGCTCCCTGAGGCTGCCCTGTGCCTTCAGGGAGCTTTCACTGAGCACACCCCCCAAGCATGTACACACTTCAGTGCTCGCGCTCCTCCCGGTCCCACCCAGGCAGCGCTGAGGTTATCAGCGTGAAATCGCAGTTGGGGCCTGATCGCAAATGGCAGACCATTGAGCAGCTGGTCCCGGTCCCGCCCACCGTGCCCGCCGGTGAGGGAAAAATCCTACTCCATGTTTCTATTGTCCCTTTTATTCCGTCAGCTATAACTTTGCTCACAAAGTTCTGTTCTGTGATGCTGTATTAAATGCCTTTTGGTAGTCAATGGGGAGACAGTGGTGTAAATAATTCAGAAGCCCAAGTGAATTTTCCGGGGACATCGGTTCAAATCACACCAAGGCAACTGGTGGAATTTAAATTCAATAAATAAAATCTGGAATTAAATGCAAATCTCAATAATAATGACCATGCAGCTATTGTTGTAAAAACCCATCTGGTCCACTACTGTTCTTCAGAGAAGGAAATCTGCCATCCTTGCTTGGTCTGGCCTACATGTGACTCCAGACTCACAGCAATGTGGTTGACTCTTACCTGCCCTCTGAAATGGCTAGTTCAAAGGCAATTTGGGATGGGCAACAAATATGCCCACATCCCCTGAAAGAATAAAAAAAATATACACCACTTCATCAACCCCCTCTGTTACCTCTTCAAAAAGCTCCAGCAACTTGGCTAAACATGATTTTCCTTTAGGAAATCCATGCTGGCTTTCCTTAATTACCCAACATTTGTTCATTTGACTATTAATTTTGTTCCAAATTATCGTTTCTAGAAGTTTCCCCACCACCAAAGTTAACCTGACTGGCCTGTAGTTGCTGAGCTTATCCTTACATCTTTGAGCAAGGGTGTAATGTTTGCAATTTTCCAGTCATCTGGGACCACCCTTGTGCCTAAGGAAGACTGAAAAATTATGGCCAGTGCCTCTGTAATTTCCCCTCTCACTTCCTGCAGTATCCTTAGATGCATCTCATCTGGTCCCAGTGCCTTATCGACTTTAAGTACAGATAACCTGTCTAGTACCTCCTCCTTTTCAATATTAAACGCTTTTAGCACAAGTATTACCTCATCTTTCAGCATGGTCTGCATAGCATCTTCTTCCTTTGTAAAGACAGATGCAAAATATTCATTTAGTACCTCAGCTATGCTCTAGCTGAAATTAAAAGTTACTAAAGCTCAGTAGAAACTCGAGGTTACTCTGCAAATGATATCCTTTCGGCATTAGCCCTTTTTAAAAAAAAAATATCTTCACTATGATGCATGCTTAATCCAGTGAGATGAGTACTGCATTTTGGGGAGTGATCAGAAGTGATCCCATTCTATCAAACCTGTAACAACAGAGCAAGACCCTGGAAACTTCAGTATAATTTGCCCTGAAAATGCATTCATTTTCTGGTGCACTCCCACCATAAATCTGGGAGTAATGTGGAAAAGTATTGGTAAAGCCCAGGAAATGGTCTGGGACCTAGTGAATCTTTTGCTAGTTGTTTCTGGGAACCTTGTATGAGATGGTTCTTCTGTCCAACCCTAATATGGTTTCATGTCAGAGAGGCCTGGGGTCATCTACATTGAAAGTTGTTGCTTCTATGGCCTCAGTGGCAAAAGTGTGGAGGCAGATTAGGCCAGTAATTTAAAGCAACTGGCTCCATGTGGGACTCAGCCATTTGAAGAACATATTTTCTTGAACTGTTGTGTTTATTTCATACCTTCTGTGAGTGGCCAAAAATTCAATTCTTCAGAGTTGTGAGTGGCACTGGGCACCATCTAACATAATTGTATGGACCACAGTTTCTAGCCACTGTGAGCTGGAGAGCACCTGAGATGTGCCTCCCAGGCCTATGGAAATGAGGTGCATGCCCCCTGACTCTGATTGGGTTTGCACCAAAGGATAACATAATCCCAAAACATTTGCCAAGATCATATTCCAAAGCAGATCAGTGACATTAAATTCTTTGGGCTGAATTTTGACACTGAGCAAACCCACACTGGGCAGCCAAAAATGGAAGCAGGCGGCACCATAAATTTAAATTTCCCAGCCCATTCCTTCCAGCCGCCATTTTGACCAGCGCAGGAAATGTTGTAGGTCACAAGCCAATGTTTCCCTCACTTGTCCGCACATTTCTTCTTCCTCTTTTCCACTATTATGTGGTCTGTAGACCAACCCCTATTAGTCCCTATCGGCTCTTTATTATCTTTTATCTTAATCTCTTTTTCAATAAGGGAGCTACATATGCTTTTCTCTCTTCTGCCACTCTCCCAGATCTCAGTGAACTGTTGAAAATATTTGCCAAGGTGTCCCACACAGCTTCCAGCATTTCTTTCAACACCCAAGGATAAATGAAGTCTGGCCATGCCACTTATTCTTCCAGTAAATGCTGTATATTAGTTATCACCTTTTAAATGTTAATGCATTTCCTGACCCAAGTAATGCTGAAGTGTGTAGGGAACATAAGCTTCTGCAGTTATTTTCTTTAAATAGCTGCACTGTGCTGTATTGTTTTACAAATGCTAATGTACAAAATTGCTTTCTTTGCTTCTTAGTTACATAAAACTGCATAGCAAAATGCAGAAATAGGCTTCAGACCAAACAGTTCATGCTGGCATTTATCTTCCGTGTGAGCAAACATTTGTAATCACATTTACTTACTCTGTTCCTGTATCCCATTCTCCCTTGTCCTTTGTCCATGTATCCAATCTAATCTTGAATGTTGACACAGTTTCTGCCTCAGCCACTAACCCTTGAAGTGAATTCCACATCAGTACACATTTCTTACCTGGTCTGGCCCACATGTGACTCCAGACCCACAGCAATATGGTTGACTCTTAACTGCCCTTGAATTAGCCTAGCAAGTCATTCAATTCAAGGGCAAGTAGGGATGGGCAACACATGCTGGCCTTGCCAGTGACGTCTACATGAAAGAATTTTAAAAATCCTCCTCTGAGATTTTCCCAGCCCATTGTTCTAAATTTCTTGTATTTAATCTTTTACCTATGTTCTTGATCCCTTAGGTACCGGAAGATGTCTACTTCTAGCTACCCTGTCCTAACTTCGCATAATTTTAAACATTTCTGCCATAACCTAGGAGGTTATATTGCGCACTGTCTCTGAGCCAGAAACTCTGGGTGCAAGTCTCACTGCAGGACTTTAAGGCCAAGAAAGGTGTGTTCATAACATGGCCAAAAAAGTTAAGTATCAACTTGCAAATCCTTCCAACATATGCCAATGGCAGGCAACAAGAGTGAGCTAAATTCTTGGTTAGCGTATGATGAAAAGAAATTGGAGCCCCTACCATCACTATCCATAGCTCCAGGCTACAACATATATGTTGCCACAGCAACTTGGACTCTTTGGGGAGCTGATTGGATTAGATTGATATGGATTATATTGATATGGATTAGATTGGTGCCAACAGCACAGGTTTTGATCCCTGCTCTGGCTGGAGTAAATTTGGGGCCTGTCTCCTTGCTCCACATACCTGTGCAGTGCTGCGGGTTGGACCTGCCTTCGGGCATAGAACTGAAGAAGATCATTATGTACCATAATCTGCATTGTTCTAAGGGAAAAAAACACTGAAGTCTTTCTTCATATTTGTATTTGCTTGTACTAGATGTTGCATTTGCTATAATAACTGAGGCCTTACAAAGTTTTTATTAGGTTCATTATTATCTTTTATGATAAAGCCTTGAATTCTATCAGCTTTTTAAAGGCCTTATCAACCTGAGGTGTTGCCTTTGATGATCTATCAATCCGTACCCTCAGATTTTTTATTCTTTCATGGGGTGTGGGTGTCGCTGGCTGGGCCAGCATTTGCTGTCCATCCCTAATTGCCTTTGAGAAGGTGGTAGTGAGCCGCCTTCTTGAACTGCTGACCCATCTGCTCTTCTGCAGCACCGAGACTACTTCTATTTAGAATATAATTACAGTTGTTGTTATTTTTATGCCCAAATGTGTCACCTTGCACTTACTGACATTAAGTTCCATCTGCCATCTTTTTCTGATGCGCAGTCACTCTTGTAATGTATGACAACATTTCCAATTTGTAGTAACAGTAATAAAGTGTACTGCTGCAGTATGGCCATGCATATGAAGCTTGGAGGAGCTGTTCTGTGAATGCTTAGCACTGGTTCAGTAATGGTTTAACTAAGTGAGACGAAACTCATTGTTTTAAGTACAATTTGTCCATCTGCTTGCCGTTTTGAAATATTGGCTAGCAACGTACCTTTGAATTTTTTTATAGTGCGCGGGTAATTTGATAAAGTGCGCAGACTCTAAGTTTTTTTGTGCAGCCATGCATGCATGGTAACTTAAAGAGGTTGATTTGTGCAAAACCCACACGGGAACTTACAGGTTGCTGTGCAGTTGCACAGTTTAAAGGGATCATTGCTGGCTAGCCTTACTTTGACAGAATTCCTGAAGCTATTAACATTTATTCTCTTTTGCACCGACTTTTTTTCAGCTGTGGAAAACAGCATTAACTCTGTCCACTACCTGCTGCCCAACAGTGGGGTGGATCACGGAGGAACAGTTAACATTTCAAGCCCAATATGAATTCTTCAGTTTTGGACTCCAAACGTTATCTCTGTTTCTCTTTCCACAGACCTGCTGAGCTTTTCCAGAACTTGCTGTTTTTATTTTATATTTCTATAACACCTTTAATGTAATAAAACATCCTGAGGCACATTGCAGGAGCATTATAAACAAAATATGATCCACTAAAGGAGATATTAGGTCAGATGACTAAAGACTTGGTCAAAGGGGTAGGCTTTAATGAATGTCCTAAAGGAAGAAAGCTAGGTGGAGAGGCAGAGAGCTGTAGAGCATGTAGAGACCTTACCCCACCTGAAAATTTTGACATCATTTTTGCATTCAATGCACTCAAAAACTATCTGTAATCAATTGACAGGAAATTTTCAATCTGGAATGAGTTTGATCACAGATCAGCAGTGTTTTGCCATCTTTGACACCAAATGCCATCAAATGGCAAAAGACCTCAAAGGCATCAAGTGTTCACAAAGCTATCCAGTACGCTCAAAGCTATCCAGTACACTCAAAGATATCTAGTGCACTCAAAGCTATCCAGTACGCTCAAAGCTATCCAGTACACTCAAAGCTATCCAGTACGCTCAAAGCTTTCCAGTACACTCAAAGATATCCAGTGCACTCAAAGCTATCCAATGCACCCAAAACTATCCAATGCACTCCAAGCTATCAAATGCACAGCAACCTGCATTGAAAAATACAAGGAAATTGTTTACTTAAATAATATCTGAATTTATTCAGCTTTTTTCATTTAGACCAAAAAATCTTTCCACTATACAGTACATGCTTGAAAGCACCCATCGGGCTCCCATCAGTTCTTAATTCATTTTAGTCTCAGGGACTATACTTTCCATCCATCCACCCGACCCATACCAAGTCTCAGGGGCTAAATTCTATCAACACCCCACCACCGCCCCGCCACCAACCCCCCCCCCCCCCCCCCCCCCCCCCCGCAGAGTTTCAGGATCTAAACTCCTCAATCCCCCAATCCACAGGGTCAAAACCCGCCTGCCCTATCCTCCCAGTTTCAGGGTCTAAACCTTCTTTCACCATTCCCTCCCCACACAGTCTCAGCATTTAAACACTCTCCCCTGCCCTACTCCTTCCTAACCCTCCCCAATGTCAGGGTCAAACCCTCCCCTCCCAACCAGTGTTAGGGTCTAAACTCTCAACAACCCCACCCCCCCCAGTCTCTTGGGATCTAAAGTCTTTTGTCCCCCATCTCCCTCCAGTCTCAACTCTCCCATGTCTCTCTCTCCAATCTCCAAACTTTTAATACCCCCTTCCCTTCAGTCTCCAATTCCTGCACCCCACTGTCACTGCTGAACTCCAGGCCCTGCTGAACTCTAGACCCAGGCACCGCTGAACTCCAGGTTCCTGGTCCCACTGTCGCCACAAAGCACCAGGTTCTGGGCCGCGCTTTTGCTGCCAAATTCTAGGTGCCGGGCCCTGTTGTTGCTGCCAAACTCCCCGCTGAACTCTAGGTTCCTGGCCCCACTGTCATTGCCAAACTTCAGGTCTCGGGCCTCGCTGTTGCCGCCAACCTCTGGGCCCTGCCAAAATTCAGGCCATGGGCCTCACTGAACTCCAGACACTGGGGCCCTGCTGAACACCAGACTCCAGGCCATGCTGAACTCCATGCCCCGGGCCCTGCTGAACTCCAGGCCATGGGCCCCACTGAACTTCAGGCCCTAAACTCCACTGAATTCCAGGCCCTGGATCCCGCTGAACACCAGACTCCAGGCCCCACTGAACACCAGACTCCGGGCCCCGCTGAGTTCCAGGCCCTGGATCCCGCTGAACTTCAGGCCCCAAATCCTGCTAAGCTCCAGGGCCTCATTGAGCTCTAGGCTCTGGGCTCCGCTGAATTCCAGGTCCTGGGCCCTGCTGAACTCAGAATACCATCCACCTCCCATACTGACTCAATACCATTCTGCCAAATACTCACCTCGTTACCAGCACCATTGCTGCTCCCATGCCTGCAGAAAACTGCATCAGGGCTGGCCTCACCATCACTTCCAGTTCTGGCCGGCCCTACAAGGAGAGATGGGTGGGGGGAGAGGGGGAGGGAGAGAAGAGATGGGGAGAAGGGAAAGATGGGGGAAGGAGGGGAGAGAGGGGAGGAGGGAGGGAGCGGAGAGCAGGAGGGGGAGGGAGGGGAGAAAGGGGAGAGGGATGGGAGGGGGAGAGGGAAGTGGGGAGAAGGGAAGGGGGAGGGGCAGAGAGATGGGGGAGAGGGAGTAGAGGAGAGAGGAAAGAGAACTGCTGTGATCTAGTGGGGTGGGGGGTTCGAGCGTAGAAGAAAATTACTCCACAGGTGGTAGGGGAGAAATCTGTTCCAATCTCTGGTGGGGTGGGGGGGGGCGGCGGGGAAGGTGGGCAGGGTTGTAATGCATGAGTTATAGGTTAAGAAGAAAAACATAAAACTAGTTTATTAAAACATATGTTAAAACAAAGTCTTGAGCTTGTTAGCTCAGTTTTAGGATATTTGACACTATTGAAATTCAGAAATACTTAAAATAAACTCTGATTGTTTTTGGTGTCCGAATGCTTAAGTGATGTTGCTAAACGCAAATGTTTGAGCACTGTGGTTTGGAGCAATTGATGACGTTGATGTCAGTTACGTTACTTGCAGTGTTAAATAATAGCTAAATTATAGCTTTTGAGTGCAATTGATGTCAAATGAGTGCAACTGAACACTGTTGAACGCAAATGATGTCAAAATTTGCGAATAGGGCAGGGCCTAGGCAACAGAATGCACAGCCACCAATGGTGGAGCAATTAAAACCTGGGATGCTGAAGGAAACAGAATTAGATGAGTGCAGACATCTAGGAGAGTTGTGGGGCTGGAAGAGGTCACAAAGATATTTCCATGGTCTGAGCAATAACAATACAAGAAGGCTCCACAATCACAGTGCTCTCTTCCCTTGCATCAGAGATTACCACATAAATCTGTGAATAACTGTTCATTCTATGGATGTATGGCACAAGTACGAGGCCAAAATTGTTTCCAATTCTAACAAAATTTGTGATGAAAATGAAAGGGTTACCAAAGGAAATCTAATCAATATTCAGACAGATGCAGCATGCTGAGATGCAATTCAATGGGTTGAACGAAATGCTGAGAAATAATTGGGCACCTTGGGAAAATATTGTAGGGTTCTCAGTAGAATGTTGTGTTAGAAACTCTTAAGTAGTAAAACCGACAGAGAAGAACACAAACAAATCTTGGGAATCTCTTTGTATATTTGATAGGCTCAAAGGCAGAGAATAAGCTACAAGGCAAGCTGGTTACAAGGCAATTATGCTAATTTAAGGTTTGAAAAAAGCTGTTGATATTGTACTTTTAATTACTTATTTATGATTCTATAATACCATGGGCAGATGTTTTTACTGTTCCTGGCTGCTAGTCAGACAGAGCACATCCAAAGCGCACTTCAGCTGATCTGGCCTGAGCTGCACTCATCCAAGCAAGTGTTTCTTGAGCATCCCAGATTCTAACAGTATTGTGGGTACACCTATGCCAGATACACTGCAGCGGTTGAAGGAGGTGGCTCACCACCACCTTCACAAGGGCAATTATGAAAGAAGTAAACAAAAATTAGAGATGGGCAATAAAAATACAGGCCTAGCTAGTGACTCCCAAATCCTGTGAAAGAATTTAAAAAATTAGATAAGTGCAGTTATCTCGGAGGATTGCGAGGCTGAAAGGAGATTACAAAGATACTTCCATGGTCTGAGTGATAATCTATCGACAAGAACAATTGCATTGCTCTCTTCCCTTGCACCAAAGAGGTTATCAATTAAATATGTGAATAACTGTTCATTCTGTGGATATATGGCAAATGTCTTGGGGACAAAGTAAATCTAATTGATAGTCAAGGAGTTCCAGGATCTTGGCCCACCTTCTAGGTGGTAGAGTTCACGGGTTTGGAACGTGCTGTCATAGGAATCTTGGTGAACTGCTGCAGTGCTTCTTTTATACAGTAGACACTGCTGCCACTGTGCATCAGTGCTGGTGGAAGTGAATGCTTGATGGGGTGCCGATCAAGTGGGCTGCTTTGTCCTGGTTGGCGTCAAGCTTCTTGAGTGTTGTTAGAGCCACACTCACCGAGGCAAGTGGAGGCAAAGTCTAATGATGGCCATGAAGCCATTGTCAATTGTTGTAAAAACCCATCTGATTCACCAATGTCCTTTAGGGAAGGAGATCAGCCGTCCTTACCTGGTCTGGCTGACATGTGACTCCAGATCCACAGCAATGTGGTTGACTCTTAAATGCCCTGTGAACTAGGGCAACTAGGAATGGGTAACAAATGCTAGCTTGGCCAGTGAGACCCACATCCCGTGAACAAATAAAAAAAAGAGTATTCCATCACACTCCCGACTTGTGCGTTGTAGATGGTGGACAGGCTATGGGGAGTCAGAAGGTAACTTAATGACAGGATTCCCACCCTCTGACCTGCTCTTGTAGACACAGTATTTATATGGCTGATCCAGTTCAGCTTCTGGTCAAAGGTAACCCCCAGGATGTTGATAGTGGGGGATTTAGCAATGGTAATGCCATTGAATGTCAATAAGAGATGGTTAGATTCTCTCTTGTTGGAGATGGTCATGTCCTGGCATTTATGTGGCGTGAATGTTACTTGCCATTTATCAGCCCAAGCCTGAACAGTGTTCAAGTTTTGCTGCATATGGATACAGACTCCTTCAGTATCTTAGGAGTTGTGATTGGGACTGAACATTGTGCAATCGTCAGCAAAATCCAACTTCTGACCTTATGATGAAGCGAAGGCCATTGATGAAGCAGATGAATATGGTTGAAAGGATAGATGAAGGATCATTATTGACTTGAAACGTTAGCTCTGTTTCACTCCACAGATGCTGCCTGACCTCCTGAGTATTTCCAAGATTTTCTGTTTTCATTTCAGGTTTCCAATTTCTACAGTATTTTGCTTTCATGTTGTGTGAAAGTTGTTGGGTCTAGGACACTACCCTGAGGAACTCCTGCAGCAATGTGCTGGAGTGAGATGCTTGGCTTCCAACACCCACAACCATCTTCTTTTGTGCTAGGTATGACTCCAACCAGTGGAGAGCTTGTCTCCTGATTCCCATTAAGTTTAATTTTGCTGGGTCTCCTAAATTAATGCCACACTCAATCAAATGCTGCCTTGATGTTAAGAGCAGTCACTGTCACCTCACCTCTTGAGTTCAACTCTTTTGTTCATGTTTATATCAAACTTGTAATGAGGTCAGAAGCTGAGTGGCCCTGGCAGAACATTGCTAAGCTGGTTATTGCTGTGTAAGTGCCGCTTGATAGCACTGTCGACGTCACCTTCCATCACTTTGCTGATGATTGCGATTAGACTGATGGGTTATTAATCCTCTAGATTGAATCCGTGCTGCTTCTTATGGACAGGACATACCTGGGCAATTTTCCACATTGTTGGGTAGATGCCAGTGTTGTAGTTGTACTGGAACAGCTTGGCTAGTTCACAGCTAGTGCTGGAGCACAAATCTTCAGTACTATTGACAAAATGTTGTCAGGGCCCATAGTCTTCGCTGTATCCAGTGACTTCAGCCATTTCTTCATATCACATGGAGTGAATCATATTGGCTGAAGATTGGCAACTGTGATGTTGGGGAACTCAGGAGGAAGCTGAGATGGGTCATTCACTTGGCACTTCTGGCTGAAGATTTTGCAAATGCTTCAGCCTTGTCTTTGGAAGTGATGTGCTGGGCTCCTCCATCATTGCAGATGGGGACATTTGTGGAACCTCCTTATCCGATTACTTGTTTAATTGTCCACCACCATTCATGACTGGATGTGGCAGGACTGCAGAGCTTTGATCAGAGAGCTTACTAGCTGTTGTTCAAAAACAGCAAGCACAAGTTCTTCACCTTTGACCCGTATCCCTTATGTTCCTTTGTCTAGGAAGAAAAAACAGACTTGATTTTTTCCAACTTCAGGACCTTGCTGCCTGCTCCTCTCCAGTGCTCTGTGCTTAAAGGGTACATGCAATCCACACTGTGAACGAGAACCCACCTTGTATATTTAACTCAATGCTAAACTGGAAACTTAGATAGGAGCCCCCATGCACAAACAATTAGGAACACATCCTGCTATATACTGTCCTTGCAGTGGAAGTGCTTATTTGAGGTGTACTGGAAATTAGCCACATTTGCCTCTCTGCTGCTGATTACTACAGTTACCTTTCATCTGAGCACACAACAATTGGCTGCATACCCAATGCCAATGCATTCCCTTTATATTTGTTTAGAGTTTTCCTAGGAAGCGCAAGCTGACATCAGGAAGTGCAGCTGCATGCTCAGCATACATTCCCGATAATGTGCTACAGACTCTGCAAGCACCTGACCAGGAGCACTCCAGGATGTACCGCATAATTGAATAGATCAGTATATCATGGTTCCACAGAGATGGCATTGAACTCCTCCATAGTCCCAGCCCATTGCTGAATATCGTGAGATAGTACACTATTATGATCCTAGCTGAGGTTACCACTGGACAAGCCAGACCCCAGGGTGGAACCCAGCTTAATAGATCCTAACTTTTATTTTTTGTGTAGGTACGTAGAGCAGCTACTGAACAGTCACAGGAGTCAGCAGATGAACATTTAAAAAAAGAATAAAGCATTTATTCAACTGGAAATGATGTACTATAATGCAATACACCTTCACCCACAACTATACCTTTACAGATATGTACAAATTTGTAAGAATAACACAAGTTACAAAAATTATCTTATACTCTAATGTTCACAGTAAGTACACAGTCCATGTAAACCAATAGGCAACTTGCGGTCAGAAGCACCACACTCTGAAACCAAGTGACAGATGCCACCCCAAGCAGATGCTATGGATTTCTGATCAACTCCCACCAACTTGATGTTGTCACACCATGACCCAACCGGTCTCACTGAACTCAGTCTTTCACACGAGTGTTTCCAATCTCCACTTTGAAGAACTTGTTTTGGGAATCTTCTCCCAAATAACATTTTCTCTCAGATGCCTTCCACAAGGGTCCACCTCCAGGGGTTAACAATCTTTCTGATGTTCCTCTCCCCTGGATCACAACGTACATTCAAACTTCCTTCTACACACTCTTTCTCAGACTCAGCCATGCTAACTGAACACCACTACTCCACATGCCCGTTGTAAAGAGTTATAGACCTTTGGTTGTCTCTTTGGACCTTCTAGCTTCTTACAAGCCTATATTGCTTTAATTTGTGTCCTGCAGATTTTCTTTTTATGCTTGGAGCTTTTCTCTGCTCCTCACTCTTAACTTCACTTAGGTCTTTTCCAGATTCCTGTTCATTCTCTTTGTCTAGAAGATCTTCTGAGGACCCCTCTTCTTCTGTCCTTTGAGGAAAACTGCTTCCTGCAGTTCCCTCCTGTCCAACTTCTCCTGGCAGCTGGTTTCAACTTTAGTTTGGCACTTGCTTTCTGTCTCTCTTCTATGCTGCTTCTGCTGGCAACTCCTTTCAACTTTAGAGCACATTGACCAACTGAACTCAAACTGCTTTTGGTTTCTTTGTGTGTGTGTGTGTGTATTTGGAGGTGGGGGGCTCTTTCTCTGTACCACTGTTGCTAGGCAATAGCAGTTTTTTTAATCTTGTGTTTGTTTTGCCTTCCCTTCAAGAGTCATAAAATCTAACTAAAATGCAGGCATCTTTTAAAGCAGAACTAAAACTGAAATTCTCCCTTTCTTAACACATCAATACAGAAAGACAAATTAAACCTAAACTTAAAGATATACCTTATTCTTAACACTTTCCAAATACACATGTAACTTACTTAAAACTATCTCTATTTTCTAACAAATCAAAGTCTCCAATGTACATTATCCTATGGTAGGATTCTTCTCTTCCAAGTAGGATTGCCATTACTCCTGCAAAATCTGGTCCATTAATAACTGTGTGAGAACTCTCACACAAAAGAATACATTTCACAAAATGTGCACAGGGATGGATAAAATGGATAAATCAGGGATGGTGAATTTGGAGGGATCTCTGTGAAATTGCAACTGTTGATGTCTTTCTCGTTGGGACATTCCACAGGGTAGTTCCACATTTAGGGCAGACTATGCACTCTTATCCCTGTGTTTCTTGGTACTAACTAGTCTTGACCTACAGAGACCGATTTTCAATTGCCATTTATCCATTTCTCACCTGAAAAACAGGGTGAATGAGACAGCTTTAGGAAAAGAGACTATTTATTGTCACCTGTATTTTGTAGTGGGCTGCATATATCCTATAAATCATCGTGAACATTGCCACGAGGAACACAGAGACAGGTTTAGAATACAAGTATGTAAACATTCAAACTGTGGTAAACATTGGTTGTGAGCTACCAACACAAATAGCTATGTGGGAATATGATGTAGTGGCAAATACAGAAATGTGGCTTAGAAATGGTGAGGAGTGAACACTTAATATTCAAGCTGCAAAGAATTCAGCAAAGATAGGAAACAAGCAAAGGGAGGTGGAATGACACTGCTGATAATAGGGAAGACCTAATGTTAGAAAGAGAGATGCCCTCGAGAGGGCAATGAGACGATCCATTTAAGAACATAGGCACACAAGAAATAGGAGCAGGAAAATGCACATGGCCCATCTTGGGCTTCAATTCCATTTTCCCGCTTGCTGCCCATAACCCTTAATTTGCTGAGAGACCAAATATCTGTCTATCCCAGCCTTAAATGTACTCAACTGTGGAGCATCCTGAACCCTCTGGGGTAGAGAATTCCAAAGGTTCACAATCTTTGAGTGAAGTAATTGCTCCACATCACTGTCCTAAATGATCGGCCCCTTATCCTGAGACTGTGCCCTCCATGTTTTAGATTCCCCAACCAACAGAAACAATCTCCCAGAATCCACCTTATCAAGCCCCTTCACAATTTTGTAGATTTCAGGTTAGAGCTGAAAACAAGAAAGGTATGATCATGCTACTCGGGGCATTCCATATGCCTCCAAATAGTGAGTTGGAGACAGAAGAGCAAATTTGCAGGGAAATCACAGAGATGTGCAAGAAGTATGGAGTGGTGATATTGGGAGGCTTTAATTATCCAACATTTCAATAGGAATAATGTTAGAGTAAAGGGAAAGGAGGGGGAAGAATTTCTGAAATGTGTTCAGGAGAACTTTCTTGACCAGTATGTTCTCATTCCAACTAGGCAGGAGGCATTTGCTAGATCTGGTGCTGAGCGATGAGGTGGGCCAAATGGATCAAGTGTCTATGTAGGAGTACTGGGGAAGAGTGATCATCGTATCATAAGGTTTAGATTAGGAAGAAGAGCAAAGAACAATCGAAAGTAGAACTTCTAAATTTGAAGAGAACTAACTTCAAAGGGATGAAAGGGGTCTAGCCAGAGTAAAATGGAATCAAGGACCGACAGGAAAAACTGTAATGTAACAATGAGTTGCCTTTAAGGATTTAATTTTTTGAGGAGGTGACCAGGTGTGTAGATGAGGGTAGTGCTGTTGAAATAGTTTATATGGATTTCAGCAATGCCTTTGACAAGGTCCCACATGGGAGACTTATAAAGAAGGCAAATGCACATGGGATACAGGATAATTTGATAAGGTGGATTCAAAATTGGCTTACTTGTAGGAGACAGAGGGTGATGACAGAAGGATGCTTTAGTGACTGGAAGCCAGTGTCCAGTGGCATATCACTGGGATCTGTGCTGGGTCCCCTATTATTTGTCATTTATATAAACGACATAGATGACAATGTGGGGGCTAGGATTAGTAAGTTTGCGGATGACACAAAGATTGGCCGTTTGGTTAATAGTGAGGTTGAGTGTCTTGGGCTACAGAAAGATATAGAAGGGATGGTCAAATGGGCAGATAAGTGGCAGATGGAATTTAATCCTGAAAAGTGTGAGGTGATACACTTTGGAAGGAGTAATTTGACAAGGATGTACTCAATGAATGGCATGACACTAGGAAGTTCTGAGGAACAAAGGGACCTTGGCGTGTGTGTCCATAGATCTCTGAAGGCGGAGGGACATGTTAGTGGGATGGTGAAAAAGGCATTTGAGACACTTGCCTTTATTGAGACATAGATTACAAAAGTAGAGAGGTCATGTTGGAGTTGTATAGAACCTTGGTGAGGCCACAGCTGGGGTATTGTGTGCAGTTCTGGTCGCCACATTATAGGAAGGATGTGATTGCACTGGAGGGGGTGGAGAGGAGATTCACCAGGATGTCACTGGGATGAAACATTTAAGTTATGAAGAGAGGTTGGATAGACTTGGGTTGTTTTCGTTAGAGCAGAGAAGACTGAGGGGCGAACTGATCAAGGTGTACAAGATTATGAGGGGCATGGACAGGGTGGATAGGGAGCAGCTGTTCCCCTTAGTTGAAGGGTCAGTAATGAGGGGGCATAAGTTCAAGGTAAGGGCCAGGAGGTTTAGGGGGGATGTGAGGAAAAACCTTTTTACCCAGAAGGTGGTGACGGTCTGGAATGCGCTGCCTGGGAGGGTGGCGGAGGCAGGTTGCCTCACATCCTTTAAAAAGTATCTGGATCAACACTTGGCACGTCATAACATTCAAGGCTATGGGCCAAGCAAGTGCTGATAAATGGGGTTAGGTAGGTAGGTCAGGTGTTTCTCAAGTGTCAGTGCAGAAGGGCCTCTTCTGCACTGTGTGATTCTGTGAAGTGATGTTTCAGGTACAAGCTAGTACATTCCAAAAGGGCGAATGATACGGGAGCCAAAACCAGGGTTCATTGGATTCTGGGGGAGATAAAAAATATGATGAAATAAAAAAAAGAGGGGTATCATACATGATAAAAGCAAAATATTGCGGATGCTGGAAACCTGAAACAAAAATAGAAAATGCTGGAAAAGTCAGCAGGTCTAACAGCATCTGTGGAAAGAAAGACAGAGTTAACATTTCGAGTCTGTATGACTCTTCTTCAAAGCAGTTTTCATGCATGTCAGGTGAATCCTTTAAGCAAGGACCAGGCAAAATACAATAAGTTGACAGGAGAATGAAGAGGAAGCAACACTGACATAAAAGGGAACCCAAAGATATTCTACCAGTGTGTAAATAGTTAGCGGGTAGTAAAAGATTGGGTGGGGCCTATTAAGGACAACAAGGGCAATATGTGTTTCGAGGCATAGGGCAAAGCTATAATTCTTTGAGTACTTTGTATTGGTGTTTACTAAGGAAAAGAATGCTGACAAAATATGGGTGGAAGTGAAGATGGTTGGGGTGAAAATTGAGATACAGAATGTACTGGAAAGGCTGGCTATGTTTAGAATGGATAAGTTTACTGGTCCGGATGGCTTGAATACAAGGTTACTAAAAAATTATAGAAGATAGAGATCATGGAACGTTCTTGCCATAATCTCCCAATCTTTCCTAGGTACGGGGGAGGTGCCAGAGGATTGGAGAGTGACAGATGTGATACCCTTATTCAAGGGCGTAAGGACATTCCTTGTAACTATAGGCTGTCAGTTTAACATCATTGGTAGGTAAGGTTTCAGAAACAATAGTGAGTGAAAAAATCAAGAGACACCTGGAGAGGTTTAACTTAATTAGGAAGAAGAAACACAGATTTGGAAAAAGCAGATAATGCTTGACCAATCCAATCGAATTTTTTGATGAAGTAACAGAGAAGCTTGATGAAGGGAATGAAGTAGATGTTGTCTATATGGATTTTAAGAAAGATTTGACAAAGTACCATATACATAGCTGCTTAACAAAATTGAGGGTCATGTAATAGGAGGGTCAGTGTCATCTTGGATAAGGACAGAAAGTAGCAAGTCGTGGTAAATGGTTATTTTTCAGAGTGGAGGATAGTAGACGGTACTGTTCCCCAATGGTCGGTGCTAGGACCTGTGTTCTTTTTGATGCATTTTTTTATTCACTCATTAATAGGATATGGGCATTGCTGGCTAGACCATCCCTAATTGCCCTTGAGAAGGTGGTGGTTAGCTGCCTTCTTGCACCTTTGCAATCCATATGGTGTAAATACACCCACAGTGTATTTGGGAGGGAGTTCCAAGATTTTGACCCAGAGTTAGTTAAGGAATGGTGATATAGTTCCAAGTGAGGATAATGTGTGACTTGGAGGAGAACTTGCAGGCGGTGGTGTTCCAAGGTATCAGCTGCCCTTGTCCTTTTAGGTGGTAGAGGTCACAGCAAATGACTTAAATATTAGACCAAGTAAAATTTCAAACTTTGCAGATGATAACAACTTGGAAATGTGACGAACGGTGAGTATGATACCAACTGGACTGCAACAAGATATAGGTAGGCTAGCAAAATGGGCAGACAAGTGGCAGATGGAATTTAATGCAGACAGGGTAGGAAGAGGAAATATAGATTTAATGGCACAGTTCTTAAGAGAGCTCATGGACAGAGGATCTTGGAGATTCATGTACATAGATCTTTGAATGTGACAGGGCATAGTGAGAGAGTAATTAGCAAAGCATACGGGATCTTGGACTTCATAAACAGAGGTATTGAGTACAAAATCAGGGAAGTAATGTTGAACCTTTATAAAGCTCTGGTTAGGCCACACCTAGAGTATTGCATCCAATTTTGGTCACCACACTTTAGGAATGATATGAGGGTCCTTGAGAGGGTACAGTTTACCAGAATTGTTCCAGGGTTGAGGGATTTTAGCTACAAGGTTATGTTGTAGAAGCAGGTTTTATTCTCCCTGGAGCAAAGGAGATTGGGGCTGATCTGAAAGAAGTGTACCCAATTATGATTGGTCGAGATAAAGTAGACAAAGAAAAGCTGTCCCAATTAGCTGATGGTACAAGTACTAGGGGATGCAGATTTAAGGCTTTGGGCAAGAGATACAGGGGCATGTGAGGAAGTGCTTTCTTACGCAGCAAGTGGTAATGACCTGGAACTCGCTGCCTATGAGGGTGGTGGAGGTGGAGATGATGAATTATTTCACAAGGAAATGGATGGGCACCTGAAGGCAATTAACTTGCAAAGCTACAGATTCTGAGTGGGGAAACCGAACTGTCTGATTTGTTCCAATGAAAACAGGCATGAACTCAAAGGGCCAAATGGCCTGCTTCTGTGCTGTAATGACACTATGACATAAGATTTGTTAATTATTAAATTAATGAAGATTAATGTATAAATTAATGAAGATTAGTGGTAGGTCAGAAGATTAAACTGAACTTAAAAACCAGCTAAGACTGACTAAAAAAAATGGAGAAATTAGAGTATGAGAGACAGCTAACTAGAAATGCAAAAGCAGGAAGAGTTTCTACAAGTATTTAAAAAGGAAAAGAGTAACTAAAGTGAGTATTGGTCCTCTAGAGAGTGAGTCTGGGGAATTGATAATGGGAAATAAGGAAATGGCGGAAGCATTGAACAGAAAGTTTATGTCCGTCTTCACTGTTGAAGACGTAAATAACGTCCCAGAAATACTTGTAAAACAAGAGGTGAGAGCAAGGGAGGAACTTAAAACAATAATAATCACCAGGAAAAGGGAATTGAGAAAAATATTAGAACTAAAGGCTGACACACCCCAGGACCCAATGGCCTGCATCCTAGGGTTTTAAAAGAAGTGGCTGCTGAGATAATAGATGCGTTGGTTGTAATTTTCCAAAATTTCCTAGGTTCTGGAAAGGTCCCATCAGATTGGAAAATAGTGAATGTGACTCCTCTATTCAAGAAATGAGAGACAGAACACAGGAAACTACAGGCCAATTAGCCTAACATCTGTCATATGGAAATTGCTGAAATCTATTATTAAGATGATGATTGCAGGGCATTTAGAAAATCTTAATGCAATCAGGCAGAGTTAACATGGTTTTGTGAAAGGTAAATCATGTTTGACTAATTCATTCAAATTCTTTGAGGAATTAACAGGCAACATGGATAAAGGAGAACCTGTAGTGTGGTGTACTTGGATTTCCAAAAGGCATTTATAAGGTACCACAAAATAAGAGCATATGGTGTAGGGGGAAACATATTAGCATGAATAGAGGATTGGTTAGTTAACAGGAAGCAGAGATTAGATTATTTTTGGGTTGGCAAGCCATAACTAGTGGAATGACAAAGGGATCAGTGCTGGGCATCAGCTATTTACAATCTATATCAATGACTTAAATGAAGGGACTTAATATATGGTTGGTAAGTTTGCTGACGGCACAAAGATTGGTGGGAAAGTAAGTTGTGAAGAGGATTATAAGGAGTCTACTAAGGCATATATAGATAGGTTAAGTGAGTGAGTAACAATTTGGCAGAGGAGGTACAATGTGGGAAAATGTGAATTTGTCCACTTTGGCAGGAAGGATAGAAAAGTAGTATACTATTTAAATGGAGAGAGATTGTAGAACTCTGTTACAGAGGATCTGGGTGTCCTAGTACATAAATTACAAAAAGTTAGTGTGCAGGTACAAGCAAATGATTAGAAAGGCAAATGAAATGTTGTCATTTACTGCAAGGGGAATGGAAAATAAAGGTTGGGAAGTTTTGCTACAGTTATATAGGGTTTTGGTGAGACCACATCTTGAATATTGTGTACAGTTTTGGTCGTCTTACTTCAGAAAGGATATAATTGCATTAGAAACAGCTCAGAGAAGGTTCACTCGACTGATTCTTGGGATTAAGGGGTTATCTTATGAGGAAGGATCAGACAGGTTGGGCCTGTATTCATTGGTGTTTAGAAGAATGCAAGGTGATCATACAGGATCCTGAAGGGGCTTGACAGGGTGGATGCTGAGAAGGTGTTTCCCCTTATGGGAGAAACTAGAACTTGGGGATACAGTTTAAAAATAAGGGGTCTCCCATTTAAGATGATATGAGGAGATATGTTTTCTCTCAGAGGGTCATTAGTCTATGCAATTCTCTTCCCCAGAGAGCAGTGAACAGAATTGATAAAAATTCACGCATAATTTATTTATGTATTTTTATGCACCCATTCAGATATGCATGATCACAGGTCAAAATCATTCAGCTCCTTACCTAACAGCACTGTGAGTATACCTTCACTACACCAAACGCAGTGGTTTAAGAAGGTGGCTCATCACCACCTTCTCAAGGGCAACTTGGGATGGACAATAAATGCTGGCATTGTTAGTGGCTCTAATGTACTGAGAATGAATTTAAAACAAAATGAAGCCCGAGTAACAGCTGGAAGCATTTTACTTCTGAGAACTATGTTTGTCAATCATTAATTGCACCATATTCCATCTGTTGCTGATACAGTAGGGTGCAGTTGAAAGTATTGTTTGCTTAAGAATGTTTTGTGATTAGTGCTACCAGTTAAGTTAAAATGGTTGCAGGTTAACTTCAATCAAATCTGAAGATCATGCATCGACTATGAGGCTGACAATGTTTCTGCTTCAAAATTCAAACACCCTCAATTGAACTGCAATTCTGCTAACCAAATAATGCTTAATAACCTTATAATATAAAAGCTTTGTTTGAAGTATTTACATTTTTGTAACATATTTGAGGCAATATATGGCTCAAGGTCATGAGCACTTGCAATAACAGCAAGTAAACAGTATTATATTTAATCACACCTTGATCTTTGCTACAATTTTCTAAATCTCATGTAATAGTTTTAAATTGAAAAATCTCTTCATACTGAAAGTTATTCACCTGATTGCTGGTATATGTTGTCTCTCATACTATAAGCTTTAAAATATTTCAAAGTACTAACAAAATATTCTTAACCTCCAATAAATAAATACATTAATGCCTGTGTAAAACTAATAGATAGAGGAATACTGTAGCCACATTAAAAAGGAACAAATTTGCATTCATTAATACCTTGTCCCAAAGTGTTTTACAGCTATTACATTAGCTTTGAAGTTTTATCTTTGTTGTTTTGAAGTTAAATGCCCCCCGGTTAATACCTACAGTCATTTCTGTCCTCCAGACTTTAACAAAATGTTTTGAGTTTTTCTAGTGTCGCTGCAGCTCTTATATATTCTAACAGAATGCTAGTCATCATGTGTGAAAGATTTAGATAATTTCCTGCAAGAAATGGGCCAGAATTTTGCGCATAGTGGAGTGGGCATGTGGTAGGTACAAGTGGTCGCAAATAGAGCCTGATGATGTCGGGAGGCCGTCCAGACGTCATTGCGCTGCCTCGTGATATTTCGGTTGGCAGGCACGTGTGGAAGTTGGAACACTGTCTGCAAGGTGAATACCTCCATTCACTTCAGGTTCGTCACACACATCCCACTGGACATCCAGCATCTTCCGCCTGACGAACGATTCCAGAGGCTCATCATGTGCCTTGGCCTCAGCATTGTTCTGGTCTCCATCAAACCTCCAACTGCCAACATTCTGGGGCCTCTGTGCCTTTACCAGCTCCTCAGGCGAGTATGATGTGCCTTCACTACTGTGCACTATCACTTGCTCCAATATGCAAATGCCCACTGACATGCCTGTAGCTGCACTGATGCAGAGGGAAGAAAAGGCACAGGTGCATCTGGCAGCTGGTCATCCTTGGAGGTCAAGGGAGTGTGCTCGGGGTCCTTCTGGGGTTGTGATGAAGTTCCATCTGAGGGACGAAGACAATATGCCAGTCTTGAACAGCATTATGAAGTCAGAGTACAAGCAGTTTGGTTGCCTCTCAGAATGGATATCTGGCTGTGCAAAGTCTTCTGAATGGTAAAGCAACAGGGATTTTTCACATGTCAGTCTTACTAATACTGCCCTACTTCTCTCATAACCTCCACCAATTTCTTCCCTGTTCACTGGACAATGGTTGGCTGTTAATTGACCAGCCAGCTGATATTGGGAGCCAATCACGGGCAGGAATGGATTTCACATCCAGTTCTGGTCCCACCGATCACACTTGCCCGACAAGCTAAAAATTCAGACCAAATTCAGGCACAGCTCAATGCACAGGCTATAACAAAAGAAAGTAGGGTGTCAATTGAAGTGAGATCAAGAGTAGTTTTACAATTAACAAACAAAATTTACATTGAAAATTAATTCTATAGAGGATGATGACATCAGGGCACTGGGAGAAATTCAACTCTTGACCATCTATTTTACACCCTGTAGACAGCTTGGATTGCAGGAGGCAGCAGAGGGTGTAACCTCTTCTGCTCCATTCACTCCCAGGGCCCACCTGATGCCATGTTCACTGCCATATGGCTAGCATACTATACAAGTCCTGGTCCTGAACTAGTTGTAAGGCTCCATAGCAAAATTTAGCTACCAGTGGAACTGCTGGAGGCCTCTCAGAAAACAGACAACAAACTTATGTTTTTTTAGTGGAGGCAGAAGCAGAATGCACTGGCTCCATAGATGCACTGTGGGCTGCAGCCAGGCTGGGCTCCGCCCCTTGGCTCTGCCTTCTCTTGCCAAAGACCAATATGCCACATTACATAATCGCAGCCTGAACTGCGCTTGCAGTTAGAAGTTCCCTGGTGGCAGTAAATACTTGTGCAGCAGCAGGTTTTAGGCAGCTGTCATAGAGAACAGACCATTGGTTCTTGATTGATAAGGGGATCAAAGGTTATGAGGAGAAGGCGGGAGAATGGGGTTGAGAAACTTATCAGCCATGATTGAATGGCGGAGCAGACTCAATGGGCCGAATGGCCTAATTTCTGCTCCTATGTCTTATGGTCTTATTGTTCACCTCCTGGAATGTGCCTTTGCAAAGAAGGTCTGGAGAGAAATGCAGTGGCTTTTGTCGATATCCATCCTGAACATCTGTGACATAGGACTCTGTGATCTATGGGCTGTTCCCAGGGATGCACACCAAGATAAACATCAACGGCTGCTGGAAATCAACTCAGTGAAAATCTCCTTGGTTTGCCTGAAACTTGCTGGTCTTTCAGTGCAAAGAGTTGACCTTGACCGAGTGTTGCAGACTGGCACATTCCAAAGCCGGGGCTTCGTGCTGAGGGATACACTAGAGCTTGGGGCAGCCACCGCAGAGGTGCACTGGAGAAAGGCCTTTCAGCCATATAGTACACCGTGGGGCTGAAAAATTTGGAGAACCTGTCAGGTTGTATGCCTGACATTGAATGTACTTTGCAAAATGAAGAGTATTGAAATTGTACTGAGGCACCTCAGAGAGGAACATGCTGTATGAAGGAAAGTTGAATTTTATTGCACTTTCTGTAATTTTTCAATCTGAAATATTTTGCTCTCAGGTTGCATGCCTGCCATGAAATGTATATTATGAATATCTAGAGCATTAAAATTATGTAAAGGCACCTGAAAGTGGAACATACTGTTTGGAGACAAGTCGAATTTTATGGCACTTTCTGTAATTTCTAAGTTAAAATGTTTTATAATGTACTTTCATAAATTTTATGAATAAAATATATTTTTCGAAAAAAGGCAGCAAGTTTTAAAGATTTGCAGGTGAACATTGAAGAGGAACACATTGTAGTGGAGAAGAAACAAGTCCAAAGAGTTTCTCTATTCCCTGATGAGGTTGTGGGGCAGTTGCAACATAAAGAGGACAAGAAGAAGGATTGCCCTGTTTGCTACAGAAATGTCACTGAGACTGAATGAAAGGATGTGGCACAAAGAGTTAAGAATGCATTCAATTTCCAGAGACCGGGGAACAGATAAAGAAAATATTTGGCAGCATCAAGAAATATGAGGACAGGACAGTGAGCATGAGGGGAAAGAGTGTGGAACGTAGGCACAAGAGTAGGTCATTCAGCCCATCAAGCCTGCTCTGCTATTCAATACAATCATCCACTTCAATGCCTTTTTCCCACACTATCTCCATATCCTGTTATGAATTGGTATTTGGAAATCTGTCAATCTCTGCTTTAACATACTCAGTGAACAAGCTTCCACCACACTCTGGGATAGAGAATTCCAAAGATTCACAACCCACTGAGCAAAAGAAATTCACCTCATCTCGGTCCTAAGTGGCTTCCCCCTTATATTGAAATTGTGTCTCCTGGTTTTAGGCCCCTCAACCAGGGGAACCATCTTGGCTGCATCTACCCAGTCTATCCCTTTAAGTATTTTATAGGTTTCAATGAGATCGCCTTTCATTCGTTGAAACTCTAGAGAATACAGGCTCTGTTTCCCCAATCTCTCTTTATAGAACAGTCTTGCCATCCTGGGAATAAATCTGGTGGACCTCATTGCACTCTGTCTATGGCAATGATATCCTTCCTAATGTAAAGAGACCAAAACTGCACACAGTAGTCCAGGTGCAGTCTAATCAAGGTTTTATACAATTGAAGCAAGACTTCGCTACTCCTGTACTCAATTCCTCTTGCAATAAAGGTTAACTTTTTTTAATTCATTCTAGGCCAGCATGTTTTGTCCCATCCCTAATTGCCCTTGAGAAGGTGGTGGTGAGCTGCCTTCTTGAACCATTGCAGTCCATGTGGTGCAGGTACACAAGCAGTGCTGTTAGGGAGGGAGTTCCAGGATTTTGACCCAGTAACAGCAAAGGAACGGCAATATATTTCCAAGGCAGGATGGTGAGTGGCTTGGAGGGAACTTCAAGTGGTGGTTTTCCCATTTGTCTGATGCCCTTGTCCTGCTAGATGGTAGTGGTCATGGGTTTGGAAGGTGCTGTCTAAGGAGGCTTGGTGAGTTCCTGCAGTGCATCTTGTAGATAATATCCACTGCTGCCACTGTGCATCAGTGGTGGAGGGAGTGAATGTTTGTGGATGGGGTGCCAATCAAGTGGGCTGCTTTGTCATGGATGATGTCAAGCTTCTTCAATGTTGTTGGAGCTGCACTCAATCCATCACACTCCTGACTTGTACCCTGTAGACAGTGGACAGACTTTAAGGAGTCAGGGGGTGAGATACTGGCTGCAGGATTCCTAGTATCCGATCTGCTCTTGTAGCCACAGTATTTATTTGGCTAGTCCACTTCAGTTTCTGGTCAATAGTAGCCCCCACCATATTGGTAAAGGGGGATTCAGTGATGGTAATATCATTAAATGTCAAGGGGTGATGTTTAGATTCTCTCTTGTTGGAGTTGGTCATTGCCTGGCAATTGTGTGATACAAATGTTACTTGCCACTTGTCAGCCCAGATCTTGCTGCATTTGGACAAGGACTACTTCAGTATCTGAGAAGTCATGGATGGTGCTGAACATTGTGCAATCATCAGAGAACATCCCCATTTTTGACCATATGATGGAAGGAGGGTCATTGATGAAGCAGCTGAAGATGGTAGGGCATAGGACACTAACCTGAGGAACTCCTGCAGTGATGTCCTGGAACAGAGATGACTGAACTCCATCTTCTTTTGTGCTAGGTATGACGCCAACCAGTGGAGAGTTTTCCTCCTGGTTCCCATCAACTCCTGTTTTGATAGGGCTCCTTGATGCCACACTAGGTCAAATGATGCCTTGATGTCAAAGGCAGTCACTCTCACCTCACCTCTGGAGTTCAGCTCTTTTGTCCATGTTTGAACCAAGGTTGTAATGTGGTCAGGAGTTGAGTGGCCCTGGCAGAACCCAAACTGAGCACCAGTGAGCAGGTTATTGCTAAGCAAGTGCTGCTGATAGCACTGTTGATGACCCCTCTGTCACTTTACTGATGATCAAGATTAGACCGATGGGGTTGTAATTGGCTGGGTTGGATTTGCCCTGCTTTTTGTGTACAGGACATACCTGGGCAATTTTCCACATAGCCAGGTAGATGCCAGTGTTGTAGCTGTACTGGAACAGCTTGGCTAGTGGGGAGGCAAGTTCTGGAGCACAGGTCTACAGTGCTATTCCCAGAATATCGTCCGGGCCCATAGCCTTTGCAGTAACATACCATTAGCCTTCCTAATTGCTTGCTGCACTTGCATGTTATCATACAGTGACTCATCGACGAGGACACCCAGGTACATCTACACTTTCTAATCTCTTACTGTTTAAGAAATATACTCCACATCAGTTCCTCCTACCAAAGTGAATAACCTCACATTTTTCCACATTATATTTCATTTGCCATGTTCTTGTCCACTCACGAAGTCTGTCCAAATGCCTTTGAGGCTGCTTTGCATCTTCCTCGCAACATACATTCCCACCTCGCTTTGTGTCATCCATGAACTTGGGAATATTAAATTTGGTCCCCACATTGAAATCATTGATATATATTGTGAACAGCTGGGGCCCAAGTACTGATCCTTGCGGTACCCAGCTAGACACAAGCCTACCAACGTGAGAATGACCTGTTTATTCCTACTCTCTGTTTTCTGCCTGTTAACCAATCCGTGATCCATGCTAATATATTACCTCTGATCCCATGTGCTTTAATTTTGCTAACCAACTTCCTGTGGGGCTCTTTATCAAAAGCCTCGTGAAAATCCAAGTATACTACATCCACCCACTCCCCTTTATCAATTCTATTAATGCCATCCTCAAAAAACACCAAAAGGATCATTGAGCATGATTTCCCATTCGTAAATCCATGTTGACTATGCCCAATCGGGCCATTATTATCCAGGTGTCCATTTATCAAATCCTTTAGAATAGAATCGAGAAGACAACAGATTAAAGCAGGAAAACTGGCGGCAGAAAATCAGTGAGAGCGGAAATGATTCAGGGCGCGAGCTGAACGTGGAAACTGAGAAAGAAATTCAGAAGGGATGTCACTGCCACGGACTGAGTGGATTGGTGGGTAACAGGCCAGTGTTAATTTGTTCAATTAACTTGTTTATTTTACACTTTCATTCATTTGATGGAAGTTTCCACCATGTTTTAGATTGATATATATATACTTTCCAGTGTCTATCTTTTTTACTATTTTAGCATTTCAATCTTTGGGCTGGGATTTTCTGGCTCCGCCATGGCGGGACCAGCTACAGGGGTGCGGTGGGCCAATCAAATGTCCATTGACTTTCGGCAGGACCAGAAGAACCCGGCAGTGGGTGGAACCAGAAAACCCCAGCCTTAGAATTTTATAGGTCACTCTCTGTAAACATCAGTTTCTTAGATTTTTAGAGTTCAACATCAAGTGTTTGAGAGGTCAGGGTCTCAGCAGCTTAGAGGTCAGTGGATTGTCCATCATGGCATGACACTGGACTAGTAATCCAGAGGTACTCTGGAGACACAGGTTCAAATCCCACCACGGCAACTGGTGGAAATTAAATTCAATTAACAAAATCTGGAATATGTGACTAATCTCAATGATGATGACCATGACAACTATCATCAATTGATGTGAAAACCAACCTGGTTTTTTAATGTCCTTTAGGGAAGGCAATCCTTAACTGGTCTGGCCTACATGTGACTCCAGACAACCTGCCGTCTGAAATGGTCTATCATGCCACTCAGCTTAAGGGAAATTCGGGATGCCCACATCCCATGAAAGATTAAACAAAAAGGCCAGCCAGGATCTGTTTTATTTGGGAATACAAAAGGGTTCATGGGTTACTTGGGTTTATAACTTGAGGAATATTATATAAAAGCAAAGAACTATATGCGTCACTGGTCAGACCTCAGCTGGAGTTTTGTTGACAATTCTGGGCACCTTTCAGGAAATATGTAAAAGTATTGTTATGACCAGTACAGCCATTAAAATATTCCAAATTTTAAAGCTGTATTTTTAAAAATGGTCACAACATTTTTTAAGATGGCTGACAACACATCATGATACTTTGGCAATATCAACTCCAGACAAGATCTGAAATTCAAGCAAGTACCTCATTAAAACATGAACAATCCTAGCCACTTGTAAAGCCCATAAGTCCTTGATATATGAACCAATTCTTCTTTCTGCCTCACCATGGATAACAGAGATGTTAAAACTCAATGGGTGTTAGACGAATATGAAATGAGTCTCCTTGACCTTTCATTGTATTGTGATGGTCCCTCATCTCAAAACACTCAAAATGTGAAAGACCACAAAACAAGATGCATATTGACCTAACCCCCCTACCTTATTAAGGAAAGGCCTTTGGACTTGTATAGGTCACATGGTTAAGGCAGCCATGATTGTAGCTACTTTCAAAAATCACAGCAGAAGCTGAATCAGAGAAACACCATGAGAGATTCCATCTGAAACCATCCGAAAAGCCTTCGAACCTGCTGCAAGACGATGGAGCCAAGGTAAATCAGCTATACCTTGAATGAGGGAGAAGGAATCTCCCCCTAATCTGTTCCACCTCCTAGTTCACCTGAGAGCCAACCTCCTGCCAATTCAATCACAAGAAACCTCGCAACTTATTGAGAATCTTCTGCTTTTACCTGACTTCCACTCCAGCTACAGCACCAGTTCAGCTTAAGAAACTACACATCTGCTGCAAAAGAGACTGAAACCATTTCAACTTGTATTTGTATTTTTTTTTCCCCTCATCGGTATCTATTCTTTGTCTGTGTATTTGTGAGGCGTCGCATTAGAACCTCCAGGGCAAGGGTGTGATAATAAACAATCATCTTTATTGTGAAATTCAAAAAAGCTTGCTGCTGGAAATTATTTAAATTGGGACAAACCACTTTGAGGGTAAGAAAACACACTAACCTCGCACATATAAAAAAATTTGATCACAGACAATAATAAACACAGTGCAAATCTGGGAAAATTCCACCCTAATTGCAGTAGCAGGTGGGTAAACGGCCACGATAGCGTATCATCCCAAACCCGCCTCATTATTTATGCATTCCCAGAGAATACACCTTTTCCATGGTGGGCAGGGTCTCATTCACTCACCGCCACATTGTGCCGGGCGCCATGTTTAAAGTCCAGCCGCAAGCACAGTGCTCATTGCTTCCAGCTCACCACTGCTGCATGGAAGACATGGCCAGCAAAGGAAAAAAGACCACAGTTCCCCCCTTCAATGACAGATCCCTCAAGTGACTGCTGGATGCTAGGGAGGCCTGCCAGGATGTCCTGTGCCCGTGCTCTGGCCGCAGGATGGGCAGCAACGTGACCAATCCAGCTTGGGAGGCAGTGGCAGAGGTGGTCAGCGCCAACGCCTTTCAGGAGAGGACATACACTCAGTGCCACAAGAGGATGAATGATCTCCTCCGTTCCACCAGGGTAAGTCACTCTTCTCATCACTCTCAACTCACAGTCACACAAACATATCACACATGCACAGGGCCTCACTCACTGCCAGTTCAAGGGACATCACCATTTACTCTCTCACACACACACCATCATTGTCCTTATCTCGTCCATGGGACCACTCATCACACACACAGGCCAGGCAAACTAGCCCGGCAGGTGTCTTGCTTACTCCTTCTCCATCTCTATCCATGTAGGACAAGCTGGCACACAACAAGTGAGAGAGGTTGCAGACTGGTGGAGGAATGCTTGAAATCAAGGTCCTCATGGACTTTGAAAACAGGGCCATCCAGCTGGCCAGCGAGGATCTGGACCGGTCCTGTGCTGACGGTGATGTCGGCGGTGATCTACCAAGTGAGGATCCAGCAGTGCAACATCCATCAGACAGACATGCTATGAGTGATATGTCCTGTTTCACAGGCCACTGCCATGCACTAATTATCTCTCCTTGCTTTCATAGGCACATCTGCCAAACAGCCGACAGAGTCCATGACACAGGGTCTCCCATCAAGCCCTAAAGAAACCTCTAGAGAGAAATCTGGAGGCACCCTTCTTGAAGTCCCATCACAGCACTTGCCCATATCCTCCACCAGCACAGAGACACACACACCTTGGTGAGACCTAGCTTTGCAGTAGCCTCGGGATCACGACCTGGTGAGCACATTGCACTGTCTGCTCCACAGTAGGTGGTGGCAGGAACTTCCCAGGCATCCAGCACTTGGAGGGCTACTGGAGGCCAGAAATTTGCTCAGGTCTAGTCAGGTAATGAGCATCAGGAAGGGATGTCCGTTGCACTCCTCAGATTGCAAGGCACGAGGGAGGAGTCCGTCCTCCTTCAGGCTGAGGTGATAGCGCCAGTATGCCAATGCATCGAGCTCAACACTGGTAGGGTGGCAGCCGCCATGGTGACCTTAGTCCAGTACTTCATTCCTGCACTGCTGCATGGGCTCAGCTCCATCGCTGATGCCATAGTTGGCCTCCAACAGTGTGTACGCGAGAGGAGTGCCAGGCAGCTCGATCTCACTTCAGCTACCCCTGCTCCACAAGGAGACAGCCTGGAGCCCTTGGACACTCATAGGAAGGAGGATCAGCAGATTCACACTCTGGGCCCATCCATCCAGGTGACCCCGAGAGTGTCTGGCCATTCCAACTCCCCTCTTCCTGTGATCTCAGCAACTCCACTCCACAGACCAAGGAGGATGCCACTGCCACATAGCAGGACCCCAAAAGCAAGCTGGGCCCTCCAAATCTTGGCCCTCCAGAGGACGCCCGCCAAAGTCATCACAGACAGGGCGTTGCAGTCAACAGGCTGCCTCCATCTCCACTGTGGATGTCCAGGGAACAACAAGATGTAGCAGCAGGGTAAGGAAAGTTACAGAGAATTAGTTGCACAGCCTGGGCACGGGTGTTAATCATTTGTTCACTATTGGGAATAAACTCCCAATAATGTCTCCCTGCCTGTGGCTCCTTGTTCTGATGAGCAGTGCTCTTGTCACTCAGAAGTGAAACCTTTCTGCTCAAGATAAAAGGCAGATGTCTCAGTCCAGGTCCTTTTCTGTGTGCTCTGTGCAGCCTTCAGACTGAAGGCCTCACACTCCCTGGAAACATTACTGATGCCTGCACCTTGGCGGTGCTTGTCATTGCTGCCAGAAAGTAGTGGGCAGGCATCACAGAGTTCTTTCATTCTCTCGATGTGCTCTCAGCACCTTTAAGGAGGGGCTATCTCCCATCTCTTCAGCACCTGTGACCACTGATGCTGTGCTCCAGCTCCTGAAGGGCTCAGGTGCTGAAGGCAGACAAAGCATCTGAACTTCTGAAGTTTCTTGGCTGCATACCTATGATATGACCCTGATCACGGAGCGCAAGCCAGCTGCCCTCTGCCAGACAGGTGTCAGACATTCGCAGAGGCTGTGCGAAAATTTATGGAATGTCCTCACTGCATGTCGTCATCATCCTCTTGCAACCAAGCGACTATTAGGGCCTCCACTGAGTCTCTAAGACAAGAGCATTCTCACAGAGGATATTCATGCTGCCATTAGTCAGGCTGGAGTCAAACACAATTCACAAATGCGACGTGCGGATCTATAGGATCACTTCACTGCATGTCGTCATCATCCTCCACAAATCTAGCAGCTATGAGGGCCTCCCGAGCGCGCCTGCCTCGTTTGGCCAGGGTGAGGGCCTCAGCCCCATCATCATCACCTCCGAGGACCTCCTCACCCTCATCCCTGTCGGTGTCCTCTTCATCGGAGGAGACATGCAGCTCCTCCATCTCCTCCTCAGCCAGCTCATTTCCCCATTGCAGCGCCAGGTTGTAAAGGGCTCAGCAGACAACAATGATGCGTGACACCCTCTTCAGACTGTATTGCAGGGCTCCACCAGACCAGTCCAGGCACTGGAACCGATCTTCAGCATCCCGATGGTCTGCTCCACCAAGTTACGAGCTGCAGCATGAGCCTCATTATAGCGTCGCTCTGCTGCAGTCTGAGGCCGCCGCACGGGTGTCATCAGCCACACCTCTGCAGGTAGCCCTTGTCCCCGAGGAGCCATCCCTGCGGCTTCGTGGACTCTGGAAGACTCTAGTGATCCGTGACCAACGACTGAGGATGTAGGAGTCATGCACATTCCCTGGAAACTGTGTGCAGAGCTATAGGATGGGTTTCTGGTGGTTGCATACCAGCTGTGCATTCAGTGAGTGGAATCCCTTGCAGTTGATGTAGTCCATCGAGTGTAGCGATGGAGACCTGAGAGCCACATGGATGCAGCCAATTGCACCCTGTGTCTGTGGGAATCCCGATATCCGGGAAATCCAATAGCCCTTGTATCCTGGCTGTCACAGTCCCGGGCAAAATGCACAAATTTGTGTGCCATGAAGAAGATGGCATCCGTGACCTCATGGATGCATTTGTGGGTGGCAGATTGTGAAATCCCACAGAGGTCACCTGTGGAGCCCTGAAAGGACCCTCTGGCGTAGAAATTGAGCACCACGGTCACTTTCACAGCCACTGGCAGTGGATGCCCTCCATGTCCCCTTGGCACCAAGTCCTGCAGTAAGTGGCAGATGTGAGTGACCAGTTCCTTAGACATGCGCAGTCGTCGGTGACACTGGTTCTTGGTCATCTGCAGGAATGACAGGCGGCATCTATAGACCTGGGTGTCGCTAGGGGCTGACCAGTTACGGCTCACTGCTGCTCCTGGGCAGCATGTGCGGGAGCCCCTGCTGCCCCTTCTTCATAAGGTTGCTGCTCCTGCCTTTGTGCAGCCAAAAGCCTCAGTCACTCTCTCCCCCATCTTCTCCGTTCTCTGTAGGTCATCAGGCATACAGCTAGGTCACCAGGCTCCATGCTCCTGATGTGGTCCTCATGCAGCATGAAAGAAGGAGAGATGTGGTTATCATGGCTGTACTTAGCACCCTTCCTGGCCCTGTGTGACTGCCCCTTAATGCTTCCCAGAGAGTGCTGGTCATCCCTCGGATGGCCAGAGATAAGTGCGCTGCATGGCTGCCCTGTCAGCCTGCGACATGGGGGAGGCTGCTCCTAACTGGGTTGCTGAGATTGCAAGGGGCTGTGAGCGCCTCCAGCAGTGACTGCTACATGGCCAGTGTTGGCGAGGAGATTGTACAACAAGTGCAGTGCAACTGCTCTGTGGTCCAGTAAAGTGGTCGTGGACTCGGAGTTTGTGCCGGGGCAGGGTAAGGTCTGGAGCCCTTGATGGCACTTTGGTGCCTCCACATTTCTTGCATGGGCAGGCAGCCTAGGAGCCCGACTTCAATCCTATCACTGCGGCTGCGCCTGATCTGTCTCAGTTGCAGAGGGATAGTCAGTTTATACAGGTGTCCCTACTGCGTGGCCACTTCCCTCACCTAGCCTGCCCCCCCCACCTCAATTTCTCACGCACGGGATCTAAGGCCAGGGCAGCAGTTGCTCCCCCCAACCCCCAACAACAATCGCCTCCGTGGCAGGGCAGCACTTCACCCGGGCCCCCCGGCACCCCTGAAGCTTGCAAAGCAACAGGTGACCCTGGCGAGCTGTGGAGAACGATGCTGCTCACTTGCCTCCAGTTCCCCCAAAGTGAAGCCGCCAAGTGCACGTCACCTGTGTGCTGTTGTGAAACACGTCAATGTGCTTTCCCGCCAACGTGGACGGATGATCCGGCGGGTGTCCAAGAGCCTGATGGGATAGCCGTTTAATGATATGCTCCCCGATGACCGATGGCGGGAAACACAGAACGCCATCGGCGGGCTGAGCGGACGATCGTGACCTGCCTTCCTGCTGTCGTGAAACCGATTGTGCCGTATTGTCTGTGCACACCAACTATCACACCCGCTGCCAGCGGGCACATAAAATTCCGCCCATAAACTCTATCCATGACAGAATTAAAAAGGGTAAAACAAAGATTTTTAAAAAGACTTGAATTTATATAGACGTTCACAACTGTGAGATGTTCTAAAGCATTTTACAGAGAAAGAAGTACTTTTTGAAATGGAGGGTGGAATCTTCCCTTCTGAAACCTAGGTTCAGTGGCGGATGCAGAAATGTGAGTGATTCCTGATGTGGGGGGGTGGTGGTGGGTGGTGGTGGGTGGGGGGAGTGGGTTGGCTGAACACACATGATCTGGTGCTGGTCAACTCATTACTTATGCATCCGTGTGGAGCACGGCAAATTTCATTGCTGAGGTGGGCAGGAAGTCACCCTCCCCACTGCTACCTCATGGGCTTGAAGGTCCGGGTGCCATACTTAAAGGGCGTCTGGACAGCTTCCCTCCCTTCCCCCCTTAGCCTGCCTCACAGGTCCAGTGTTTACTCCACCCGTCCACCCAACTGCATCCTCCCTGCCCCACTTCCAGTCTGTGCGGAGCTTGTGCTATCATCCCCAAGAAGGCGAAAGCAGCAAATACTGACCTCAAAGCCGCTGAAGAAGTGAAGCTTGCCAGGTGAATGCCACTTATATACAGTCACAAAAGTTTTAATTGCCCACTGGCAGGGAATTTAATTTGGAGGGGGAGCTTAATTCTGGCAAGGTGACCTTTTTAATGAGTATGTATGACATACTAATACATGCAAAAGGGCTTCCCTACATGATTCATCAGGAAGCTCAGCCCACCTTAAACCCACCTTAAAAGTCCCGAGAACATAATCCCGACAATTCATTCCGATGTTAGGAAACTGATTTTTGGTTCCATGCCAAATTAAGATCCTCCGCACACCTTGCTTCCCGTTGCTGGCAGGACTGGAAGATTCCAGCCATAATCATTGCTTGGCAGCAGCTACTTTGTGCACATAAGCTCCCACAAACAGCAATGTGATAACAACTGGATTGTTTTTTGTGATGTTGATTAGGATAAATATCGAGCAGGACATCAGTGATAACTTACTGTTCAATTTCAAAATAGCACCATGGCATCTTTTGTGCCTACCTGAGAGGGCAGATGGGACCTCAGTTTAGCATCTCATCTAAAAGACAGCATCTCTGATAGTGTAACTCTCGCTCCGTACTGCACAGGAGTGTCCATTTACATTGTTGCATTCAAGTCCAGGAGTGGGACTTGGAACCCACAACCTTCAAACTCAGAGAAGAGAGTGCTACCAACTGAGCCACAGCTGACACTTGCCAGGATGTTCCTAGGAGATGAGGGACCTCAGTTATGATGAGAAGCTGGAAAAGTTATGACTGTTCTTGGAACAGAAATGGAATAATTTCCAGAGATTTGGGAACAATTAAAGAAAGTGTTTGGCAGCATCAAGAGGTATGAGGACAGAGAATGTGAATCTGAGGAGAAAGAGCGTGAAAGAACAATTCATAAAAGCAAGAGAACTGACAGCAGAAAGTCAGTGAGAGCGGAGATAATTCAGCATGCAAGCTGAATACAGAAATCTGAGAAAGAAATTCTAAAGGGCCCAAAAGAAGTTTTCAAGATGATAGGCTTTAATAGAGGAAATAGAAAAATAATTTTTCATCTGCTGAGTGGATCAATAATTAGAGGTCATAGATTCAAAATTACTGGAAAAATATCTAGAAGGGCTTTGAGGAGAAATTTTTGACTCAGATGTTGGGATCTGGAATGCTCAACCTGAAAAAGTGGTGGAAGCTGACTCCATAAGTAATTTTAAAGAGATACTTGAGGATGAGAAACTTAGAGTTACAGACTAAAAGTGAAGATGTGGGAATAAACATGAGTGATCTTTCAAAAAATCAGCACATGCAACACAAGCCAAATGGCCTTCTTCTGTGCTGCAAGTTGCTATGTTTCTATGATAAGGTCACCCAGCATTTTTCAATATAAAGTAGGTGCACAAAGCATAAAAACAACAACAGTTTCTCTCAACAAATTGCACCTTGGCAGAGATTGCAACAACTTTCTAGTTTCAGATGCCCAATCATTACATAACAGGGTGAAACTTGTATTTGCAACTTGTGGAGTTATTGTGGAGTTATTGTCATATTGGCTCCTGCAGTGGTGAGCCCATAAAGTCAGATTCCATCTAGCTACATGATGTATTTTCAATTATTTACACATATGCTAAGAAGCAGAGTGGGCGCTTGGGTATCACACTGTGGTCCTCAAATATCCAACATCTCAACAGTACCTTTCTGCTTAAAAGGCAAAGTGGCACATAACAGGAGGTTTGCAAATCTGCAGGGTAGATAGAGCTATTAACTTTAAGTGCCTAACTTCATAGCATAAAGAGAATATGCAAGAGTGAAGAATAGTTACTCTGAGGTAGCACTGGCAACAACCTTCATCTCGAGAACCTCATGCAAAGCCACTTAAATTTCAACAACTGTGTAATGGTGGATCACTTGCTAAGTGGTTCCACCACTTGTCTGCAGATTCATGGCTGTAACTTGGTGTCCTTTTTCTTTATTGTGGCCTGCTACTTCTTATCTTCAGTCTTGACAAAGATTCCTAATGGATTGAGAAAATGCTCTTCAAAGACTTTCTGTATTTTTGTCCCCCTGTTATGACACACTCAGTTAATCGGCCTCAATCCCTTGAATTTGACTTACACCCAGTTTATCTTTCCCAGTACTTGCAGACTTCCTTCCCTGGTGCTGCAAGTAATTATTCCAAAGTTAATTATTTCAATGGGTTTACATCAGAGAACTGAGTGTCATTTGCACTTGATGGGCTGAATTTAATGGCTGAAGCTGTTGCCCCATCCACTGGCCAGAAAGCCATGGACATTTTCAGAAGCCTGATGGAATTGCACGTCAGATAGTCAACAGCCAGCCATCGAGGCTTCTTACTTTTGAGGGTGATGGGCCTGACTCCAAGAGCTGTTGACCATTCAGAGGGCCAGCAGCTGTTCAGTCTCAGCAGTGCCACCAGGAGCTACGGCCATTGCAGGTACTGCAGAACTTCTGGGGCAGCAGCCATGGAGGAGGCCTGAAGTTAAGGTTATTGGGGTCAGGCTAGCTGGGACTACTCAGGCAGGGCCTGATGAGGGGGTGGAGGTCATTAGTGAGAGCTGGAGGGGGTCTTTCAGCAGGGGCGGCCCTTGCCTCTGGGGCGGGTCTGCCCTAGGCCACTGGATGACTATTTAGGAGCCAGCAACCTCCCTCCCCAGCCCCTCCTGGGCCTGCAGGGAGGTCACCAGCTTTTACCAGGTGACCTCCCAATGTGACATATGCCCACTCCTCACCCCCCCAGGATGAGGCGCTTGAGTTGTCCTTAATTGGCCACTTAAGAGCTTTAGTTGGCCTCTGGTTGGGGAGGCCATCTCGACTGTCCCCACCCTTAACAATGGGGAGTCAGGGAGGCTACAGGCTCTCCACCTTCCGCCTTCTGTCCCAATTCTACAGCCAACCTTTGCCTCCCCGTCTGTTCCCGAGGCTGGAATTAAATTCTGCCTGATCTCTCTGGTGGGATTTGCATCAGATCTTCAGAGCTAGATAAAACCACAAGTTGAAAATCATTCAAGTGAAAGTTGCAATTGCCAGCCTCTCGCTCAGCCCTCTCTCCTGCTCTTGGTACCAGCCTGCCACTTGCTCTGCCTCTCACTGCCTGCTGCTGATTCCCATTGACTCCAGTTTTGCTAGGGCTCCTTGATGCCACATTCTGTCAAATGCTGCCTTGATGTCAAGGGCAGTCACTTTCATCTCACCTCGGGAGTTCAGCTCTTTGTCCATGTTTGAACCAAGGCTGTAATGAGATCAGGAGCCGAGTGGCCCTGGCGGATCCCAAACTGGGCGTCAGTGAGTAGGTTATTGCTAAGCAGTTGCCGCTTGATATCACTGCTGATGGCCCCTTCCATTACTTCACTGATGATGGAGAGTAGACTGATGGGGCGGTAATTGGCTGGTTTGGATTTGTCCTGCTTTTTGTGTACAGGACAAACCTAGGCAATTTTCCACATAGCTGGGCAGATGCCAGTGTTGTTGCTGTACTGGAACAGCTTGGCTAGGGGCACGGCAAGTTCTGGAGCTCAAGCCTTCAGTACTATTTCCGGAATATTGTCAGGTCCCATAGCCTTTTCAGTATCTAGTGCCTTTGGCTGTTTCTTGCTATCATGTGAAGTGAATCGAGTTGGCTGAAGACTGGCATCTGTGATGCTGGGGACATTTGGACGAGGCCGAGATGGATCATCCACTCGGCACTTCTGGCTGAAGATTGTAGCAAATGCTTCAGCCTTGTCTTTTGCATTGATGTGCTGGGCTCCTCCATCATTGAGGATGGGGATATTTGTGGAGCCTCATCCTCCAGTTAGTTGTTTAATTGTCCACCACCATTCACGACAGGATGTGGCAGGACTGCAGAGCTTAGATCTGATCTGTTGGTTTTGGGATCACTTAGCCCTGTCTATCACTTGCTGATTATGCTGTTTGGTGCACAAGTAGTCCTGTGTTGTAGCTTCACCAGGTTGACACCTCATTTTTAGGTATGCCTGGTGCTGATCCTGGCATGCCCTCCTGCACTCCTCATTGAGCTAATGTTGATCCCTTGGCTTGATGTTAAGGGCAGAGTGGGGGATATGCCTGGTCATGAGGTTACAGATTGTGTTCGAGTACAACTCTGCTGCTGCTGTTGATGGCCCATAGCGCCTCATGGATGACCAGTCTTGAGCTGCTGGATCTGTTCAAAATTTATCCCATTTAGCACGGTGGTAGTGCCACACAACATGATGGAGGGTATCTTCAATGTGAAGCCGGAACTTTGTCTCCACAACGACTGTGTGGTGGTCACTCCTACCAATACTGCCATGGACAGATGCATTTGTGGCAAGTAGGTTGGTGAGGATGAGGTCAAGTATGTTTTTCCCTCTTGCTGGTTCCCTCACCACCTGCCACAGACTCAGTCTAGCAGCTATGTAATTTAGGACTCAGCCAGCTCGGTCAGTAGTGGTGCTACCAAGCACTCTTGGTGGCGGACATTGAAGTCCCCCACCCAGAGAACATTCTGTGCCCTTGCCACCCACAGTGCTTCCTCCAATTGGTGTTCAACATGGAGAAGCACTGATTCATCAGCTGAGGGAGGGTGGTACGTAGTAATCAGCTGGAGGTTTCCTTGCCCATGTTTGACCTGATGCCACAAGACTTTATGGGGTCTGGTGTCAATGTCGAGGACTCCCAGGGCAACTCCCTCCGAACTGTATACCACTGTGCTGCCACCTCTGTTGGGTCTGTCCTGCCGGTGGGACAGGTTATATCCAGGGATGGTGATGGTGGAGTCTGGGACATTATTATGATATAGGTATGATTCCGTGAGGATGACTATGTCAGGCTGTTGCTTGACTAGTCTGTGAGATAGCTCTCCCAATTTTGGGATTAGCCTCCAGTTAGTAAGGAGAACTTTGCAGGGTCGACAAAGCTGAGATTATTGTTGTCATTTCCGATCCCTAGGTCAATGCTGGGTGGTCTGTCTGGTTTCATTCTTTTTTTGTGATTTTGTAGCAGTTTGATACAACTGAGTGGCTTGCTAGGCCATTTCAGAGTCACCCACATTGCTGTGGGTCTGGAGTCACATGTAGACCAGACCAGGTAAGGACGACAGATTTCCTTCCCTGATGGATATTAGTGAACCAGATGGGTTTTTACAACAACTGACAATGGTTTCATGGTCATCATTAGACTTTTAATTCCAGATTTTTATTGAATTCAAATTCCATCATCTGCCGTGGCAGGGTTTCCCAGAGCATTACCCTGGGTCTCAGGATCACCAGCCCAGGGACAATACCACTAAGCCATTGCCTCCCCCCATTACCCTCCTCCTTCCACCACCTTTCGCTTGACCCTCTCTGTAGCCCTTGCCACCTCTCTCCTGCATTCCAAGCTGCTTGATGCTCCGGATTTTGGCCATTGTCAACCGGGGTCTATCAGATATTGTCTCGCTCTTCCTGGGACTCAGTACCTCGCTCTCTAATCTGGCAGACCTGCTCCTTCCCTTCTTCTTTCTTTTGTTTTCCATATTTGTGCCATCTTTGATGCAGGCAGTTGTCTCAGACATCACTGGCTTTGACATCACAAGTACCACAACTGCACATGTGAGGAGTGTACATTCTGCAGTTCCAGTGTCACCAAACTCAGCCATGTCTATACATGACATCCAAAAAACACCTTCAACAATACAGCATTCCCTCAATACTGTACTAGAGAGTCAGCCTAGGTTTTGTGCTTAATCCTCCTGGGACTTAAACACTCAATCCTTTGAGTTAGAAGTAAGAGACTACCACTGAGCCACAGCTGACACTTAAGTTAATGTTTCAGGTATAGTCCTTCATCAAAAAGGAAGAAAGAGAAAAAGACTTGCATTTATATTGTGTTTGCGTGACCACCAGACATCACAAAGCACTTTCCAGCTAATGAAGTACTTTTGAAGCATAGACACAGTAGAAATGAAAGAAACACAGCAGCAAATTTGTGCACAGCAACATCCTACAAATAGCAATGTGATAATGACCAGATAATCTGTTTTTGTGATGTTGATTGAGAGATAAATATTGGCCAGGACACTGAGGATAACTTCCCTGCTGTTCTTCAAAATAATGCCTTGGGTGTTTTACATCCACCGGAGCAGGCAGATGAGACATCTCTATAGCTGCAGTATATTTTTTACCAAATGTTGGCAAGATCATCATTAATTAAATGGTCAGCTTTTCAAGGTGACTGTAATGTTTTTTGCAGTGTCACAAACAAAGGAACATGACACATTACTGTGGACAGTATGGATTTGAACTATTAATGGTACTCATGCTTTCCTGTTTCTCATCATAGTTTGTTCCTACATAAGCACAACATACTAAATTAAATTGAGAGACAAAAATAAACAACAGGAAACAAAGCCAGACACTTATTTATCCTTAGTTGCACTACAAGTTGTGGGTGGAAAATTTCACCCTCTTTGCACTTAATGCTAATCATGATTGCATTTACTTTTTCTAAGATATGGTTCAAAATTTAATTTCTGACACAAGTGCTTTCCCATTAGTGGGGAAAGTTCCATATATGCCAGAAATAGGAGAATAGCACAGATGAATACGTGGCTTAAGGGTTGGTGCAGGAGGGAGGGTTTTAGATTCCAGGATCACTGGGACTGTTTTTGGGGAAGGTGGGACCTGTACAAGTCGGATGATCTACATCTGAACCAGAGTGGGACTAACATCCTTGTGGGTGGATTTGCTAGTGCTGTTGGGAGCAGTTTAAACTAATTCGGCAGGGGGAGGGGCCACAGATTGTTAGCAGAGTAGGGACACATTATAATACAGTAAAACAATCAAGTCAGAGGGAGTACAGCTGTATTAAGTTTCAAGGGAGTAAGGCAAGGCTGGATGGCCTCTATTCTAATGCCAGAAGATTACAGGTAAAATGGATGTGTTAAGGGTGAGGATTGACACTTGGAATTGTGATAACGTAGCCATCACAGAAACGTGGTTGAGGGAGAGGCAGAATTAGCAACTCAACATTCCGGGATATAGAACCTTCAGGCGAGGCAGGGGAAGGGGTAAAAGAGGAGGAGGCATTGCATTATTAGTTAAGGAGTCAGTTACTGCAGTAAGGAGAGATGATATCTTGGAGAGGGCATCGAATGAAGCTTTGTGGATAGAGCTTAGGAATAAAAAAGGGGCAGCCACATTGTTAGGTGTTTATTATAGATCCCCAGATAGTCAGTGAGAAATTGGGAAGCAAATATGTGCACAATTCACGAAGGTGTGTAAAAACAATAACAATAAGGTAATTATATTAGGTGATTTCAACTTTCCCAACATTAATTGGGATAGACATAGTGTTAAGAGCTTGGATGGAGTGGATTTCTTGAAATGTGTACAGGAGAACTTTTTAGGTCAATATGTAGAGGGTCCAACAAGGGACAGCGAGTTGCTGGACATAATTCTGGGGAATGAAGCCAGACAGGTGGCAGAGGTGATGGTGGGGGACCATTTTGGTGATAGCAACCACAATATGGTACAGTTTAAATTTGTAATGGATAAAGAAATAGATAAGTTGCAAAAAAATGTTTTGGATTGGGGGAGAACGGATTTTAGTAAAATAAGGCAGGAACTGGCCGAGGAAGACTGGGAACAGTTACTTGTGGGGAAATCTACAGAGGAGCAGTTGGGGGGGGTGTGGGGGGGGTGGTGTTCACAAAGGACTTGGGGAGGGTACAGGCTCAACATGTTCCCTCTAGGGTGATAGGAAGGAGTAACAAGCCCAGAAAACCATGGATGACCAGACATGTACAGGATATGATGAGAAGGAAAAGAGAGGCTTTTAGCAGGGACAAGGGGAGCAAATCAGCAGAGGCATTAGTGGAGTACAGAAAGCACAGGGTGGAGCATAAGAAAGCAATTAGGAGAGCAAAGAGGGGATATCAAGAAGCTCTGGCTGGTAAAATTAGGGAAAATCCCAAGATATTCTATATCAATGGGAAGAGGATAACCAGGGAAAGAGTAGGGCCCATAAGGGAACAAGGGGGCAATCTAGGGTGGAGCCAGAGGACATCGGTAGAGTGTTGAACAAATATTTCACATCCGTCTTCACCCAAGAGAATGAGGATGAAGGTATGGAACTCAGGGAGAGAGGCTGCAAGGTTCTGAGCAAATTGACATAGTGAGTGACAAGGTATTGGAGGTGTTGGCAGGCTTAAAAGTGGACAAATCTCTAGGTCCAGTTGATTAATGTCCCAGACTGCTGAGGGAGGCAAGGGAAGAGATCGCATGGTCTCTGACACAAATTTTTAATTCCTCTCTGGCCACGGGGGAGGTGCCAGAGGACTGGAGAATAGCTAATATGGTTCTGCTATTTAAGAAGGGTTGTAGAGATAAGCCACAGAACTACAGACCAGTGAGTCTCACATCAATGGTAGGGAAGCTATTGGAGAAAATTCTGAAGGAGAGAATCTATCTCCACTTGGAGAGGCAAGATTTGATCAGGGATAGTCAGCATGGCTTTGTCAGAGGGAGGTCATGCCTAACAAATTTGGTTGAATTTTTTGAGGAGGTGACCAGGTGTGTAGGTGAGGGTAGTGCAGTTGATGTAGTTTATATGGATTTCAGCAAAGCCTTTGACAAGATCCCACATAGTAGACTTATAAAAAGGCAAACGCACATGGGATACAGGGTAATTTGATAAGGTGGATCCAAAATTGGTTTAGCTGTAGAAGACAGAGGGTGATGACAGAAGCCTGCTTTAGTGACTGGAAGCTCGTGTCCAGTGGCGTATCAGTGATCTGTGCTGGGTCCCCTATTATTCATCATTTATATAAACGACATAGATGACTATGTGGGGGGTAGGATTAGTAAGTTTGCAGATGACACAAAGATTGGCCGGGTGGATGACAGTGAGGTTGAGTGTCTTGGGCTACAGGAAGATATAGAAGGGATGGTCAAATGAGCAGATAAGTGGCAGATGGAATTTAACCCTGAAAGGTGTGAGGTGATACACTTTGGAAGGAGTAATTTGACAAGGAAGTATTCAATAAATGACATGACACTAGGAAGTTCTGAGGAACAAAGGGACCTTGGCATGTGTGTCCATAGATGTCTGAAGGCAGAGGGGCAGGTTAGTGGGATGGTGAAAAAGGCATTTGAGACACTTGCCTTTATCAATTGAGACATAGATTACAAAAGTAGGGAGGTCATGTTGGAGTTGTATAGAACCTTGGTGAGGCCACAGCTGGAGTACTGTGTGCAGTTCTGGTCACCACATTATAGGAAGGATGTGATTGCAGAGGAGATTCACCAGGATGTTGCCTGGGATGAAACATTTAAGTTATTAAGAGAGGTTGGATAGGCTTGGGTTGTTTTTGTTGGAGCAGAGAAGACTGAGGGGCGACCTGATCAAGGTGTACAAGATTATAAGGGGCATGGGCATGAACATCTGTTCCCCTTAGTTGAAGGGTCAGTCACGAGAGGACACACAAGTTCAAGGTGAGGGGCAGGAGGTTTAGGGAGGATGTGAGGAAAAACTGTTTTACCCAGAGGGTGGTGATGGACTGGAATGCACTGCCTGGGAGGGTGGTGGAGGATGGGATTGAGTAGGTAGTTCAGGTGTTTCTCACGTGTCGGTGCAGACTTGATGGGTCGATAGGCCTCTTCTGCACTTGTGATTCTGTGAACTGGGAAAAACTCATGGATGGCCTGTGTGGACTAGATGGTTCTTACATTTTGCGCATGGAGCAGCACAGCTTACTTCACCTTGCCGTGATCACTCAGGGCATCCTTATAAATTAAAGGGACCATCAATCTGATCACTGTGGGCAAAACTGTACATAAACCTGTCGAAGATGCACACATGAGAAAATAATAGAGTCACTTACATGTGTACAATAGCATGTGACTTAATATCCAGGATAACACTGCACTTGCTAAAGAAAATACAGTTTTTCATGTCCAGAGATCTTAAAAGGGGAAAAATGCATTTGAAATGATTAATGAACAAATGAATCGACATATTCCTGGGCAGAATGTTTTCGGTGCTTAGATATAGAGGGAATAAAGTAAGATAAGATATCTCCCTTGCATTTACACTTTGTAACATTTTTCTACATCCAGAGCACTTTAATAAATGCTTATGCTAGAATCTGAATCAATCCCTATCATAAAACATATCATATGCACTTTTTTGATTGTTGCTAAATTTCTGAATAATATCTTTCAAATCATTGTTGTAGATTAAATAATAGTAAAACATCTTAAATAATAATAAAACTCTTGCTGAAGAAATGAACAATAGATGACCTGGGAACGATAGCAGTAATAAAAAGAATTCAGGTGATATCCTATTTAATCACAATCTTTATTGTTAATTCTTAAAAATCATAAGAGCAAAGCTCGAACATTTTATAACCATCATTTGAATTGATAATTAGATTACATAAATTGCAGCAACTTATATAATCTAATTATTGGTTCAAATGATGGTTATAAACTGCTTAAGCTTTGCTCTTATAATTTTTAACAATTAACAATACAGATTGTGATAAAATAAGATATCACCTGAATTCTTTTTATTGCTCCTATCATTTCCATCTATTGCTCATTTCTTCAGCGATGCTTTTATTATTATTTGAGATGCTTTACTATTATTTAATTTAAAACAGTGATGTGATAGATCATGGGTTTTATCTTCCACATCAGAGAGTTTCCTAGCTCAGCTACCTCAGGCTGCATGACTGAATGGAGGCTAGATATTTTCCTGCAATGAGTGAGGTTCCCCCATGGCTCAGAGGTAAAGGGTAGAAACTTAACTAAACAGACCTGCACACAGCAGGGCAGCCAGTAGCAGGTCGGGAACCTGTTGGTAAGGCTTTGCTGTAGCATTTCTAGAGGCATTGTGCACCTTTGGAGAGAGATTGGAGGAGTCCATCTCTAGCATGAGTACCATGTTGTCTCAGGCATTTGCACTGATGTCCATCACCATTGAAAGCTGGCCATCTGCATGGAGAATCAGACCGGGCAGGCTACCAAATGCAAGATGACCCAAGCCATAGGCTTGCACATTCTGACATTTTACACAGGACAAAGGGGTAAGAGGAAATGGATGAGAAAGACTTAATAGTTGAACAAGGGGATTCACTTAAGTGTGCCTCCTAATGTCAATGGTGTTATGGTGATCTTTATTTCAATGAAGGGAACACTTCATTTGAACTCCTCATTCTTGTGACCTCTACTTTGCGCCATCCTCAGTTCACCCTGGACATTAGCCTCCAGGTGAATGATATGATCAGCTTTTATGAGGAAGAAAAGGTGTGCATGTGATGGTGGTTTGGTTGACAGTTGGAATGAATTGTGTCTGGGGGTGGGTACAGGTTTCCTGACGACACTCTCAGATGGCCTCACCAGTCAGATTATGTAAAGTATGTCTGGATGAGTCCGTCCTGGACTTCCCTGGCAGACAGGTGTGCGGCTGCAGGCACCATGGCCACATCTGGCTCTTCCTCCTGTTTATCTTTCTCTTTGGAGGATGTCGGTCATTCTGCACCTTCCCCTTGTTCCAGCTCCAGCTGTAAAGGATTCTCTATAGTGCAATGTTGTGAAGGGAAAGGCAGGCCAGAACAATCCTGAGACTCTTGATGTGATATACTGAAGGACGCCTCCTGATCTGTCGAGGCAACTGAAGCGCATCTTCAGAAATCCAATGACTCATTCTATTAATGCCCTTGTGGTCATGTGGATTCCATTGTACTTATCTTTTGGTTCACTGGTAGGTTCCATACTGGAGTCACCAGCCAGATCTTCAGAGGATAACCCTTCTCTCCTAGCAGCAGCTGTTGAAACTTTGTGGTGGAGCAAAACCCTGCAGGAGACGTGACTGCCTCAGAATGAATGAATCATGGCAGCTCCCTGGTTTCCTAGCGCAGACATGCATGATCACCTTCTATCAGCTGCTGCTGCATAAGTTGCTGTCAGGCTCCAGTGAAGGATGGTGAAATGAAGATGAGTATACTCCAAGCCAATTGAAATTGACCTACAAAGTAGTGAATTCAGTCTCTCAGAATTTGTTCTGCAAGCACAAGCCTTTCACTGAGGCTGACCACAAGCTTTATGAGTGCTGGTTAGCTCAGTTGGCTAGATAGCTAGTGTGTGGCTCAGAATGCCAATAACATGGGTTGGATTCCTATACCAGCTGAGGTTGACTTGGGACCTGCCTCCTCCTTAAATGCTCCCCAGCACCTCAGTTTCATTAAACACTCACTCCTGTTCTCTTTGTCAACCCTGGCAAGTTCCACACACTTAGGAAACCCATGGGCTGGCTATTGAGTCATGTCACGAGTGCTCTGCCTGAAGACAGGTCCTTGGCTCATTTACAGCTGCTGACGTTTTCTTGGCAATTTTTGTTGGTGGTGGTCTGCCAGTGCCTTACACTCTCAGAGGTAGGGTGAGAAGCCAGGTCCCAGGTCAACTTCAGCTAGTACAGGAATCCAACCCATGTCATTGGCATTATTCTGAACCACACACTAGCCATCTAGCCAATTGAGCTAACCAGCACCATGCTGGCTATTAAAGCTGGGTTAAATTCAAAGTTAATTGTTCTTTTGCAATTTGCAATGACTTTCCTGGGAGCTGCACGGGCGTTTGCCAATCACCTGCAAATCTGCCCAGGTCAAAGCCAGGAGTGGGCAGGATCATGTTGGATTCTCAGTCGGGCATCATTTTTCAGGGATTAAAACCCCCGACCACACCCAAGCCCACCTCCCCTTGGCAATTAAAATTCTGACCAAAATGTCTGTTTCTGAGCTTTCCAGATGAAGGAGACGGCACTAAGCAATAGACCAAAGACCACACTCCTGATTGTTTTTCAGCAGCCCTGTTAAAAGTACACATCTACAGATAAGGAGAAGAAATAATGCACACTAAATAGCTAAACTTTAGTTTTGAGCTGAGATGAGAAGCTGGGATTCATCACTAGAACAGGGAAGAATAAGAAGAAATCCTATAGATACATTCAAAAGTGAGATGGGCTTTAATAAGATAAGTAAGGAAACAGTATTTCCACTGGGTGTTGAGTAAATACCTGTGGGTGCAAATCAAAAGAATGAAGGGGAGAAGGCAGGAACTTTTTTTATATATGTTATAAATACATATATAGGTTAGGACTTGGCATATTCTACAAAATCAGTGATGGAAGCAGAATCTATAATGGCTTTTAAAAGGGAAGTGGGTAAATATTTGAACAGCTCAAATTAGAAGGGTATGGGGAAAGGGGATTGGGAGAGGTAACCCAGGGATGATGGGCTCAATGGCCTTCTGCATTATAATAGATCAGGCTCCTTCAGGATAAAATAACGTCCCAGCACTCATTGTCGAGGCTTGCACTTGAAAGTAGCCACTTACAATAATAGGGGATAATCTTCAATTTCATTCCTTGGACAATAAACAGGCAGAACCCACTCAATTGCTCTAATGGCCGGGTGGTACTTTCTGCCAGGTTGCCGCCTACTCTATTATCCCTTCTCCTTACCTATCCTTGTAGGACACCATCTGTCATCTGTTGGTCTTCTCTGCAGTCCCACAATTCAGAACTTGAGTGGGCTTGGTTTACCATTAATTGACTAGCTACTAGGAGGTCAAAATAAACAGGTCCTAAAGTGCTGACAACAGAAAAAAGGCATGTGAAAACCAGGTATTGTAACTTATGCTGTTGTAATTAGGAACTCTCAATGTCTCCCCTGCTCACGCTGAGCCCCGCAGTTGCTCTCCCCGGCAAGTGGAGACGGTGGTGGAGCGAAGTGGGTTGGGGATTTTTCGATGCCAGGGATGTGGAGATTTGGGGGAAAAGGTGGGGGGGTGGTGGGGGGGGTCCATTCAGGGAAAGGAGTGGTTTTCATTGGTGGGCTCACAGGGGGCGGAGCCAGAAGTAGCAGAACCACTGTGGCTGCAGGAAAGAAGTTTCCTCCTGTGGGCAGGGCCAAGCTGAGTGTGTGCAATGGTCCCACTGGTGTGTTTGAGTGCAATAAGTTCACTCAAGATTTTCAGCAGATCAGCCAAGGCCTTGAAGGTGGAGCACATTATTACCCCCTCGCCACTTGCAACTTAAGAGTTGGATTCTTTAATGAAAGCTGCTATTGCTGCTGGTGGTGTCATTCTTCACATTCACAAATCTCTGATTGGCAAAAGGCAAATGGTCAGGCTGGTTTGGATTGGGGGTGAGCTCTCAACGGTTTTTCTGTGTTTTGAAGTGTCGAGCAACAGTCGCCCATTGTAAAAAAAAAGTACATTTATTTAAGATCACCTTTCTCACGAATGTATTTCCAGATTTGATGCCGGTGGAATAAAGGATTAGTGTTCTGGAACTTTCATGCTTAATTCCTGTGTTACCCTGTAAATACAAACAAAGGCCTCAAAACTTTCTCTCCTCCAACCTGGTCACTCTAAGTACAGTAGGGTCAATGCCTCTTCCTAATCTATATGTGCTCCCGACCTGCAGCAACTCACCATGCCTCCTTCGATAGCTTCCAAACCTGCAAGCACCACTTTGAAGAACAAGAGCAGCAGGCGTTTTGGAACACCACCACTTCCAAGCACCCCTCCAAGTAACATGCCCATCACAACTTTGATATTCCTTCACTGCTACTGGATCAAAATCCTGGCAATCCCTTATAACAACATGGTGGGGATATCTACACCAAAGAGATTCAAGAAGGCTGCTCGCCACCACATTTTCAAAGGCAATTCGGGATGGGCAATAAGTGCTGGCCTTGCCAATGGTATACACATGGACACATGAAGAAAGAAAGAAAAAGCAGTATTCATCCCTCTGACTATAATGCCCCCTGCCACCACCACATTCCTTTTTTACTCCTTGACTTAAATGGCCTCTTGTACCATGGTGTTGTGGTCAAATTGTACATGTTTACTGCAATCTTTGTTCTCATCCATACAGGTAGCGAAAGCCACATACCGGGGTTCCTCTGTCATTGCATGCTGAGTCACAATAACTGCCTGACTCTCTGTCACATTCCACTGTCCTTGACTATTTATCAGATCCAAATTACTACTTCACATAAGAGGTATGACTGCCGCCTGGACCAAAGTGCTCAGGTAAGTTTCCCCCTCCCTGATGCATCACAATGCCTGCAGCTCAGACTCCAGCTCAACAACTCTAAGTCAAATTTCCTCAGCTTACAGGCACTAACTGCAGATGTGATTGAGATCTTACTTGTTACCACCATCTCCCGCATATTGTAGTTACCACCTGTCCTGCCATCCCTGTCTAACCCTGTTTTATATATTAAATTAGTCAAGGTTTTATTCGCTATTTTTAGTTTTATTAATTTTAATTTTTCTCATTTAAATTATTGATTTAATTAAGTAATAGTTATAGTTTCTCAGCTCTTAAACTACTGCCCTAACATAAAGTGCAAAAAAGTGTAATACCCACCAACTAATCACCTACCTGCCATCCTGTGACATCCCTGCATGTTCATTTTTTGCTATCTCGCTATTTATTCCCACTGGCCCCGCTCGCCAGTGCTCTCAGGCCTCTTCCCCTGCTCCATTTCCCACTGGCTCCGCTCGCCCGTGCTCTCAGGCCTCTTACCCTGCTCAAGTATTCCCATTGGTCCTGCTCTCCGGTGCTCTTAGGCCTCTCCCGCGTTCTATTATTCCCACTGGTCCCGCTCTCCGGTGCTCTCAGGCCTGTCCCCCACTCCATTATTCCCACTGGCCCCGTTCTCCAGTGCTCTCAGGCCTCTCCCCCGCTCCATTATTCCCATTGGTCCTGCTCTCTGGTGCTCTCAGGCCTCTCCCCCACTCCATTATTCCCATTGGTCCTGCTCTCTGGTGCTCTCAGGCCTCTTCCCCTGCTCCATTATTCCCACTGGTCTCGCTCTCCAGTGCTCTCAGGCCCCTTCACCTGCTCCATTATTCCCACTGGTCCTGCTCTCACGGTGCTGTCAGGCCTCTTTTTTTAAATTTCTTGGATGTGGGCTTCACTGGCTGGGTCAGCATTTATTGCTCATCCCTAATTGCCCTTGAGAAAGTGGTGGTGAGTTGCCTTTTTGAACCCCTGCAGTCCATGTGGTGTAGGTACATCCACAGTGCTGTTAGGAAGGGAGTTCCAGGATATTGACTCCACAACAGTGAAGGAGCGGTGATATATTTCCAAGTCAGGATGGTGAGTGACATGCTGCCCTTGTCCTTCTAGATGGCAGTGGTCGTGGGTTTGGCAGGTGCTGCCTAAGGAGCCTTGGTGAGTTTCTGCAGTGCATCTTGCAAGTGGTACACACTGCTGCCACTGTTTGTCATTGGTGGGAGGATGAATATTCGTGGATGGGGTGCAAATCAAGCAGGCTGCTTTGTCCTGGATGGTGTCAAGGCAAGTGGAGAATATTCCATCACACTCCTGACTTGTGCCTTGTAGATGCTGCACAGGCTTTGGGGAGTCAGGAGGTGAGTTACTCTCCACATGATTCCTAGCCTCTGACCTGCTCTTGTAGCCACAGTATTTATGTAGCTAGTCTGGTTCAGTTTCTTGTCAATTGTAATCCCCCAGGATGTTGATAGTGGGGGAATTCAGTAATGGTAATGCCGTTGAATGTCAAGGGGCGATGGTTAAATTCTTGTTTGTGATAGCCGGGCACTTGTATGGCACAAAGGTTCCTGGCATTTGTCAGCCCAAGCCTAGATATTGTCCAGGTCTTCCTGCATTCGGACATGGACTGCTTCAGTATCTGAGGAGTCGCAAATGGTGCTGAACATTGTGCAATCATCAGTGAACATCCCCACTTCTGACCTTATGTTGAAAGGAAGGTCTTTGATGAAGCAGCTGAAGATGGTTAGACCCTGAGGAACTCCTGCAGTGATGTCCTGAAACTGAGATGATTGTTCTTCAACAACCACAACCTTCATCCTTTTTGCTAGATATGACTCCAGCAGAGAGTTTTCCCCCTGATTCCCATTGACTCCAAGATAAAAGCAAAATACTGCTGGAAATCTGAAATAAGAACAGAAAATGCTGGAAAAACTCAGGAGGCTGACAGCATCTGTGGAGAGAAGTAGAGTTAACATTGAGTCTGTATGACCCTTTATTTACTGTTTTTTATCCCATTGACTCCAGTTTTGCTAAGGCCCCTTGATGTCACACTCGGCCAAATGCTGCCTTGATGTTAAGGGCAGTCACTCTCACCTCACCTCTGGAGTTTAGCTCCTTTGTCCATGTTTGAACCAAGGATGTAATGAGGTCAGAAGCTGAGTGACCCTGGCAGATCCCAAACTGAGCGCCAGTGAGCAGGTTGTTGGTGGGCAAGTGCCACTTGATAGCACTGTTGATCACCCCTTCCATTACTTTACTGATTAGACTGATGGGGTGGTAATTGGCCAGGTTGGATTTGTCCTGCTTTCTGTGCACAGGACAGACCTGGAAAATTTTTCACATTGTCAGCTAAATGCCAGTGTTGTAGCTGTACTGGAACAGCTTGGCTAGGGCCACAGCAAGTTCTGGAGCACAATTCTTCAGTACTATTGCCGGAATATTGTCAGGGCCCATAGACTTTGTAGTATCCAGTGCCTTCAGCCATTTCTTGATATCACTTGGAGTGAACTGAATCGGCTGAAGCCTGGCATCTGTGATGCTGGAGATTCAAATCTAGGTCCCCTGAGCATTACCCTGGGTCTCTGGATTATCAGCCCCGAGGCAATATTACTATGCCACCACCTCCCCTCTCATGGTCCTTTATTCCCTCTGGTTCCACTCGCACTGTGTTCTCGGGTCTTTGGTCACATTCCTTTTATCGCTGTTTGTCCAGGTATGTCTTGTATACAAAAAGCAGGACAAGTCCAACCCAGCCAATTACCACCCATCAATCTATTCTCGATCATCAGTAAATGGAAGGGATCATCAATGGTGCTATCAAGTTGTACTTGCTTAGCAATAACCTGCCCACTGATGCTCAGTTTGGGATCCACCAGGGTCACTCAGCTTCTGACCTCCTTGTGTTCTTGGGCCTCTTCTTATGGTCCTATTATCCCCGTTGCTCTCTTGTCACTGGTCCCGCCCTCATTGTGTTCCTCCATAAGCAATGCCTATTTGGTGAAGTAACAGAGGACAATTTTCAGCATATAACCATGTTCCAGCATGTGTCACAGAATAAATGCTAAAACAGTGGAAAATAAGATTTTCCTCAAATAGAATAAAATGTGCTATAAATAGAAGAACCAGTATTTAAAATTGAAAAAAAAACATTTCAAACGTATTATGATGTATTAAAATTAGCATTTTTCACTTTCTCATGATCATATATATTATGTGAACATTCAATCCCACCTTCAGTTAGCTTAAAACAGTGTTCTTTTTGGCAAAGTTCCTTTAAGAATTAAAATAGATTTGATGCCCAGTGTCTTCAACTGACAAGCTTCTCATGAATACTGCTGAACTTTATCTCTTAAGTTGTGAAAGGAAGTTTAAAAATGTGGATGTTTAGTTTATAATATTCATAAATCTTAAAAAAAAGCTGATTTACCAAAGAACTTATCAAAGGTAGTTCTCTTATGTAAACATTGTTGAACGAAACAGAAGGTAAAAAATCACCAGTGCATCTTATGAATTAGTTGCTTGCAGAGCTTTTTCTTCCATGCTTATTAATGTTAAGTAACAATGCTGTAGTATGAGAACACCTTCAAAATTGTTAAATCTGGATTTCGGCTGGTAACTAATTCAAAATGCTGATCTACAGTCTCAATAGCATAAAATCAGCAAATATGCAAATACTGTATCCTTACGTTGAACAATGAAGAAAACAAAGACTGAGAAAGTTAGTAAAGGAGAGAAGATGAAGAAAGGACAAAAAATGATAAAGACAAAACATGGAACTACCAGTGTCCTTTGGCGATGAAAAACTAAAGGAATAAGGGGATCTTTTCATAAGAGCCATTTCATTGTTTCTCACCCTCATCAAAATGTTCCCCAAATGTAAATACCTGAAGCACCTCTACTGCTTAATATGGACCAAAATATTTTCTTCTTATGAATTTCAAAAGCATCAATCCACAGTCTGTCAGCCAAGTTACTCCACAACCCTCTAATGGGGAAATTTTCACATTCATATCATTTGTACCTCTTCCCTAATAAGACACTGTTCTAGAGAGTTGTGTATGATCTTTAATAAACAGTGACATCCCAATCAAGTTGTTATCCCTTTATTGAGAAATATCTGGCAAAAGAAATTCAGTCATAAGCAGACAGGTTGAGCATTCCCCTCCTTCCTCATGGCTTGCAATTCTTAACCGCCTCTTGATAATTCATGCTATTTTATCCCTTTACAACATAATTACCTTTGAAAGAATAAAGTTCTGTTTTATTGACCAGCAATTACTCTGTTCTTGTGACATCAGCAGCTGACAGGGAAACAATATATCACCCCATGGTGATGAAAAACTAAAGGAATAATGGGATCTTTTCATAAGAGCCATTTTATTGCTTCTCATCCTCATTAAAATGTTCCCCAAATATAAATATCTGAAGTACCTCTACTACTTAATATGGACCAAAATATTTGATCTGAAGAAGAGTCTTACGGACTAGAAATGTTAACTCTGTCTTTCTCTTCACAGACGCTGTCAGATCTGCTGAGTTTTTCCAGCAATTTTTGTTTTTGTTTCAATATATCACCCTGCTTGTTGAATTTGTGAGTGTACATTGCAGATTATATTCTGTGCACTAATGTCATTTTATCATATTATAAAATATCAAAAGAGAGAAGGTCGATAACAACAGAAAGAAAATGGGATCACGTAATGCACCATATTGCCTCAAATTTTGCTGTCAGCCCACAAAGTTTTCTACTTTTGAGTGGATCCTTGCTCTTATCCAGAGTCTGATCCAAATCAGAGCCCTCTACAGAGCTTCTGCGGCATGTGTGAGCAGGACAAGAAACAGCAAGTCTCATCATCCAATCTGGTTGAAGAATCCTCACATAGGGCAAGATTTTGCCGTTTGAGTCAGGACCCCAACATGGGGTCAAGTGGGGGTTCCAACATTGGACTGTGAGGGAAACAGTCACCTGATGATGATTTTTCCAGAATTAGTGGCTAGAGCGTGGGCTCACTGACCAATTCAGGACAGCATGCATACTCTTGAAGTTAAAGGGTCAATAGGAGGCCTTCGATCTTGGTAGGAGATGAAGCCTGCAGTTCAGTTAAGAGAGAGAGAGGGCCTCTAAAAACTTTAAAATCAGAAGTGGTTTCAGCAGCCTGGCCACCATTGTGGAGGGGGAGCCCCTCCACAGCTGAGGTCAGAGAGATGGGGAGTGCCTCAAAGCCTGCCTGGGACACTGGGCCCCAGTCTTTCTCTAAGAGACCACCTCCAGGCTACTAGTCTCATGCCCAAAACCTCGAGGGGCCCAGAGGCTGACTGGAAAATTTTAGATCGCCTCTGACAATAATCCTTAATAGGCCATTAGTATCCTCAACTGGCTATCTGCTGTTTGTGAGCAGGTAGCCTTTCAGCTGCTGATCACGCCTCTAGGAAAAATGGCAAGGGGATGGGATGATGCTGGCAAACAGGCACGTTGGTGGCAGTGTGAGTTTTCACACCTTCCTACATCTGTAATTGATTCCTTGATCAATATAAACCCCCTCTTCTTTTACCTCCTTCCCTGTCTCACCTGAAGACCCTATATCCTGGAGTATTGAGCTGCCAATCCTACCCCTCTCTCAACCATGAACTGCTAATCCTAGCCCTCTCAGCAATGACATCATTCTTCCATGTGTTAATCTCTCAACTCATCTTTCTTATTCATCAGACTCCTTGCATTAAATTAAATATCATCCAACCTTGCCAAACTCCCCTGTGCTTTAACTGGCCTATAATTTCTATGCTTTCCAGACTCACTTGTTCTTTCTTCTAATTTTGGCTGTGTACCTCCCCCTGCTGAATCTCCTCTCAGAATCCAGCCCCATGAGCTGATTAGAATTAATGCTGATTCAGCAAAAGGAAACACTATTTGAATGCAAACCATAGATATTTACAATTAAAAATTGACAAACTTCCTGTAATAAATGTTGCTGGCTAACACAAAATTATACTGCACAAAAGGAGGCCACTTGGCCCATTATGTCTATGCTGGTTCTTTGAAAGAACTACCCAATTAGTCCAACAACCATGCTGTTTCCACAGAGGAATGAAAACTTTCCTTTTTCAAGTACATATGAAGATGGAAGAAAACTTACTTGAAAAATAGGGGAGAAAAATTAATATAGCAACACAAGATCAGATTCAAATGTTATTTTTCCAGTGACGTTTATATGGCTGGGGGAAATTTAGTGCCCTTGATTTTGCATTTAAGACAAAGTTGAGGGCTGACAGAGTCACCATTGTTATGGAGTAAATTGGACAGCAACTTCCAGAGTCAGCATATGTATAGCTAAATCTGGAAGTTGCAGTCTAAGTTACTGTCCACTCCACAGGCTGTGCTTTATCAGAACTTTGCCAATAGACTCAGCACTGAAATACATGCAACAACATGAAATTGGGGTAGTTGTTCACTAGTTACCCACAAAGCTCTCAGGTAGAGTTAGGATGATGCATTCAGAAGTACGTCAATTTTGATGGCATAATACATAATAATTATTGCTAAACCACCTCTCTGGCTCTAAAATGTAGTTTCACAAGTGTAAGTGCCATTCCTTCTGAAGCTAATTAGTGATGGAGATTAAAAAGAATCTTACAAGGCTCCTCAAATGAAGCCATATGGGTAGAACTTAAGAACAAAAAAGGAGCAATTACATTGCTGGGAGTGTACTACAGGCCCCCAAACAGTCCGAGAAAAATTGAAGTGCAGTTATGTAGGCAAATTTCAGAGAAGTGTAAAAATAATAGGGTAGTAATAGTGGGGGTTTTCAACTTCCCCAACATTAACTGGGTTAGTCATAGCGTGATAGGTTTAGAGGGAGTGGAACTCTCCAAATGCATCCAGGAGAGCTTTTTAAGGCAGTACGTAGAAGGTCCTACAAGAGAGGGGGCAGTCCTGGACTTAATTTTAGGGAATGAAGCCAGGCAAGTGGCAGAGGTATCAGTGGGTGAGCGTTTTGCAGATAGTGATCATAACTCCGTTAGATTCTAAAATACCTGGAAAAACTCAGTAGGTCTGGTAGCATCTGTGGAGAGGAGCATAGTTAACGTTTCGAGTCCGAATGACCCTTCAACAGAACTAAGTAAAAATAGAATAGAGGTGAAATATAAGCTAGTTTAAGGGGGGTGGGTGGGACAAGTGGAGCTGGATAGAGGGCCAGTGATAGGTGGAGATAACCAAAAGATGTCACAGACAAAAGGACAAAGAGGTGTTGAAGGTGGTGATATTATCTAAGGAATGTGCTAATTAAGGTTTCACAGCCATATTTCCTTCCTCAGTGACTGTCTCCGTCTCCGACTTACCCCACGTGGATTTCAACTGACGTTCCATCCCTCATATTTCGAACCCACCCAGGATTACAGGTATCTCTGGGACATACAAAGCTCCTCGGACTGCTGTTCCCGTCGCATTCTGAGATCCACACTCAGCGCCATGCACCGCCATATGAACACACTCGACCTCTCCCTCCAGCAGCACCGCTGCACCCTTTGTCCAAGCTGCGCGTGCCCCCAGTTTCATCTTATTCTTCATCTCATCTGACACCTCAACAAGAAACTTTATCTTTCTTTTAGGTGCAAAGGTACGCAAGCTCCAACAACTCAACGACACCAACACCCATCCAGGACCCTCCACCCCTGCCTGTACCTCTGTCCCCATCCCGTCTTCCAAATCCAGCCCCGGCCGTGTATTCACCATACCCCCTGACCTTCCCCTCTCCGATGCTGAACGTTCAGTGTTCAGCAAAGGACTTAGTTTCATACCCTTAAGCCCTCATCTCAATGAACTTCGGGCTCAGCACGATGCTGAACTCTTCTTCTGCCACCTTCGTCTCCGTGCTCACTTCTTTGGGCAGGAGTCCTCTCCCCGTTCAACGGATCCTTTTACCTACCTCCAATATTCTCCCTCCACCTGGACCCCTCCCTCTGGATTCTTACCTTCTCTTGATCTTTTCACTGAGAACTGTCGGCGTGACATCAGTCATCTCAATATCTCTGCTCCTCTCACCCACTCTAACCTGTCTCTCTCTGAGCTTGCTGCACTCCATTCTCTCAGGTCCAACCCTGACATTGTCATCAAACCCACTGGGTAGTGCTGTTGTTGTCTGGTGCACTGACCTCTACCTCGCAGAGGCTGAGCGTCAACTCGCAAACACTTCCTCCTACCTCCCCCTGGACCAAGACCCCACCACTGAACATCAAGCCATTGTTTCCAGGACTGTCACTGACCTCATCTCCTCTGGAGATCTTCCTTCCACAGCTTCCAACCTGATAGTCTCCCAACCTTGGACGGCCCGCTTCTACCTCCTACCCAAAATCCACAAACAGGACTGTCCCGGCAGACCGCTCGTGTCACCTGTCCCTGCCCCACAGAACATATTTCTTGCTATCTTGACTCCATTCTCTCTCCCCTTGTCCAGTCTCTTCCCACCTACATCCGTGATTCCTCTGACACCCTACATCATATCAACAATTTCCAGTTCCCTGGCCCCAACCACCTCCTCTTCACCATGGACGTCCAATCCTTCTACACCTCCATCCCCCACCGGGATGTTCTGATGGCTCTCCGCTTCTTCCTCAAACGGAGGCCCGAACAATCCCCATCCACCACTACTCTCCTCCATCTGGATGAACTTGTTCTCACACTGAATGATTTCTCCTTTAACTCCTCTCACTTCCTCCGAATAAAAGGTGTGGCTATGGGTACCTGCATGGGCCCCAGCTATGCCTGTCTCTTTATGGGGTATGTAAAACATTCCTTGCTCCAGTCCTACTCCGGCCCCCTCCCACAACTCTTTGTCCGGTACATCGATGATTACTTTGATGCTGCTTCATGCTCTTGTCTGGACCTGGAAAAATTTATTAATTTTGCTTCCAATTTCCACCCCTCCATCATTTTCACATGGTCCATCTTTGACACTTCCCTTCCCTTCCTTGACCTCTTTGTCTCAATTTCTGGTGATAGACTGTTCACGAATATCCATTACAAGCCTACCGACTCCCACAGCTAACTCGACTACAGCTCCTCACACCCCGCTTCCTGTAAGGACTCCATCCCATTCTCTCAATTCCTTCACCTCCGTCGCATCTGTTCTGATGATGCTACCTTCAACAACAGTTCCTCTGACATGTCCTCCTTCTTCCTTAACCGAGGTTTTCCACCCACGTTCGTTGACAAGGCCCTTAACCGTGTCCGGCCTATCTCCCACGCATCCGCCCTCACACATTCTTCTCCCTCCCAGAAACATGATAGGGTCCCCCTTGTCCTCACTTATCACCTCACCAGCCTCCACATTCAAAGGATCATCCTCCGCTATTTCCGCCTACTCCAGCATGATGCCACCACCGAACACATCTTCCCTTCACCCCACCTGGCAGCATTCCGCAGGGATCATTCCCTCTGGGACACCCTGGTCCACTCCTCCATCACCGCCTACACCTCAACCCCCTCCCATGGCACCTTCCCATGCAACCGCAGAAGGTGCAACACCTGCCCCTTTACTTCCCCTCTCCCCACCGTCCAAGGGCCCAAACACTCCTTTCAAGTGAAGCAGCATTACACTTGCACTTCCCTCAACTTAGTCTATTGCATTCGTTGCTCCCAATGCGGTTTCTTCTACATTGGAGAGACCTAACGCACACTGGGTGAGCGCTTTGTAGAACACCTTTGTTCTGTCCGCATTACCCAGACCATCCTGTCGCTTGGCATTTCAACACTGCACCCTGCTCTCTTGCCCACATGTCCATCCTTGGCTTGCTGCATTGTTCCAGTGAAGCTCAACGCAAACTGGAGGAACAGCACCTCAGCTTCCGACTAGGCACTTTACAGCCTTCCGGACTGAACATTGAGTTCAACAATTTTAGATCATGAACTCTCTCCTTCATCCCCACCCCCTTTCTGATTTCCCCCCTTTTTTCCCAATAATTTATATAGATTTTTCATTTCCCACCTACTTCCATTATTTTTAAATGTATTTCCATCCATTGTTTTATCTCTATCTTCTAGCCTTCTTTGATTCCTTCCCCCAACCCCACCCCCACTAGGGCTATCTGTACCTTGCTTGTCCTGCTTTCTACCCTTAATTAGCACATTCCTTTAGATAATATCCCCACCTTCAACACCTCTTTGTCCTTTTGTCTGTGACATCTTTTGGTTATCTCCACCTATCACTGGCCCTCTATCCAGCTCCACTTGTCCCACCGCCCCCCCCGCCCCCCTTAAACTAGCTTATATTTCACCTCTATTCTATTTTTACTTAGTTCTGATTAAGGGTCATTAGGACACGAAACATTAACTGTGTTCCTCTCCACAGATGCTACCAGACCTGCTGAGTTTTTCCAGGTATTTTTGTTTTTGTTTTGGATTTCCAGCATCTGCAGTTTTTTGCTTTTTGCTTTTATTTTTATTCCATTAGATTCAATGTTGTTATGGAACAGGACAAGGACGGGCCAGAAATCAGAGTTCTAAATTGGGGGAAGTCTGATTTTAATAAGATCAGATATGATTTGGCCAGAGTGGACTGGGAGCAGCTACTTTTAGATAAATCTGCGTCAGAGCTGTGGGACTCATTCAAGAAGGAAATAGGAAGAGTACAGGGCCAACATATTCCGGTAAAGATAAAAAGGTGAGACCAACAAAGCCAGGGAACCTTGGATGTCGAAGGATATACAGGATTGGATAAAGAGAAAAAGGGAGGCTTATGGCAGATAGCGAGGGCTCAAAACAGCAGAAACCCAAAAGGAGTATAGAATGTGTAGGGGGAACTTAAAAAGGAAATTAGGAGAGCAAAAAGGGGCATGAAAAAACATTGGCAAGTACAATAAAGGAAAATCCAAAGTTATTTTATAAGTACATTAAGAGTAACAGGATAACTAGGGAAAGAGTGGGGCCCATTAAGGGCCATAGTGGTAACTTGTGTATGGAGCCAGAAGATGTAGGTAGGGTTCTAAATGAATACTTTCTGTCAGTGTTCACAAGTGAGAGGGATGACATGGGTATGGAAATCAGGCAGGAGGACTGTGATTTAATTAAGGAAATTAGCATAGAAAGGGAGGAGGTTCTAAGTGGTCTGGCAGGCTTAAAGGTATATAAATCTCCAGGCCCGGATGAAAAGTATCCCAGGCTGTAGAGTGAGGCAAAGGAGGAGATAGCAGCGGCGCTGGCAATAATTTTCAATACCTCTCTGGCCACAGGAGAGGTGCCACAGGACTGGAGAATGGCCAATGTGGTACCGTTATTCAAGAAGGGAGAAAGGGATAAACCATGAAACTACAGGCCAGTCAATCTAACTTCAGTGGTGGGGAAACTATTGGACGCAATTCTGAGGGACAGAATTAATGTACACTTGGAGAGGCAGGGATTAATCAAGGACAGTCAGCATGGTTTTGTTAAGGGGAGGTCATGTCTGACTAATTTGATTAAATTTTTTGAAGAGGTGACCAGGTGTGTAGATGAGGGCAATGCACTTGACATAGTCTACTTGGACTTCAGCAAGGATTTTGATAAGGTCCAGCATGGGAGACAGATAACGAAGGTAAGAGCCCATGGGATCCAAGGCAATCTGGCAAATTGGATCCAGAATTGGCTGAGTGGCAGGAAGCAAAGGGTGATGGTCGAGGGGCATTTTTGTGACTGGATGCCTGTGTCCAGTGGGGTTTCACAGGGATCAATGTTGGGTCCCTTGCTGTTTGTGGTATATATAAACGATTTAGACTTGAATGTAGGAGGGTTGATCAGTAAGTTCACGGATGACGTGAAAATTGGTAGGGTGGTAAATAGTGAGGAAGGTAGCCCTAGATTACAGGAGGATATAGATGGGCTGGTCAGGTGGGCTGATCAGTGGCAAATGGAATTTAATCTGGGTAAGTGTGAGGTGATGCACTTGGGCAGGACAAACAAGGCACGGGAATACACAATGAACGATAGGACCCTGGGAAGTACAGAGGATCAGAGGGACCTTGGTGTGCACGTCCACCGGTCCCTTAAAGTAGTGGAACAGGTAGATAAGGTGGTTAAGAAGGCATATGGGACTTGCCTTCATTATCTGAGGCATAGAATATAAGAGGAGGGAGGTTATGCTGGAACGGTATAAAACACTGGTTAGGCCACAGCTAGAGTATTGCATGCAGTTCTGGAAGCCGCATTATAGGAAGGATGTGATTGTACTAGAGAGGGTGCAGAGGAGATTTACCAGAATGTTGCCTGGGCTGGAGAGTTTTAGTCATGAGGAGAGATTGGATAGACTGGGGTTATTTTCCCTGGAGCAGAGGAAATTGAGGGGAGACATGATTGAGGTGTATAAAATTATGAGAGGCATAGATAGGGTAGACAGAAAGGAACTTTTCCCCTTGGTGGAGGGATCAATAACCACGGGGCATAGATTTTAAGGTAAGGGGTAGGAGGTTTAGAGGGGATGTGAGGAAGAATTTTTTCACCCAGAGGATGGTGGGAATCTGGAACTCACTGCCTGAAAGGGTGGTAGAGGCACAAACCCTCATAACATTTAAGAAGTATTTGGATGTGCACTTGCAATGCCATGGCATACAAGGCTATGGGTCTAGTGCTTGAAAATGGGATTAGGATAGTTAGGTGCTTGTTTGACCGGCGCAGACTCGATGGGCTGAAGGGCATTTTTCTGTGTTGTTGACCCCAATGGCTCTATGACTCTATAACACTACAACACTTGCATTTTAAAGTCTGGGTGGCTCATTTAGATTAAATCAATCTCAGTCCATTGTGACCATTTATATAGATAGATACATAGCCATTGAGACACTCCCTTGACTGGTTCAGTGATTTGTGCAAGGGAAATGACCACTACGGGGAAAAGACTAAACAGTCACTTGATTTTATAGAACTTGAATGTTGCTGAAAAAAGGCACATGTTGGCAGAGCTTTATCAGGCCAAATGCAAGAATGCCGAATTTCAAACAATCACAACAATTTATACTTTGGGGAAAAGGGATGATGATTGGTTGGAATGATGACTCTGATTGGCCGAGGCATTACCTTGGAGAACGTAGTGGGGAACTATGGGTTCCCCAAGTCTCTGGGTAATTCAAAAAAGGCAGAAGGCTTAAACATATTCCTTTTGTTTACAAACAATGGGTCCTTGTGTATGAATGTATGTCGCTTCTAACAAGTGTACATGAGCAACATTGTGAGCTTGACTAATTATCTTAAATTAATTGCTAGTGTAGCTATTAGCACATTCAGGATTGTTCAGAAAATGTTGCCCAATTGCGGAGTTATATTTAAAAGCAGATGTTTTGTTTTGGGTTTTGCAAGCACAGGATGGTTGAGTACCATCTGTACTCTGCCTATTGTGAACGATGGAAAGAACATTCAATCAGTCAATCGTTTTGACATATGGCCTACGTCCCAGGCATTGCACTGGTATTGAAATTCATATACAGCATTGCTCATTTGTGTGGTAGGCAGAATTTTGGACTGATGGCAGCATATTAGTGGAAAATACTACTCATGTCGCCACTATGTAGGAATCAGCAGCCGCCACATTCAGACCTGAAAAGTGCTTGCTGTACCTTAAGTTACTCTAAAAAGGCAAAGTATCTCAAAAATTTGAATAACAGGCTGCTACTATGCATTAGCAACACAAGTGGTATTTTCCACTAATAGGATACTGCCGTCAGTCCAAAAAGATGTTCTGCCTACCTGCATAATGTGCATGAGTTTCAGTGCCAGTGTGATGTCAGGTATGTAACAGTGCACCCCAATGATTGATTAACCAAATCGAACAATATCCCTTTGATTGTTCATAATAGGCAGAGCACAGAATGTACTCAACCAGCCCACGATTGCAAAACCCAAAACAAAACATCTACTGTTAGATTTGATTCCACAATTGGGCAGCACTTGCTGAACAATCCTGAGTGTACTAATAGCTACACTACCAACCACTTTAGGATAATTAGTCAAGTTTATAATATCACTCAATTACACTTGCTAGAAGCAACATACATTCATATGTGAGGATCTGTTCTCTGCAAACAAAAGGAATATGTTCAAGCCTTACGCCTTTTTTGAATTACCTGAGATCTTGGGGAGCCTATAGTTCCCTGCTGCTTTCTCCATGGCAATGTCTCTGCCAATCAGAGTCGACCTGCCAGCCAATTAGCACCCCTTTTCTTCTATAGTATTAATTGTTGTTATTGTTTGAAATTTGGCATTTTTGCATTTGTCCTGATGATTGCAAGACGAAAATCTTCAGGAATAGAATGCTCAAAATTGGGCAAAAATATAACGAGCAGAGGAGTTACTGATGATTCTGATGCTGACTTTACTTGAACAACATGGCAGAGGCAGCAGCCAGTAAATTTGTCAAGGGTTGTTTGAGTGTTGAAATGGAAGCGTTATTATGTTGGTGGGGCAGGTGAGCCTTATAAATGTATTTTGAAAAGATTAGAACCAGTGTTCTTTTATTAAGTTGCATTAAACTTGTGTTTTTTTAAAGCCAGAAAACATATTTATGAGGAGGAAGGATTAATCTGCGGTTAGTAGAAATCTGGAAATCAAGGCCAGAAATTTCCGGTTGGCATGCGGGGGCGGGCCCTGCATAAAATGACACACGGTGTTGTTGGGTGAGCGTCCTGACATCACCGCGCACCCTCGTGATATTTAGGTGGGCGGGCGGGCGATGTTCTCGGATGTGTGTCCGCCATTATTTAATCACCCAGTTAAGGTCCTTGAGGCAGCAAATGACTGAAATTTTTCGGGGCCCATACGATCTTTAGGACATTGCACAGGCACAACAGGCAGGCGGGTAGGAGACATTTGTATAAACATCATCCATGGGTGGGATGATAGGGGTGAGTGGGGTCGCAAATGTGATCTTTCAGGTATTTAAGTATGAAAGTTACTGATACTTGCCTGTGTGAGCAGGAATACTTCAAAACTCATACCAGCTGCTTGTTCAGGAGTAAAAGCCGTCAGGTCAGGACTCTACAGTAAAGATCATTTTTGGGGCCTGCAGCTTTCAGGAAGCCTTCCCTTTGCCTGGGAATGGGAGTTGTGCTTTCCATTGGAGGCACCTCCACTGAGGAGGGAGGGAGGGCCAGAAGGGGGAGGAGGCCAGTAGTCCACATTCAGCCTCCAGGGCCAGCTTTGGGAGGAGTGGTGTAGGCACAAGGGGCGCAGGGCCAACAGGAAGTCCAAGGTGGAAGGGGCTGCAGAAGACACCACTATCCTGCTGCAAGGGTATACAGGTGGCGAAGCAGCTACCTCAATATGTCAGAGGTGCAGTGCCGAAGGAGGGTCCATCTCTCAAAGGAGACAGTCACCTCCATTTGTCAGATGATAGGCCCCGAGATCTCCGCAAACTGTATGAATGGACACCCCATGCCAGTGGTTCTAAAGGTCACAGCCGCCCTCAACTTCTATTCTTCCGGCTCCTTCCAGGGGTTGGTGGGTGATCTTTGTGGAATTTCCCAATCAGCTGTCCACACTTGTGTCAAGCAGGTGATAGATAGACGCTCAGTTCAGACGTGCATTGACCTTCATCCACTACTGCTGGGACAAGGACAGCCAGACAGAGCAAGCCAGAGGCTTTGCTGCAATTGTTGGCTTCCCCTGCGTCCAGGATGCAATAGACAGTACACATGAGGCTATCAAGGGGCCAGCAGGTGAGCCCAGTGCCTTCGTCAACAGGAAGGGCTTCCATTCCATGAATGTGTAGATAGTGTGTGATCACAGGATGCTGATTCTACAAGTCTGTGTAAGGTACCCAGGCATTTTCCATGATGCCTACATCCTCAGACACTCCCAGGTGCCAGGGCTCCTCAGTGCTCCAGCCCGACTGGGCGGATGGCTGCCGGGAGACAAGGGCTATCCCCTCAGAAGGTGGCTCATGACGCCTCTCCGACATTCAAGAACAGAAGCTGAGCAGCGGTACAATAGGAGCCACACCTCCACAAGGGCTGTGGTGGAGAGAGCTATTGGTCTTCTCAAGATGCGCTGCCTATTCCTGGACCGTTCAGGGGGTGCACTCCAGTACCCCCCCGCCAGATTGTGTGTCGCTGATAGTGGTTGCATGCTGCACTCTCCACAATTTGGCGCTGGAAAGGGGTGATGCAGTGGACGAGGAAGATGTAGACGCAGTTGCTCTGGATGCACACGATGAGTCCAACAGTGATTCCAAGGATGAGCACGCACAGGAGAACGCTGAGGAGGTAGACGCTGACCCCAGCATACTGCAGGGAGGCAGGGACACCCGGGGGACTTTAATCCAAAGAACTTTCAGCTAGCACAGCACATATGGACCTTCAACACACACCAGGGCACAGGCTGCATACTCAATATCTGAGTGCTAAATCTGCCTGGACAGTAACGTTAACTAAGGCCCTTGCGAACAAAGCCCAATGCCAAACTCACTCATAACATCGTAGGTTCCCGTCCACTTGCAGAAGTAAGGAATCACCCTGAGCCATGGCAACATGTCAAAATTTATTGAGAGAACAAATATAACTTCATAAACCAAAAAAAGAGATGTTGGACATCACACACAATTAAGGTCCGCCCAGCGTGACGCCCGGTGAGATGCGCTTCCTGTGCGGGCGGGGAGGGGATTCCCCAAATGCGAGAGTGTGCTCTTTCACGCATGCGCACCAAAGGGCATACATTTCCCTGAGCCTAAGTGCTGCCTCAGGGAGAGCGCTGACAGTTGTATAAATTTTAAAAATAGAAAAAAAAACCCTTAACATGTCCCCCTCAAGTGACATTGTCACACGAAATGGGACATGTTAATAAATTTCACTAAACTTTATTCAAATTTTTAAAACCCTGCATGAAACCTCATCCCGCTGGTGGATGAGGTTTCATGTTTTTTCTATTCCCCTCTGGGGCTCCTGGCCTACCCGCCAACCTTAAGGTTGGACAGGCAGGTCCTTTAATTGTTTAAATGATCCTGTCAATGGCCTCAACTGACCCTTGACAGGTCGGCGGGTGCACAGCTGATTTTGCTGCAGGCCTGCCTTCCTGAAAATTTAAATGGGGCGGGATGACAGCAGGGGTACCCCCTACGTCATCCCGCGTCATTTTGCGCATCGTGAGTGGGCCCCGCCCCCCGCTCATCGACGGCAAAATTCAGCCCCAAGTCTTCAATAAACTACTATGAGCCAACATAAAAGTACCAGTGAGAAACCCATGGTGTGCCTAAGATGCCTTAAATTTATGCTTACAGGTGCTACGTCTAGGTGCTATCCATTCTCTGGCACTGGCATCTGAGACAGCCTGCTGACTCTGCTGTCCTGTTGGCCTCGATGACCTTGGCGGACGTCCTCTGGCCCATGGAGCCTTTGATGGCCCTGCCTGGGAGGGAGCTGCCAGTTCCACAGCTGGCTTCTCCACAGTTGCTGCAGCCTCATCGGATCCCATGGTCACTGGCAGAGGGGCAGAGGAGCTGCTGCCCTCCTCCGGAGCGCCCTGAGAGGAGCCCACAGAGATGACAGGCAGCTGTTGCGCCAACGTGAGGTCGCTTCAGACCGCCCTGCTCACTGTAGATGGATGGGCACCGAGCTGAGATACATGGTGCCCAAACCATCTCCCATACAGGCAATGACCAGCTGAGGTCAATGCTGCTGTGAGGGCTTGCTGGTCCAAGCACAACCCCAGGAGGCCCTAATTGTTCTCCTGGAGGAGCCTCTCCACGAGAGTTGCCACTCTTCCATGGAGGAAGCATGGCGATCGGCCATGAGGCTTATTGTCGGTGATGCTCCACGTGGACTCCTCAAGAACGGGCACCACCCCATGCATAGCCTCATGTATCTCCACCAGATTGCCCTGCATACCCTGCTGCACTTCCAGCGTTTGCTGCCTCACGGATGAACCCAGAGGCACATCATCAGCCACTGACCAAGCACATACCTGGTCCCCAGCAGTCCTCCGACTGCCGGCGCCCTGGGCACTCTCTGTCTGTGCCTGCACCTCTAGCGAGTGTGAAGTGCCGTCACCGCTGTGCCCAGGACACTAGCCGAACTGCTAATTCCCACCGAGGTGCTAGTATCTGCGCTGGTGTCTGCCTGGCAGAGATGGTGTGATGCTGGTGAGTGGATTTCCTCTGGGACCTCAGAGGTGAGAGGCGGGCCCTCTGTCTCCCCCTCCCGGCCCTGCTCCGGTGATACTGAAAGGAAGAACAAGGATATTTGATTAGTTATAGTGCAGACACTGTCAATTTGCATGCTGCTCCTCTGGATCATTATGCGCTCATCCTTCCATAATCAATGTTCAACCCATGTTGCTAACTTCAATCACTGAGCATTCAGCAGTGCCATGGCTTTTGGGGCACACATGGTGACCTGAGTGCTCGCCAAACATACTTCCCCGTGGCACTCCAGCCTCACCGCCACTGGTGGACCTGGGGGCATGGTGCCTCTCAAGATCCATGGCCTGCTGCTTGTAAGGTGTTAGGATTGCCAACTGGGCCTGGCCTCCGCCAGTCTGCATCCGTTTGGTGGAATTGTGCGCAGTCTTCTCCTGAAAAGGAGAGAAGAACATTGATTATTCCAACCTGAATTCCCATCGCATCCCTGCCAACCCAGCCAGAGTGGGACGTTGCAGGACTCCAGGTCTTTATCACCCCGCAGCTGCCGCACACTCATTCAAAGAAGCCAGGGCTGACCCCCACCCCTATTGCCCAAATGCTGCCTCCTTCACATGTGCCACCATAAGGTGTTACTTTGCTAAGCAAAGAGGCACAAGCACATGGAGCACAAGGTCCAGCAGATGGATTGGTGCGACACCACCGGGAAACTCCCCTCTCTGCATGTTAGCACCCTGACTTTGACATTCTTCGCAGTTCCAGCACTCTGCCTAGGTGCAGATCCTTGACTTTCTATACTCTGGGTGTCAGTGTCACACATGCTGTGGATACAGAACCCATCCTAGCTCAACTCTCTCAGGGTGAACTAGGCATGGGTAATATCTGCTGGCACACCCATACATGCCGTGAAGGATTCAATGCTGTTACTGTACTCAGAATTGGTGGTGGGGTGGGGGTGGGGGTGCAGGGATGGCTGGGGGAAAAGGGGTGATGGCTGCATTAAGTAACCTCAGCCAACAAGGTACTCACCCTTCCCGAGTGGAGGGGTCATTGACTCTTTCACGGCACTGGACCCATGTGCGCTGCACCACACGATGGGAGCTCACACTCTCGGCCACCTCCTCCCAGGCATGTTTGGTCAGGTGGGGAGGGCCTCCGGCTCCCGTCCCTTAGGAGCAGGACCTCCCGCCGCACTGCCACCTCCACCAGGAAGGCACCTAGGCACTCATCAGAGAAATGAGGGGCACGCTGCCCCAGTGCCCTATCTTCCGGTCTGGCCTGCCCCGATAGCCTACCCTCCAGCCTGGCCTGCCCCGCTGCCCTACCCTCCAGCCTGGCCTGGCCCGCTGCCCTACCCTCCAGCCTGGCCTGCCCCGCTGCCCTGCCCTCCAGCCTGGCCTGCCCCGATAGCCTACCCTCCAGCCTGGCCTGCCCCGCTACCCGACCCTCCAGCCTGACCTGCCCCGATAGCCTACCCTTCGGACTTGCGTGATGCACATCACCCCTCTGATGTGCTCTTCTCCCGGCCATTGTGAGCAGCCGTGCAAAAGCTGCCAGGACTTCATTTAAACTGGCCACCGGGTCACCATTGGACCCGGCTGTCTGTGCACGCCCGCTGCTGCCCACCCACTCCGCTATCCTTGGGAGTCGTGAAATACGCTGGGCAGGCCTTAATTGGCCCACCCACGTAAAATGGCAGCATGGACCCGATCACAGGCGGCGATCAGGTCCGCGCCCGTGCCTGTTCCTGCACGGCCCGCCCAACATGGGGAAAATACTCCCCCAAGAGTTATTGAGGCTAGATTAATTGAAAATTTCAAAATGGAGGTTGAATCATTTTTGTTAGGCAAGGGTATTTAGGTTAGAGAATGAAGGCAGGTAGATGGAGTTATGATACAGGTTAACCATGATCTAACTGAATGGCAGAACAGGCTCAATGTGCTGTATGTTCTTATATAGAAAAATAGATGCTTGCAATTATTGAGCAACTTGACACATGATTTAACTTTATCAGGGTCCACACTGTGAACATTTTAAAAGTGCAATGTATGACATGAATAGCAATAAGATACTACAGGACTAATATATTACATAACATTATCTTACACTTGTGCATTCATCCATGGATTGCCAATTATGCTTTTTTTTCTATTTCAATAACTGGAAAATACCACACTGCAGACCACATCTTTCTGGCTAAAGCTAATATTCATAGTTATTTACAAGGAAAGCAATTACACAAAATCAAAAGAACACAACCAGCAATACAATATTTTCATTGCACAACACTTAATATAATCCAAAACAAGATTGTATGTCCAACTCTTAACAGTTACACTCAAATTTTTAGAACCAAATCTCTGATGAATATACCTTGGCTCCCTGAAGCCCAAAGTATAATACGGAAGTAAATAGGAATCAGAGCTACATTGAAAAAGAACCTAATGGGTCTTCAAAGGCAGATTTCAACACATAAAATCAAGTCTTTTTCACTAGGTTGTGAATTACCTAGCTATCAATTCTACCATTCAGGTAGATAAGGTGTGAATAGCTTCTGACCACACTGTAGCTTGTTTGGTTTTGACAACTGGCTTGCGTGTCAAACATCTCTTAAATAGATAACTTGGCTAAATGGATAATCTCCGAGTTATATAACTAGGGTTGTAGAGAGGGCTTTAAACCAAATAGTAAGGGGGAGGGTTCATGTGAGCGAAGATGTGGTAAATCAAAAGGAAACAGCAAGGTAATAGAGAAGGGTGCACCAGTAGATAAGGTCAGAGATTGCAAAAATGGTAAAAAGACAGCGTTAAAATCTTTGTATTGAAGGCACGCAGAATTTGTAAAAAAAAATGAATGAATTGTTACCACAGATAGAAATTAATATGTATGGCCTGATAGCTATTAAAGAGACATGGTTGAAAGGTGACCAAGCCCTGGCTCTTGAAGGGTATTTGACATTTTTGAAAGATAGAAATCAAGGAAAAGGTAGTAGGGTAGCTCTGTTAATTAAGGATATAATTAGTACAGTAGTGAGAGATGTCTGTAGCTTGAAAGAGCAAGATACGGAATCACTTTGAGTAGAGATAAGGTAAGGAGTCACTTGTGGAAGTAGTTTATAGACCCGCTAAGTATAGTGTAAAGGAAGTATCATTTTTTTCATACTGTAACTGTGGGATACTGATGCAGGCTTGTGGGGGCTGTGTTGTGTGTGTATGTGTGTAAGTAACTTAACTAAACTGAAGACAGTCAGACTGCAAGGTTTAAATCATCAAAGGGTTTAGTTGTAAACAGGCATTTTGAAATGGAAATGGATGAGCTAACATTTGCATTTGTAGATAAGCTGAGAGGTTGTTTGAATTTCAAAAAAGAATTAGAAGGCGACAAGGAAAATGTTTGCATCTTGCAGGAGTTCATAGGTAAACAAGTAGTGGGGATATCACATTTTATTGACCCAAAAGCAAAGGCAAGATGGAAACTTGAAAGATTTTATACTTGGAAAAGTTTGAGTTTCAAAGAAAGTTTAGAACAATGGATTTAAAGATTAAAAGGGGAGAAAATATATTTAAGGAAAAATTGAAAGCTGTATAGGAGTGGCAGTGTGAGATCGTGAAGGTGGACTATGTGAAACAAACCTGTGAAAAAGCAGCCTCTAGCCACCCCAGAGAAGAGTTTGCTTGTTCCAGAGAGCAAGGTTTTGTTAAAGGCCTTGGAATTCCATTGTCGCGTGAGAGGGGGAGAGAAGCTGTGAAGCATCTCCCTTTTAGCAACAGTGGGTGCTTGTCGTAATATTGCTGGATGTTTTATAGATTAAGAATCTATCTGGAATGTTGCCTGAAAGGGATGTATTGTTGGGAGTCTAATTAAGCAGAAATCATTTGGGAACTGTTATAGGACTAAGTTTAACTGTGTAACTGTAATCTTATGTGTTTAAGTTTTCTTTTCTTTTGTTATTAAGTATTTTAATTTAATCTTTAAATTCTCCAAAGGTGGTAGTGAACTCTTTACTTCTGACTTCACTGTACAAACCTTCACGTAATACATACAAATTGCAAAATCATTGTGATAGCTTAGCCAAGTTTCCCTTTGTGATTTGGTCAGCCTGGCAAATACCACCTGCCATATAATAACAATAGTCATGAAGTAAGACAGAGTATACTGGAAGAAATAATTGGGGCTTGTAAGAAAGGTACCACAATACTCATGGGTGACTTTAATCTACATGTAGATTGGATGAATCAGGTTGGCAAAGGTAACCTGGAAAATAGGTTCATAGAGTGTTTTCAGGACAACTTCTTAGAGCAGTATGTTCTAGAGCAAACCAAGGAGCAGGCTGTTCTTGACCTGGTAATGTACAATGAGACAAGATATCATGGCAAAGGGGCCTCCAGGTTACAATGATCATAACGTGATAGAATTTCAATTTAAAGAGGAGAACAGAACACAAAGACTAATGTTTCAAATCTATATAAAGGAAACTATAAGGGTATGAAGGCAGAACTTGCTAAAGTTAACTGTGAAACAAAGTTATAAGGTCTGTTATTGAGGTTTTACCCCAGGGTTCATTAGCTTCTTACTCTAGAAGAGATCTTGCTGAAGGCAGTGGTCTTTTGGTCAAAACACATTTCTTTGCATGTTAACTATTTACAAACGCTAAATAAGGCCAAGATATAGCTGGAGTTACTCTGACATGCTATTCAGTCATCTTCTCTCAGTGAGTGACATCAGCGTGGCATAGTTCCTTACGCATATGCTCAGTAGTATCATTAGAGTTAACTCTTAACTCTACATATCCCACCTAGTCTTTATCCTCATACTATTGTACACATGTTCCCCTACACTTCCCCTAAAAGGGAAGTCTCTTTGATGGTTTTACCAGTCCTCTTGAATGCAGAGTGCAGAGCCTCTTCTGAGGTAGTGGGGAATCCTGTTGTTCTGAGGTCAGCTAGTGGGGGTTGTCACTTTTGGTTTCTCTCATTCATGCTTCAGTAGGTATGATGTGCTCTTGAGGTTCAGGGTACTCTGCCCTTGCCGTGAATTGTTTTCTGTCCGTTGAAATCAGGGCAGATCTGTTCCTCGAATGGTGCTTGACTGTGCCTTGACCAGATACAACCCCAGATGCTGTAGCTTCTCAATTGCCATTCCTGCATGGTTCTGGTCTTTGATCCATACTCTTTGTCTCTTTCAAAGAATTGGTAGGTCTTGAGCCCTTTGTCTTTGGTTAAATATATAAGCTCGACTCGCTCGGTAGGCTTCTTTCTTCTTCTTTGCTCGTTGATGGTCGTCCAACACAACATTTGGTAGTAAGGTGTGGGGCAGGAAAATAGGTTAGGTTTTTAGCTTTCGGCTTCAGAAGCTTGCATGGGACAAGCCATTATATAATGGTGTTAAGCGATAACTAAGCAATTACTAAGCGAACTCAAAGTCGTCATTCTTCTTCAAGAGGTCTTTGACAGTGCATACTCCTCACTCAGCTTCGCCATTAGACTGTGGGTACTTTGGGGAGCTTGTCGCATATTCAAATCCATCGGACCTTGCGAAGGATTGAAAGAACTCGTTGACAAATTGTGGTCCATTATCAGGGATGACAATGTTCAGAATGCCATGTGTAGAGAACATTTTCTTCAAGGAGGTAATAACGGCTTCAGAGGTGAGACCATGTAGCTTTCTCACCTCAATTAAGTGGGAATAATAGCCTACCATTATAAGAAAAATTCCCTTTTATGGTCAAACAAATCCATGCCAAAGCGTTCCCACGGCCTTGATGGGAAGGAGGGCAGAAGTGGCTCTTTCTGCTTCTGCCTTTGGATGGCACAGGTGACACAGCTGGAGACCATCTGTTCAATTGAGTGCAAAATTCCTGGCCACCATATAGTCTGCTGTGCCCTGGCCCGACATTTGTTTATGCCAAGATACTCTTGGTGCATCTTCTGGAGGACTTCCAGATGGAGAGGTCATTTATGATGCTGAAGTGATGTCACTGTTCAAAAATATTGCCTCAAGACAGCATTGCTTGGGATGTACTCTAGCCATCCATCCAGAAATAGCCTGGTTGGTTGACTATGCCCATTAACCTTTGTAGTTCTATTGCATTTCTAGGTGGCAGGAATTCCTTTATCACCTTGGTTTTCTGTGTGTCTGCAGTAATCCCAGTTGCTTGTATAAGGTGCCTTCGGAACTTTACTTGTGGGCTTAGAAAATTCACATTTATCATTGCCAGCCTCTTGCAGAATGAGTAGGGCTTCCCTGATCCATTTGGCATGTTCCTGTTTTGTTGATCCATAGGTCAAGATGTCATCCATTTGGCATTTAACGCCATCAATGCCCTACAGTATATTGGATATTACCCTTTGGAATAGGGGCTGAAGTGATGTCAAATTCCAGATGGTTAAAACAGTACCATCTGAATAATGCAATGAAAGTAGTTAATGTCAAAACACACTGTTGGCGTTAAGTTTAGTGAAGATGGTGGGCAGAATTTTGCCCTCAGATGTGCTTCCTGTTCCAGGGTGGTGGAGGGGGGGAATCCCCATCTGTCAAAGTGTGCTCTTTCACTCATGCGCACCAATTAGCGCACTTCCTCCTGAGGCAAAGTCCTGTCTCAGGGAGAATAATGACAGTGGAAAAAAACTTTAAAAATAGAAACATTAAAAAATTATTAACATGTTCCCCTCAGGTGACAATGTCACACGAGATGGGCCATGTTAATAAAGAAAACAAACTTTATTAATTTTTTACAAAACGGACATGAAAATTCATCCCGCCAGTGGATGAAGTTTCATGAATAATCAGAAGCCTGCTGGGGCTCCTGGCCTGCCCGCCAGCCTTAAGGTTGGCCGGGCAGGTCTTTAATTACTTTAATTAGGCTGTCAATGGCCTCAATTGGCTATTGACAGTTCGGCGGGCGGACAGCTGATTTCGCTGTCTGCCCGCCTTCCTAAAGATTTAAATGGACCAGGATGACGTCGGGGGTTCCTCCCGACATCATCCTGTGTCATTTTCCCCTCGGCGAACGGACCCCACCCCCAAATCGCCGAGGGGAAAATTGTGGCCGGTGCCTTTTGAAAATTTGGTCAAGGTCTCATCAACCAATGCCAATAGATGTATTTCTGTTCCAACTGCCTTGTTGAGGTGTGTTAGATCAACACAGATATAAATGGAGCATCTGGACTGGTATTGTACCAGAGTACCACCTAGTCAGTTTAGGGACTGGCAAAATGATTCCTTGTATTGCCTCAATCTCACTCTCGACTCTTCTCAGAAGTGGGTGTGGAACCTTCCTTGGTGTGAATAGACAAAGGGGATTGGCATCTCTCTTGAGTGAAATGTGATATAGGTTTTCAGCTCACCCAAGTCTGTAAAAAGTCTGGGGAATTCCCTCCTAAATTCACTAACCTGTGTTTTTGCATTGACCTTACCAACTTTTAGGAGCAGATTCAGAGCTATGCAGGCTTTTCTGCTCAACAAAGAGTATTCATAATTCTTGATAACATACAATGTTACTGAAATTTCCCTACCTTTGTATTTCAGTGCTGTATCTAGCAGGCCACAAGCAGATAACTTGATACCCCTATACCCCTTGATACCTATAAAATGGATAGAAGACGGTTGCAGTGTCACTTTATTCAGCCATAAAACCCTGCCAGGTAACATTGAGACACTTGCTCCTGTGTCTAGCTTGTATTCAGTCAAATGCCCATTTACATCAATATCAGCATGGTTTGTATTTTCCTTTATTTCTCCTAGGAAGGTGCTTTCCTGGTTGTCAAGGTCCTGAATTTCTTGAATGAAGGTTCCTTTAACAGATTTCTCCTTCTGTCTTGTAAACATAGATTTCCTGGAATGGCAAACCACTTGAAAATAACTTAAGATAAAAGCAAAATGCTGCGCATGCTGGAAATCTGAAATAAAAACAGAAAATGCTGGAAAAACTCAGCAGGTCTGGCAGCAACTTTTTTTTTATATTCATTCATGGGGTATAGGCTTCATTGGCTCAGCCAATATTTATTGCTCAGACTTACTTGCCCTTGAGAAAGTGGTGGTGAGCTGCCTTCTTGGACCGCTGCAGTCCATGTGGTGTAGATACACCCACAGTGCTGGTCAGAATGGAGTTCCAGGACTTTGACCCAGTGACTGTGAAGACACAGCGATATATTTCCAAGTTAGGCTGGTGAATGAGTTAGAGGGGAACTTCCAGGTGGTGGTGTTCCCATGTATCTGCTGTACATGTCCTTCTAGATGGTAGTGGCCGTGGGTTTGGAAGGTGCTGTTGAAGGAGCCTTGGTGAATTCCTGCAGTGCATCTTGTAGATGGTACACACTGCTGCTACTGTGCTTTGGTGATGGAGGGAGTGAATGTTTGTGGATATGGTGCCAATATAATGGGCTGATTTGACCTGGGATGGTGTCAAACTTCTTGAGTGTTGTGGGAGCTGCACTCATCCAGGTAAATGCGGAGTATTCCATCACAGTCCTGACTTGTGCCTTGTAGATGGTGGACAGGCTTTGTTAGTCAGGAGGCAAGTTACACACTGCAGGATTCCTAGCCTCTGACCTGCTCCTGTAGCCACAGTGTTTATTCCAGTTCAGTTTCTGGTCAATGGTAACCCACAGGATGTTGATAGTGGGGGATTCAGTGATGTCATGCCATTGAATGTCAAGGGGTGATGGTTAGATTCTCTCTTGTTGGAGATGATCATTGCCTGGCACTTGTGTGGCATGAATATTATTTTCCACTTGTCAGCCCAAGCCTGGATATTGTCCAGGTCTTACTGAAGCAGTCCATGTCCAAATGCAGCATCTGGAGGAGCCGTGAATGGTGCTGAACATTGTGCAATCATCAGAAAACATCCCCACTTCTGACCTTATGATGGAAGGAAGGTAAATGATGAAGCAGCTGAAGATGGTTGGGCCGAAGACACCACCCTGAGGAACTCCTGCAGTGATGTCCTGGAGCTGAGATGACTGACCTCCAACAATCACAACCATCTTCCTTTATGCAAGGTATGACTCCATCCAGCGGAGAGTTTTCCCCCTGATTCTCATTGACTACAGTTTTGCTAGGGCTCCTTGATTCCATACTCGGTCAAATGCTGCCTTGGTGTCAAGGGCAGTCACTCTCACCTCACCTCAGGAGTTCAGCCAAGTCTGTAATGAGATCAGGAGCTGAGTGACCCTGGCGGTATCGAAACTGGGCATCTGTGGAGAGAGAAACAGAGGTAATGTTTTGATTCCATATAAGCTCCCTACGGACTCAAAAAGTTAACTCTGTTCCTCTCTCCACAGATGCTGCCAGACCTGCTGAGTTTTTCTAGCATTTTCTGTCTTCCCAATCTTCCCAAGATTGCAAGAAGTCAGAGAGATTCTCATGTAAAGCACCAATGACTACTCTACTTCTGATCAGATCATCTTTCACTGTTCCATTTTTTGGCTAGGCAGTACAATTCAATGATGAATGAGTCAATCTCTTTACCCTGTTTTTGACTGTGCCGATCAATTTTCGCCCTGTCAATGACAATATTTTATGAGGACTAAAGTATGAGTCAAAGGCTCCAATGACTTTCTCGTGGAGGCTGTCTCTTCAGTCACCCCTTGTCTGGCCAGCACATCATCTGCTATGCTCCCAACAGAATACATCAAAGTGCTAACTTGATCTTTATTCTCTTTATTTGCAAGACCTGAGAAGTTGTGGTATTGGGTAAAACGTCTTTGGCAGTTCTGCCATTGCTGACCCTGTCTGGGGCCCTCCATATTTTGAAATGATCCTGGTAGGGGCAACGTAGTAGCCATTTCTCACACTGATTCAAGGTTGTCTTTTCCTGTGCTGCTTGTCTTGCCAGTCGTTGAGCTACCCTTGTTATTTTGTCAGCTCCAGTGTGGCTGCTAGCTTGGCTTTGAAGTCCTTCACCTGCTGAGCTGCACTGTTTCTGGGTGTCACATGAGGCTTTTCCCTCCAGTTTCTACCATTTCTCTGTGGGTTTAGACACCACTGCCACCATCTGTTATCGTGGTTTTGTCTTGAAGTTTGTTAGCTTCTTACTCTAGAATAGACCTTGCTGGAGGCAGTGATCTTTTGGTTAAAACACATTTATTTACATGTTAACTATTTACAAAGGTTAAACAAGACCAAGATATGGCTGGAGCTACTCTCTAAGATGCTACTGAGTCATCTTCCCTCAGCAAGTGACATCACTGTGACATAGCTCCTTGTGCACATGCTCAATAGCTATCATTACAGTTAACCCATTTCTCTACAAATGGTAGGACAGTAGGGATGCAGTGGCAGACTTTTAAGGAGATACTTAATAACTCACAGCAAATATTTTAATGCCAGCGAGAGGAAAGACTCTTGGGAAGAATGCATTAATTGTGGCTAAATAAGAAAGTTAAGAATAGCTTCAAATTGAGAGGAGCATTGCAATTCAGCGAAGGTTAATGGTAGGTCAGAAGGTTGGACAAAATTTAAAAACCAGCTAAGAATGACTAAAAAATAATGAGGGAAAAATTAGAGTATGAGAGAAAGTTAGCTAGAAATATAAAAACAGGAAGGGTTTCAAAAGTATTTAAAAAGTAAATGGGTAACCAAATTGAGCATTGGTTCTCTGGAGAGTAAGTCTGGGCAATTGATAATGAAAAACAAGGAAATGGCAGAGGCATTGAGCAGGCATGTTGTATCTGTCTAGTCTGTAGAACACTTGGAAAACTTCCCAAAGGTACCTGAAAGTCAAGAAGTGAAAAAGAGGGAGGAACATAAAACAATCACCATCGCCAGGGAAGAGGTGCTGGGAATCTATTAGATCTAAAGCCTGACCAGATGGTCTGTATCGTAGGGTCTTAAAAAAAGTGGCTGTAGAAATAGTAGATGTGTTGATTATAATCTTCCAAAATTCTTTAGATTCTGGTAGGGTCGCCATGGATTGGAATATAGCAAATGTAAAGAAAGGAAGGAGGTAGAAAGCAGGAACTATTGGCCAGTTAGCCTAACATCTGTCATTGGGAAATTGCTGGAATATATTATTAAGGAGGTTATAGCAGGATACTTAGAAAATCATAATGTGATCGGGCAGAGTCAACATGGTTTTGTGAAAGGAAAATCACGTGTAACTAATTTATCTGAGTTTTTGAGGAAGTAACACACAAGGCAGAAAAACAGAACCTGTAGATGTGGTATATTTGGATTTCTAAAAGACATTTGACAAGGTGCCACATCAAAGGTTACTACACAAGATAAGATTATATGGTGTAGGGGGCAACATATTAGCATGGATAAAAGAATGGTTAGCTAACAGGAATCAGAGATTAGAGATAAATGGGACATTTTTGGTTTGGCAAGGTGTAACTAGTGGAGTGACACAGGGATCAGTGCTGGGGCCTCAGCTATTTACAATCTATATCAATGACTTGGATGTAGAAATTGAATATACAGTAGCTAACTTTGCCGATGACACCAAAATAGGTAGGAAAGTAAGTTGGCAAGAGGAGGTAGAGAGCCTGCAAAGAGATATAGATAGGTTAAATGAGCAGGCAAAAATTTGGCAGAAGGTGTATAATGTGGGATAATGTGAACTTGTCCACTTTGGCAGGAAAAATAGAAAAGCAGTATATTCTTTAAATGGAGAGAGATTGCAGAACTCGGAAGTATGGAGGGATCTGGGTGTCCTGGTACATGAATCACATAAGATTGCTATACAGGTACATACAGCAAATGATTAGGAAGGCAAATGGAATGTTGGTGTTCATTGCGAGAGGAATGGAGTATAAAAGGGAAGTTCTGCTGGAGGGCCCTGGGACCACATCTGGAGTACCGTGTACAGTTTTGCTCTCCTTATTTGAAAAATGATATAATTGCATTAGAAGAAGTTCAGAGAAGGTTCACTCAACTCATTCCTGGGATGAAGGCTTATCTTATGAAGAAAGGTTGAACAGGTTGGGCCTAAACCCATTGGACATTAGAAGAATGAGAAGTGATCTGATTGAAACATATAAGTTCCTGTGGGGACTTGCTAGAGTGGATACTGAGGGGGTGTTTCATCTTGTGGGGGAATCTAGAACTAGGGTACACAGTGAAGAATAAGTAGTCTATCATTTAAGATGGTGATGAAGAGAAATTTCTTCTCTCAAAGGGTTGTTAGTCTGTGGAATTCTCTTCCCCAGAAAGCAATGGAGACTGGGTCATTAAATTTATTCAAGTCTGAGTTAGATAGATTTTTGACCGACAAGGGAGTCAAGGGTTATAGGGGATAGAGAGGAAACTGGAGTTGAGACCACAATCAGATCAGTCATGATATTATTGAATGGTGGAGCAGGCTCCAAGGGCTAAATGGCCTTCACCTGCTCCTAAGTCCTATGTTTCTATAGGAGTTATTGAGAGATATTGATGCACACTTTAAATAATTTAGTTGACTCATGAAATACTGACAAGGAGCACCACTGAGAATTTATGTTAGAGTCTTATCAATATATTAACATAGATTTTTCTAAAATAGCTTGAAACATAATGGAGCTCCATTTTTGTCACAACTCGACAGACACCTTTAAAGTTATTGCAAAGTTTATGCAATTTCTATAGAATTAAATATCTGGTGGCTTTTTAAATCCTTGACAAAGCAGCAATTGCAATGCCTATCGTGTTTTGTAACTGGAGGGACACTAGGACCCGAAGTTCTGGCTGAAGTGGAAGTAAAAGGCTGAAGTACACTCCACTGTTGATCAGTCTGGAGAAATCTAAATTCCAGGGGATTAAAGGTGTAACCAGCTGGCTGAAGGTAGTGGATCACTGTATTCAAGCTGAATAAACACATGCCCACGAAAAATGCTTCGTGTTTATCCACATATGGAGGTATAGTAAAGCAAGTCCGGAGTGGAGATCAACGTTGGAGTCAGTGGGAACTTATTTCTAGTAAGAGTAGAATGAATGAGAACAGTCTGCCGCCGAAGGAGGTGAGAGAAACGCGGTGTAAAAGAGTTGGTGGGGTAGAAGAATACAGGGCTGCTTATGATATCGAACATTGAATGGACCTTTTTTTTTGCTGGGGATAGGGTGAAGAGAATTAAGGTTCTTTGCAGTTTGCGATTATATCATTGATTTAGTGTCACATTTGTTTGTGAAATAATGCGAAATTGAGGAAAAGAAATGAACTATGACTTGATGGGTGAAATACTGCGTCGTAATTAGTCACGTTACTGTTTTACAAATATGTGGAATTTTCAATATTTTCATAAGCGTTATGACACTTCTTTGTTAAATTTCTGAAACTCACATAGTTTTGATGATGTTCTTGAAACCACATTTACCGTGTCTAAACATTGTGACGTATGAGGTGTTTAGAGAAAGAAGCAAGCCTAATTGATGGTTGTAGGTTAACTTTCACCCCAAAGCATAGGCAAAATGTTTGACATTATCCAGAAACTATTGGGCACTCGATATTCCCGGTTTTGATATATATGCAATAATTTGCAGGGATTTAATTCTGAATAGAAATGCATTTATTAGTGAATAAATAACAACAATTAATTAATTTCTATAAGGTTTCAAGTCTGCGGAATGATAAAGGATGTCATAGAATCACAGAATGGTTACAGCACAGAAGGAAGCCATGCGACCTATTGGCTTTCTGCAAGAGCTAATCAATTAGTCCCGGACCCCCACCCTTTAGCCTTAGCCATGCAATTTCTTTTCTAATTTCTTTTTGAAAACCACCATTGCATCTGCCTCCACCACACCCTCAAGCAGTGCATTCCAGATCCTCACCATTTGCTGCAGGAGGTGGGGAGAGTTTCCCCTCATGTTGCTGTTGGTTCTTTAGCCATTCACCTGAAATCCATGTTCCCTGGTTTACCATCCTTCTGCCAAGGGGAACAATTTCTCTCTCTCTATTCTGCCTAGACTCCTCATGATTTTGAACATTCTGTCAAATCTCCTCTAAATCTTCCCTAAGGAGAGCAACCCTAGCTTCTGCAATCTATCCACATAACTGCAGTCCCCCATCTCTGGTACCATTCTTGCGACTTTTTCCTGCGCTCTCTAAAGCTTTCACATCTTCCTAAAGTATAGTGCACCAAATTGGACACAATATTCCAGTTGAGGCCGAACTAGTGTTTTATAAAGGTTCATCATAACTTCCTCACTTTCATACTCTATGCCTCTATTTATAACCTCCAGGACCCCATATGCCTTTAAATCACTGTCTCAGCCTACACTGCAACCTTCAATGATTTGTGCACAAATACCCCCAGGTCTCTCTGTTCCTGCACCCAATACTATTAGATTCTAAAAAGTTAATCCTTTGAAATTTGAGGTCATTCAAAATGTTTTATGAAATATTTTCATTAAGCTCCATGTTAAATATTTTTAACAATCTACTTTAGGGTTTATTATCTGTAATGCTATAGTTCACTATCTAAATTAATATTTCATATGCTTCAATAAGAAATAACATGGTGTCACTGATCTTAGAATTCTTTCCTGTTTAGTTTCACACAAGGTATAAAACTAGTCTTATCAGCCTTTCACTCTAAGCTCATGCACTCTAGTATTCATTGGTGAGACTTACTGTCTCTAGTGGGGGGAATGGGGCAATGTCTTTATCGTGTATAAATGACAATATTACAGAGAATTGCAGAATCAGTGCTCTACCAGGCAAATCTTACCAAATAATATTTTAATTAAAGCAATAGTAGGAAACGAGCTAATTTGCCAACTTATTCTCAAAACTGCCTTCCTACATAAGAATAGAAAAATTGTAACTCCTATTATCTTAAAGAAAAACATAAGCCAAATCTACAATTCAAGGAACAATTCAGAGTTACTACCAATTTGATGACTTTAGTAAAACTTACTGTTATTTGCATGGATTGATAAATACAAAATGAAAGAATTTCAAGTAAAATGGAGAATCTACAGTAAAATAGAAATTCCTAATTTACTTTCTGCTTTTTCACTTGATATTAGTTTTGGCTCTGGAGCATGTTGCAGTTGTGTTTTAATCTAGTTAATGCTTTGATAGCATTAATGGAGCATTAGCTCACTTAAGCCCAGTTTCAAATTTCCTTCTGGCACCAACTGGTTTAACTCACAATAATGTACAGGCCTACAATTAATAGTCTTTGACTTGTTAAGGGATGGTTAAAGACTTTTCAAGATAATTATGCAAATTTTTACATGTCTGCCTTCCAACGCACATTGTATTAATGATGGCTGATTGAGGCTAAGGTGCAAAAAGGGACAGCTGAGATCAACAGTGAACAGAGCAGGAACATTGTAAAGACCATTTAAGTTTGCACAGCAGTGTGTGCATCAGCAAGTCTTTCTTTAATAAATGTATTGGCAGCAAAATTGTAACTCCTATTATTGCGTATTCCTGTACGCAACATTGTGGGACATAAATGGCAACAAGGCATGAAAAAGAGGGTGAGAATGCTGATGAGCCGTTAACAGAAAATCTGCATTTACTGGATAAAGCAATACAGGTTCACAATGCTCTCATTAAATATGTCTTTCCTTAAGACCGTCCTCTTTATATTGAACATTTGTTATTTTTAAAGAACCATTCCTCAGTGATGCTGTTTATGTGATGGCCATTCATTTTGACCTGTTTCTGTACTGCATATTCGATGTAATAAATGATTTCTATGAAACTAAAGTATCTTTAATAAAAATAATAGCGAAGGTGCAGTAAGTTTAATCGTATGTGTCACTGCACTCCTTATTAGTATATGTGCTAATGCATCATGATATTTTAATTCCATTCATACATTACGGATTGCTGGAAGGATTAGATCTAGAGATCTCTTATGAGAGACTTGCATGTGGCTGTGCTGGCTGCATACTTTAACAAATGGAAGACTAAGATGGCTTCATGTGTATGCCAGGAAAGATTGTCCTGGAGCTGTGTGCCTTTGGTGAGGCTCCTCCTGTCATCTCCCCAGAGAAAACTGCAAAGGATTGATAGGAACCTAAAGCCATCTGCCTAGTCCTGTTCTTTTAGTCACATACCCTATTTGGAAACATTATTCTTGCATTGGCTGTTGTTATGCCTGAACATACAGCATTTTTTGCCAAAAGGGATCTGAAACCCTCATTTGTAGCTATCTGAAGTTTATGCTGAAGCAATCCATTACCGCATCATGGAACGTGGACCCAAAACTCAGACAGCATTAATTGGAACAAGTACAGCAATGTTGCTCAATGCCTACATGCCTGGGTTTTCCTCTGGAGATGTGACTGATGCTGTGAGCTGCACAACAACACCCAACTGTGTATCAGCTAGTTGCATCATATTGTACAAAGAGACAAATGATTGGTGCACTAGTTCATGCTCCTGAAATATGTGATGATAGTGGTAGGAGGTAAGAATCGGAGTGAAACAAAAGGGCTTGTGCCCATGCCATGCCCCCATGCAAAAGTCGCCAGGTCGTCTTCAGCTTCCACCTTTACCTCTTCCATATCTGTGAGGAATGAATCACCTGCTTCTTCTCAATCGCGAATGCCCTCAGGAGGGGATGGTTCTGGGCTGGTTTGTATTTGAAGTACTGTAGGGAGGCTGCTGCTGAGAGAACCTGGCTCTGCTCTTGGGATTCTGTTAGATTATAAGAAGAAAAGGTCACTTTCTAACAGGTCAGGCATGTTATTGCTGTGTATACAATACCTTTTTTTCAACACTATACAGTCTCTATGTGTGCAGACAGCATGCTATTGCTGCATAAACAATGAACTGAATCTTCTGAGTAATGGCAATCACCATTGCATTGCCTCCCTGCTATTATTCTTTTACACAGCACCGGAGCTCCGCATTTCTCATTTAGACTTCCAAACTGGGTCTCTTCAGAAATGCGGAGTGTACCTGTTCTCGGAGTCCTCCTTCGTAGTGTGGGTTCATTGGGGGAAGCCAAGACACATCCCCTTTTTATGGCGTTAGCTGCCATATTTTGGGAAGTCTTCATTCACTAACACAGTGAAAAGCTTTGGGGCATTTAAATAGCTTTTCACCATGTTAGTGAATGCGAGTGAGTTAAGTAGGCAGGGTGGCAGAATAGTAGGGTGGCAGAGTGGCAGGGTAGCAGGTGACTGGGTGAGTAGAGTGGGAGGGTAGGGAGGATAGCAATGTCATAGGTCAGGTAGGGTGCCAGCTGGGTGGGGTGGTGAGGTCAGGTCAGAGGGTGGGGGGGAGTCGGAGGGTTGGGTGCTTGGAGAGTCTAAAGGGGTCAGAAGGTTGAAGGAGCGGAGCAGTAGGGAGTTGGGGGCATCAGTTGCATAGTTACCTAGCAGTTACATATGGTTTTTTTCCTGTCTAACATTCTGGTAAGTGATTTGGAACCTTCCAAATTTTGACTCTAACTTAGAGTGGGAGACTTTTTCAGAGGGTTCTGGGTGCAGGGTAATTGCCCATCGGCAGTTGAAACTTCCCAGGCAATTCCCACAGAGTCTTTGCAATTCCCACAGAGTCTTTGCTTTGGAACTTGAACTGAAGGACCCCTCAGATCACCCAGGGTACCTCTGGGGTACGATCATCCAGAGACCAGAAGATCTGGGCCAATACCTTATTTTTTTCAACACTACCCAGTTTCTGCTTTACATGTGCAGGACATATTTGCACATAAATGTTATTGTGTATAACTTGTTGGGTTCCTATGACATGAAAAGAAACCCAACACTGTATGCTCAAAACTTTCTTATTGCTATTTTTTAAAATGAATTTTCCGCTGAACCAAAAAGGATGGCTGCTACAAGTCACCTGACCATAGGGTTGGCCCTTATCCACTCAGCTTGTGGAATCTCACATCTCATTATACAAACCCCTTGTAATTAATGAAAGCAGACAAAATGCAGATGAACTCCTCTCCTGGGTATTGAATGTGACATAAACTATCCTTCTGAATTCATCATAATGCGAGTTTGCTGCGGGTTATTATTAAATTGTATCACATAAACCGAAGGTTTGGGAAAACATGTCACCACTTACTTTAAAAATAATTCTCAGCACCTTCTGCTTAAGTACAGGTTGTGAGAGGAATTAAGTACAGTTTGCCTGTATTTCTCATGTCCGTAACAAACTATACAAAACTGGACTGCCTCCAGTCCCGCAGGCTATATGTCACCCAACGGAGTTAGCTTCCCAGGTGATGATCTCTGGGACAAAGTCTTCAAGAGGCACAAGACTTTTGGCCTACTCAGATTTTTTTGCCTGCCTTCACAGTGCCTTCTGTTGAAAGCAGATTTTCACTGTTAGTGTAAGATAAATATGAATGAGTGTTTTGTGCTTAATATTCTCGGCAGCTGCATTGTTTTATGGCTTTGTGTGTAGCTCACCTGAAAATAAAGTAAGACTGTCAATTGTTCTAGGATACTGGCAAAACATGAAACTCAGATATGGACATGTCAGATGGCTTCAGTGACTTAAAGGAGAGAGTGCAGAGAATGGTGAGTCACTCATCACAGTTGTAAGTGTAGCTGTAGGACATCACTGCAGGAGATCCTCAGGGGAGTCTCCTCAGCCCATCCATATTCAGCTGCTTGATCAATGACCTTCCTTCCATCATAAGGTCAGAAGTGGGAATGTTCACTGATGATTGCACAATGTTCAGCACCATTCATGACTCCTCTGATACTGAAGCAGTCCATGTCCAAACGCAGCAAGACCTGGACAATATCCAGGCTTGGGCTGACAAGTCGCAAGTAACATTTGGGCCACACAAGTGTCAAGCAATGACCATCTCCAACAAGAGAAAATCCAACCATTGCCCCTTGATGTTCAACAGCATTACCATCACTGAATCCCCTACTATCAATATCCTGGGGGTTACCGCTGACCAGAAACTGAACTGAACTAGCCACATAAATACTGTGGCTACAAGAGCAGGTCAGTGACTAGGAATCATGTGATGAGTAAGTCACCTCCTGACTCCCCAAAAGCCTGTCCACCATCTGCAAGGCACAAGTTAGGAGTGTGATGGAATAGTCTCCACTTGCCTGGATGAGTGCAACTCCCACAACACTCAAGAAGCTTGACACCATCCAGGATAAACTTGCCCGCTTGATTGGCACCCCATCCACAAACATTCACTCCCTCCACCACCGACGCACAGTAGCAGCTGTGTGTACCATCTACAAGATGCACTGCAGGAACTCACCAAGGCTCCTTAGACAGCACCTTCCAAACCCACGACCACCACCATCTAGTAGGACAAGGGCAGCAGATGGATGGAAACGCCATCATCTGGAAGTTTTCCTCCAAGTCACTCGCCATCCTGACTTGGAAATATGTCGCCATTCCTTCACTGTCACTGGATCAAAATCCTGGAACTCCCTATCTAACAGCACTGTGGATGTACTTACACCACATGGCCTGCAGCAGTCAAAAAGGCAGCTTACCACCACCTTCTCAAGGGCAACTAGGGATGCACAATAAATACTGGCCCAGCCAGCGAAGCCCACATCCCGTAAATGAATTTTAAAAAAAGATGGGACAGCTTTATCAGCTAAACAAATGCTGGCTGCAGCTGAGTGTAAATCCAACATGTCCACAGGTTCCAATGAACTGCTTTGTAATCCAGAACTCACGAGGCAAGCTGAACAATGTTGCAAACTTCATTATCCAGTGCATGAGCTCTTGGTTGTGGCATTTTTTTCAAGAGAGATTCTAGGAACATCAAGAGTGAACATCTCTCAAGAAAAGCTTCCCCTCGTTATTTTGAGGTGTTGATGTGCACAATTCAAGACATAACAATAGCTGGTTTCAATCCCTCCTGGAAGCATAATTGAGGACACTATTAATAAGAGTTTCAGAGATAATGTAGAAGTACAATGGTCTCCACACATGGAACCAGTGGTCACTGCCTTGAGCAACTCAGAAGAAATGACTTTCAAGTTGTTGCTAGTTCTTTTGCCAGTGTGACTCACTGGGAAAATGAAAGAATTTTCATTCATACAGCTCTTTATGACATCTTTCAGAAGTGATGCAAAACACATCACCTACAAAGGTACATTGTGGAGTGCATTCATGTCATTATATAGGTGAGAATATGGCAAGATTAGCACCACAATATATGTAGGCACTCACAGCTGGAATAGTTGTGTCAGCTTCGAAGGATACAACATGGACTGTAGTGATTCAAAGAATTTGGTCTACCAACACCTTCTGAGCATCTGGAATGGGCAATAAATACCAGTATTGACCACATCCTGAGAATGAATAATTGTCTAAATAATAAAGACATTCTTAAGCAACCTGAAGATCTGTTTGATGATGTTATTGTTTCATTTAAGTAAGTACATTCTTTGCTAACAATTACAGGTACTACATATTGATTTCATAAACTCTGTTTTAAGTCAGCAACCCTTATCTCCAAGGAACTGACCATTTAACTGGTTGCCACTGTTGAATATTTGAGGAAACAGAAATCTGTGGCCCTTTTGTTGCACTGCTACACCAGAGAAGGGCAATAAGTTAGTCTTGGGCCTCTATATAGTGGATCTCAGCCTGTTCTAATTTCAAGGGGGGGGTGGTTCCATGGAACAGGGGCCTTGTCATGAGCACGACAAGAGCATGCGACACCCAGGCTGAAAATTTCTTTATCCTTGCCACGAAAAAAGAGTGGTGGGCTAGGATGCTGAGTGAGTGGCAATTTACTGCCCTGCCCCGATAGAAATGGAACTCACCTCAGAATCCTACACTTGTCAGTGGCCAGGACCCCAGCAATTTCAAACATTGCCATTTTTTTTTCAATGCATGTACAGACAAAACACATTGAAAAAATGAAGGGATCTAAGTAGCCTACATCACCCATAATGGAACAGATAGCTTTTGTTAGAATTACTGGCTTCCCCATTCATGGAGACACCTGAAATGTGCTCCCAGCGACCTCCTCCTTTGCCCCAGTACCCTGGCATATCCCAGCATTTGGGATGGGATGTCAAGTACAGACATTGAATTCCATCATATGTACTCCTTATAAACTATGCATTTGAATTCAGAATTCTTTATCGATGTACAGTGACCCTGTTTGACATTCATGGAATGATGTATTTTTCTGTTGCTCTATGCCACAAAATGTTGTACGAGTGCTTGGGTTCAATCGCTGATGCCTTGCACACTTTTTACAATACCATATCTATTTCTTATGCTGCATTCTGGTGCTGAATGTAACACAGTGGTGATTATGTTGAAACAGATCTGGCACTTTAGTAATGCAGCAGTGAGGTGCAAATTGGCATTTTCAGCAATATCTGTTTCTTGAAAGGACCCTGTGGGATTAAATTTGAGTGTGTCATTGTGCTTCATGTAGTATTAACGTTCTTCACTAGTTGCACATCTAGTTGCAGGTGAAAATATTTGAATAGTGCCCCTGACCAGGCAAAGTGTTTTCACAAGGTATTTCTCTGTGAGATAGAGGTAGTTCCATTACATTTGATGGAAATGAAATCGGAGGTAGAAGTGAGTACCAGTGATCTTCCACCTATGGCCTCAGCCCTCACTTGCACCCTTCTTCTAACATGTCTTGCATAGTGAAACTTGCTGCTGCAGCCATGTTGCCTTGTGTACTGAAAGATTTGTAGGATCTTAGAATGTCTGCTCCACGTAAAGAATTTCAAATGAATCTATGATCAAATGATGCTTGTGAAGCCTCTAGCAAGAGAAGAAAAAATAAATACTGAGTCAGCAAGTTATTGCTTCATACCTGTCTGTTCCCAGGAGCAATTTTGAGAAAATAGGCAAAGGTGCAAAGGTTACTAATTGCTCCATTAGAGTTAATACAATAGGTCAATGTGAGAGCTATTTAACTTAAATGGAACAGCAGCAAGAATAGTTAAAGTTTAGTAGCTACTGCCAAAACTTGGTTATCAGTTGTCATAAAGTGATCACAGCACAGAAGTAGGCCATTTGCCCATTGAGTCCATGCCAGTTGTTCTGTAGATTGCAGCTTCTAAGATGACACAATCTTTTTGGCACCAAAAATCATGTTTAGGCCTATACTCGGTGTATAAGTCAACCCCACCTCCCAGCTTTATGTGAAGAAATGTTATATCAATTTTTCACTTCAGAAATGCCTCACCTTATAAGTTGGTGCATGGTGATATGGGCTATGTTGCCGAGAAGATGTGCGGGAGTTTAACACACACATGCATGCATGACAAACGATGAACAGAAATGGGTCCTCATGCAAAAATAATGAAGTATGAAGCTGCTTTCAAGCTAAAAATTATAAGATTTGCTAACTTTTCAAATAAATGTGCTGCAGCAAGGGCACTCAGCTTTAGTGAAAAACTGTTGCAAGAGTGGAAGAAGACAGGATCTCCTCTGAAGAAGATGCCAAAGACCAAATGCGCCATGAGAACAAGGACCAGCCACTAGCCTGATCTTGAGAAGCATGTATCAGAATTGGTCCTTGAAAATCGTCAGAATGGTTATATCATCACCAGAAATGCAATGTGAATATATGGACCTAAGTTGGCCAAATCAAACCCTGAGTCCAACAAAGATTTCAGAGCAATAGCTAATTGCTATAGCTGCTTTATGGAACAAAAATGTCTGGTTTATGGCAGAAAACCAAGATCGCTTAGAGACTACTTGATGCCAAAATTGCCAGTTTCCAGCAATTCATTAGGCAGTGGCAAAAGCACGAGAACCCATAATGTCACATCAGCAGCATGGATGAATTGTCTATGAGTTTCAATATGCCCAGCAACTGAACTGTGGAGCGGAAAGGTTTGAAACAATTCATGATTTTCAAGCTTAAACCATGCCGAAAATCAAGTTCCATGCAGGAATATATGCCCATGACAACAGATAGATGGTTGAGATGGAATGAAGTTGTGGATTGGTATTGTGTGGAATAGATGTCCCAGTGGCCTACTCAAAGAACGCAGCTGAGGGACATGTTCAAATCCAATATAACCAGTGAGACCGAGAAACACTTGCAAAGAAATAATGCCCAAACTGCAGTTATACCAGGGGTCCAATGTCCATAGTTCAACCTTTGGATATGTGCCTCAACAAGTCATTCAAGAATTATTTTCACTCTGAATGGCAGATAAAAAACCTTCACAAAGAGTGGAAATATGATGTCATTGAATCATCAGATGCTACAAACTGTAAACAGATGGTTCAAAATGGATGGAGAGGCAGATGATTTGTTGCTGAGATGATTCTGAAACCAAGAGCGCCAAATTTGATCCAGAGTAGAATCCTTATGATGATACCATAGCCGAAGTGCCTCAGAATGAATTTATTGGACTCTTAGCGTTCAATGTTGATGACAATGAATTTGATAGTTTTAAAAATATTTTGATTGAATTTTACAAGGATATCTTTAACCACACTCATTCAATAAAATGTGTCACATTGATTTAATTTGATGGTGTTATGTTTTTTCTCACATTTCAAAATGACGACCACCTTTAACAACACTGGCAATTCAGAATCGCAGAAACAGAATCACAGAAAAATTACAGCGCAGAAGGAGGCCATTCGGCCCATTGTGTCTGCGCCAGCTCTCAGAATGAGAAATTCACTTAGTACTCTTCACTGCACAACCATCATATTCTTCCTTTGTAGATAACTGTCTAATTCCCTTTTGAATGCTTCAATTGAACCTACCTCCACCACTCTCTAAAGCACTGCATTCCAGACTTTAGCTACTTGCTATGTGAAAAGGTTTTCCTCATGTTGCTTTTGCTTCTTTTACCAATTACTTTAAATCTCTGCCCTCTCATTCTCGATCCTTGTGTCACAAGTAGGAATAGTTTCTCCCTATCTACTCTGCCCAGACACCTCATGATTTTGAACACCTCTATCAAATCTCCTTTCAGCTTTCTTTTCTTCAAGGAAAACAGTCCTAACTTCTCCAATCTATCTTCATAACTGAAGTTCCTCAATTCTAGAACTATTCTCGTGAATCTTTTCTGCACTCTCTACAATGCCTTCACATCCTTCCTAAAGTGTGGCACCCAGAACTGGATGCAATACTGCAGCTGAGCTCATGTCCTATACAAGTTCAACATAACCTCCTTGCTCTTGTACTCTCTGTTCCTATTGATAACACCTAAGATACTGTATGCTTTATTAACTATTCTCTACACCTGTCCTGCCACCTTCAATGATTTATGCACATAAACATGTAGTTCTCTCTGCTCCTGCATCCCTTTTAGAGTTATAGCTTTTAGTTACTATTGTCCCTCCATGCTCTTCCTATCAAAATGAATCACTTCACATTTCTATGCATTGAACTTCATCTGTCACCTGGAAAAACTCAGCAGGTCTGGCAGCATCGGCGGAGAAGAAAAGAGTTGATGTTTCGAGTCCTCATGACCCTTCAACAGAACTGAGTGAATATTAGGAGAGGGGTGAAATATAAACTGGTATCAGGGTGGGGGGGCTGGGGGGAGAGAAGTTGTGGGGGGTGTGTGGTTGTAGGGACAAGCAGGCAGTGATAGGAGCAGATAATCAAAAGATGTCACAGACAAAAGAACAAAGAGGTGTTGAAGGTGGTGATATTATCTAAACGAATGTGCTAATTAAGAATGGATGGCAGGACACTCAAGGTACACCTCTAGTGGGGGTGGGGTGGAAAGGCTAACAGGGCATAAAAGATATAGATTTAAAAATAATGGAAATAGGTGGGAAAAGAAAAATCTATATAAATTATTGGAAAAAACAAAAGGAAGGGGGAAGAAACGGAAATGGAGTGGGGATGGAGGAGGGAGTTCAAGATCTAAAGTTGTTGAATTCAGTATTCAGTCCAGAAGGCTGTAAAGTGCCTAGTCGGAAGATGAGGTGTTGTTCCTCCAGTTTGCGTTGGGCTTCACTGGAACAATGCAGCAAGCTAAGGACAGACATGTGGGCAAGAGAGCAGGGTGGAGTGTTAAAATGGCAAGCGACTGGGAGATTTGTGTCTTTCTTGCGGACAGACTACAGATGTTCTGCAAAGCGGTCGCCCAGTTTACGTTTGGTCTTTCCAACGTAGAAGAGACCGCATTGGGAGCAACGAATGCAGTAGACTAAGTTAGGGGAAATGCAAGTGAAATGCTGCTTCACTTGAAAGGAGTATTTGGGCCCTTGGACGGTGAGGAGAGAGGAAGTGAAGGGGCAGATGTTGCATCTTTTGTGTGGGCATGGGGAGGTGCCATAGGTGGGGGTTGAGGAGTAGGGGGTGATGGAGGAGTGGACCAGGGTGTCCCGGAGGGAATGATCCCTACGGAATGCCGCTGGGGGGGGTGAAGGGAAGATGTGTTTGGTGGTGGCATCATGCTGGAGTTGGCGGAAATGGCGGAGGATGATCCTTTGAATGTGGAGGCTGGTGGGGTGATAAGTGAGGACAAGGGGGACCCTATCATGTTTCTGGGAGGGAGGAGAAGACGTGAGTGCGGATGCGCGGGAGATGGGCCGGACATGGTTGAGGGCCCTGTCAACGACCGTGGGTGGAAAACCTCAGTTAAGGAAGAAGGAGGACATGTCAGAGGAACTGTTTTTGAAGGTAGCATCATCAGAACAGATGCGACGGAGGCGAAGGAACTGAGAAAATGGGATGGAGTCCTTACAGGAAGTGGGGTGTGAGGAGCTGTAGTCGAGGTAGCTGTGGGAGTCGGTAGGCTTGTAATGGATATTGGTTGGTCCAGGGTGTCCCAGAGGGAACGATCCTTACGGAATGCCGCCGGGGGGTGAATGGAAGATGTGTTTGGTGGTGGCATCATGCTGGGGTTGGCAGAAATGGCGGAGAATGATACTTTGAATGCGGAGGCTTTCCATTACAAGCCTACCGACTCCCACAGCTACCTCGACTACAGCTCCTCACACCGCGCTTCCTATAAGGACTCCATCCCATTCTCTCAGTTCCTTCGTCTCCGTCGCATCTGTTCTGATGATGCTACCTTCAAAAACAGTTCCTCCTTCTCCCTCAACCGTGTCCGGCCCATCTCCCGTGCATCTGCCCTCACGTCTTCTCCTCCCTCCCAGAAACATGATAGGGTCCCCCTTGTCCTCACTTATCACCCCACCAGCCTCCGCATTCAAAGGATCATCCTCTGCCATTTCCGCCAACTCCAGCATGATGCCACCACCAAACACATCTTCCCTTCACCCCCCCCAGCGGCATTCCATAGGGATTGTTCCCTCCGGGACACCCTGGTCCACTCCTCCATCACCCCCCTACTCCTCAACCCCCACCTTTGGCACTTCCCCATGCCCACGCAAAAGATGCAACACCTGCCCCTTCACTTCCTCTCTCCTCACCGTACAAGGGCCCAAACACTCCTTTCAAGTGAAACAGCATTTCACTTGCATTTCCCCTAACTTAGTCTACTGCATTTGTTGCTCCCAATGCGGTTTCCTCTACATTGGAGAGACCAAATGTAAACTGGGTGACCGCTTTGCAGAACATCTGCGGTCTGTCCGCAAGGAAGACCCAAACCTCCCTGTCGCTTGCCGTTTTAATACTCCACCCTGCTCTCTTGCCCACATGTCTGTCCTTGGCTTGCTGCATTGTTCCAGTGAAGCTCAACGCAAACTGGAAGAACAGCACCTCATCTTCCGACTAGGCACTTTACAGCCTTCCGGACTGAATATTGAATTCAACAACTTTAGATCTTGAACTCTCTCCTCCATCCCCAGCCCCTTTCTGTTTCTTCCCCCTTCCTTTTGTTTTTTTCCAATAATTTATATAGATTTTTCTTTTCCCACCTATTTCCATTATTTTTAAATCTATATCTTTTATGCCCTGTTAGCCTTTCCACCCCACCCCCACTAGAGCTGTATATTGAGTGTCCTGCCATCCATTCTTAATTAGCACATTCGTTTAGATAATATCATCACCTTCAACACCTCTTTGTTCTTTTGTCTGTGACATCTTTTGATTATCTGCTCCTATCACTGCTTGCTTGTCCCTATAACCACACACCCCCCACCCCACTTCTCTCTCCCCCACCCCCACCCCCCTTAAACCAGCTTACATTTCACCCCTCTCCTAATATTCTCTCAATTCTGTTGAAGGGTCATGAGGATTCGAAACGTTAACTCTTTTCTTCTCCGCCGATGCTGCCAGACCTGCTGAGTTTTCCCAGGTAATTCTGTTTTTGTTTTCTTTAATTAACTTGCATTTGGCCATGTGACTATTAATTTTGTCCTGAATTAGTGTTTCTGAAAGTTTCTCCACCACCAAATTTCAACTGACTTTCTTTTAGTTGCCGAGCTTATATTTACATCCTTTTTCTACTTGACGTTTAAGTAGATCCCCATTTTGTTGGAGGATTTTTTGAGGTCTCAAACGTCAACTTATACTCCTAGTTGTGTGGTATTTGGACAGAACATTTATGTAAGACTTCTGATGTCAGGGGGTGTGGTGCAGGGGGTTATGGTGGGCAGTGATTCATGTATGGACACCTCATGGGCTCTTACAACATTTCTCTGGGTTCTTTATGTGTAGCTTTAAATTATTTCACACAAATGGGTTGTTAAAACTCAGGTAAAAATCAACAACATAAACATTTAGGAGGGAAAGCTAGAAATAATGGACAGGAAGACGATATAAGGCTGAAAGCATAGAATTCAGTTGCTCCTTTTCTTCTTGAGATTCTGTAGATTGTATTTTGAGGCTTTTACTTTATCTGCTGATGCAGCTCCTGAAATATTTCAAAAAATATTTCCCTGCAGACTTTGGCAATTTTGCTGATTCATGGTAAAAGCAAAGACTGCTGATACATTTTGTAATAGTTTTTTAGTAAAATCTCTTCCATTAATTGTTTTTTTCTTGTCAGAGTTCACAAAATCCACCTGAGTGAACTCATAGGTCAGCATTTTCCCATCAGCCAGCACCCCCCCCCACCCCCCGGCCCGCTCGCCAACACGTAAAATGATGCGTGGCGTCCCGATGTCCCCGTGTGTCATTCTGATCCTCAGTTCGGTAGGTGCTTAGTGGAGGCGGCTGCGCGCCCTCCGAACAGTCAAAGGCCTATTAAGACCTGTTAAAAACTAATTAAAGTACTTAACTGAGCCGCTCTTCCAACCTTAAGGTTGGTGGGCAGGTGAAGAGCCCAGGCGGCCTTCGCATTTTTCATGAAACCTCATCCACGGGCGGGATGAGGCTTCATGAAGGATTTCTTAACTAAATAAAAAAATTTGAAAAAAGTCATTTACACTGTCACATGAGGGGGCATGTTTTAAAAGTTTTTTTTCCCCTCTATTTAAATTTTAAAACCTTGAACTGATCTTCCCGGGCCACCTCCATGTCTCAGGGAGATCTCTGCGCTCTTTTGCGTGCCTGCATGCGAAAGAGTGCAGGGAACCACTCAGGGAATCCCCCGCCCCGCCCGCACAGGGAGCGCTCAGAGCTTCTGGGCGCGCATCACGATGGACGGGCCTTAATTGGCCTGCCCACGTAAAATGGCAGCGCGTCCCTGATCAGTGGCACCGATTACATTCACGCCCGCCCACACAAAGTCCCCCCCACCCCCCCATGGCAGGAAATTTCTGCCCATAGTTTGTAGTCACAGTAAAACTTTAAATAAAAATATGTTTTTTGTACTTGCCACTGTAATTGTGTTTCTAGCAAAGCCATTTTTGTGGCACTTGGGATGTCTCTCTTATCCCAATATGAAGTAAATTATGTGAAAATTAACTTTGGTTTGCATCTTAGAGGGTATTAATTTACAGAGATAGAAGGCTGAGGATTAAGGCACTGTACTGTCTTCTTTGTTCTAGATCTTTAGCAGTTGCACAAGTTGTTTTCTTTAGTTGTGTCATGTCATGTTTTAACTATGTGGTTGTATTTGAAAAATTGATGTTGCTTGGTAATTAATAAGCCCCATAATAAATCTAAATGTTGATCTTCTGTGACTTTACAAGCTTATTGAGAATTTAACTGTGTTTACATAAAGATGGCATTAAGTGGTCAAATATCTCCTGCAATAAATATCAGCTGTCAGCTATGGCTCAATTTAATTGTTTGCATAAATGTAAGTAGTCAAATATCTCCTGAACAGATATCAGCTGTCAACTTTGACTCAGTGATAGCACTTTTGCCTTAGTCAGTAGATTGTGGGTTTGAGTCCCAATTGAGAGACTTGAGCACATAATGTAGGCTGACAGTTAAGCACTGTGCAGTACTGAAGGAGTACTGAATTGTTAGAGGTGCCGTCTTTAAGATGAGACATTGAACCAAAACCCGTCTTCCCTCTCAGGTGGATGTAAACTCTTCTGCTCCACTATCCAAGAGTTGTAAGGGAGTTTATCTGATGTCCTAGCCAACATTTGTGCCCCAACCTATGTTTAAAACAGCTGATCTAGTCATTTATTTCACTGTGTTTGTAGGAGCTTTCTGAGTGCAAATTGGCTGTTGTAATTCCTGCTTTACAACAGTGTCTACAATTCAAAAGTACTCCATTGGTTGTAAAGCACTTTAGGATATTCTGAGGTCATGAAAGGCACTACATTACTGCAATACTTTGTTCTTTATATTGAAGTCATTGCAGATGGGGAAGCTTTAAATTATATATTATTTACAATGAAAAGATGGTGGTGTGGTCATGTTACTGAACCAGTAATTCAGGGTTAATGCTCTCGGAATTTGGGTTCAAATCCAACCATTGCAGCTAGTGAAATTGAATTTAAATATGAAATTCAACTTAATAAATCTAGAATTGAAAGCTAATCTCAGTAATGGTGGCGATTAAATAATCATCGATCGTCGTAAAAAAAAACATCTAGTTCACTAATGTCCTTTAGGGAAGGAAATCTGTCCTTACCTGGTCTGGCCCATATGTGACTCCAGATCCACAGCAATGTAGTTGACTCTTAAATGCCCTCTGAAATGGCCTGGCAAACTACTCAGTTCAAGGGCAATTATGGATGGGCAGCAAATGCTGGTCTTGCCAGCGATGTCCACATTCCATGAAAGAATAAGAAAAGATTAATGTCAATTCTTTGATTACACTCCTTTGAAGCTCTTGGAACATTTTACTACTTTAAAGATGCTGTATTAATACAATCTCTTACTGTAGCATGATCGAGATTGGATTGATGTGGTACTGTGACAACACTACTTGCACTATTCAGATTCTGTTTAAAAATCAAATACCTGTAAAGAACTATTCAAATCAATTTTTTGAATTTTGAGTTTCTGTTTTTCAAAAAAATACTTTTGTTAGGACAGCAATTGCTACAAGTTAAATCCCCTGAAACTGATTTTGAGTAAGGATCCCAGCCTCTTCCAGATTTCTGCAGGGCAGGATTGAAGACAAGTGGGGAACTCCCTTGGATCAGTTGGCTAGGTAGTTAAGGAGCCATTTTAAGCCTCAGTTCTGTATTTCTCCACCAGGGAACCCATTTGCTAACCTGTCGGCCACTTGCTAGGATTGAACAGCAGGAAGAGCTTATTCAGTGAAACTGGCAAACTGGGAAGGCTTTGATCAGTTGCACTGAAGAGCTCCAGCCATGGCCAGGTGAGAGATAACTGTTCAAAGTACTTATATAAGAACAAAAAAACTGCGGATGCTGGAAATCCAAAACAAAAACAGAATTACCTGGAAAAACTCAGCAGGTCTGGCAGCATCGGCGGAGAAGAAAAGAGTTGACGTTTCGAGTCCTCATGACCCTTCGACAGAACTTGCGTCTTGCAAGTTCTGTCGAAGGGTCATGAGGACTCGAAACGTCAACTCTTTTCTTCTCCGCCGATGCTGCCAGACCTGCTGAGTTTTTCCAGGTAATTCTGTTTTTGTTTTGTTCAAAGTACTTATTCTGTCAGAGAGTGCTTTCACTGCTTGACAGGTGATTGCCAACTTCTTGGAAATCACTTCATAAGTCTGGCACTTCACTGTTCAGCTGCACTTCCCTGCTGCCAGCCTTCATCACAGTATGGGAGCAGCTTATGCAGCTCAACCTTTCACTTCTGTTGATGGGCAACAACAAAAGCAACACCAATGACATAAGTATCAGCAGCAGGAGCAACACCAGCAGCAACACCAGCTGCCTCCTCCTCAACCATTTGCCCCTCAACAGATCGGGGGGGTGAACACCAAGATCCAGCTGGCAGGTGGTAAGGCCCCTAACAAGGTCTATAGGCAGAGGACCAACGTCCCTGACTTGTCTGAGCACCTGTAACTCAGGAGGCTCAGGCTAACATGGTAGGCCATTGCTATCACCTATAACCACGTGGAACAAGATCTCCTTCGCAGTGGACCAGGTGGGTACACATTGCCAGTGGCCAATAAGATGCTTGTCATTGGAGGACGAGACCTCACCTCAGTGCAGCTTTTCAGGTCCCAAAGCAGGGTAAGAGTAAGGGATGTGAGGAACAATCTTCCCAGGTATTCTTCCAATTTGTCCACTCACTACAGCCTTAGAAATCCAAGTGCTGCTGAGTCCTTGGTAACCCTTTAGTCCCTTGTAGTTGTAATCTATTTAATTGGAAATCCTTCCTTTGACAGAATGGATGTGTGATCTGCCCAATCGCCCTAACTGGTCGCGTAACCCGAAGGCAGGGTGCTAATGCTGTGGCTGAGTTTATAAGCCAGGGTAAGTCATGCGAATTAGTTAATCAGGTTCCCTACCTGGAAATGGTCCTGCTGTTCCAGTGATTTTGCTGAGATATCCCCTGAGGCGATGGGTGATGATCAGCAGACTGCTTCATAGTATCTAATAACTATTCAAGTCTAAACAGTCTGGATAGTGGAAAATCTAGCCCTGGATGTCCTTGTTCGGTATTGACATCCTTCATCTTGATACCTTAAATGTCGGTCATGTTTCAGTGATAGCAATCTCACCTCTGAGCCAGAAAGGCATGCTTTCAAGCCGCACTTAGGATTTGAACACAATCTAGGCTGACATTGAAGTGCATTACTTAATGAGTGCTGCATTTGATAGAACAGGCTTGAGTATTGCTGAAGAAAGAGACATTTTGTCAAAGCTTTTCATCTTGCACTCATCAGGACACCCTGCAAAGATACAATGTAAGGGAAAACAACAAATTTATACTGTATGAGAAGAGAGTGCTGATTGGTTGGCAAATGGACTGTGATTGGTAGAGGCATCTTCGAGCAGTTGGTGGTGACTGACAGTTAACAGCCAAGTATTCTTTGAATTTTAAACCATGCAGCTTGACTCTGATTGGTTAAGGCATTGCCCTGAAAAATGAATCAGCGAATGGCTGTTGCTTATTTTGTTTAGCTGAAACAGGTGCAAAGTGTGTACTTGTTCTTTCTGTCTGCAAAGAACTGGGCCCTGTGTATTATTATATGGAGCTTTCAGTACACACAAATGCACTACATTGCGAGCCCAAGCATCACAATGGCACTGAAATTCATAAACAACATTACTCAATTGTGTGATAGGCAAAATGTCCTTTTGGCTTGACAGCAACATCCTGTTAGTGACAAATATCACTCGCGTTGTCACTGCATGGTAGCAGCGTCAAACAGCTAGGGAACTGTTGAGAGCCCCTTCGGCTGTGCAGCTCAAAATGAATGTATGCAGTGAATACTAATTGTATTATAAATGTATTGAAGCACCTCAGAGTTCAACGTGATTTATGTTGATAACTCCAATACCTTTGTCTGATTGGCTGCATTGACCATATTGAAATGATTGTAATATTCATTCATTGTATTGATGCATCTTGTGATACATGTGTAAAAGTTGAATCTGATTGTACTTATATGATGGTGATTTTGAAATTTTTTGGAATGTTCCAGATATTTTATGAATAAAGTATATTTTTCTTAAAAAAAGAGCAGCGTGAAACAGCTAGCTTCACCTGTTGCTCAAATTTTTGAGATACCTTGCCCTTCCAAGGTAATCTGAGGCAGATAAGATACTTTTCAGGGCCAAAAGTGATGGCCTTAGGCCCATTCATGAGCTTGCACAATATACTGTCCCAGAGGCTGGCAGATTGTATCGAACAGCATGACCCGTCCATTGTCCACAATGGACAAGGTACAGACCGAACCCAACCAGTCCGTGCTTGCAAAAACCAAAACACAGGGCGAAATTATCCCAGATTTGCACCAAGTGCAGTAGCGGGCAGGTAAAACAATGTTTTACCCACCAACCATGATGTCGGGTTTCACGCCGTGTCGTCCCAAACCCGTCACATTACTTATACATTCCTGGGATGTACGCTGTCTCAATGGTGGATGGGCTCCAATTCGCCTGCCATGCCATCACCTCCCTGCTTCATCATCCCAGACACCACATTTAAAGTACAGCCACGCTCAGTTCTTCCAGTCTAGGACTGCAGCAAGAAGACTGCAGTCCTCAAGCTCCTTTTGTTCACCGCTGTGATGTCTTCTACCTCTGCCCTGGCCGCAGGAGGGGCAGCTACATTACCACTCCAGTTTGGAAGACAATGGCAGTGGTGATCATTGCCAATGTTGCACAGAAGAGGTTGGCCATCAAATGCAGAAAGAGGATGAATGATTTAATCTGTACACCTAGGGTATGGCAACCATCTCATCACTCTAACCTCACACACTCAAGCCCATCACACATTCACTGGCATCTCACTTACTGTCAACTCAAGGGACACACCACCCCATTCCCACACATATACCCTCACAAGTCCATCTGGCCTCATCTCCTCTGGAGACTGCCTCCTGAGCCCTCACCATCTTGAGTCCACTTGCATAGATCAACATGTGCCCCCACACACACCCTGGGATACCCTCTTTCCCCAGTATAGCTCTCGTTCTGCAGTTTCTTCACTTGCCTTAGGTCACTTCTCCCTCTTCCCCAAGCAAGACCTTACCTGCAGTTGTTGAAAAGCCACCCACATATGACTGATCTGGTAGATGATCCCCTACTCGTGAGCCCCTGTAAAAGTGATTTGGTGCTGTCTGTGAAGTCTGGCGCTGATGACTGTGAGTGCTGACCAAAGCAAGGTAGGCAAACAAACCTTGAAGTTCCAAGCAAAGTGCAGCTCGCCAGGTGCATGCCTTACATGTGACATTGTGAAATATGTCAGTGTGTTCTCCCACCAACATGGGCAGACGATCCAGCGGGGAGTGATGACTTCAGTGGGCTGGCCTTATAATGATATGCTGATGCATTACAATGAGGTTTCCGATGTCCAATGGTGGGGAACAAGGCCCGCATTGGCGGGCAGAGCGGACAATCGCAAACTGGTTGCACAACATTGTGAAACTGATTTTTGGCCTTCTCACCATATTGTCCGCTCACGCCGCCGAATACAGCTGACGCTAGTAGACATGGAAAATCCTAGCCACAGTGTCCAACATTAGATGTGATTCCGTCATTCGACAACATTTGTTAAATAATCCTCAGTATGCTAAGAATTATACTGACAACTAATTTAAGATTGTCAGTCAGTCTCAGAGTTTGGTGATTTGTGTGTACTGGAAGCTACATATATATTAATACACAGGCCCCTGTTCTTTACAGACAGAAAGAATGTGTACACACATTGCTCTGGTTTCAGCTAAACAAAATAAGTGACAACCATTTGCTGGTTCATTCCTCAGGACAATGCCTTGACCAATCAGAGTCAAACTGCCCAGTTTAAATTTCAAACAATGCTTGACAGTTAACTGCCAGTCACCATCAACTGGTACATTCCCCTTGGCAATGCCTCTACCAATCAGAGTCTTCTTGCCAACCAATCAGCACTCTCTTCTGATACAGTATAAATTTGTTGTTTCCCTTGCATTGTCTTCTTGAGAATTGTCCTGATGCATGCAAGACAAAAAGCTTCAACAAAATGTCTCATTTCTCAGCAATTCTCCAGTGCTACATTGTTGGAAATTCTGTCTTTCGAACGAAATGTTAAACTGAGGCCTTGTCTGCCCTTTCTGGAACATAAATAATCCTGTAGCAGAATTTGAAGAAGCACCACAGATCTCTTCTGTTATCCTGGCCAACTGTTATCCCTCAACCAACAACCAGAAAATCAATTTCATTGGCTAACTGCTGTGTCTTACTACGAAATGGAAATGACATTTTGTTTAAAAGTAATTAATTGGCGCTAAAGTGCTTTTGGCTGGTTGAGGACATGAAACATACTATATAAATTTAATTTATGTTTTTCTTTGATGAGCCAAAAAATGTGGTATCTATTTGTTCATATTCAATCAGTTCTTTGCTTAGTAACCCATTCAACAATGTACAGTATGCTCGTGATACTGCCAGCGCTTTTTGCTGAAGTAAAATTACTCAGAACTATCACACAAAAGAAAACAAAAAAGGCCTATGATTTACTAGGAGTTATTCCTGCTTTGTTAGCATAACTTTGCAGTTTGTTCCATTTTTTGCCTGGCATTCTGACTCCTGCTAACATTGTTTTATGAAAGTTAACGATAACCAAAATAGCCTTGCCAAGATATTTTAAGGTCTTATTGGAGGCCAATAACAAAAATGTTTGAAAATTTTGCGAGGGAAGTAAAATAAATTACAGTGTAACCATTATCTCACATATACTGACTTGATAATTAGTTATACAAAGATATGGCGTGATTTCTTTTATAAGAAAAAAATAAAATAAATAGCTTTGAAAAATCACAGTGAAGGCATAGAATAATTTTGTTTCCCAAATAAGAGTTTAAGATGCTCTGTAATAAGATGAGATCAGTAGCGCTGGGTGTCAGGTTCAATGTTCCTTTGTGAGCATTCAGTGCTTTCTGAAGGGCACAGATGACATTCATTTTGAGAGAGTGCACCCTGAGTTGTGAATCAGAAGCTGTGGCTGAGTAATAATAGGAGACCTGTTAAGCATTCAAAATGTCTGAAGGCAACAAAAGCCCACAATGCTTTAATCATTTAATTCCATCATGAACCTCTGCCTGACAGCTCTCTTCCAACTTCTCCATTTCCTAAAGCTTCCCCAATGTGTACATTAAGGAGTTGCAGGGTTTCCTCATTGTGGATGTTCAAGGGCTGAGCGCTTGTCATTGCTCCATCTCTGATTTTAGAAATGCTTCCCCTTTGCCAAAGAAGTAAGATTTTGACTTGCTACAGATTAATCCTGAGTGTCTCTTCACCCTTATTTCTGCAAACTTTCCTTTGTGAACATGCCTTTAGGTGCAGGCAGTGCAGCAGTCTCCTCATTTTGCACTCAAATCATTTCATGAAGTTTGATATGAGACAGAGGGATAGTAAGAGAGGAAATGTATCTATGAGGGAGTTGATGTGGATGTCATGCATATGAACAGTCTTACTCGTTTCTTCTTTTGCAATAAATGGTCCTGTATAATGTGGAGACTAGTCAAGCTTTGGGCTGAATGATCTTTCCTTATCCTTGACTTTTGTTTTGGCCTTATTATTTATCCTTATGCCTACATTTATCCCAAATTATTTTGGTATACTGGCACCATCTTGTGGCCATTGGTGTACATATGCATATAAGCAAACTAGAATAAACTACAATCAGTTGGGTTATGGAACTCCACGTGTAAGCAGCAGAGTTTTTGTCCTGTAAAGATATCACAGTCTGGCAACAAGGTGGGATTGTGGATTCCCTAGCTGAACAAATTTGGGTTGGAGAAGATTCCAGCAAACCAGCAGAGGAAGTGTGAGAATTTTTTTGGCTGAGAAATAGGCTTAAAAACCCAGTCTTAGAGAAAAATCTCTTTGTACATAAGGGTGAACTGACCTTCAAAGTTAGCTGCATCAATAGGTATTGTTGGCGACTGGGAGAGTACAGCCGTGATCGAGAGTCTATTGGTGCATATGTGGAGCAGCTCAATATGTCTTACACCGCTGATAATATCCTCAAAGATCCTGATAACCCAGCTGTTCAACAGGCAGTAGGGGAAAGAAAATAGGCAATCGTTTTGATGGAAGCAGCCTCAGAATTATATGGAATGCTCAAGAATTTGCTCACCACCGCTGAACCAAAAGGTAGGCCGCCGTGGGACATTTTGTGTATTCATGAGCAGCACTACAGTCCCAAACCATTGGAGATTGCTGAAAGCTATTGGTTGGAAAATAGGAATCAGTTGCCCAGTGGGGACATTGGAGACTTTATTGTGACTTTGAAAAAGCTGTCCACTCATTGTAATTTTGGAGAATTTCAAAAGAGAGCATTGCGGGACCGATTTGTGTGCGGTTTAATAAGTGAATGCATCCACAGGAATTGCTGACATTGCCAAAGTTAACTTCCGACAATGCTTGCCAAACAGCACAGTCCGTAGACGTGGCAAAACGTGACTTGAGAGGAGTCAGGGTTAAAAACTGCCAAACATCTGCTGAAGTAAATAAGCTGCAGTTGACTAAGTGGAGGGCTCCAACAGCAGTTATTAGTAGCAGAGGTATGATAAAGTACTCTTACCTGTGCTTAGGCCAACATTGGGCACAGAATTGTCCATTTCTGAAGGCAGAGTGCTACAGCTACAGGAAGAAGGGTTATTTTGCCGAAGCATGGTGAAAAAATGTAAATGGGGAAATGCTGGCTGGAGGAGACGACAGTCATTGCATTGATTGAGACCCGTATGATCCAAAGCACAAGGACGTCCAGGGGAAATTTGTAGGGCATCGTAGACCAAGTAGCATTGAGTAGAGCTCCAGTAAACATGGAGGTTGATATCGGTGCATCAGTTAGTTGATTCCTGAATCACTATACCATGAAAAGTTGATTCAACATCAACTAGAGAAATCACGCATAGAATTAGGAAGTCATGGAGGAGAGATAATTCCCACAATGGGAAGTGTGTTGGTTCCAGTCACATGCAAGCAGCAATGCGCAAAAAGGCCCATCATTATGGTGAAGGGTGAAAAACCAGCCTTGTTAGGAAGAAACATAAACAGCACTTAAATTAAACTGGAATGAGCTTTTATGCGTAAAAGTCACAACGCAAGACGACATGATTGCCAAGTACCCGCAGGTGTTTAGTGAAACTGGCAAACGTATTTGAGGATATAAGGCCAACGTAAGAGTTCATAGGAACACAAGACCAGTTTACTGCAGGCCTCATCCAGTGCCCCTATTCCCTAAGGGAGAAAGTAAATCAAGAGCTGAAAAGACTTGAAACTGAGAACATTGGCTCAAATATTACGGTCTCTGGATCGTCGGAGATCGGATGTATGACCCAAGATGTGCGTCAGGACCCCATGGAAGTTCTGACATGCTGACTGTATGGAAATTGCCTGGGACATTTGGAGTTCTCTCTGAAACCCTCCAAAAAAGTCTCTGAATCTGGATTAGAGTTGGAGACTTCAGACAGTTCTAAGGTACTTACCTGAATAGTTACCTAGGAATGTTAGACAGAAAAATCCATGTCTATCTGCTGGGTAACTATACAACAGACCCCACTACCCACAATCACCAGCTCTGACCCCCTCCCCACCCCGACTCCCACCTCGATCTCCTCACCACCTTCCCTGACCTCCTGACTACCCCCTTGACTACCGATTACCCGCCAACATAACTACCCTCTGACCCAACCTGATTAGCCTCGGACCTGGCAACCACTCCTGACTCCACTTGATTACCCCGACCCACATCATTCACCTATCTCCCTACCCACCTACCATGTCACCAACCTACCACCTGCCACCCTACCATCTCACCCACCTTCCTACCACCTCACCCGCCTGCCACTCTACACAACTGCCACCCTATCATCATACCCACCCACTGTACTACCTCACCCACCTGCCACCCTGCCACCTCACCCACCTTCCAGCTGCCTTTCTACAATCTCACTCACCTTCCTCCCTACCACCTCACCCACCTGCCACCATACCCAACTGCCACCCTGCCATCATACCCACCTACTACCTCACTGATAGGTCATCCTATTCACTTACCACTTACCCTCCTTACCACACTACCTATTCACTCATCCATCCACCCACCCATTGATTAACATTCACATTGGACTTATATACCTACCTTATGGCAGCTAGTGGAATAAAAAGTGGGCATATCTACTCTGCTGATTCTCCCTGCTGCTCTCTGTGTGGATTCCTGCACTGAGAGAGTTCTTCTGCATCATCAATTGCAAGTCTGGCTTATTTAAATGTATCCAGGTAAGTGTTTAATCAGTGTCAGACGCAGCAGTTCCAATGAGGATCAGAAGATTTGGGCTGTTATCTCTAACATAGAAAAGAGTAGTTGGGCTACTCTCATAGTGGTAGTGTCAAAGTCGGATGTAGCCTAAGAAAATGTGGGGATTATATGGGAACCGTAAATCAGATACTAGGACATAATCGGCCTAATACTTTGCCAAACATGGAGAATCTGTTCACAATGTTGTCAGGAGGCCAGATTTTTTCGAAGTTAGATCTGGCAAATTCCTATCTGCAACTTGAGTTAAACGATGGATTGAAGTCATATTTGACAATTAATACACACATTTCAGTTTCATAGGCTCTTGGTGTTTCTTCAGCACCTGGAATTTTTCAAGAGGTAACAAACCAAATTTTGTAAGGAATTCAGGGCGTAGTGTGCTAGTTGGATGACATATTTATTTCAGCACCAAACAGGCAGACCCATGATGACACGCTGAATAAGGTGCTTCAACATTTGGAAAAGCATGGAGCTCAGGCAAAGGCACACACATATGAATGATTCAAAATTCTGTAGAGCATTTGGGTCACAGGGTAGAGAAGATGGATTACATCCTCCGAAAAGTAAGGTTCAAGCAATAAAAAATATTCCACACCCTCAGAATATCTCTGAGCTCAGATAATATTTGGGCTCAGTGAATTACCATGGTAAATTGCTACCAAATTTGGCAACCTTAATGCATCCATTGAATGAACTCTTGAGAAAGGGTTTTCTGTGGAACTGGACAAGTGAGTGTGACAAAGCGTTCTGGTTGTGTTAAAGTAAATTGGTGTTTGGTACAATGCTTGTATGTTACAATGTGTCCAAAAGATTAAGCTAGCATGTAATGCCTCACCATACGGAGTAGGTGCTGTGATCTCCCATGTGTTCGAAATGGTGAGAGACTGATTGCATTTATCTCACACACCCTCGGTGCCAGTGAGCAAAATTATGCTCAGATAGAACGTGAAGTATTGAATTGATTTTTGGAGTAAAAAGATTTCATAAATGCTTGTATAGTCATAGGTCCATGATCAAAAGTGATCATAAGCCACTGACAGCTATTTTGAATCCAAAGTCCCCAGTACCCACTTTAGCTGCTTATCAGTACGACATTAAGTACCAACGATTGGAAGCTCATTGTAATGCTGATGTGACGTCTAGATTACCACCCTGTCAGAGATAGAGCCCAACAGGGAAGATGTCTTTTTCTTTTCATGTGTGGATGAGTTGCCAGTCACAGCAGATGACATTGGTAAAACAACTCGCAGCGATCCTGTATAGGGGAGGGTATGCGACTATATTACAAATGGGTGACCAACATAGATACTGGATTTAGAAATCCGGCCTTTTATGTTTGTAAGAATGAGTTATCCATTGATAAAGGTTGTGTTATATGGGGAGCCAGGGCAATTACTATGTGATCTTCATGATCAACACTTAGGGGTGAGCTTGGCAAAGAGTCTAGCGAGAATCTATTTTTGGTGGGTAGGGTTAGATAAAGACATAGAAGACATAGTGAAACATTGTAGAACATGTGAAGCTGTAGAAAAGTTGGGAAGAATTAAATTAGTCTGATGAATTGGATAGTTGGGATATGCTTGGAGTACCAATGGTTACTCCAATACAAGTTGTGCCTGAGACCAGTTCAGATCTGAGTCAAAGTCAGATCGACATGTCTGATGTAGTGGAAAATTCAATTGAAGGTCAAGGTCAAAATCAGTCTCTGTTGGAGGAAATTTGTCCTCAGACTCAGACCAAAATGAGTCAAGGTCCTTTTCCCAAGTTCTGGAAGTTTGGGTCAAGAAGAGAGGTATCCTCTTAGGAATAGGAAACCAGTGGTTAAGATGGATTTGTAAATAAATGATAAACAAGAAATGTATTTGTGTTGTATGGAATTCAAACTTTGTGTAACTTTTTCATTAAGGAGGGAGGAGTGCATTGGCACCCTTTTGTGGCTATTTATGTATGTATGTATATAAGCCAACTGGAATAAACCAGAAATAGAAACAGAAAATGCTGGTAAAACTCAGCAGGTCTGGCAGCATCTGTGGAGAGAGAAACAGAGTTAACATTTCGAGTCCATATGGCTCTTCTTCAGAGTGAAGAAGAGTCATATGGACTAGAAACATTAACTTTGTTTCTCTCTCCATAAATGCTGCCAGACTTGCTGAGTTTTGCCAGCATTTTCTGTTTTATTTCAGATTTCCAGTATCCACAGTACTTTGCTTTTATCTTAGTGGAATAAACCAGTTACAGTTGAGTGTTAGAACTCCATGGGCAGAAATTTCCCCCCATTGGGGGGGGTAATACAAGGGCAGGCGGGGGCGGGTGTGAACCTGATTGGCGCCCCTGATTGGGGATGCGCTGCATTTTACGTGGACGGAACAATTAAGGCCCGCCCATCGTGACGCGCACCCAGAAGCGTGCGAAAGATTGCAGAGATCTCCCTGAGGCACGGAGCTGCCTCAGGGAGATCAGTTTAAGGTTTTAAAATTGAAATAAAGGAAAAAAAACTTTTAAAACATGTACCCTGATGTGACACTGCCACATGAGCTGGGACATGTCAATGAATTTTTTCAAAATGTTTTATTTAATTAATAAACACTTCATGAAACCTTATCCCGCCCGCGGATGAGGTTTCATGAAAAATGCGAAGGCCGCCTGGGCTCTTCGCCTGCCCGCCAACCTCAAGGTTGGACAGGTAGCTCAGTTAAGTATTTTAATTAGTTTTTAACAGGCCTTAATAGGCCTTTGACAGTTCAGTGGGCGCATAGCTGACTCCACTGCGCGCCTGCCGAACTGAGGATCAGAATGACGTGCGATGATGTCGGGACGCCTGCCCGACGTCACTGTGCATCATTTTATGCAACGGCGAGCAGGCCCTGCCACCCGCTTGGCGATGGGAAAATGCTGCCCTATGTGCAAGCAGGAGCACTTGTGCCCTGCAAAGATATCACATTTGGCACTGAAATATAAAGTTACAATTGACAGCATTTGGTTAATTTTTATATGAGTCTTTTAAAGAAGATTGACATTCATTGAATGAATGATATATTGGTTAGCTAGGTTAAAAGTGATCTAGGGAATAGGATTCGGAGGTAGTAATAATTGAAATAAAGTTCTTTTTGACTGTTCATACTCTTCATAACATATAAGAATAAGGATATTTCTTATAAGATTTTTTTAAAAAATTATAATAACTTGTGGTTTGATGAAAAGTACGAGGGAGGCGAGCTGCATTGTAGGAGAGTTAAGAGGATCGACCAAGGAATACCAGCTTAAGTTTAATGCAGATGTATGTTCAGTAAGATTAACATTAAGAAATATGAAACCTGCCTACAATGAAGGAGTGTCCATTAACAAAGGTGGTTATTGATCATTAACTGAAACTAATCAATGTGAAGCTGTTATCAACAAAGCTAATAAGGTACCAGGATGTATTTTGTGAACATTTGAGTGATGATTTTCTGACTTTGCACTCCTAGCAGAGAGCCTCACCCACTAGAAACACGGATCAGGAATTCTAGCCGCAATGTGCAAGAACGTCCATAAGAGCAGGAGTAGGCCATTCGGCCCCTCGAACCTGCTGCACCATTCAATAAGATCATGGTTGATATGATTGTGATCTTAACTCCACTTTCCTGCCTGCCTGCCCCTCTTAACTTGTGGATCAAAATTCTGTCTAAGTCAGCCATGAATATATTCAATGATCCAGTCTCCACTACCCTCTGGGTAGAGAATTTCAAAGATTTAGAGAATTTCAAAGATTATGGGCAGGATTTTACCCCTGTCGGGGACGAATTTGAATGGCGGGCTCCTCCAATTTGTGCCGTTTTACATGGGCGGGCCAATGAAGGCCCGCCCAGCGTGACGGAAGCGCTATGAGATCCTTGTGCGGGTGGGGGGGATCCCTAAATCGAGAGTGAGCTTTTTCGCACATGCGTACAAAAGAGAGCACTCATTTCCCTGAGGCTAAGTGCTACCTCAGGGAGATCGGCTCTACTCTCAAAGATATTAAAAATAGAAGAAAAAAAATTCCCTGACTGTCACATGAGTTGGGACATGTCCATAATTTTTTAAAAATTGTAATTAAATTTTTTAAAACCTACATGAAACCTCATCCCGCCCATGGATGAGGTTTCCTGCTTTTTCTGAAGCCCGCCAAGGCTCCTGGCCTGCCCGCTAACCTTAAGGTTGGATGGGCAGGTCCATTAATTGCTTCAATGACTTTTGTCAATGGCCTCAGTTGGCCAATGACAGGTTGGCAGGCGCACAGCTGACTTTGCTGCGCTCCCGCCTACTTGAAAATTTAAATCGGAGTTACGCCCGACATCACCGCGCATTGTTTTACATGTCAGCGAGCAGGCCCCGCCTCCTGCTTGCCGATGGGAAAATCCTGCCCTCAGATCCATTTCAACTGCCTCCTTGTTGGGCCCCCACCCACCCAATGTATTTTCCCCCCACCTACCCAATCCATTCCAGTACCCCACTAGCACCCCCTCACCAGGTGCCAACTTGGATTTACCTTCATCTGGGCTCCATGGCTCCTCTTTATCAAGGGACTTGCTGTAGTCCCAGCATTTATGATCGCTCCTGATAGTGCTGCTGGGACAAGAGAACTGCCGGCCATTTGTTTGGCTGGTAGCTCTTGGAGGTGGGACTTCTTCCCAGATTGGCGTGGAAGGCCAACCTCATCAAATTAATGGCCTCTTGGCTGCGGGGAGGGCTGCCCCAAGTGTAAAATTTAGCCTTTTGCTCTCCTCTCAACTTGTTTTCCTACCTACCTCTATGTCATCTGCAAATTTGGCTACAAGACATTTGGTGCCTTCATCTAAGTCATTAATTTGGATTCTAAATAGTTGAGGCCACAGCACTGATCCCCATGTTTGCCGTACTGAAAATGACCCATCTATCCTGACTTGTTTCCTGTTACTAAGCCAATCTCTATTCAGCCCAATATAATACCCCAACACCAAGACCTCTTATCTTGTCTCCTTTTACGTGGCACCTCATTGAATGCCTTTTGAAAATCCAAGTATACTACATCTATTTGTCCACCCTGCTTGTAATATCTGCAAAGAACTCCAATAAATTTTTCAAACATGATTTTCCTTTCGTAAAACCATGTTGAATCTGTTTGATTATATTTTGATTGTCTGAATGCCCTGCTATGACTTCCCTAATAGTAGATTCCAGCATTTCCCATTTAGGCTAACTGGCCAATAGTTGCCTGTTTTCTGTCTCCCTCCTTTCTTGAATCGAGGTATTACATTTGTGTTTTCCAACCTGCTGGGATCTTTCCAGAATCTAGGGAATTTTGGAAGGAAAACAATGCATCCATTATCTCTGTAGCTGTTTCTTTTCAGACCTTGGGATGAAGGCTATTGGGTCCAGGAGCCTTTAGTCTCATTAGCTTTTCTAGTACTTTTTTCGCTAGTCATAATGTTTATTTTAAGTTCCTCACTCCCTTGATTTTCTGCTATTCTTGTGATGCTTTTTAAGTCTTCTACTGTGGAATACTTGTTCAAAGTCTCTGCCACTTCCTTGTTTTCTATTGTCAATTCCCCAGTCTCAGCCTCTAAAAGATTAACACTCGCTTTAGCTACTCTTTTCCTTTTTATGTATTTGTCTCTTTTCTGTTTGCATATTTCTTGCTAGTTTACTTTCATATTCTATTTTTTTAAAAATTGTTCATGAGATGTGGGCGTTGCTGGCTAGGCTAACATTTATTGCTCACCCCTAATTGCCCTTGTTCAGAGGGCATTTAAGAGTCAACCACATTGCTGTGGGACTGAAGTCACATGTAGGCCAGACCAGGGAAGGATGGCAGATTGTCTTCCCTAAAAGGCATTAGTGAACAAGATGGGTTTTTACAGCAATTGACAATGGTTCCATGGTCATCATTAGACTTTTAAATCCAGAATTTTATTGAATTCAAATTCTTCTACCATAGCCGGAATTCGAACCTGGGTCCCTCAGAGTATTATCCTGAGTCTCTGGATTACTAGTCCAGCGACAATACCAATATACCATTGCCCCCTTCTTTATTAATTTTAGTAATCTTTTGTTAGTTCCTAAAATTTTCCAAGATCTTCTTGCTTACCACTAATCTGCTGGACCTTCCCCCCTGCCCCCCCACCACCACCACCCCACTATTCCTGAACTCGGCCATAAAATTGTGGCTGGGCAGGAAGCAGGCCCATAATTTGCCACTAAGGGCCTCAATTGGAGTGAGGGTGGGTGAGCTACCCTGGCCTCGTCCATCCTGCTGTAGAATTGTGGGCAGGAATGGAATGGGTAGCAAGAAGGCCACCTGAGGAATTTTATGGGGCCCCCAGCCTGCAAATCCACCAGCAGAGAGACTGTAAAATCCTGCTGTAGGGGTAAAAGTGGATGTTTTTCTCAACTCACTGATTGCTTAGGGATTGTACTCTGGGAGACCTCAAAAGTACTCCCCCAGGAGGTGTATAGAATCACTGGCAGCAACATCCGGATCACCACAATATTCTGAGCATGTGCAGGGTCCCAAAGTTGCTACCAGTTTCAGCGGACTAATGACAGCAAATACTTAAATATTCACTGCCACTATCACAACAAAATCCAGTCTATTACTTGATTTGGTGTTTGTTTGCTGGGCTTGGTATGAAGAACAGAATGGAGAGCTGGGTATTCTGGCTATTACCCCAGTTTAGCAGATAAGTGCTTTTGGTGAATAAATCCAGCATTTGATATTTGTTTTGTAAATTCTACAGAGGATGATGAGTATTGAGAGAGTTAAACTATATTATCAGATCATTGCGTTCGGTGTGAAGGACAGAGGGGACTTGTTTATTTAGTTATTTATGGAAAGGGAACCGGGACAGTAAGAATGAGTTACTATGGTGACACATGCACTCTGCTGCTGAGTGAGAGGACACTGTTTGATTTTTAGCTTTTCTTAACTGTTGGTGAATGCACTCTGGTTGTTGTTTCATCTTTGTGGGCAAAAGTCTATTTGCCACGTATGTTAGATGACAGCTATTTATCATTTGATATTACTGCTTGTATATGTTACCAATAGAGAAATAAAAACTACATAATTAATTGACCGTACTTGGAGTATAGTAGTGCTTGAACACTGACGCATGCAGGATGCGTACCAATTAAGAGAGAGATTTAGCTGTTTAAAAAAATCTGAGCTATTTTTGATAGCTTCCAAGTAGATGGAAACTTATGAAAATGAAGCATTTGAAGTGTTATTGGGCGACTGAAGCTTTTAGCCATAGGTTGTACAGAGTGCAAGGATTTTTACAGCAGTTCAAGTTTGTACTTGAAACGTGGAATGGTTCAGCTAAAAGGTTGGAATGTAAGAAAGAACATGAACTACATATGTCTCACACAATCTGGAAACTGAGTGCTCTAGCAACTTAGAACTACTTTCTAACAAGTTACTTGCAAGAAAAACTGCTTGAGATTGGTGGAGTATTTAAGAAGACTTTTTGAGTTGAGTCTTTTGTACAGTAGATATTGAATTGTGGAATTTGGAATCATTTCTTGCACTATATACAGAGCTATCAGTTTGAACATTTGGAAAGAGAAGTAATACTTACTTGGTAAAAGCAAAGTACTGCAGATGCTGAAAATCTGAAATAAGAACAGAAAGTGCTGGCAAAACTCAGCAGGTCTGGCTGCATCTGTAGAGAGAGAAACAGAGTTAACATTTCGAGTCCAACATGATTCTTCTTTGGAATATTCAAAGATGTTGCCAGTCCTGCTGAGTTTTTCCAACAATTTGCCTTTATTTAACACAAATTTAGAGTGGACATCATAAATGCTTATTTTATAACTTTGCAGTGTACCAATGTTGAGAATGACAATAAACTTGATAAACTTGAGACCATCAAATGTAATAATGATGACCCCACTGAGGGTATATAAATTGCCCTTCAGTTGTTCTAAACCCAGATCCTTTTAACCAAGATTTGAGTCATTATAAAACGGGGCTCTTGTGCAACTTTCAAGCTTCCTAAACTAACATGAGTTAGCTGGCAAGAACCCTTCAAATATCAGAATGCTTTAGGACAAGGCACATGAAAAACTTGGAGAGCTTGGAGAAAGTATAGGAGCAGATAGATTTTGAACTGTGGCCTTTGAACAATTAAAACATTTGACAACAATTGCACAATACTAGCCAGCAGTGTTTTGGAGTCCATTGCGTTGCATAGTTCCTCTCTGGTTGAAACATATTGTGTGATATTGCGCTTAAATTTGCTTTAGGCTTGTGTTAATTCATGGATAATCCCCTCAAATTGCAGTTATTGCAGATTTAAAGTGCATTGCAAGGTGAAGGTACCTATTTATTTGGTTGAATTCTGAAATAAATTGCTGTGTCAGAGTTCTGCTGACAGGAAGTACTACCCAGTGGATGTTGCTCTCAGTGTTAGCCTAACTTTAAGAGCTGAATGAGCAGTAGCAGAGAAAGGCACCATGGATGTCGGATGGCACCCTAAATGTACTGCATTATGTGGTTGCATATACCTGCCCAGAAGCTGTTGCTTGGTGCTTCCTTCATGGACCAAACTTTAGGTGAGAAGCATTTGCAGAACTGTGTCAACTACTTCAGTTAGTAGCTACCATGGTGATCATAATGCTCAATTTTTATGTAAGGCAAGTCTGCTTCTTTTCAGACCTTGGGATGAAGGCTATCGGGTCCAGGAGACTTGTCAGCCATAAGGCAACAGGCAATTTTCTGTTTATACATATAATCAACAAAGTGACTGATCCTTTATTCCAACTTCATCTCCTTTTCTGTTGAAAGTGTTATGATCCTCATGGAGATCAACAAAGCAAAAGAACCAAACTTACTGAGTGACCCCAAAAAGAAACCCAATGGACAAGATTTCACTTTTTATAACTATTTTAATAATCACACTCCTTTTCTTCAAAGATTTAGTTATCAATTCTCATCCAACAGCCATTCCCCTTCAATCTGAATTCACCAAAATGGTGCAGTTGTCCAGAATCTCCTCAGCTCTGCTGAAGATAGTCTTGATGGTGTGAACCTGTCAGTATTACCTTTATCTGAACCCTCAGTGACAACCCTGTACACTGAATGGCCGAGTCTGGTCAGTCAATTTAAGTAATAAAAAAGCTGCAACAATCTTATGTTTGCCTAATGCCCGCTCCTGGATCCTGGCTTCATTTTCTTCAGCCTGCCTGCAATGTATCGCTGTGTGATCTGAGCTCCGATGGTTGTATGTCTTTTATCACTTAACCAGTTTCAGTTTCCCTAGAAACTGGAGGTTTCAATTTCTCTTTCAGTTAGGGTCCGAAATCAAAATGAGTGTACCAACAGAACATTCGAAAAGTCATCTGTTCAGACAACAGCTCACACATGCTCTGCAGATTCCATCAAACTGTAGATTCCATCACAAAAGAATAATATTTTCCTAAAGTGATCAATGTATAATTGGTTTGTGACCACTCACAGTGCACAATGTGCATCAGTGCCCAGTTTGTATATATGCTAGGCCAGGAAATCACAATTTGTGCCAGGCTTTGCCACATACTGTGGGCAACTCTCGCCACTGTTCAAATACAAGTGGCAGTGGAGGGAGGCCCTTAAGTGGTTATCAATTGCCAGCTTAAGGGCCCGAATTCATCCAAGGGTGGGTGGGCTGCTTAACACCTACACTGTCACTGGTGGAATTTGAACTCAATAAAAATCTGGAACTAAAAATCTAATGATGACCATGAAACCATTGTCAATTGTCATAAAAACCCATGAGGGGCATTAATGTTCTTTAGGGAAAGAAATCCGTTGTCCTTACCTGGTCGGGCCTACATGTGACTCCAGATCCAGAACAATGTGGTTGACTCTTAACTGCCCTCTGAAATGGTCTAGCAAGCTACTCAGTTGTTTAAAACCGCTACAAAATCTAAAAAAAATGAAACTGGATGGACCATCCGACATCGACCTAGGTACAGGAAACAACCTTGGCAAACTCGGCTCTGTGGTCCCTGTGAAGTCCTCCTTACTAACATCAGGGGGCTAGTGCCAAAATTGGGATATTTGTCTCACAGACCAGTCAAGCAACAGCCTGACATAGTCATCTTCATGGAACCATATCTTATAGATAATGTCCCAGACACCACCATCACCATCTCTAGGCATGTCCTGTCCCACCGGCAGAACAGATCCAAAAGAGGTGGCGGCACACTGGTATACGGTCAGGAGGGAGTTGCCCTGGGAGTCCTCCACATTGACTCAAGATCCCATGAAGTCTCATGGCATCAGTTCAAACATGGGCAAGGAAACCTCCTGCTCATTACCACGTACTGTACTCCCTCAGCTGATGAATCAGTGCCCCTCCATGTTGAACACCACTTGGAGGAAGCACTGGGCATGGCAAGGGTGCAGAATGTAGCCTGGGTGGGGGACTTCAATGTCCATCACCAAGAGTGGCCCGGTAGCACCACCACTGACTGAGCTGGCCAAATCCTAAAGGACACAGCTGTTTGACTGGGTCTGCCGCAGGTGGTGAGGGAACCAACAAGAGGAAAAAACATACTTGACCTTATCCTCACCAACCTGCCATGACAGTATCGGCGGGAGTGACCACCACAGATTTGTTATAGAGATGAAAGTTCCGCCTTCACATTCAGGATACCCTCCATCGTGTTGTGTGGCACTACCATCGTGCTAAATGGGATAGATTTTAAACAGATCTAGCAATTCAATGCTGGGCATCCATAAGACGGTGTGGGCCATCAGCAGCAGCAACAGAACTGTACTCGAACACAATCTGTAACCTCATGGTCTGGCATATCCCCAACTTTACCAT